>NC_071614.1:35938098-36563098 GCF_014839835.1 Dryobates pubescens
TGAAGGTTTTTTCCAACCTGTTTAATTCTATTCTATTCTAAAAAAATAAATAAAAAAAAAAAAGCCAACAAAAAAACCACACTTAGGAGTGGCTGGAGGCAAAGTACCACACCAATGGCTCTACTAGGGTCAAATGAGTGAGATGAAACATATTAAGTACATCACTGGTAAACAGCTGGTAGGCAGGATAAGATTTCAGGGAGATCAAGTGAGTAGAAGGAAGAAAATGGGAAAGATTGTGATAGATTATGAAGTTGGTGGAACACAAATTTTTAAGCTGTGGGAAAGGAATGAAGAGCTGACGCCTGGGTGTTGAAGTTGAGAGAAAGGGATTAGTAGGATGTTATCACTGAAGTGGAGCATAAGAAAGCAGAAGAACATTTTAGGATATATTATTTCCAGACAGGAACAAAATACAGAAAAACCAAAATGAAGTGGAAGAAGAAAACATAAAACCATAGAATAATGGAATCATAGAATGGTTTGAATTGGAAGGAACCTCTTGAGGTCATCTAGTCCAACCTTGTCTGCATTAAGCAGGGACATCTTCAACTAGGTCAGGTTGCCCAGAAGGCTATTGAGGCTTACCTTGCACATCTCCAGGAATGGGGCCTCAACCACCTCCCTGGGCAAGCTGTTCCAGTGTTCCACCACTTAATAATAGATCCACCACTTCTTAATATATCATAGGAAAATAAAAGTGAAAACAACATATCAGAGGAAAATGTTACAGAATGGGTAGAAACATTGAGATCTAATTTTAGTTACGCTGTTAGGTAAACTGTAAATTTCAATCAGAGTGAGTTGAAACTTTGCAAACATTGAAAATGGGATGTAATGCCCTGTTTATCTTAGAAATTACTCTGGGCCTTATGTCTATCTTTCCTCACACTTTCTGTAGTGGAGATAAAGTGATAGGAGTCTAGAACTAGCAAGGCCTCACAACTTTGACTTTTTAATATATTTGTTAGTTAAGACATCCCTTAGAAAGAGTTAGTTATCCTGGAGTCAGAGCACCCATGGTCAGCCAACATCACAAATCTCATCACTACAAGAGCTGTCAGAATTACATCAAGAGGAGAAATAAGTGGAAATTTTCAGGGGAAAAAAACACCACCCCATAGACAAACTTCCCTGGTGTGTATTCACAACTTCAAATAAATCATTACCCTCAGAAAATTGTGGGCAAGTCTTAGAGCTGCTCTAAGCAGAGAAGACTATTAGAGATTTTTCTGGAAATCCCAAAACTTCAAATGCTAAACTAGCTATTAAATTTAGTTGCATTCAAAAAGCTATAAAAGCCTAATACCTATACGGTAGATAGTGGCTAGGAAGTGTTAGCAGTTTTCTTTCAAGTAATTGTAGAATGAACAGAGGGATACTATTTTCAAATAAGCAGGAAATTGCTGAATTAGCTGTAAAGTTGATACACTCGCACGGAGGTGAAAGTTTTATTTAACCTTGACTTAAAGTATCTTTACTTGCTTTTTGTTATCAACACTTCACATCAACAATGCATAAGGTATGTGGAAACCAGATATTTAATGTGGTATGTAATAGCCAACACATGCCTTTTTGTCTTTCATGGCCATAATAATCATATCATATCATATATATATAAATATATATATAAATTATCCAAATCTTTTAAAGAAACAGATGGTTTTGTGACATGGATTCTCTTAAAACACCTCAGTTTGCTAAATTAGCATCATCTGAGTCTGAGCTATTTCCAGAGGTTATTCCTAGTAATCTTCATACTTCTTCCACATAGGAATGAAGAGTTTTCTTGGAGAACACTACTCATGGATGCTGTACAGCACATGAACCAGTAGGATATTATAAAAAGGTGTGCATTACAAGTGTCTGGTGATATTTCAAAATAAATGGCCACTTCTTTGAAAAGCTTCATTAGAAAACTCGTGTTATCAAGTGAAATGAGGTTCTTAACCCTTTTGGATAGCGTTTAAATCCCCATGTATGGCATCTGCCAGTAGGTCCTTGCCAAAGGTCTTAATTTCTGCATTTCTTCATTGATTGCAAAAGAAAGGTACATCTCTAATTTGGGTTCTCTTACAGATCCTATTAAATCCACACACTTACACTTTTTTTTTAGGTTTTGGGTAGAAAAAGTTCATTGAACTTCAAAATTAAATGCAAAATTCATGCCCTTCCTTACACCTCTCCTAGACTCACTCAATATTTGAAAAACCATTTGCCATATGATGATCAGTCTCATGACCCTCCTGGAGTTATATTTGAATAACTTTTGGATCTTTTTGACTTATCTTCAATATTGAGAATTAAATATAAAGTAAAAGATAATTCCCAGCATGTGAAAAGCACAGTATTCAGCAATATGTCCCTTAGTTGGTACTAATTATTTTTTTAATGCAAAGTATTGGCTACTTCAAAATGCACTTTTTATCAGTATTTTACAAGATTCTTTCAAAATTAAAGAGTTCTCTGAACTTGCTTTCTAGTAAACTAGAATTCTCTTTTAAAACTAACCCACAAGGAACACAAGCACACCAGAAGTTAATTTAAAATAAGATGAATTCAGAAAAGGAATTTCTTTGAAGTATTTACTCAAGAATATTTTTTGCTCCTGCTTTCCTCCAACTGTGCCTTAAGTTGAGATTCAATTATGAATAAACTATAAGCCGAACAGAGAATCAGACATAGTTTTAAACATAACCAAGACACATGTTCTTTAAGCTCTTGTCTCTGCTTCCAACCTTTTGAGAGTTCCTCTAACGAAGTGCAGAAAGGAAGGGATGCTGTTCCTTTAGTGTTGTTCATTAATACTAGAAACTAAGTTAGCATATGGGACTAAAATGCTCTCCTGTTCTCCATGGAGCTCTTTAATTTTTCATCTCTGCAGTGATATATTAGACATAACTCCAAAGGTACTTTTTAACCATTTCAGTAAGTCATCTGGAATCTTCTTTGGTGAGGTTACATGTCAGTTACACCAGAGTTCATACAGATGTATGACAAGGGCCTCTGGAGCCTATTAAACCTGCATTAAACCCTCTCATGTTGTCATGGGGACTCACTCAACATTTTTGTGATCCATTTTTTCTCATTATGAAAGAAAATCTGAGGGATAACAAGCTCAGAAAAGTGCATGTTTCTTGATCAGGGTAGGTTGGAAAGAGCCATGGAATACTTTGCTGTTTTGAATTACATAAAGTAACTTCAAATAATTCTTCAGTGTAATTTGGTGATACTATTGACAATAGAATACAAAAGTGTTATGAGAAATAGTCAGCAATTAAAAGGAAATTACAGTATTGTGTCAGTTCTGGGCTTTTTTTCCCAAAGAATTTGTCTTAGCCTTCATGTAACTGTGAGCAGCTCATCACTCAACCTTTTTCTTTTGCTATTTCTCCAAACATGAATCAGAAGACAGAATAATTTAACACTTTAGAATATATCTTCATTCAGGTTTGTAATGCATTTATACAAGAGGGAGACTGTGACTTTAACACGTGGCTCCATAGAGGGAGTCAGCCTTTTACCTACCCCTTATTTCTGGAACCTCCCTGAATAGCATTTGAAATGCAAGTAATAACATAATATGCATTACTTTTCATGCTGATGGCCATCAAGAAAGTTACATGAATTTTTAGAACTGATAATAGTTGTCAGTCATATGATTGCATTCAGCTTCAGTTTTAATGAAAATTGACATCTAAAATTTGCATTTATTTGTGGCTATTCATGCTGCCATCTATTGCTCCTGATACTTTTTCATCGGTTTTCCTATTTCCTTCCATCATTTGGTGCTTCCTAGCTATAAGTTTAGTTGCAATTCTTGGGAAGAAAAAGAGCATTAATTTTATTTATAGTTTTCATACATAATGCAACCTCAAAATAAAATTGTAAGGTTTGTAAAATATTTGAAATATTTAAGAAAATAAACCATAGCAATTCACTAAGTCTTTACTGAAATTGGCTTCATCAGTCTCTTTTCTCTACCATGACCTCTCTCACGCATTACTTTCGTAATTGTCACAATTGTCTTCACTTGAAGTAAAGCAAATTCAAATGTTCATGATTAAGATGAAATTTATCTTTTGCTTAGACTTTTTGTAAACAGAACTAAATGAATGTGCAATGTAGGAGGCATAGATCAAGCGCAAAATATCAGTCCACTTAGCTTTAGAAATGGTTGCTGTTTTCAATAGTAAATTACTTTTCCTTTCCACAGCTTTGTTCTGTAGAGATATATTTTTGTTAGCAGTTTGTGTGACTCAAATCTTTGACATTTGAATTTTCCCTCACACCCAGCACTTTGTACTTCAAAACAAAAACTCATCTCCAAACAGTTTTCCTGAAATAATTTTAGGTCTGATTACATCAGACTTGTCTCTGAAGATGAGCAGAAATTACTCATTTCTACTATGTTTTCTAAAAAGACACTGCCTTTGCATTTTCCCCAGCATCAGAAAAACAATAATTTACATCCATGTTTCTATTTATTTTGCTCAAGATGCTCTCATTTGCTTTGTGGGTCAGGGGAATCACTTTCTTTTTGTTTCTGAATAATATGCACTTTCTTCAGAGTTGAAAGTACAAAACCAAGTGTTGCATTGATTTTTTCCCTTTGATATTTCCCATCTTTGAGCAGGTGTTTAAGTTTCCTCATGCCTCAGATGTGTCAGAAGTATCTTCTGAAGCAAGGGAATTGACAGCGTTTTCCCAGTTGTTGTTCATGTATCACTCTGACGCCAGCTAGGAAAACTACTGCATCAGAACCTGTCTTGGGGGAATATGCAAATACTTTTTAGCAACTCTGTTCTCTCAATGTGACTGTAAAACAAAGGCTTTCCTTCTTTTTCATTTAATTTGAATATCTGTCAGTAATAAAAAACAGTAGTAGTTGGGATTCTGCCACTCCACTCTGGTAAGACTTCACCTGGAGTAGTGTGTCCAACTCTGGAGCCCCCAACACAAGACAGACAAGGACCTGCTGGAGTGCATCCAGATGTGGGCCACAAAGATCCTCAGAGGGCTGGAGCACCTCTCCTGTGAAGATAGGAAAGATCTGGGGCTGTTCAGCCTGGAGAAGAGAAGGCTTATAGCTACATTTCAGTATCTGAAGGGGACCTGCAGGAAGGCTGGGAAAGAAATGTTTAGAAAGGCTTGTAGTGATAGGATGAGGGGTAATGGCTTTAAACTGGAGCAAGGTAGATTTAGGCTAGACATAAGGAAGTTCTTTATAATTACAGTGGTAAAATACTAGAAAAGGTGACCAGGCCCCATCCCTATCATCATTTGAGAACAGATTGATGTAGCCCTGGGCCGCCTGATTTAATTGGAGGTGTCCCTGCTGACTGCAGGGAGGTTGCACATGATGACCTTTGAGGGTCCCTTCCATCCTGATGCAATCAGTGAATGTATGAATCTGTTTAATCTCCAATTTTAGTGTGAAATGAATGACTGCATGTGTATGATGAGAAATTTAAGGATCATGTGGTAGGTGCAGTTGCCCTGCAGTGAGTGTCCATACAAGGACTGCTGAATCAGTGCAAACACACACATGGTTTCCAACAAAAATTTGTGTTAATACTTCGTAAAAAAGACCCCAAAATGGCAATGGCACATTTCCCTCTAAGTGTTTGAAAAGTGGGCAACTTGGGTTGTAAGGACTATTAGAGAGATTCTTTTTGTAATGTGTATGCTCTTAAACTTACCAGGATTCTGTGAGAGATTTGCTTCTTTGCATACAACTTGTACTAGTGCTATATATGGGATTCCAGCCATTATGAAAATCTGCTTTGCCAGTAGTTGTGAATCCAGACCACAGAATTATCACTTTCCACAGCACTTAGGAAGTACCAGCTACTAGTCTAACATGTTGCAGCCAAACTGGACATCACATTATTCCCTTGTGACCTACTTAAGAGGAAACGCTTTCAAGTCAGTCCTGTAGTCTTCTTGACAAGAAAAGCATGAATATTCACTAAAACAAACAGAAAAAAACACCACAAACCCCCCAAAACCCCACCACAAAAACAAACAAAGCAAAAAACCCCAGCATTTTGAACACAGGCAATGACAGTAAAAATAAAGACCTTGGACAAATATATACAAAGCTACAAGGAACAGAGCATAGATTATAGTCAAAACATTCATTTTCATTATCTAATTTATATGTCTGTCTCTGATTTCCTCTGGGACTTTGAGGAATTTGTATGAATTTGTTAGCAGGGTTTTTTTTTGCAAAAGGCTTAAACTTCTGACTCTGTGTTCTGAGGATCAAGGATGAGGCCAAAGTGGTGAAACAAAGAGGGATTTCTTTTCTGATCTTCCAACTTTTCGACCTGATTCCTCACTGTAAGCTAGTGCTTTTTATGGTGCATGAATCACAACCATCTTTTACTCCTCAGTTTTCTTCACACTCTATACTATTTCTTCATCCATGAACTCAACAAGTACAGAAATACTTTGTAGAGTTGATCCAGTCCTTTGTTCTTGCCTAATTTTGTCCACCCACAGACTGGAAAAGAGCAGATATGCCTTTAAGCTCTTATGAGGCAAACCTAATCAACAAGGTGTACCAGAAAGCATCTATCCTGCCTGACCAACCTGATCTCCTTCTATGATCAGGTGACCCGCCTGGTGGATGTGGGGAGGCCTGTGGATGTAGTCTATCTGGACCTCAGCAAGGCCTTTGACACCATTCCCCATAACAAACTCCTGGCCAAGCTGTCAGCCCATGGCTTGGATGGGAGCACACTGCGATGGGTTAGGAACTGGCTGGAGGGCAGAGCCCAGAGAGTGGTGGTGAATGGTGCCACATCCAGCTGGCGGCCAGTCACTAGTGGTGTGCCCCAAGGATCAGTGCTGGGCTCTGTGCTCTTTAACATCTTTATTGATGATCTGGACGAGGGCATCGAGTCCATCATCAGTAAATTTGCTGACGACACCAGGCTGGGGCAGGAGTTGATCTGCTGGAGGGTAGAGAGGCTCTGCAGAGGGACCTCGACAGGCTGGGCAGATGGGCAGAGTCCAACGGCAACACATCCAAGTGCCGGGTTCTGCATATTGGCCACAACAACCCCATGCAGAGCTACAGGCTGGGGTCAGAGTGGCTGGAGAGCAGCCAGGCAGAGAGGGACCTGGGGGTGCTGGTTGACGGTAGACTGAACTTGAGCCTGCAGTGTGCCCAGGCAGCTAAGAGGGCCAATGGCATCCTGGCCTGCATCAGGAACAGTGTGGCCAGCAGGAGCAGGGAGGTCATTCTGCCCCTGTACACTGCACTGGTTAGGCTGCACCTCGAGTACTGTGTCCAGTTCTGGGCCCCTCAGTTTAGGAAGGATGTTGACTTGCTGGAACGAGTCCAGAGAAGAGCAACGAAGTTGGTGAGGGGTTTGGAACATAAGCCCTACGAGGAGAGGCTGAGGGAGCTGGGGTTGCTTAGCCTGGAGGAGATTCAGGGGTGACCTTATCACTCTCTGCAACTACCTGAAGGGAGGTTGTAGGCAGAAGGATGTTGGTCTCTTCTCCCAGGCAGCCAGTACCAGAACAAGAGGACACAGTCTCAGGCTGCGCCAGGGGAGGTTTAGGTTGGATGTTAGGAAAAAGTTCTATACAGAGAGAGTGATTGCCCATTGGAATGGGCTGCTGGGAGAGGTGGTGGAGTTGCCGTCATTGGAAGTTTTCAGGAGAAAACATGATGAGGTGCTTGGTGCCATGGGCTAGTTGTTTAGGTGGTGTTGGATTGATTGATGGGTTGGACGCCATGATCTTGAAGGTCTCTTCCAACCAGGTTTATTCTATGTATATGTATCCTATTCTATTCTATGTATATAGTCAACATTTAAACATTTTGGTAAGTTTTGCCATTTTCTTCATAGTTTTCCCAATTATACTACAGTGGAAGCAGAGAAAAAAAATGTGTTTAATTTTTTCCACAGCTATCTACAATGGATCAAACTGGTGGATTGAAATAAACTACAATATCTGACTTCTGTTACCTTTCATTTTTGCATCCTGCACATGTTCATCTTAACTTAAATTGTAAAAACTTTGAGGACATCACAGTGTTACAGAATATTTAAACAGCCCAGTAGAAGGAGTCATTTTTTTTTTTCAGATTTGAATATGCTAAAAAGCACTATATATACATGAAATAGTGAATTATTTGGTTTCTGCAATTTATTGGGTGTTACAGACATTTTCTGAGATATTGGTTCTTGACTTTCATGAAATCTTGGAAATTTCAGGTTGATTTCAGTGATTGATTTTAGAACCAATCATTACTGGATTCCTTTGATTTGGGGGTTATAGCATAGTATAGCCTAGATCTCCAGAAATGAAGAATAATTTGGAAACACAAATTAACACACCTGAGAACTGCTGCCCTAGGAGGAAGATTGACCAAGTTAAAGAGAATGTGGAAACACCAAAACACAACAAGGCAAAGCAGGAGAATTGTTCAACAGGCTGTCAGCTAGCACTGCAAGTGTTCCAAAGAGATCTTTAATTGTTGGCAAAATTTGTTCATCTTCCAGTAACTGAAGTTCACTCTGCTTTCATTTTTTTCCATCTAAACCCAGCAGTATCTCTGAGACCATTTTTTTCATGGTAATAACTTATTTTTCACTGTACTTCATCAAGCAAAATCATTAACTTCCTATAAACTTCTATTATTATATTAAAATTGGTGCAAAATTTTATTTCTTTTTTGAAAGATTCATCTAGTGTCCTTTTTCTCTGAGGAAGAAGAGAAAAATATCACAGAGTCTTAACTATGGACTTCTTTAAGGAACAGGAATTTCGATGCCACACTATTTACATTTATCTTATATTCATTCTTCTCAACAAGTTTGATATGTTAAAGCATTGTAGTTTCCACTTTTTATAGCCCTCAAATCCTGAGGAGCACACTTTAGGAGTTTCTATTTTCTATATGCAGTTACCATCATAGAATATACTTCCTGGAGTTTCCACTTGAAAAATCACTGACATGGTCATGTGGCATCTGTCTTCACTCCCAGCATGATCACATAAAACTCCTCGGATGATCTGTTCCTTTATTATATCACACACAGCTATAAAATGCTACTGTAGAGTGTCAAATATCTTCTTTAGGAAGATACATATATTGCACAGAAATTTAGTAAAGCAAATATGTTTCAATGAACAAAACAGTCAGAAATACTAATAGAGGTAGAGAGAGTAGACATACTGCCTCATGAGATCAAAAGGCAGGCAAAAGCTGTATGCAGTCCTTTAACATCAAGTAGAGGGACAGAAATGATGGAAATGAGTCACCAAAGATGGTGTAATGTTATGGAACAGATAATTAATTCTTCAGTAGATCACTGCCCTGCCTTTTTCTATTTATTTTTTTTACTTTCTCAATCTAATCTAATAAATCTTTAAACTTGAATGCCATAGCAGTGAGCACCTGTACAAAATACTTGTACTGTACAGATACATATGATGGTGGAACTCTTGCTAGCTGGGCTAGTTTTGAGCATGTGAGAGAAGTGTGAATTATTGCTGTAGTGACAGTGGGGTGCAGTTCACTGGTCATGAAGAGAAATCATTAACTCCTCACAACATCAATTTGTTGCAAGGACTGAATTCACACTGGTACCAGACAGTACACTGAGAGCTTGCAGCCCTCACTGACATCAACCAAACAAACTGTGAGCACTCAGTGCCAGTGTTTTTGTGAACACAGGACTATTGCAATTCTGTAGAACAGAAATTTATGTTTATTTCACTGATTTGTTTTAAAGGTATCAATTATCAAGTTTTTCCAATGTTTATTTCACTGATTTGTTTTAAAGGTATCAATTATCGAGTTTTTCCAAGGATACTCATTTAAGTAGATTCTTAGCTTTTCCACTTTTTCATTGCTTCAATTTGTGTGAAATAGACAGAAATAAACATCATAATATAATGAACTATCATATAGTCACATTTTTTGAGTACATAGCTAAGAAAATGAATCCAGTATACACTACACCTGTGATCTCTGTCCACTTTCAAGGCAGAGGCCAAGTATACAGGACCACACCATGGGTACTCATAATTCCCCAAGTTCTTCTGCCTCAGTGTGGGGGCATTTTATCTGAAGAGTCAGAGAAAATTAAGACTAGATGACAAGACATTACTGGTTTACTGTTTTGAATGGAATACTTATGCATGGACATAGTATTTTTTTTTCTGGAGAGTTTCCTATTTCTTTTGGTTAACCTTTGTGAGGTCAGGGTTTATGTCTATTGATCAACTCTAAATAATTTCATCTTACTTGTGAATTACATTCTCATCTTCCACTAATGCTATATTCATCTGATTATTCTTTTTTTCTGTTAGCCTGATTATTTTGCTGTCTTTAATGCTTTTACATCTGCAAATGTATTTCTCTTCTTTTTCTCTCTCTCTCTTTTCACATAGCACACTGTCTTGTTCTTTTTCGTTTGGTTTGTTGTTGTTCCCCAAGCTGTTCATATGCCAACATTAATTTATTTCATTTCAAATGTTTTTTTATTTTAAAGCAACAGAATGGATCCCTCTCATAGTAAAGTAGCTGCCTTTAAAGAAGAAAGTTGGGGAGGTTTGCGAGAGCTATAACTGCAATTGGACTAAACTGCTTCTTTTATTTTCTTTCTATAAATTGTGATGATGAAGAAGTGTCCTATGCTAAGCAAAGAATAAAGGGTTAATCAGACTCTGTTTCACTTCTGCTAAGTTTAAGAGTTACATATGGTCCAAGATATTAAGCCATGATCTAAAAGCAACTTCATGCAACATTTGGAACATAGATAAGCAAGCAAATTCCCATTTCAAGTCTCTTTTCAAAGACATCTCCAAGCCTGTTTAGCTTTACTCATATCTGTGTGGCACAACATATACCAAGGGCAGGCTTGCTGGGGAGGGGAAGCATAGAAGTTTCCCTCCTTGCAATGCAGTAAGCTTGCAGTTTTACAAGTCTTGTCCTTCACTATTTAGATGGACCTCCTCTCACCACTGCATACAATGAATCACTTGGATTATTTTCAAGCTCCATTTTCAAGGACAGTAATTAGTTTTGCAGTTAATTTGGACTGTGTCATTCTTCTACAGCAAATTATTATGTTTGGGTACATGGTATGAAGAAGCCAGGAAACAAATGAGATCAGGTCCTCTGACAGAATAAGAGTCTCATTAGGACAAGAACATGAGCCCTGCACAGCTGTTGGCAGGTGAGGTGGGATTGCAGTTCTCCAGAAGCCTTGATTCAGGATTTCAAAAGCAAATGGGCAGACCTGACTCTCCTGCCTTTCTCCCTGTCAGCTTCCACCTATACTTTAAAACATTCTGCATGAACTGGTGATATATTTCCAGACTGATTTATTTTATCTTTTTGTGTTGACTTAGCAGTAGAGGTGATAGTTTCCACCTCTGTGCTGAGTCATTTGCGGATACCGGAAGAGAAGTTCAGATGTTAACATGGTCTTTGATGATAGAAGACCAAATCTACCAAAAAAATATACTTTTTCCCAACTCCCAGTGTAGACTAGACTATATTCATTTTTGGAACACTTATCTGCTTGGTTAAAATTTACATCTTTAAACCACTGTGGGTTTGGAGAGCTTTACCTTTCCTATTGTTGAAGCAGTATTTCTTTCTTACTGTTCCACAGTGGTACCCATCTTTTTACAAGCTGTCTCTATCTGCTTTTTTTTTTTCAGAAGGGATGGATCTTTTATTGATTCCCCAAATGAAACCAAGACAGAATCGAGTAGTTGATATGGGAAAAACATTTGAATTTATTTTGCTCACATATGCAGGAGGAAAAGTTATAAATACAGAAAAGTAGGAAGAAATAAGCAAAAGGTAGCAAAGCAAAAATATAATTACCACTGTGGATGTAGTTGACGTTTTGTGGTCCCTGAAGGTCTTCATCCATGGTGGGGAAGCTTAGAGTAGCAAAGGCTGAGATGTTGGAGCCAGATGAGGCCCTGCTGCTTGATCGGTGTGGAAGCTTCAAACTCTCCCTGCTGCCTCTTGGGTTTTATACCTTTTTCAGTCCCCTATGTAGTCACACTGTCCCATTCAGTTGAACACATTTGACTGGTATCATCACTGGTCCCATGGGTGGTTTACCTGTGCCAGCTCCAGTCTCACGGTAACATTCCTGAGAGCAGAACTTGTGGCCTTGTCAGCTGCCATTGTCACAGATCTTGTGGTAATGGTGTGAAAACACCCTGGGAAACTGCTGTGTCAGTCACCTTTTGAGACTCTTGTCCATGAGAAGGTCCACAAAGACTTGTTTCAGCAAGTCCCAGTATCCACTGGCTATCAGCACAGAGTTCATGGTCTTGTAGATAAGAAGAGATTCCTCTTGAGACAATAGTGTGAGAGCAAACGTGAGGATGTGAGTCCTGTTTACAGTGGGATCCAGTGTCAGCACAGAGCTTGTGGTCTTCTGGGACAATGGTGTGAAACATTTTGGGAAGGTAAATAATGCTGAGGCAATTAAAGGGAGACAAACCTAACTCCTTACATAAGCTTTCCTGTTAACTTGTCTCCTAGTCAAGGAAAACAGTTATTTATCCAGCTCTGGTTTTTTTCACATTGTTTCAAGTCCTGTTTACTTAGTTTTATAAAAGGAAGATTATATTTTATTCTCATAGGTGGAATTATACTCATTACCCTGCTGAAGTTTTTGTATTTAAAGGGAGATGTGAATATTATTACTGAAGTTAAATTTAAGGTGTTTTTAAAAAACAATAACAAAACAAAGCAACAACAAAAACCCCACCCAATGGAAAATGTTAACAGATTTAGTCTTCTTCTTTTTCTTTTTTTTTTTTTTTTACTGTGGTTTCCCAAGGGTGATCATTACCATTTCCATTGGTGTACTGGGAAGATGTCCCACAGCAGAGATAAATAACACTTTCTAATGAACAGTGAACAATAAATAGGAAAATAAAAGCAAATGAGGCATAAGAGACCAAGATAAATATTTCTCCCCAGCTGGTTAATATTAAAACTTTAGGCTAGGCAATAATACACCTATGAAAAAGTTAGGAAAGCACTTGAAGAAGAGGACAAAGGCAGTATGATCAATTAATAATTAGATTTTCCCTAAATGTAGCAACAAATTTAAACAAAATACAGGGGGGAAAAAAGTATTAAAATGCCAAAAAAAATAAAAATTACTTGCCATAAAAATGCCACTTTTATTTCTTGCAACAACAGATTAAAGATTCAGTATTATTCCCAAAAGACACTGCCTTGTCAGCTGGAAGAGACAGCTTGAGATACTGGGATGAAATAAAAAAAAAGTTTTGATGTGCAAAAAATGCATGATTTCAGTTCATTTACCAAGACAGATGACAAAAGCATAGTTCATTTCCTTTATTCTTTTTGAATTCCTATTGTAGGAGAAATTAAGTACACACAAATTTAAGAAGACAGAACTAGTATTTCATTTGGAAAAACAAATTCAGGTGCATTGGGCTAACTGTCTGAATAAAGTCATTTTGATAAGGCTTCACCAGTGAAAAGAAGCTATACAGGATAAATCCATGTTTTATGATGTGTATTCTTGCCTTATGAATATACTTGGAATGGTTTGAGAGATGACTAGACCTGTGTTCCTGTTTTTTCTCCCAATACAGAGCAAGAGTGCCAGAGACTTTGCTAACTCGTAAGGGTGAGAAAGGCTGTAAGGTGGCATCCTTGTGAAGGAGCAGGTTTTCCATCAGGAAAGAGTCTACAGGAGGCACACAATGTGTGGATGTGGTAGCAAAGGTGATTGCATTATAAACTGTTCTAAGTTTAAACTAGTTCAGCATTAGGAATGTGGTAGAACTTCTGCTGATAGCTTCAAAAAGACATCTAAGCAGTGAGCAAAGAAAATGCCATAACCTGAGCTTCAAGAAAAGTCAAATTTGCATGCAGAGTACCATGCCCAAATATTGAACAATTCAGTACAGTGAAAAAAAGGAAAATTAAAGCAAAATTCCTTTATGGAGGGAGTGGAGGTGGAGTAGAATACGAGAAAATGTTGCCTGAAATAATGAAAGGGATACTGAAACAGTTCATGAAGGTATTAGGTAACAACTGATCCTAAACAGAGCAGGATTGCAGAGCTGAAGGATTTTGCTTGAAACCAAGAAGTGTAAGACAGAGTAGATATATTACAAATCTGAGATCAATGATATCCACAGATAAGTCTGTAAAAAAAAATAAATCTATTTTCTAAGAAATGGTTTTTGTCTTGTGGAGCAAGAGACTTCAGCTGATGGAAGTCATTCTTGAGAAACAGAGAGTGCATTGCCAGAGCAGGGCAGACTGAAATGTCCAGCAAGAGCAGCAAACCAAGCAGCTTGTGATTTATCATAAAAATATAGTCTAAATTGAAGGAATCAAAGAAACAGAATAGAGAATTCATTAAAAAAAAGAAATTTTAGCAACCTAAAAATTAGGCATACTCTGAACTAGTCATTTCCAGTTAGTGGAGAAAACTGGATTCCTCTCCTGGGTGAATCATTTCAATCTATATCAATGAGAAGTGGAAATACCAACTTTCTGGAAATGCCAATCTCTTCTCCTTGACAACACTTGCTAAAATTTTACTATAGCAGGTCACTTTTGAATCATTAATATTAGGTTATATAAACGACTTGTCTCAGTGTAATTATTACACTGGGAAATAACATGGAAAGAAGGGACAGAACAATGTCTTGTCTTTTAGTTGTGACCTTAAATTTTTAAAATAAACCCACTTTTTGTCCTAAATTGACTTCTGAAATGAAAGAAAAAAAAACCAATACAAGCAGTGATTCAGCAGAGATCTCAATTGAAGAAGATACCTGCAGCTTTACTCTAGCAAATGTAAAGATATCCAGTGTACAGAAACTGCAGGAGGAGGCAAGCATTCAACTGCCATGTTTGCAATGATGCTGTTAGATTAATGACCATTTCAATTCCAGCTGGGAGACATCTACAGTGTAATCCAAGAAACACTGATAAACTGCAATATTAGATCAATGACCAATTTGATTCCAGATAGATTGTGGAGCCAGCCACTATGTAATCCTACCAACAGTGATAAGCAGAGAAATATGACCGTGTTATAATGATGTACACTAAAACCATCTGAGGCCAGTGGGGAAATGCAGACTGTCAATAAGACGCCATAAAACAAGAGCAGTTTAGAGTTTGAAGTAGCTGGCAGGCAGAAACACCACTTGCTTTAGGGAAGCAGAGCAATACAAACTACTTGACTGGTCAGAATACAAAATGAGACCATCCTCAAATGCAAAACCTGATTCCTTCTGGCAATCTGAAGAGAACAAGGATTGCAAAGATTAAAAAGCAGCCTGATCTTTCTCCCACTAGGTAGCCCATAAACATGTGGAAAGTATAGTTAATTTATCCCAGTGCAAATATCCCCCTTTTTATTGTATCAAAATAATTTCTGGCATGTTGAATTAAATGAACCACCCTCTTGGCAACTGTTGCTACATAGCCACAGAGGCCAGTAGTTGGTTATGCTTGTAGACGTGATTAGTATCATACAAATCCTCCAAAACACACTGGATCAACTGCTAGAGGGATTGGCAGCCATCACAATTGTACCTGATGCTGGTTTTGTTTTAAAGGATAGAAAGTTCAAGAAAAATTACAATCAGAAACACAGTATTACACTGCAATAAACTGCAAATATATTTTTAAAGTCTGATACTAGATTGAGTTCAGAGGTGTTGAAGCTGATCAGAGCTGATCCTTTTTGTATGCATGCTTACCCTTTGGGGACCATAACAATATATAGAGAAACCAGAGCGCTTCAAAACATACAGACCAAAACATATGAAAAGATGTCAAAATATCAGCGTAGCATGGCATGTAGCAACAAACTCGAACAACTAAATATCTGAAAAACAGAGTAGTTAAGCAGAGCACCTAGAGCTCCATTGTGGTGAATCTTCAGAAAGAAACACAGCTGCCAAGCGAAAATCACTTAGCACTACTAACAGTTCTCAAGCACTGCAAAGACCAGAGGCTCAAATTGTCAGAGGAAAAATTATGGTAGTTTTTCAGTTGTCTGCTTAACAAGAGCAGATGGTTGTGTTTAATTTCCCAGGAACCTTAGACACCAATTGAGCTCTTCTTTCCCATGCCCACCCCATTCCCCCACCCTAACCCCCCCTATCCTTCTTCATCCCCTCAGTTACCCTTCAATGTCTCGTCTCTTCTAAGATTCACTCCATATGCTATTAGTGTTGGGGATTTTTTGGTTTGATTCAATATTTGATTTCACTGATTCTACCCACACCATTGTACCTGGTAATTGCTTTGTGTGGAAGCAGAGTCTGGGGAAGACACTCAGGCTAGAGCTGTGACCAAAAGACTACTTAACACAGTACACTCCAACTAAAGCAACACAGCAGAACTCAGGTGATTCAGGATTAAATGGGAAAAACAAGGAAAGCATCTTTCACATGTTAGGAACTGCTAAAGCATTGGGAAGACAGAGTTAAGAGACACTGAGAAAAAAAGTAAAAATTCCTCTCTGAAAGTGTTGAAGCATCCTAACACATTTCCTATAGATTAGTAACACCTTGCAGAGATCTACACGCCTGTAAGTCATCCATCAAAAACAGAACAATGTTTAAAGGAAAGAACAATTTAATAGAATTTTAGATTAAAAGGTAGAGATTACAGAAATGAAGAATCTGGAAGAGATGTCAGTAGCACTTTGCAACAATTTCAGTTGAGAGACATTCTCTTTAGATTTTAAAAGAATTGATGCAGAAGGAGCAGCATGCCTGAAAAATCTGTGAGCCAGCAACAAGATACAAGATAGATGAGAGACAAAAAAAGGAGAAAACTTTCTTTTTTTTTCCCCTTGTACCTTCCTGGAGCATTTCTCAAAAGGAAAGGTGGAGAAATCTGTGACTGTTTAGCTTAGAGAAGGTTTGGAGAAGGAAGGGTTTCATCAATGTATATACATACCTGAAGGGAAGGGTGCAAAGCAGAGTACGCAAGGCTTTTTTTCAATAGTGCCTAGTGATATGACAGACAATGGCCACAAACTAAAATATAGAAGGTTCTGTGTGAATGTCAGGAAACACTTTTTCATTGTGAAGATGATTGATTGCTAGCAGAAATTACCCAGGCAGATTGTGGAGTCTCCATCTTTGGAAATATTCATAGCCTAGCTGGACATGGTGCTGGGAAACCAGCTCTAGATGGCCCTTCTTGAGCAGTAAGGCTGGCCAGATGATATCCAGAGGTTCCTTCCAACCCCAACTATTCTGTGTGATTCTTCATGATTCCAAGGTCAGACTGCCTGGCTGGGCACAGAGAGTACTCCTGGGAGAAATATGAAGTAACAGTGTTACACAAAGTAAGGAAGACGGAGTCTGTGAAGTTGCCTCTCATCCTTCCTTTGGTCAATGTCTAAAACGGGACACAACCTTTCAACTGATTTATTCTAAATTCATGCATGAAATCATAATATTCTTCAATGAACATTTTCCCAGCCACGACAGAGTTATACAGAAAGCATGTAATTTTCACCATTTTCACTTAAATCTCCATTTCTCTACATTATCCATTTCATTTTCCTTGTTATTTCCAACTTATTTCTTTGCACATATCAGCTGGCAAAAAGAGATGCAGACAAATAAAGCTTAACAGATCTTTTTATATTTCCTGATCATATAAATTTAATTCTCATCTGCCTTATGTCTATGCCAACATTCATGCAAACAGGCAGGCTTCAAAACATGCCTTGAAGGTCAATGAATTGTGTAGGGCTACAATGAACAAAGCATTATAAAGAAAAAAAGGGATTTTTATATTACATCCCATATATTTTGCAAAGCGAGGGATCAAGCTTTCCTTATAATGACAGGAATGTGGCTGAAGCTGACAGCATGAGAAGGGACAAAAATCTCCCATTGAATGTTTTATAAATTGAAATCAGCATTGCAGATTTCACATGAAAACAAACAGGCAGCCAGAAAGTTCTCAGAACACTGGTAAGTAAACTAATCTTGATAACTGATTTTTCAGCACAATGGATGAAGGAAAAACTAAAATTGTTTGGGGTCAACCTACTCTTTTAATTCTTTAGTTTTTGTTGTAGAAATAAATCCTTTTTTATTTCTTCTTTGTTGTTCCTTTGAGGTGAAGTTATTTTTTTGTTTGTTTTAATCAGATTCCAATTGAACCACCTGGGTTTTGTGTCCTTTATCCTCTTATTAGAATTACATGTTAGCGTATTAATTACAGCATACTTGTTAGAATCACAAAACTGAGTGTTTGAACCTTTTCCCTGCCATTCCCTGCTGAATTCAACATAAATTTAGAACCAATTTTGGCTAAGCCCAAACTTCAATTTTTCCATTGATAATTTATTTGTTAAAGAGCTTTTCCTTGTACTCTTTTTTCCTTTTTTTCCCTAGTAACATTCTTCTGTCCAATGCCTTTATTGGATATCCAGCCATCTTCTACATGCGTAAGTGCACTTTGCTTCAGTATAAACATTGCTGAGAGGGAAATGTAGCTTTTTTTCAAATCCTCTCCAGTTCTCCAATCCCACAGATTTGGTAGCAGAGCCTGTTTCTGAGGGTTACAATTGTACTCTGCAACAAAAATATAATCACCTCACTGTATAAATCAATGGCTCTCCCATATCTCAAACACACATCTGTAATATATCTTGCAATTCTAATCTGTAAGAGAAAGCCTGCAACAGATTTTACATTTTCAGAGGAGAGCATCAAGGACCAAAGGTGTCCTATATTTTTCCTGAGTTTTCTAGTATTGCTCTCTTCACATGTAGATTCAAGTTAGAGATTAAAAAATGCTATTAAAAAAAAAAAAGAAAAAGAAAAACAAATGCAAAAAGCCCTGCAAATATATATTCTAGCAAGAAAATAATTATATATTAGTAAGAAAATGTATTTATGTTTATGGGATTTAAAGCAAAATAGGGTTTCTGATACAGAAACAGCCCAGGGTATCATCCAGAATTTCTATTTTAAATGACTACTTAACATGGACAGAATAAATTCACAAGACACCTTCTTTCACAATTCACAAATCTCTATCTGGAATTTATACTTATGTTCACATTTTCAGAAGTGACTTTTCTCAGAAAACAAGTACATGTGTTCCAACCACTGTTCCTTCACAATGCTGTTTTGAATGCATTGTCATACCGTCTAAATAGAATACATATAGACCCCACTGAGTATCCTAAAAATTATAAATATCACATTAGTATATCCATCTTCTGCATATCAATCTGGCAGTTACAGCATTTACCAAGGATTGAAGGCCACCTTCTGTGTGGAGATAATATAAACTACCTTCCTGGTTACCAGTGACTCAGATTTTGATTTGGGGATTCCACTGCTCTTCATCTAGATCAATAATTCTTGCCTTTCAGACTTCAGGAGAAGGGATGGAAAGTTCTGCCTTGGAGTATGAAAGACCTTACGGTTGGATAGTTGTTTTCCTTAGATATTGTCCTGATACCCCACTCGCTAATCATAGTGGGAAGGCCCTGAGCTCAGATATACTACATCCTGATACCTTAGACTCTAATGTATAAACCTTTTTCCACACAGTGTCTTTAACTAAATACTATAATGGAGGAAGAATCATTCTGTAAGGAAGGTTAGAGGCAATACAGGAAGAATCATTCTGTAAGGAAGGTTAGAGGCAATACAGTTTTTCTTCCTGTCATGAAATAAGTGTACTGTGTCTGAGCTGAAAGCTCCCTGATGGCCACACATGCAGCACAACTGAAAAAAAAAATAATAAAAAAAAAATATCATTATACTGGTGACAAAAAGACTGGCAGCAGTAGAACCTCTCACTATGATATCCACAGTGGACACAAGCACAGATCCAGAGAGATAAATGTCTAGATGTAGTGAAAGTGGGAATTAAAGAATATATGATTCACCTTAACATCTTGCCTAACACCTTGCCTAACACTACCCTTCATTCTCCTTAGTCATATCTGGACTTGAAAACAGGGCCTTCTGTGGCTTTTTGCGCCACAGAAGATACATGGAAGCAATATATGAGGATATAATAAAGGTAAAGGCAGTGTCAGCACCAAAGCTACCTAGTATAGACGTTGCCTCTTAAATGCTCCAAACTTTGAAGTTATTTCTGAAAATTATCAGCAGGTCAGGAAATATTTTCAAAACGTAGCATAAATTGGAGGGATGCATTAGACCAGGAAGGAAAGAGTTGACAGACATTAAGAAGCACAAATCAATTTCTCTACCAAACAGCGAGGGTAAGCTCACTTTTCAAGTCAGTCTCAAAGGTCCTCAACATTTATCTTTACAGAAAAATACTTAGCCATGTACAAAAAGTATGAGTGCCTGGAATCGAAGGATTTCTTGGAACGCCTGTGAAAGAGTGAATGTGAAAGAGAAATTAATTTATGAAGCAAAACCAGGCAGAAGCAATTTAGCTGTAACTTGGCTTGACCTGCCTAATGCATGTGCTCCCATCTCTCTTGCTATAATAAAGATTACACTAAGCAGCTATCATACTCCTGAAAAGATTCAGTCACATATGGGCAAGTATTTCAGCTTTCTATATTCATTTTCATGGCTGACAGATACTGAAGTGACTTGGAATACAATATTTAAAGGGGAAAAATAACATTCTATAAATCTTAAACAAAACATTTTATAAGCCTTAAACAAAAATTAAATAGACAATACACAGAGAATGGATACAGGAGTTCCACAAAGGAAACATAGAGATGAATGGAGAATACCAGAAAAATCACTCAGTAAAATCATGTTGTTCAAAAACCTGGATGCAAACATAACAGAAATGTGCTTTATGTAGTACATACATATACAATAAACTTTATAAGGGATGGCTATTGGGCAATGAGAACACTTTCACTGAATTCCATGGCATATAATTTAGGCCATAGGCTAGCAAATGATTCAGTGTTTAATCCAGTAGTGAAGAAGAAGCAGAGGTTTTCAATGTAAGTCAGCTCAGCTTCTCTCAGATATGACCTAGCTGAGTGTCTCATGGTCAAGCAGGTGTTAATGGCAATGTTAACAGTGCCAAGCACAGATCAATTCAGGAACTAGTGTAGAACAAATACCTGTTTGTAGTAGATGCATGTGGAGTAACATCATTGTGTTCCTGGTTGGCATATGTTTTCCAGCAAAGTCCCTTCCAAAAATGCTTGAAGTAATTCGCAGCAGAGGGAAAAGAGAAAGGAGGTCAGATTAAAGCTACCCAAATCAGCAGAAAGAAATCATCACATTGGTAGAGAGAGCAGTGGGGAATGGTCACTGTAGCCCAAAAAACTCTAATCAAGATGGGATGAAGAGCTTGCTCCTTTGAAAAGATCATTGAAGACAACTAGTAGTCTTGGCGTTTGTCTTTTCCTAATTCAGCAGGACTATTTCAGGGGCACTGTGGAAACATCAGAACAAAACTATGTAGCACTGAAAAAGCTCTTTCTTGTTTGCAATAGGGAAGAAAGTCAATATAGTGTTAGTTAGGAATGTGTGTAGGAGATTTGACATGACAATAGAGTAGAAAAAGAAACATGAGTAGATAAAGAAGTTTCAAGACCATATTCTCTGACAGACAGGAATATATGGATAAGAAAGTGAAAGACCACAGAGTTGACCACTCATCGCTGGTATCAGAGCAATTTCAATGTATTCTAGTTGCTAGACTTTACACAGGGATTAATGTTATACAAAGTGAATGATAAAAAGTCTGTGAATTTCTTTAGATGTCGTTAAGAATAAAGTAACTAAGATCTTGAGAAAAGTTTAACCTGTGAAAAGTGCTCTCTTTTCTGGAAGAGGGAAGAGTTTACTTCTAAGGCAATACATATTTAGATGTGACTCACACATGAGTGAACTGATTGTTAGCCTATAAAACTAAGCAGTCTGTCCATAAGACCCTAGAAAATTACTAAAACAATTAGTGCAAGCTAGCACACAGGTGGTGACTGAATGGTTTTATGTTGTTAAACACACATAAAGCTGAATTTCAAGTTCCATGAAAAAGGTGTTTCACGTTAAAAAAAAAAAATCCTCAAAAGACTGCAAGTAAAGCTCTGGAGAACCAGGGAAAAGCTGAGAGACAGAGAAGCCAGAGACCAAAGACAAGGTAAAAATGAGGGAACCTTCGGGTACTAGAAGGTAAACTTCATTATTTGTACACCCATGAATGTCTATGTTTCTGGGATTTGTGTGGTGCTAATCCAAAACTCACTGCTGACAACCTCAAAAATCCATCACTCCAATGAGACTTGGAAAATTATCTTTTGCTAGATAGCAAGCTCTTTCAGTAAGCATACAATAAGTATTTTTAACTGTGCCATAGAAAAACTCCGTCTGATTTTTCACATCTGGAAGAAAGTGTGATTTACTGAGCTATAATATTTCAGAACTCTATCCAGGTTTCCATGTTTTTGCTTTCCACTTTTAATGGGGAGAGCTTAAAGAAAGTAGTCTCTGCTTCTCTCAGCTGTGAAAGAAACCTCCAGGATGCATTTCCTGGGGATTTTCCCTTTTCTTTTCATGATTATACCCAACTCACAGTTGTCTGTGGGTGGATAAGATAGGCTGTAGTTTAATTATGTTCCATGAGCTGATAATCCAGGAGAATTCTGCATAAGCCACCTCATGTTCTGGAGTAGTTTGGCCTTACACCTGTGACACTGCTCTGTGTGGATTTACTATATCAGCCACTGTTAGCTCAGGACAGCTTCTGTTCCATTGCATGCAGCATGTCTGATATTCCGTGTTTCTCTCCACTACGCAGAGAGTGGTGGTGAATGGTGCCACATCCAGATGGCAGCCAGTCACTAGTGGTGTTCCTCCAGGGATCAGTGCTGGTCCCCATCCTGTTCAATGTCTTTATTGAGTTATTCAGTATGGAGAAGAGAAGCATCCAAGGGGACCTTATTGTGGCCTTACATTATCCCAAGGGGGGCTACAAGAAAGCTGGTGAGGGACTTTTTAGGACGTTGGGTTGTGATAGGACTAGAGGGAATGGAGCAAAACTAGAAGTGGGTAGATTCAGATTGGAAAGAATTCTTCACCATGAAGGTGAGACACTCAACAGGTTTCCCAGAGAATTGGCGGAAGACCCAATCCTGGAAGTTCTTAAGGGAAGACTGTATGGGGCTCTGAGCAACCTGATCTAGTGTGAGATGTCCCTGCCCATGGCAGGGGGGTTGGAACTATATGATTTTTGAGGTCCCTTCCAACCCTGTCAATTCTATGATTCTGCTGTTCTCCCAAAAGCTGCTTCTTATGGATGCTTTAGGCCCCTGTTTCTTCAGAGCCTTCCACAAACTTGTCATGAGGCTGTAAAAAATATGAATTTCAAAGAACAAAAAATAAGAGCAACCCCCACTCTGTATTCTAAAATGTGAGCCCCATGTGCATATCTAGCTATTTATTGCAACAAACCAGACATCTCTTTAAGCAGGAAAGTATATGAAAAAGAGACAAGAGAAAATAATACCAGGGGCTGCATTTGGGGTTTTGAGAAGGGGCATAGTCAAATTGCACAAGTGACAGAGATTAGGCAGGAAGCATCAGAAGCAAAAAGAATCAGTGGTATTACACACACACGCACACACACAAAAAAAGTATTAAGACCAATCCTAAATGTTTTGACACAGCATACTTCTCACATTATCTTCAATGCCTGCTCCCAGAGACAAGTTACTTTGTTACATTTTTCACAGATTTCTAATCCACAAGGTTCAGAGCAAAATCTTAATTATGTGACAATAAAATACCCCCCAAAAAAAATAAAGAAACAAATACAACTCTAAGAGAGGAACATCAAAAAACTCTGCATTAAGATCAAATAATTTTTAATTGTTATCTACATTTTATGTGACTGTTCATGGTATATACACCTGATGCTACTGGTACCAAAAAAAGTCAAAGAAAACATCAAAGAATGATTGTATTTCTACTTCTGTAGCTGGGGCATGTACAGTCTAATCTTGAAAATGTTCTGCAGTGTTTTCTTCCTTTACCTGATAAAGAGATGGGAAGACAAGGAAAATGTCTAAAAAGTATCAGGCTGCATGGAATTATTTTAAATTCACTGTAAAAACAGACTTTTCCAATCAGCCTTATTCCGCTTTTTAAATTTTTTACTGTTCATTTAAAAATACATATCCTCAGCCTTACTTTCATAATGATTTTATTTGTTATAATGGTTCGTGTCTAATTTCCTAAAAAGGTTTGAGTAATTCTCTGTGATTTTAAAATATGCATTTTCACCCACAGAGATTTATGCTTGAAAAAGCTAAGTAAGAGGTGATCTGGGTAAATGGAACACTGCATTGGAAACTTGAACTTATTTCTTTGCCCGATTAAGAAGTGCTCAGAATGAACAGTTACTAACACAACTTGTCTATCTTCCTAGTCAATCTAGAGCCAGATCCAATTACTGCTACTTAGCAATCCTTTCTGGTATGGGAAGATGGGTGTAGTGTGAAAAATCAAAGCAAATGGACATGTTGAAATCACTTATGTCACTTGGTGCAAGTGTTCTCACCAGCTGAGGCAATCCAAATGCAGATGATCCAGACAAATTCTGCATCTCATTCCTCAAGGCACATTTTATAATCATAGAATCATTTAGGTTGGAAAAGACTTTTAAGATAACAGGTTCAAACACAAACCTAACAGTAAGCCATGCCACTAAGCACAAGATCTACACATCTTTTAGACACCTCTAGGGACAGTAACTCAACCACTTTTCTGGGAAGCCTATTCCAATGTTTATCAGCTTTTTCAGTGAGCAAAATTTTCCTAATGTCCAATCTAAACCTTCCCTGGCACAACTCCACACCATTTGCTGTTGTCCTATTTCTTACCTGGGAGAAGAGAATGACACACATGTCACTGCAAACTCCTTTCAGATAGTTGTAGAGAGCAATTATGTCTCCCCTAAGCCTCTGTTTCTACACAGTGAACAAACTTGGTTCCATCAGCCACTCATAAGAATTGTGCTCCAGACTCTTCACAAGCCTCATTGCCCATCTTTGGACACACATGATGGAAAGGAGTCCCTGAGACATTGAAGGTTTTTCAGTATTTCCTAGGTGGAAGATACTGAAAATAGCAGGATGTTTTAAAACTGTTTTGTTTTGTGTTTTGTTTTGTTTTTCATACCTTTAAAACACTTTGAGGTTCTCCTGCTTCCTCCACTCAAGAGGAAGAAGTATGTTATGGCGGTTTTGCCGCTCAGTCACATATGTGTAACCCCTGTATAAGAGCTGCCACTTGCAGTTTTAAAGGTATAAATGTGAAGCGTGGCTCTGGGTTACTGAGCTCTTGCCTGGAACAAACTCCAAATAAATGCATCCAATACAGTAGTGACTTGGAGAAATGTTTCTACAGATGATATACAAGCCATTAAACTGGGATCATTTTGCTCTAAGAGTCCATGAAGCTGCAAAGGTATAGTCAAGGAGATAGTTTCAGTAAATCCACACAAGTTCAGTAGGGAATTGCATACACACACTTAGTAATCTCAAAAGGTACATTCTTAAGAATAAATAAATATTTTTGTATCCCTGAGCTTATAACTCAGTCTGTTACAGATATCATTATAAATCCAACCACAGGGCCCAGCAGATTGGATCTCGGTAGAGAAAATTCAGTTTTGATAGAAAAACAAAATATTTTGAGAAAATCTAAACCAACTTGTTTTGTCTCTATAACATATTTCAGCAAGGTTTTAAATAAGCAGGTTACACGCAATTATGAGTGAACACAGTGATATCAGTGATATGAGAATCTTACCATTAATGACCTTTGTAACAGGACAATCTTTTGGTCTGTGAAGCTTTCTTATTTCTGCAGAACTGCCAAAAGAATTCAGCACCCATTTAGGCACCTAAATGAAGAACATTCTCAAGAGCAGTTTTTCAACAGATCAGTTTGCCTTAGTGGGATATGCTGATAGTTCAGTAGCTAAATATATCCCTCTGGTTCATTTATATGTTTAAATGAAAATGAACTTTTCAGACCATCTTTTCATATTGGTATCAGTCCAGGAGTTGCTGAGTTGCTAATTGCTTTTGACAATCTGTCTTTAAAACTTTCATAGCAAAGGCCATTCAACCTTGTAATGTTTTTAAAAACACAATTTAGACAAGAACTAGGTGTTCAGCAAGATTTCTGTATTTTGAACTCATAAATAGAATGCTTTCATTTGGCCTTAGCCCACCTTAAGATTTTAACTGGTTCAAATAAAACATTTTTCCTTTTCAATATTCAAAAAAATCAATAGTACTTTTTTTTCTCTTTAAAATGAATGTATACCAGTCTTCTACTGGACAGCGGGTGTTGATATGACTGAACAGATACAGAAGGATTGAATTCTAGGAGATAGAGGATACAATTCCGAAGAACAGAGTGATTTTTCTCTACCTCATAAATACAGGTTACAGAGTTGGAATTGTTTTTTTCATCCATTAAACTTCACAAATTTCAAGAATTTGAAATGCTGCCATTCCAGATGGGTACTTTATGAAGACTGGGATTCTTTCTCAAAAATCAAGAATCCATTCCAGAACAGTCAGTTGCTAATAGTAATGACATATGCTGAAATGACCAAGCTCAGATATTCTCTACTAGTTCAGGGCAAGCACCTGACCCTATTTTCCATTTCCTTGGGGAGGTTTCCAACTACTGGCTCTTAAGTTGCTAAATGAGTCGCTATCTCAAATCCTTTTCTTCTTTTCCTGCCTCAGCAATACAGAACTTCCCAATAAAAGTTTCACCAATTCATACATCACATCAATTCTGTCACCATGTTTATCAGCTTCTGTTCAACAGGAGATGGTGATGTTTTGTAGAGCAGACTAGAATAGAATAGAATAGAATAGAATTAAACAGGTTGGAAAAGACCTTAGAGATCATCAAGTTCAAACCACCACCCAACACCATCTAATCAACTAAACCATGGCACCAAGTGCCTCATCAAGTCTCTTCCGAAACATCTCCAGTGATGGTGACTCCACCACCTCCCTGGGCAGCCCATTCCAAAGGCAAATCACTCTTTCTATGAAGATCTTCTTCGTAACATCCAGCCTAAACCTTCCCTGGTGCAGCTTGAGACTGTGTCCTCTTGTTCTGGTGCCGGTTGCCTGGGAGAAGAGACCAACCCCCACCTGGCTACAACCTCCCTTCAGGTAGTTGTAGACAGCAATAAAGTCTCCCCTGAGCCTCCTCTTCTCCAGGCTAAGCAACCCCAGCTCTCTCAGCCTCTCCTCAGAGGGCTTGGGCTTCAAATCCCTCACCAGCTTTGTTGCCCTTCTCTGGACACATTCCAGCAACTCAACATCTTTCCTAAACTGAGTGGCCCAGAACTGGACACAGGACTCAAGGTGTGGCCTAACCAGTGCTGAGTACAGGGGCAGAATGACCTCCCTGCTCCTGCTGGCCACACCATTCCTGATGCAGGCCAGCATGCCATTGGCCTTCTTGGCCACCTGGGCACACTGCTGGCTCATGTTCAGCTTGCTATTGACCAGTACCCCCAGGTCACTTTCTGCCTGGCCGCTCTCCAGCCACTCCTACCCCAGCCTGTAGCACTGCATGGGGTTGTTGTGTCCAATGTGTAGAATATGGCACTAGGATGTGTTAAATCTCATGCCCTTGGACTCTGCCCATCTGTCCAGCCTGTCAAGGTCCCTCTGCAGAGCTCTCCTACCCTCTGACAGATCAACACCTGCCCCCAGGTCTAAGTTCAGTGTTAGAAGGAGAGATACTACTTTCCTTACTTTGTGCCTGCTGGCACTTCTGAGTGGTAAGCAACCAAAAAAGTGATCTCAAAGATCACACCACTATACAGTTTTTTGGGATATCACTAAGAGCCATGTGAAAATGTGAAAAAAGTGCAGAATATAGATTTGTCCCTTTTGATAATCATCTCAGAGACCATACTACTTGTTCTTTCTGCACTCAATATCTACCTGTATTAAAATAATGCAAGTTTTTTTATGTTGGTTTTTCCTCTCATACCATTAAGTTATCCACAACAAAAGAACCTGAGGATATTAAACTGGTCTGATCCTGTCAGGCTTCTTAAATATACCAACTCAATCTATAATACTATAAATATTTTAAAATGCTATGGATAAATGTTTTTACTTTGGCTTAATGATTAAAAACTTTCTGGATTTGCATTTAGATTTTTAATACCATTAATTTTTTATCAATGATTGATTTTAATGGATGCTATGTTTCAAGTTGCTCTTTTTAGTACTGAATAAGGTTGTCATCTTCTACCAGATATTCACAGCTCAATAAGGTCATAATAACCTTTTAACAGTAAAGAGCATGAGTATATGGAAGAAGCAGTAAACAAAAGAGCGAATGGCTTCTGCTTCTGAGTTCCAGGAATTTTCTATTACATTTGGATACAACACTCCTCTTAATTTGTCTTGCTAGCCTTGCTTTATTGAGGATGTAGAAAGCAGGTTTAAAAATCTTTAATTGATTTTCTCTTATAACATGCGTCTCAAATCTTATCTGTGTAAATTAAAAGATACTAACTTTATTGTGGTACTATATGCCAGATTTTCAAAGTTATTTTGGTAAAAAAAGAGTCTGATAAGCCACAAGAAGGATTTTAATAAGCAATCAGGTAAGTTAGAAAAATAATTCCCATTGAAATTGTGCATCTAGTGAGCTGGATAGTAATTAATTCAGTCATGTAAAGTCAAAACACACCACTCAAGTTCACAGAATCACAGAATCACCAAGGATGGAAGAGACCTCAAAGATCATCAAGTCCAACCCATCACCACAGACCTCATGACTAAATCATGGCACCAAGTGCCACATCCAATCCCCTCTTGAACACCTCCAGGGATGGTGACTCCACCACCTCCCTGGGCAGCCCATTCCAATGACGAACGACTCGCTCAGTGAAGAACTTTCTCTTCACCTTGAGCCTAAACTTACCCTGGCACAGCTTGAGACTGGAAGGTTTGGTGGTGAATAATCAGCAAATATCAACTCACAGCATGATGTTTGGCCTACATTAAAAAAAGAGTGGGCACATACATAGCAGGAATAAAGGGGTTATGCTACCTTAACGTTTGTATTGGTTTGGACAATATGGGCTCAGCCTGATCATTTCTAACAGCCAGAATTCAAGACAATGTGCATGCTGATGTTGGGTACAGCTGGGTACTTTCAGACAAAATGGATGATAGTAGATTTCTCCTTGCTCCTCTCTAGCTTTTTACAAAACCTGTAGGAAATCATTATCTTGGAAGCCTCTTCTCTTCTTTGAAATTTGTCAGAATCATCCAAATATTAAAAAATTACTGTAAGGGCACTAACACTTAGAGATTAACCTATAAGCATGCTACTATTTGTATAACTACTGACATAAATATATGTCTCTTTTCCTTATGAAAATGAGCCAAACAAACAAAGACTTGTAAAAAGAAGTTGGTCAGTTTACAAACTATAGTGTGAATTACTTATGTGGTAGGAAACTACAAAGACAATGTAGTCTGAGCTCTATATTGATATTAAAGGGCTGTATTTGATTCTGCCAACATCAATGGACTTTTGGCCATTACCTCAAAAAAAAATAAAAATCTAATCTACTGACAGCTAATGGAAAGTCTTCTTTCAGCACAGTGGTAGGGACTAGTATATTTAGGGAAGTTCTATTTCCCATGTCGCATGTACTATCAGATTAGTACACAGCTCCGGTGCTTTTGTGGCAGCACACACTATTTTCTGTAAGAGGTTTGCTTTCCTCTAACTGCATCATATTATTTCCTTTGTATGCCCCAACAGTGACTGCTAAAAACTGAAATTCTAGTGATAAATGTGGCTGGAAATAGCAGTGAACAATACTCAAATATTATTTTTATAATAGCTGGAGATCCAAAACAGCCAAGGATAAGGAAGAGGCTTTTTTTACTTCTTTGAAGTTACCAAATAATTACTTTATGGACACTAATTTAAACTGATAGAATACTTTTTATGTTGCTGTTATGTAGAAAGACTGATGGCATCCCAGAAGCAGCCAGTGAGGCTGTGCTGAGCAGCAGTGTAGTAGTAAAGGGCAGATTCAAAGAACAAATGGGAAATTCATGAAGCAAAGCTGATATTTACATAAATGCATGCATTAACTTCCAGATCACTATTAAAAGCAAAACGATGTACGTGCTTTAAGTGAGTTCCAGTGGTCTTTTTCCTTAAGCAATTATTGATAATGGATAACAATTATGAACCTAGAGTTTTACAGCACTCATAGACTGTACCTATTTCTACCTTCATAAAATTTTCTGCCATTAACATTTCCCCTTTGCTGAAGCTCTCAGGATTTTGGTACTAAAGGTCTTGATCCTGCTGTAAGACGTATGCATACAGCTGCTAAATTTAGCCTTCCAAATCTGCTCAAGGACTTTAGGTTTCCTTTAGTGAAAAGTAATTATTATATCCCTGCCAGGAATTTTTGGTCTTCAAATAATTCAATTACGTAATTTTGAAGCTTGTTCTAGATAACTTTCATCCAGCTGGGAAATAGATATTTTTGTAACACCATCCTTTCTTTCTTTTCCTGTAGGGATTCAGATAAAACCTTCCTGGAAATAGCTTCTGGTATATATATATATATATATATATATAAAATTTTTTAAATCATATAAATAAATTAGCTCTGTGATATCCACAAGGATATTTATAGTTCATAACTTTAAATGTATGTAAATAGTAGACAACATTCCAGACCTTATGACTGAAATTGAGCTAATTAAAAACAAAACTCAGGCTGATCAGGATGATGACAATTCATCACAGTAGGACTAGGTTGGTAGAGAACCATTTTCTGAACCAATAATAACAGCTGATAATTGTACTTACAAGATTGTCTCTGTTTCCTAATGTGCAAGTTGCAAACAGCTTCTGATAAAAATTTGGTTTTTTATAATTACCTTACCTGAGAGTTACCAATCAGTGTTCTCAGTAGTAAAGGCTGGAAAGATCCCATGAGGTGTCTTGCTTCTCCAGGGCTGGTCCCAGCCTGTTGCTGAGGGGTTGTTCACAGGTGTTGCAGACTCAACTCTTTGCTCATCATGTTTAGGTATATTTTTTTCCAATGCCTGCTTTTAGGCTACTGATTCATCATGCTCCTAAATTGTCTACAGAATAAAAATACATGTTCAGTTTGCAGAACAATTGGCAAAATTCAGGCTGCAAATCCAGAAACTTTCTCACAACCTGATAAGCTATTTCTGTACACAGGAAGCAGGGGAAGGAGCTTACATGTGGCAGGTTTCCCTCCTTGTGCTAATTTCCACAGGCCACAGGGAATTCTGTCTGTTGTCTCCTAGGGAAAAGGTTTTTAATAAGAAATCTGTAAGGAATTCTGAAGACAAATGGGATTTTCCTTTGGGATAATCTTTTCCAAAACCCAAAGTTGTATCAGACAGGGCATATCTCTGCAGTCCTTTCAGGCAAAGCTGTACTTCTAACTCTACACTAAGAACTGCTGTCTGTGTTTTGGCCACCAATAATATTTTAAAATGTGATAGAGTAATTATCAGAATCTTTGTCTTTGCAGATAAGCACAGATGAGAGAGGGCTTTCTCCTCTATTGTTCTTTTCTGATCCAAAAATTGTGCTGTCATCAGAGATTTTTCTGAACAGAAGCAAAGTAATTTTTTCCAATAGACAAATTTCATCATTCTCTGCTGTCATTCTCTAGGTATTGAGTTTCAATTAAAACACCTACCTTTTAAATTTGTTTACAAAGTTCTTCTTTGCTTGTTTGCTTTTAAAGTTTTCATCCTTAAGAGGGAAGTTTCCTAGTTTTTCCTTAAGAGGAAAGGTAGGCATTGTAAATTTTGTGTTACTGTGCGTTTGCACAAACCAGTTCTGCTCTCAGAATAAACAAGGTCTTTGTTCAGCTCAGATGAAAACATAAGGACTACATCAGTTTTATAGGTGAGACAGGCAGAGAGTTTCTATTCTAATTAGTCCTGTGACAGCAAAGATCTAGATTCCACAACTAGCCATTGGGCAATTATGTAGCAAAAGGTGGATGGCATGGGAATATTACTAGCACAAAGTTAGATGCCAAGAGCCTGCATTTTCTGTTGCATTCAACAGCAGCTGAGCAGCATTTTGTGAATGAATGTGATGAGAGATTGACAGAATGAGGCACCTAATGAACTGCTTAAGTCCCACTTAAGCCACCAGTTGTTTATGTCTTGAACTTCCCGGTGAAAATTTCTGTTATTGGGTCCTCTTTCTTTCAGATCTGAAAGAGCCAAAAAATGAAATGCAGGCAGAGTTGTGTTGAAAGGAAGTGGAGAGGAAGCAAGAGTGTTCTTCCAGAACCTTGTGCAATGATTTGCCTTTCTGCTGCTAACTGCACAATGGAGAAATTCTCTCCAGCTCCACTTCAATGTTAAGACAACCTGTACTTGCCCATTGTGGAAAAGGACAGTGATGCTACCAGAGAAATGTGCACTTTTCAGGAGATATTTTAGTGGGAGTAACTGATGAAGTGCCTTTTGTTGTATTTGGAGCCTCCATCATTCTGCAGCTTGTGCTTTCAAATGAGACAGCAGTTTATCTGTGAATATAGCTACAGTGACACTGGGGTGGGCAGCTCCACCTCATGAAGGCACAGCTGGTTACACACCAAGAGGGTGGTCCAAACATTTTTTAAGTTTCTGTAACTCAAACATAATCAGTCAAAGAAAATACATGTTTGAGGTTTCACACTCTTTTGACAGTAAAAATATTTATATCTGAGTTTAGTGTAGAGTTTTTAGCTTTTGGAAAAGTCTGAATTAAATCCATCTGATTAACTGTGTGTTTATGCATGAGAGAGAGAGATTAAGAAAGAACCCAAGTAACTTTAACTCTGGCTTTCATTGTCAATGCACTCACCAGAGAAAAAAAGCAAAAGTATTTACACCACATGTTGTAGGAAGCATTGAAAAATGTGGTTCTGAGGAAAAAAAATTCTTAGATGTTCTTGAAATTTTCCCATTCCCATTCCCAGTAAAAAACTAAAAAAGCAAATTCAGCTTGCTAGTTGAACAATTACTTTTATTCTTCCCCATGATAGGCAAGGATTTTTACCTAGATTTCTGAAGCTATGGCTATACAGCTAAGTCAAACTGTGCTGCTTGGGCACTGTCACTTGATTGCTTGCATCATTTTACTACTAGAAAGGTACCTGGTGCCCGGACCTCTTCCTAAGCCCCACAGCAACACTTATAAACTACTCCTCAGAGCTGGCAAGAGACAGAAAACAGTCCCAGCCTTGCACACAGACATTCTGATTTGGAAACCAAAGGAGTTTAAAAGTATGGAAGAGGCCAGACTACTTCTGCCCACCTTCCAAGTGCAGTGGTGTAGGCACCACTTACATATTCATGGGTAGATATGGGCTATTGCTTCATTCCAGTTTGCCTCTTGAGAATTCATTTTATGTCAAACACTAAAATGATGATATTGTTAATCATTAAAAGAGAGAGAAGAAAAACCACAACAGTCTGAAGCTGCACCAGGGGAAGTTTAGGCTCGAGGTGAGGAGAAAGTTCTTCACAACGAGAGATGTTAGCCCTTGGAATGGGCTGCCCAGGGAGGTGCTGGAGTCACTGTCCCTGGAGGTGTTTAAGGGTGGATTGGGCGTGGCACTTGGTGACATGGTTTAGTAGTCATGAGGTCTTGGGTGACAGGCTGGACTTAACAATCTTTGAGGTCTTTTCCAACCTTATTGATTCTATGATTCTATGATTCTGTGATAAGTGGTGTGAAAGTCTAAACTCCTTGTGTGACTCAACAAAGATAAAATCACTTGCTGCTTGCCCAGACAATATGTTGTTGGGCAGAGCCACTGGAAAGAAGGTGCGAGGACCAATCCTGGATGCAAATCACCTTGCGATTGCATCGTGATAACACTGGACTGCAGCTGACCTACAACAATGGCCCAAGGACCCAGCCACCATGCCTTCAGGACAAGATCATTTCCAGCCATCAGCAGGAGGGGCATCAGCAAAAGCAGTTAGAGATGTGCTCAGCCACTTGGATCCCCACAAGTCCATGGGACCAGATGGGATGCATCCTAGGGAGCTGAGAGAGCTGGCAGATGAGCTGGTCAAGCTGCTCTCCATCATTTATCACCAGTCCTGGCTCACTGGAGAGGTCCCAAATGACTGGAAGCTGGCCAACATGATGCCCATCCACAAGAAGGGACAGTTGGATGAGCCCAGGGAATTCTAGGCCTGTCAACCTGACCTCAGTGCTAGGCAAGATTATGGAACAGGTCATCTTGAGTTCAATCACACAACACCTGAAGGGTGGCCAAGGGATCAGGTCCAGCCAGCATGGATTTAGGAAGGGCAGGTCCTGCCTGATCAACCTGATCTCCTTCTGTGATCAGGTGACCTGCCTGGTGGATGTGGGGAAGGCTATGGATGTAGCTTACCTGGCCTTCAGCAAGGCCTTTGACACTGTCCCCCATAGCAAACTCCTGGCCACGCTGTCAGCTCATGGCTTGGACAGCAGCACTCCGTGCTGGGTTAGAAACTGGCTGATTCTTGTTGCCTCAGTGGACTGCTTTGAGCAGCTGAAAGAGCATTCAAAGGAGTACTTGAGTGGAATAATACTGGTTTTACACCACCTTTACCTTCCGTCACAGTATACTAGACTTGCAGAGAGAAAGAAGAACAGACAATGAATTGTCTGATTCCTTCCAACACATCTGTGAGCGAAACAAAGAGAGAGGAACATTAAGGGACTCCAAGAGAGCTCAGTGCAGAGAGGAAGGATGGCAAAGTAAGTGGCTCTGGGAGTGTGATAAGTGAGGGAGAAAAAGATGGGAAAAGAGAAATGAGCATCAATATCCAGATCAGGATCAGTACTAAAGAAAGGGAGGAAACAGAGAAGAAGTGCAAAAGTATATATTGCCAAGATACTGGAAACTGAAGAGGATATATGCAAGTAGTGAGGAAGGACCAAAAGAAGAAAGAAGAAAAGTGGTGAGACTCTCTGGCCAATCCCAGAGAGTGGTGGTGAATGGTGCCACATCCAGCTGGCAGCCAGGCACTAGTGGTGTTCCCCCAGGGATCAGTGCTGGGCCCCATCCTGTTCAATGTCTTTATTGATGATCTGGATGAGGGGATTGCGTCCATCATCAGTAAATTTGCTGACGACACCAAGCTGGGGGCAGGTGTTGATCTGTTAGAGGATAGGAGAGCTCTGTAGAGGGACCTTGACAGGCTGGACAGATGGGCAGAGTCCAAGGGCATGAGATTTAACACATCCTAGTGCTATGTTCTACACTCTGGCCACAACAACCCTATGCAGCGTTACAGGCTGGGGTCAGAGTGGCTGGAGAGCGGCCAGGCAGAAAGTGACCTGGGGGTACTGGTCGATAGCAAGCTGAACATGAGCCAGCAGTGTGCCCAGGTGGCCAAGAAGGCCAATGGCATGCTGGCCTGCATCAGGAATAGCGTGGCCAGCAGGAGCAGGGAGGTCATTCTGCCCCTGCACTCAGCATTGGTTAGGCCACACCTTGAGTCCTGTGTCCAGTTCTGAGCCCCTCAGTTTAGGAAAGATGTTGAGTTGCTGGAATGTGTCCAGAGAAGGGCAACAAAGCTGGTGAGGGGTTTGGAGCACAAGCCCTGTGAGGAGAGGCTGAGGGAGGTGGGGTTGTTTAGCCTGGAGAAGAGGAGACTCAGAGGAGACCTTATTGCTGTCTACAACTACCTGACGGGAGGTTGTAGCCAGGTGGGGGTTGGTCTCTTCTCCCAGGCAACCAGCACCAGAAGAAGAAGACACAGTCTCAAGCTGCACCAGGGGAGGTTTAGGTTGGATGTTAGGAAGAAGTTCTTCACAGAAAGAGTGATTTACGTTTGGAATGGGCTGCCCAGGGAGATGGTGGAGTCACTATCGATGGAGGTGTTTAGGAAGAGACTTGATGAGGCACTTGGTGCCATGGTTTAGTTGATTAGATGGTGTTGGGTGATAGTTTGGACTTGATGATCTCTAAGTTCTTTTCCAACCTGGTTAATTCTATTCTATTCTATTCTATTCTATTCTATTCTATTCTATTCTATTCTATTCTATTCTATTCTATTCTATTCCATTCCATTCCATTCCATTCCATTCCAAGGAGATTAATCTCTGAGCCATGGCTAGAGTACTTATTATGGAAGGGGTAATTTTGAGCCTTGATGTTCATAGCCCCTGGGGGGTATGCTAAAGAATATAAGACTGTCGTCAGTTCTCATCCTGTATCTCAAAATTCCACAGGCTTTGAGACACATTCCCCCAATAGATTCCCTGGTGGAAGATAGAGCTGCAATTTCATCTTTGAGTAAATTAAGGTCTAAATCCTAAATTAAAAGAAAACTTCTGGAGCTATAAAAAATGGTCTCCAGTGGCACTAGGCACCTCTGGCACTAGGCAATGGAACAGCATTTCAGTTAAAAGATTAATTTAAACTGAATGTACTTGTGTGTAAATGGTATGACTGAGACTGTGGCTACATAGTCACTTTAAAACAGTGCTTTTCTGCAGTTTTAAAGGGAGCAGTACCAGTTATGGTCCCTAGAAATGCTTGCACTCGTGCCAGACGTGTCTCACCATGGGAGACAAATCAGACCATATAATTGGATGAAACATATCCTTGTCCAAAAAAATAATAAATGCATATCCTTATTCGTATCCTTATCCATACCTAGTTTTAACTCATCATTTTCCAGCTCTCACTTCCACGATACCCAAAACCATATGGAAATAAGCAGAGACAATGGTGAAAGGTGGGACCACATTTTTGACAACACCGTAAATTTATGTTAATTTAAAATGACTGAATAATCATGTCTGTTTATAAACCAGTCATCAAGATTTCCTCTGCAATCAAGGATAAAAAAGAAGGCAATTCCAGAGCATGATTCATGTTTTTATTTTAGGAGAGAATGAATCACCCTCTGGAGTTGCCTGTCTTTCTCCACTGATTATGGATGGACAAAGCCTGATTTAAACCACTTACTTTTTGATACTTAGAGAGAGTGAATCCTATCCTTTTAGCCATGAAAAATGGAGACAAGGGGACATTTAAAGGATTAATACTTTCAAAAACAAAACAAAAAACCATGATGAGTGTTTTATTATCTGATATTTGACTCCAAGATTTGCAGTAGTGAATGTTTAAAGCTAAAAGAGATACTTATTTGGTATGACACAAAAAATATTTAGATAGCTCTCAACTGGAAAACAAATAAATGTAATATGTTTGTCCAGAAGACATAGAGTATTTTAGCTTTAGTGCAAATTGTGTTCTAAAGAATGTACAAATTTTGCTAAGTTTTGTACCTAAGGACAGGGAATGAATCAGAAAAGAAAGAGCAATAGTTATACAACAAATGAGAAAACAGTCTTTGAAATGGAAAAATAAGTTTATGCTATACTAAATAGGATTGAGGTTGCATGATTTATAGGATATGTGCAAAATTTAACGTACTGTTATGTCAGAAAATGCTAAGCACTATTATCAATCACAAGGCCAATCACAGACTTCAGTAAAAATGGCAAGCATGGGATTCAAAACTCATTTAGGTGAGGTGAAGAAGAAACTGAAAATGTTTTGCTTGGGAACAGCTGAGGCAGTGCAGGCTAATACCTCCTTAGTCTCTTAACCCATGCTGGGTTGTACAGGCAAGGATGGTGGTAAACACAGAGGCTATAGAACTGACTGATTAGACATTACAACACAATATCTCATGAAACAGCAGGCTACAATTTAACGCTTTAAAACAAGGCATACTTCATATGCTGGTTGTCAGCTGGAGACTCCTGAACAGGAAATAGATTTCCAGCTTTTTTCCCAAGGTCTTGGCTGTTTGGCTGTTTGAGTTCTCTCCCCCCCCCCCCATATATAGGATACTGTCAGGTCTCTACAAATTTTGTATCTTACACATCTGCTTGTATGTCTTTTTCATGGAAGGACAGGACAGGAAGTTGCTAACAAGCATCCAAACTATCAGTTAGGAATGGTGTCTTGTTGCCTCCCATCACATCAACAGACACAAAGGGTCTTCTGCCTAAAAGGCGCTTTGACACAAGCCTGAGCTATGGCAGAGACTGTTCTAACACTGCAGCATTATGGACAAAAACTCATGCCCTGAGAATACCTATAAGCTAGTATTTCATTTGCTAATACAAGTTTTGGGGTCAGGTACCTTCCAGCACAAACATCTGCTGGCCATCCCATTTGTGTTGTATTGCCATCTCCACAAGCTGCAGTGTGGAAACCAGTTACTCATTTCTGGATGGCTCCATGTAGCCACTACAGGATGTTGCTTATCCTTAGTGCTTGACACTACCATGTGTCTGAGAATTAGAGAAGCAGTAAGAAAATCAAAGGGCAGTAAGAAGAGGAGAAGAACCACCATGTGGTTTTCAGAGAGAGTGAATGAAGTGGGATGGAAGAGGTGATTGTATTGTGGGCATAGAAACACTGAACTTTGTCCCCAAAGTTTGAAGGGAAAAAAAGGGAACAGAAATGATACCCACAAAGTATGTGACGCTTGTCACTCTTTTTCTATGCTAATGGTAATGCACTAAGAAGGGCCTGAGCATTTCTAATTGCTAGAATTGAAGGACCAATGCTGTAATTCAAAACAGAAACCTTGAAGGTCTTTTAATAAAATAGTCAGTGTAACTCCATGTATACAACTGTTTGAGAGTTTTTTACCAACATCTAGTCACAGGCTTCTGGACTATATTTATACATGTATTTGTCTTTTTTTTGGTCCAAGACTGAAATGCAGCAGGGCCTCTCTTGCTAATATGATTATAAAAAGCCTGCAGTTGTTTTATCTGCAGTATTGAAGCTGGAGCTTTAGATGAGAACAGTAAGAAAGTAAATGCTCACTTGGAGAGGGTTCAGATATCAAAACCATCAGCAAATAAGTGTGTGTTGCTAAAATTGCTTAATTTGTCCTTGAAATACAAATGAGGACACTAAGTGTCTGAAAGAATAGCTTTTCCTCTAAGAGAAACAGTGTATTATAACACACATTTCTCCATAGATATTTTAAGTGTACTTAAAGAGTATTTAAAGATAAACCTGATTCAGAGATCAACACAAAATTTTTGCAGTTTAATAGAAAATTGCAAGCTATGAAAATTATAAAGTACATCAGAAACAAAATAGCTCATTTAGTGAAATTGTCAAGAGTACTGCACCATATAGTTTATCCTCAGTTAAAAAAAAAGGGGTGGGGGGTGTTAATAATTACATCTTTTTGTACTTTTCCAGCAGCCTCTTTTCTCCCTCTACACATAAAAAGTACATTAGTCTTCTTAATATGTGGATTTTGTTAAAATCCTTGAAATTTTTACTCATTGAGCAGATAACAGTAACTAATAGTCAGCTCTATAATTTATCTTGCAGACAAGCTGAGGATGACAAACTAGTGTCATCTTTCTTAATTACTGTTTTACCAGAGTACAGTTTAATGTTAAATGACATTTATGGATTAATGCTTTGTAATCTGAATATCCTGATGGAAATGACTTCAGAAAACAGACACACTGAAATAAAAGTTCAGGGAAAGTGATATCACCCTGGGACTAGCCTGAGCTTTTGAAGCACACTCCACAAGCACTAAAATGTAATTTTTAAAGAGTCTGCAAGTTTCAGTTTACTTGCATCACTCTAGGATTTTATCTGGTATGTGATGTTAACTGGGACAAACCCAGCTAAGACACTTTAAAGAACACTCCATACTTATCTTTTCAAGTAGGCTCAACAATCTGACTGCATACTATGATCCATTATGGCAGTACAAGTCACCCAATTATCCTTCAAATAACATGTCATGGAGGTTACATCATGCAGTCCAGTACACAGGATAAGAGATAAAGGTTCAGACACAAGTCCCAAGCCTCTATTCCAGCTAAAAGAAACTGCAGTCATAAAGTAGAGGTTTTTAAAAGTTCCTTGAATACATGCTTTTAAAGCTGTATTGTGCAGAAGAGCCTCGTTTTTTTGAACACGGTTCATGTGGCACCCATTGTATTAATCTTTGCATTAACTTCCAGACCAACAGTGACAAGCTTCAAAACATATGTCATGAAAGATATCATTTTCATTAAGTTGAATTAATCCACCTGTTGTTTCCTGCTGAGATTCATACAAGGCAGTATAAGGGAAAACTCCAGTTACTTTAGATCTGCAGAGTGGAATAGAATGGATTATGCTGTTACAGAGAGATTGCAATACTGAAAGTATCCTGAAACATTTTGAAGTATAAAAGAGGTGGAATCATTCCTAGAATGTAAAATACATTTTAGATTTGCTACGTTAGTATCATAGTATCAGTCAGGGTTGGAAGGGACCACAAGGATCATCTAGTTCCAACCCCCCTGCCATGGGCAGAGACACCTCACGCTAGATCAGGCTGGCCAGAGCCTCATCCAGCCTGGTCTTAAACACTTCCAGGGACGGGGCCTCAACCACCTCCCTGGACAACCCATTCCAGGGCTCCACCACTCTCATGGTGAAGAACTTCCTCCTCACATCCAGCCTGCATCTCGCCACCTCCAGCTTCATTCCATTCCCCCATGTCCTATCACTACCTGATATCCTGAGAAGTCCCTCCCCAGCCTTCTTGTAGGCCCCCTTCAGATACTGGAAGGCCACAATTAGGTCACCTCTGAGCCTTCTCTTCTCCAGACTGAACAGCCCCAACTCCTTCAGTCTGTCCTCATAGGAGAGGTGCTCCAGCCCTCTGATCATCCTCGTGGCCCTTCTCTGGACATGTTCCAGCATGTCCATATCCCTCTTGTAATAGGGGCTCCAGAACTGGGTGCAGTACCCATGTTCAGTGTCTTGGATGTCCATCCCACTTAAAATTAGTTAGCAGAACTTAGCTTGGACAGGGATTTACTTTCAAGCAATATCAAGTCCTAAAAGCACAAAATATCTTTAAGAGCTGTGTTTTGATCTAATTTCTAGATAACAATAGGATCAAACATAAGGAATAGAAACATGACATGAAAAACTGCAACAGCAGTTACACAGTAAATGGGAACACCTTGACATTGGAATTTGCTTACCACATAAAAGTATAAATAAATAAAACCAAGAACAACATACAAAACAAACAAACAAAAAAATTTGACCCTGGACAGAAAAATGTGCTTCTCCTCTGTACATTTTTCAAGATGTAAAAGTTCACACTCAACATTTCTCCCAGACAAATGTTAGAAATAATTGCATCATAAATCCCTGACATGTTATTCCACATAATTTTAGAGCAGGATTCAGATGAAATTATTAACACAAATATTTTTTTCTCTTCAGTATTGTGTTTAGAATTCCTATATCTATACTTTCCATGTTAAGTGATGACTGTCAATCATCTGCAGACCAATTTCCAAAATAGTAGTGAATTCTAGATGTATTCAGTAGTCTGTAAATATTTGAGACTCCACTGAATTATTTTATTCACTGTGTCTAAACATGTCTTTCTATATCTTGTGTTAGTATGCTTAGTCTCAGTCTCTGGTATATTTCTTTTCATTTTCATTTGACTGACTTCAAATGATCTCAGTTTATGGGACATCTTTGTTGATTTGCCTTTTTTTTTTTTTGTCTAATTTCCCCATCCTTATGGTCAGCTGCTTGGCTGGCTTTCTATTCTGAGAGACATTTTTTAGGGGAAAATTGTTTCCCCTAGTTGAGTCTGGTTTGCTTGTGACAATAACTTCTTAGTGATCTCCCTGTCCTTATCTTGACCACAATCTTTTCATTACATTGTCCTTCTGACCATTGAGAAGGGAGCCACAATCAACTCACCCATGTATTTTAATATTTATTCATCTTTATTTATGTAACATTCAAAGGCCTCTTCCAGTAAATGCCTTCCTGGAAATATTGTATGTTTTCTGCCACTGAGCCTCAAACTTTAATGTGGTTCTGGATTCAAAGTTTACCTCATGTTTTATCAATGGAAGCAATATCTACACAAACACAATTAAGAATTAGTCTGGTAATTTACAGAAACACAAAATGGTTGAGGTCCAAAGGTGCCTTTGGAAGGTATCTGGCCCAATTCCCTGCTCCAGCAGGACCGCCTAGGACCAGTTGTCCAGGACCATGTGCAGACAGTTTTTGGAAATCTCTAAGGATATCTCCAAACTCCCTAAGCAAATTAATTTGATTTAAAATCTAAGTAATTTTTAGAATACAGATTTTGAGAGAGAGGAGTCATGAACAATAAAATGAACCCAAGTTTATCATAATTATTTGCAAAGCAGAAGGTCACTTATAGGATAATCACTCATGTAGTCAGCTAAACCCATGTGGTCAGCATTTTTATCATTTTCAGCAAGTCCAGGGCAGAAATCAATGATACCCAAGAAGCACACAACTTTTCAAACTACCTCCCCTCTCCCAGTGTTATTTCTAGGAGAATGTGCCTATCTAACAGGGTAACAATTATACCCTCTAGTTAAATTTGTCTGCATCTTCCTGCTATGACTGGAAAAGACAGGACTGCAACTCTCTTCCTCACTAGTTTGAAGTGCAGCAGACCATAAAATGTAACTTCCCTGAATGACAGCATATTTCCATTACTGTAAAAGCTACTTGAGACATGCTACCATGTACTGGGACAGTACTTGACTTAGACAATACATATGGTTTTAATTCTTTAGAACTTCCTTTACACATAGTATGAAAAATATATCCTAGAATTAATGAGTTCTATATCCATTTTGTTTGTCTTCCACACACGGTGTGAAATACACAACTTGAACTGATGACCTCTGTATTCATCACATCTCTACAAGGGAAGACAGAGATCTGATCATCTTTGCAGAGCAATAGAGAAAAGGAATGCATGCTATTTGCCTGTAAAGAATGAAATGAAGAAGGATAATTCCAGAGTTGGGGAACTGATACTGGGTTAGGGCATTACCTTGGAAATCTGAATACCTGGATTCGATTTCACATTAAGGAAGTGACTTCAGACTCCTTGGGTGAACACTGACAAATCATTTAGTTGCACACAGCTTCCATGCTCTGTCAGTAAATTTATGATAATTCTCACACTATGAGAATACATAGGTATAGGCTATAGACTGTTCAGTGACAAAGGATATTAACTGGAGAAATATGACCAAGGCACATGCACATTTAGCACAGCAGAATATGCTTCTTTCAATTCTAAAATGAGGGTGATTTAGATCTCGATGAAATTTCAAACAAACTCAATTCTTTATGATTTTTTTAGCCTAAAAATTGTATTTCATCTCCCTGAGGATTCTGATATGTAAAATTTATTTGGGATCAAAACATAAGCTAGTTTAGAATAAATATACTTACTCTTTTGATTAAAATATTTTAAACTTTACCGAATTTAAGAATTCCCTCTCTGCTTTTTATTCTGTAGTTCTTTGTTTTATTGGTAATATCCCAGCTGGTTTGCTACATTTAATATTGAAGTCACTTCAGTATTTTTTTCACTAGTCATGATAGCTTATTCACATCTTTAACATGTTATATGGATAGCAAAGGGAAGGACACAGGGATCTATTGCATTCCCTGCATATTTCCTTTCCACCACTTTTTCTTTCTGTATTTCTCTAGAAATGACAACTAACTAGACAGAACAATCTAGTATTGCGAGTGTCTGGTGACACAGGCTTTTTATCTTGGCTAGAGTATCTTTTTTAAATGTTGTATGTATAGGATTGGGGGCGGCGGGGAGGGGTTGGTGGTGTTTGTTTGTTTGGGTTTGTTTGCTTGTTTGATTTGTGTATACTGTTTATCACCACAATGATTGATGCCTGCACAGCGTTAGGTGATTTTGAGACACAATATTCCTGCAGGACACTAAAATGGTATCATAATTTTGCAGACTGGGATGGGGGACAGTGAGGAGAATGAAGTAGAAATTCTAATAAAGCATGCAATTTCTACAACAGATTGGTACTGATATTTAACAGAAATTGGTTTGTGTTATTTTGTTCTTTTAGGAAAAATCAGTGACTTGCCAGAATTGTGACAGAAAATCAGTGGCATGTGTTAAAAACAGACTGCAAGTCCTTCTAGCCAATGCCTTCAGTGTGTCTTTTTCTCTTTGAAGTCTACTTTTTACATTAAGTTAACATCTGACTTTCTAGTTCCATTTGTTGCTTTTGAAAGGCCAAAGTAAATCACTGGTGCCAAGTGCTTGGTTTTATTTTATCTATTTGTAATGTGCACTCATGGCATAGCACTGAAATTAGGGAAAGTGATTTTCCTCCAAATCTACTTGACATAATTAAACCTGTACTATTAAAATGGACCAGAGTCTGCTCTCTGACCTTGACGAAAAATGACACATCCCAGGTCACACCATATACATACTGTAAAATCTCTTCTTTCCCCAAAAATGCACAATAATTTGTTTCACAGAGTGAAAATATAAAACAAGTTTCAGTCCCTGTGCCCTAGAGTGTATAGTTCATCTTATGAATCAGAAGAGGTTCAGGAAGAGGACCCACACCAACCCCTGGTGACAAAGACACTGTAATTTGAGGGATACTAAAGTTCCTTTTTCTGCTCCAAACTCAGAAGACTAGAGATTGGACTGCAGGTCTTTTCCTTACAGACTGAATATGCCAGGAGCAGGGAGGTCATTCTGCCCCTGTACTCAGCACTGGTTAGGCCACACCTTGCGTCCTGTGTCCAGTTCTGGGCCCCTCAATTTAAGAAGGATACTGAGACACTTGAACGTGTCCAGAAAAGGGCAACAAGACTGGTGAGAGGCCTCGAGCACAAGCCCTCTGAGGAGAGGGCTGAGGGAGCTGGGATTGTTTAGCCTGGAGAGGAGGAGGCTCAGGGGAGACCTCGTTGCTCTCTACAACTACCTGAAGGGAGGTTGTAGCCAGGTGGGGGTTGGTCTCTTCTCCCAGGCAACCAGCACCAGAACAAGGGGACACAGTGTCAAGCTGCACCAGGGGAAGTTTAGGCTCGAGGTGAGGAGAAAGTTATTCACAGAGAGTGATTTGCCATTGGAATGTGCTGCCAAGAGAGATGGTGGTACACATAACACTGTTATCTAGGACAAAATTCAGTGTGCATATATTAAAAATGTACAATAGCAAGGCAATTGCATTACACCTTCACTTAGTGTGCTATAACAATAGTGCTATGAATAATATGCTCTATAGTGGGTTACCATACTGGAAGGAAATCCCTAACAGGGAGAGAATTAAAAAAACAAAGATGATATAGAAAAAATAGCATCCTATTCTAAAGGTTGTGAATTTGTTGGACTAAGGGACATGAATACGAAATTCACATTTGAATTTCTAGGATGTTGTTCATAGAATGTTATTTTCTTCAGTGAAACTTGTAAATAAAATAAACATTGTCTTTTATTTACAAGTAGAGTGCTGTATTTTTACATTAAAAGCAAGGAGATGAGTTATTGTTACATTGAAGTCAATGTTGTGAGATCCAGTGCTGAAGCATGGGAACACTAAATAGAATGTAAAAGAGATGTAGTAGTAGAAATGGAAGAAGAGCTTTTAGTTATTTAAAACTGCTTTCCTTTTCTTCATGTTCTGTTAATTATTAAGACATCCATATGAAAAAAAAAAAAAAAGAAAAAGGAAATATCTTCTTTCTTTGAAAGATGATAAGGGTAATTTGAAATTTCCTCTAAATGACTTGAGCTGGCAATTTTTTCTTTAGAGCAGAGGAATTTCTGACAAATACGCATACCTTTTAACATTATTTTTAGTCAAATGCCAAAAAGAGCTTACTATTCTAAAATGAGTGATACTACTATCGAAACAGATTTGATATCAAATGAGTATAACTTACCGGTGGCTCCTATGCCATATATAGACGTATATACACAAGGAGATATCCTGAACTGTGACAAGCATGTCCTGGCAAGGTAGATCATTACCATTGTACTGGAAAAAAATTTTATTCCAATTTAATGCTGCACTTGAGCAAAGAGTAAGTGAGAATGACAGCATTTTCTGGAATGTTGATGCCTTGCCCGCAGTAGGGACAAGGCCATGGTCAACCATGATTTTATCTAGACTATAGTCAAGAGTTAGGGCTGAGCTGGCTGCTGGATGAATGACACACTCTATACTAGCCTCTTTTCCATCCTAAAGGGGAAATGAAAGGGAATTAGAGAGAGATACTAGTGGATTGGAAAAGAAAAAAAAATTAAAATAATAATTATAATGTTAGATATAGACAAAACCAATATTGAATCCAACCCCTCTGATGTCAGTTATGTCATCGTCACCACTGATGCTGTGTGCAGGCACTGGGAAAGTTCCAGACTGGACTCAGTGGCAGACAGAAACTGGATTCAAGATGTGGATTCAGGAACTGGGTTTTAGGAATGCATGGCTTGGGATTTGAGGCAAAATTGGCTGAGTCCCCCTCAGATATCAGCCATTGAAGAAGAGAGTTCAACCCCTGTGATCCCTCAGCTTTATAATGGATATTACATATATGAATTACTTTGTTGGTCATTTTAGAGTCACCTGCCCTACCTGATCCTCCCCATAAGTGTGACCTCTTGCTTTACAGCACCCCGAATAGGTACACAAGTTACAACCTTGGTTTCTATAAGAGCAAGTATAAGGAAGAGTTTTTCTTCATACTATTCCTTGGTACTAAATGGAAATATCAAATGTTATCAGTGCTAGAAGCAGAGAGACACTGTGCAAAAACATGCAAAAACTTCAGAAAGTGCAGTTACTTAGACTGTGCTGATAAACAAACCAGCTGAACAGAACTAGTTCTGTTCTAGCTCAGATAACTGCCTAACAAAGGTTCCTCTCAATGGACATGAGTAGCAATTGGAAGAGAGGTGTGGGACAGAGAAGGCTGCATGAGGGAGATGTAAACATTTAAATCTTTGCCAAGGTTTTACCCAGAACTTAATTAGTGCACCCAGACCAGTACAGAGCCTGGGAAAGTCTGCTGCTCATGCTGCCATAAACAGCGTGACTTCTTGTGACTGTTTGAGACTGTGCCTTTAAGAAAGGGGCACACTGGCTAAATGTCTATAAAATATTTTGGTATTCTAAACAAATTTCATTGGCCAAGTAAGGTGGCAGGTGAGATTGGACCCAGCGCAGCTGGGACTTTCTCTCAGTTTCTCTTCCTTCGCTGTTCCTTTCGGCTGGACCACTTCTGGGCTTCTGGCCAACTAAGAGATAAGAACTAAGACTCTCCTGTACCAAGCCCTGTCCTGCTAACCGTCCTTGTCTCTTTTCTACCTCTTTTGGGGGAGAAGGGAGGTAGGGGGGTGAAGGGGGCACAGGGGGAAGCCTCCTCTGTGGGGGTTCTGGTTTCTGGTTGAGTTCATTTCCTGTATATATTGTAAAATCCCTGTATTTGTGGTGTTACATGTAATCTGCTTCTTATACATGCTTGTAAGTACATAGTCTGTTTTTTTCTAATTACTGAGTTAGCTGCGGTTTCTTTCTCAGTGGGGGAGGGAAAGTGGAGCCTTTCCTTTCAACCCACCACACTTCTGCTAGGTCATGAAGTCAGTGTGAGAACTTGCACTATGGCTGCAATCTCTACACCACAGCCCTTGCCTTGGATATGAAGATATTCCAAATTGCTAAAATACTGAACACTTGTTAAATTATGAAGAGCTAAATAGATTGCAGTCATTAAGAAAGACGATCTTTCTCTTTGTAATTCTCACTTTGTTGAGATGAGTACATGGATGAAATTGTATTCTTGCAAGCAATGTATCTTCAATAGATGCAATTATTAAAAAAAAAAAAAAGTAGAAGCAGTTAATTAAAAACATTGAATAATAATAATTTGATTTAAGGTTCCTCTTCAACTATGGAAACCAGAACTATTACAAAAGTGCTAAAATTAAGTCTATCAAAGAATCATTCTGGATAAATAAATCAGCAGAAGAGGTGCATAAAAAATTGCATGAAATCTGACCACTGTATCAACCTCTGAACTCTGTCCAGACTGGGAAGAGTTGCTGGCATACTAAAGTTGGATAGTGATAATTTTTTCATGATATTCTTGTCCTGATACAGTCTACAATGAATACACTATTATTCTGGGAAGAGAGTACTACCATCATGCCAGCAAGCAGTGGACCACTGACAAAATACTCTATACATTTGCACTGAGGCCTTAAAACCCCTTTGCATCATAAAATGTGGTAGCTGGAGGGTAAAAGATGGGAGAAAACAATTACTATGTGTATGCAGCTGTCAGTGTGAGTGACAAGGACAAAAAGTAGGGATTCCCTTTTAACCGTATAGAGAAAATAACCTATTATTGATATTATAGTTAAACTATATATTTGAAATAATCTCTAAAATATTGGTGCATTAATTTTTAAAAATTATTAATGTTATTGACTCAACTCAATTGCCCACACATAGCTATAGAGAACCATTTACTTGTTTAGGATATTTGGACTAGTGGATATACAGGTGGAGGTGACAAATACAGTTCAAGACATTGGGAAGATCACCTCAACTGGACCTGTATTTTGAGTAAACAAGCATGATACATTAGGGTATCCCAAATTATGCTGGATGCCTACATGTGGGCAAGAACATCAAGCTTCTACTGCCTATTAGAATACATAGAATACATAGAATAAACCAGGTTGGAAGAGACCTTCAAGATCATCGCGTCCAACCCATCAACCAATCCAACTCCGCCCAAGCAACTAACCCACAGCACCAAGTACCCCGTCAAGTCTTCTCCTAAAAACCTCCAGTGATGGTGACTCCACCACCTCCCCAGGCAGCCCATTCCAATGTGCAATCACTCTTTCTGTATAGAACTTTTTTCTAACATCCAGCCTGTATCTCCCCTGGCGCAGCCTGAGACTGTGTCCTCTTGTTCTGGTACTGGCTGCCTGGGAGAAGAGACCAACATCCGTCTGTCTACAACCTCCCTTCAGGTAGTTGTAGAGAGTAATAAGGTCACCCCTGAGTCTCCTCTTCTCCAGGCTAAGCAACCCCAGCTCCCTCAGCCTCTCCTCGTAGGGCTTATGTTCCAAACCCCTCACCAACTTTGTTGCTCTTCTCTGGACTCGTTCCAGCAAGTCAACATCCTTCCTAAACTGAGGGGCCCAGAACTGGACACAGTACTCGAGGTGCGGCCTAACCAGTGCAGTGTACAGGGGCAGAATGACCTCCCTGCTCCTGCTGGCCACACTGTTCCTGATGCAGGCCAGGATGCCATTGGCCCTCTTAGCTGCCTGGGCACACTGCAGGCTCATGTTCAGTCTACCGTCGACCAGCACCCCCAGGTCCCTCTCAGCCTGACTGCTCTCCAGCCACTCTGACCCCAGCCTGTAGCTCTGCATGGGGTTGCTGTGGCCAATGTGCAGAACCCGGCACTTGGATGTGTTAAATCTCATGCCGTTGGACTCTGCCCATCTGTCTAGCCTGTCGAGGTCCCTCTGCAGAGCCTCTCTACCCTCCAGCAGATCAACTCCTGCGCCCAGCTTGGTGTCGTCAGCAAATTTACTGATGATGGACTCGATGCCCTCGTCCAGATCATCAATAAAGATGTTAAAGAGCAAGGGGCCCAGTACTGATCCCTGGGGCACACCACTGGTGACTGGCTGCCAGCTGGATGTGGCACCATTCACTACCACTCTCTGGGCTCGGCCCTCCAGCCAGTTCCTAACCCATCTCAGTGTGCTCCCATCCAAGCCATGGGCTAACAGCTTGGCCAGGAGTTTGCTATGGGGAACGGTGTCAAAGGCCTTGCTGAGGTCCAGGTAGACTACATCCACAGGCCTCCCCACATCCACCAGGCGGGTCACCTGATCATAGAAGGAGATCAGGTTGGTCAGGCAGGACCTGCCCTTCCTAAACCCATGCTGGCTGGGCCTGATCCCTTGGCCATCCTCTAAGTGTTGCGTGATTGCACTCAGGATGACCTGCTCCATAATCTTTCCTGGCACTGAGGTCAGGCTGACAGGCCTGTAATTCCCTGGCTCATCCAACCGGCCCTTCTTGTGGATGGGTACCACGTTGGCCAGCTTCCAGTCAGCTGGGATCTCTCCAGTGAGCCAGGACTGATGAAAAATAATGGAGAGTGGCTTGGCCAGCTCATCTGCCAGCTCTCTCAGCACCCTAGGATGGATCCCATCTGGTCCCATGGACTTGTGGGGGTCCAAGCTGCTGAGGAGAGCTCCTATCACTTGCTCATGGAACAATCACTCTCTATTATCCATGTAACTGTATGAACTGGAAAGTTGGTGTCACCTCAAGTAATGTAGACCATTCCACTTGGACTTGTGGTGGTAGGGCCAAAGAGGCCCAACACAAGCCCAGAACAATTTCATCACAAAGTCAAACCAACGAGCTTCCTGAGCAGGAATTTAATCAATTGTCTGGTACAGAGTTGTCCACAGAGGGCAAACACCAACTGATACTCCTGTTTTGAAGGCTGGATCAGTTGCAGAGCCTAATTTGGGGGTGGCTCAACATGGTTGGTTTTTTCTTGCTTAAATACATGTCCTGAACACAGTAAATGAATCATCTACAGATCCTTTGAAGTCCAGCTATTCAATGCAGAAAAGAAGATGCTCCCAGACTCTTTACAGAGTCAAGAACACTTCTGAAGATTAAACTGCTTCTTTTGTCTTTGAAGTATTTTTTTTTGAAGAATGGCTATTCTGACAAAAATGACAAAAGCTTCTCCCTTCAGAATAACTCCAATTTATGCAATGAGGAATCTAGGGAGTCTTTGGACTTGCAGTTGGTGACATTGAAATGGAATCTGGAAAATAACCTGCTTACTGTTTTTAGAAAGAGCAGCTAGAGTAGTCTCTCAGGAACAAGAGAGAGGTCAAATCATGACCAGCTGCCTGAAGAATTAATTCCTAGCCATGAAGCCCTTTTCTCTTTTTTAAGGTCTCTTATAGTTCACAGATGCATGTTTCCTCTGTGCTTGAAGTTTGTGAAAGCAACTTAAGCCTAGCAAGATGAGCAGGACAAAAGAAGAGAGCAAGCATGTTTGCTGTGAAATCAAACTGCATTATAGGTATGACTGAGAACAAGAGTGGAGAGTTGAAAGACAACAGCAGCAGCAGCATCAAATTATGCAGCATGGGAATATTTTGAATCCAAATACATGTCCTTCCTGTTTGAGGTTTTTCTGTGTTTTCACACAGTAGCTGCCATAAATCTTTATAGCTGTTCGGAAGTGATGGTGACCAGAATAAACTTTATGTTTATTGAGATGAAAATATGAGAAGCCTAGAAGCAGGATGAAACAACTGAAAAATGTGTAGGTAGGTGTGAATAGCAGTTGTGAAGGACAATGGAGCATACAAGCCTGTTGTAAGTGTTACCTTGAGGCTTTCATGTATCTTATTAGCTACATTTGGGTTAACAGTCAAAAACTCAATTTTTAGCAGCACTGATAGAACACAGGCTCCATGAGTAAGTAAGGGGGGGGGAGGGGGAAAGGAATATCTAAAAGCCAGTGAGACAGTGGAGTAGGATGCAGAAAAGGGGTATAACCATTTTAGTCATGACAGTCCACACAGATGACTCTCCATTTATCATCATGGGGAGGACTCCAGTTCTCAGACTGAGCCTAGCCCATGATTTTTCTGTGGTGCAGGAACCTTTCCTCTCAGTAATTACTCTTTTGGGGGTGTGCTCCAGAAAACTGGCAGAACATGGCACCTTTCATATGACAAATTTGTGAGACTACATGGCATTAAGGACTAGTACAAAGTCACAGTACACATGCTTTCTTAGAACAATGAAGATAGATGAAGAATTACCAAGACAGATTGAGGATGTGCACTGGAGAGGGGTCTTGTAACAGGGGGCCTGGAAACAGACTTTTATCATAGCCTCAACAAATCATTCTCACTGTTTTCTATACTTATTATTTTCTATACTTATTACAGCTTTGAGTACAACACCTGCAAATTTGGCCCCAAAAGTATTGCTGGCAGTTAGACATATGAGCTTCGTCTTAGGGAGCTTGATACTGATTGTACTGCATAGTCATTTAGAAGAAGGAGCTCTCTAAAGCTTATCAAAGAATCATTTCCAGATTGCTGGACGATTTCCAAGATTCTGCAGAATGGAACTCCACTTCTGCCTGAGTGGCCAATGGAGCTGACTGCACACGCAAGAGTAGGAATAAAAGAAAAGGGAAGTATTGGTCTACCATAGCGAGATCTCCATATATGATCCAAGTGTCATAAACAACAATAGTGTGTTTCTGCACAAGCTCTTTCTTTCTGAAGCTAGTTCTTGTAATTTGGTAATTCAATAGAAATGGAGAGGTCAGCATTAAGAACTGCAATATTTTAAAATGTTGCTGGAGAATCCACAAGGGCAGCTTGTTTGGCAGCAGCATTAGCATATGCATTGCCAAGGCTTACTTCATCTAATGCACCTATGTGAGAACAACCCTTCACAGAGATAATAGCTACTGAGTATAATAGCACATAGTGACTCCCAGATGAGGTGTCATGAGACAAGTATGCTCCAGAGGAGGTAATAAATCATCAGTGTTCCCAGATCTGACCTTTAGGACACAAACATTAAATCAGTTGCATATATTTACACTTTTTCCTGATGCAAGGGTACATGATTGAATGACTGTACCAAACTCAGCAGCTTGTCTTCTTGAAACTATGGGGAAGGAAAACGTTTTGAGAATTTTAAATGGGAAGCAAGTGGCACATCCTTCAACTAGTCTGCCTCATGAAAGTTGTCTGTGAGGAGGGTGAGGTCTGAGCTGAACTGATAAGACAAGAGATCCTGGAGTCAGTTGGTTGTCACTTCCACACTTAAATTGGATGACCCAGATTCTCAAGCTTTTGCTTGCAAAATAACAGTCTCTTTTGGGATGCTTTCTGTCCTTTATTGGCCAAGGCATGCAGTAGATGGATTGTGTCCTCTTGGAAGGCCTACAAAGGGGAGGAAGCTACCAGATCAGCCACACAATGTATTAAGAATGAGGCGCTTTGAAACAGCCATCAGAAGGCTGCTGTGTTGAATGGGACAGGAACAAGCAGGTGACAGCACAGGACTGGTCACAAAAGATCACATGGATCTCTATCTTTCTCCTTCAAATGGTCCAAAAGCAACACAGAGGCCTAGACCTTATTTAGAATTTTGAATTTATACCTAAATTAGCACTTCTGGATGACCCTCTTGTACAGAAAACACTGATAACTTTAGCAGTCCTACTGACTATTGCCTGTATTAGATAACTAGAAGGAGGAGGCTTGACTTAGAAATAGATGCATATTAATTTTTCACTGAACAACATAAACTACAAGAGACAAGTACTTACTGGAAGTTTCAAGAAAAATATGTAATAAAAACATAAGATTTTTTCCCCACACTTTTCATGCTAGGGAAAAAAATAATTAAAAGGCTTACTGCTAGTGAAACTAAGCCAAAATGTGTGGCTTTAAGACCTCTTTTGATTCTGCTGAGCTCTAGACAACACCTACATAACTGAGCTGTTTTGCTTCAGGCCAAGTTACATTAGCAGTTTCCTTGTTACATTACAGACCTGTGTGATAACACAAAAGTGAAATGCTATTATCGTCCATTCATTAAATTAATCCCTTCCAAGTGTACCTCACAAGCATATGCAATTCAGATGCATGAGAACAATTTTTATAGGAAAATTGACTAGAAAAAATTGCCATGGTAAGTACTGACATTTGCATCTTGAAGTTGTCCAACAAGTAGCAAGGCAGTCACTCACTGACTGAGGGTAATAATGTTCAACACAACTTCTAATAAGTTCTGAATTGCCGTGAAGGTGAGAAATGCAGCTGAGACACAAAAGAAAGCAGTGTGATATAATGCTCAAGTCTGACTACTATATATAAATCTCCTTCCTAGATGCCCTTTCAAAATGCTGGATGGACAAGCAGTTAACAATGGAGACTCTCTGCAGTCTTTCTTAGCCGTTTCTTGCTCTCTTCCTTTCAGCTCATTGGCTTTGCACAACAGGACACTTATTGTTGTACAAAGGAGGCCTGATTCCTTTCAGCTGCCCTCCAGTGTGCCAAATAAAAGGACTAGATTTTCCCCAAGCTGTCGCATGCCTGTAAATGCTAGAAGTTAACTTATCTAGTAGGAGCTCCTTTGCTCAGGGCTCTCCAAAACACCATAGTTAATATTACTCTTCATTTACTGAAGCTGGCCATAAACAGAGGAAGAATCCTTCTGTGTAGCATACAGCAGTAAGCTTGCTAGACTCTTTTGCATTGTGAGAAGGGATCTTATATCTTAGTTTGTGCTCTATCCTTTGCACTGCTGTGTAAAGGGCAGCCAGAACTACTGTATGCCCCAAAGCAAGTGCATGAGTATAAGTTCAGAATAATGACCCAGTGCTTCTTGCACCTGCTAGCAAAAGGTTGACTGTAATTGTACTATTTACAGGGTAGAGTTTAGTCTTTGAGCATATGTAGAAAACAAAAAATTATTTAATCTCAAGCAGAGATCATAGATCTGTGTCTGAAAAGAAAGGTCACAAGCTCTTGACCACATGCGGATGCTAAGAAAGTGCTGTACTTGCACTGCTACCTAAGTCTGGATGCTGATATGATGTGGATTGGAGACAAGAGTTTCTGCAGCTGCTGGCCAGGGCAAACCCTTGGCAATGTTAATAGCATGCTTTCCTAATATACCTACTTCACCATTTAAGTTCCAGCAGCCAAAAATATAAAATCATTGAAAAGACAGAAGCCCTTGCAAAAGGTATCTTCCCTCAGAGTACTGACAAAGAGCAGATCATTGTACAGCAATAATCTCTCACCTTTGAATACTCATAAGGTTTTAATGAAATATGAAATGTCCTTACAAAATAAAATGCTCACTTTGAGCACTCAGCAACCTTTGTTTTCCATGTTTGCCAACATCTTTACTACATTTAGCAAAGCAAATATATGACATGACATCTCAGGCTTCCAGGCACTTTCAGTTGCTATGTTTATGCTTAGTGATTCAAACAGGAGTGCATATATGCACAAACCAGAAGACTACCTTTGTGAGTTATTTCCCTTGTAATTACAGACAGTCAATAACACACACAGAGAAAATGAATTAGGTCACATTTTCCAACCAGTACATGCAACAGTGCACAAGCCTGTTTGGAAAACTGACCTATAAAGACTTGTAGTTCATTACAGGAATTCTGTTACTTCATGATCTCATCCACTACTCAGCCTTGTCCTTTTCCTTGTGACTTTGTGAAAAAAAGATTAGAAGTACCCACCTTGAGGCATCCTTAGATTGAAAGCTGGTATAAGGGTGTCTATTGAAATAACAATTTAATAAGAGGCATTCCTGTAAGATTTGCACAATTGCATTAAAAAAAAAAAAAAAAAAAAAAAAAAAAGACCCAAAAGACCCAACATATCTATCTTTTTAAACTTCATAGGTTCTACAGTGAATGATTTTGCTGAATCTCTGTCCTTTTGACACTCTGGCCATGATAGCCTAGTGATACTCATTATACCACCTACCTCTCAGGGAATATTTGTCACCCTGTGTGATTGCTGAGAGGGTTTGTACAGACTGCTCGAGATTAGAAGACGAAACTTGAGACTTCTTCACAGTTGATTACACAAGGCATTACATGGACACTCACTAACATTATTTACAAGTAGTCACTGAAATAGCTTGGAGTTCACTCCCAACCCCAGGGCTTACCACTGGTTTGAGTAACTGCTGCTAAAATGATATGCAGTCACAGTGAATTATTCTCAGTATCTAAAATCAGTGGGCTTTTTGTTCACCCTACCAGTCTACCAGAACTGCACTTAAACAAGCAGACAGATCATACCCCAGACAAAGCTTCTTTTGCCTCATTTCAGAGATGCATCAGGGAGGTGTAGTTTTCCTGTCTGAGATTTCTTCTTGATCTCTAGTACAGCTGTCCCCATTATAAGGGTTAGTGAGGCATGGTTTTTAAAAACAAGCCCAGAGGCTCCTGAGGCTGCAACACAGGACAACTAGGAATATGCTATTTTCCCTGTTTTCCTGGATGGTGTCCAAGAATCAGAACTTACATGTTCAGTGTGTTCCTACACTATACAGCACAATGCAATATGGTACAAGCAAAGAAGAAGAAGAGCTGTGTTGGTTTCAATGTTATACTTTTTTACCAAAAAGGGAAATTAATCTACTGACATTGGATTAACCCAACCTGGGAACACATTAACTGCTTTGGCTGGTTTACTCTTTACAAAACTAAAAATAATCTTGGCTCAATAGGGTAAAAAAGAACAAATAGGAAACATGACTAAATTTCTTAGTGCACTTTAAAAATTAGATTTTAAATATAAAAATTCCAAGTTTCTTTAAAACACAAAAGAAAGGTGGAAGTTCACAACCAAGGTTGCAGGTCTGGAAAAGTTAAGAAATTCTAGTGTAATCTTGTCACCTTCTTTTATTATTAATTAATACTACACAAACTGTGATTTTATTACAATACATTTTAGTCCTCTGAAACAAATGTTGCTTAATGATGGTTTTTCAATTTTGTATTTTATTTTCATTGTTTGTTTTACAATCCACACTCTATTTACTACTCATGATTCTAGGTGGGTTTCTTTATAATAAACCTATTTTCTTCTTGGTCTGTTCAAGGACACTTTACCATTCTAGTTTTTTGGAGTGAATTATTCTGTAAATGATTCTCTAATGTCTGCTGTTTGAGGTTATCAACATTTTAGCAACTAAAACAAACACAGAGTTATTAAGAGTAAAGCTTTAAAATAATATTGACTATTAAATATCAGAAAATCATGGGCAGTAAGGTCTAGAGACTAATTTTGGCTTACTGTATTCTCCAGACTTAGTTAGGAGCTCTGTCTCTCAGAATCAGAGATAGAATGTAGTTCTTCTGGAATAATTAATTTGCTTTAACTGAGACCTAACTTCTTACTTTTCCTCTTACCACTTGTCTAATTCACAAAGTAACCCATTCTAATATTTCATCTAAAGAATGGGTCCTGCAGAAAACAATCATCTTCACTGGAATAACCTTAATCTATATCAGAGAAAATTCACTCATCACATTATATTATACAGGAACCTTGCAGAAGAAATCACTAGCAATCAAGGCAAGACCTCCTCTTCAACTGAAAATAATGAGTTTCTCAGGCAGTCTCAACCTTGACGTTTGTTAAAATCTGGGCAGTTGACTTTGCAACCACAGTAAGATTCTTCAAAGATTTTTGTGTGTTACATCCTATATGGGATCATATATCAACTCTTCACCAATGCAGCTAGAATTATTAACTCTACTTCAGAGACACTTCTTCAAATCCAGGGAATTACATCAGACTTCTTAGACCACAACAATAAAAAAAAAAGAGATATTTACAGTTTGGATAACAGAGGAAAGGTGAGACCTAACTATTGCAAGCTTCATACTAGAGCAAAAGAATATAGTCCTGGCAGCAATAGCTTCCTTTCAATTCTCATAGAATCATAGTATTGTTTTGGTTGACAAAGATCTCAAAGATCATCAAGTCCTGCTAGCCACACTATTTCTGGTCAGCATGCTGTTCATCTTGGCCACCTGAGCACACTGTTGGCTCATATTTAGACAGCTGTCAACCAGCACACCCAGATCCTTTTCTGCAGGCAACTTTCCAGCCACTCTGCCCCAAAATGTGTGTTGCACGAAGTTGTTGTGACCCAAGTGCAGCACCCAGCACTTTGCCGTGTTAAATCTCATACAATTGGCCTTGGGCCAATGGATCCAGCCTGTCCAGATCCCTCTGCAGATCCTTCCTACCTTTGAGCAGATGAACATTCCCACCCAATTTGGTGTCATCTGTAAACTTACTGAGAGTGCACTTAATCCCCTTGCAGTGTAAATCATTCTACCACGCCCCTGATACTTCTAACATGACTTGTCCACTTTCTTCTATTCCCATTCTCCTCATCTAACCATTTTAAGCATGCTTTCCTTCATAACAGATGTCTTACCTCAACTTATTTCAACCTGCTGCATTATTTTTTATTATTATTATTTCTACACATCATCACTTATTCTCTCTGATTCTTACTCCAACCTTTCCACTCCAACTGCTCAGGCAATATCTGCCTCAGCTTCACATCCACAACATCACATCCTCTCTTCTTTTGGACACTCCTCCCTCCACCTAAGCTGTCAATCCCAGCTTCATTTCTTACTCCCTCAGACTACAGTATCTGTCCCTATGTACCCTCTTCAAGTCCTATTCACGTCCCTCTGAATTTAAATCAGGCAGGATCTGCCTAAAGCCAATAACCCTAAAGGCAGCTGGTTGACAATATAAGGGAGAGGTTGTCCTTGCCTTTACTTACATCAATTCCTTCTGCTCCTGCCTGCAGCAGTCCACAGCTGCAACTGCACTGAAAATCTTGCTAAATTCTGAAAACATCAGGAATGAAACATGCTGAAGTAAATTAATCTATGAGATACAGAACAACAAAAATGGCAAAACTGAATTCTCACTAAGGATGAACTGTCTTTTTGGGAGGAACCTAGGTGACCATACATATAGAAGACAAAAGGCATAACCATCTCTTTGCTCTTACACATCCTAGTCAGGTTCTTTCTCTAACTCGTGATGCAGATGGAGTATTCCATAGAAAAGCATTAGCTAACCCTTAGTTAAGAATTCCTAGATGTGAGGGTATGGGGCATGATGCTCTTCAGAGATGGAGCTGTGGATTTGCTTGTAGTGAAGACAGTGCAACATAGACTCAGTTTTAACAAGAACAAATTTGACTGCAATCTATGTATTTCAATGTGAAGACCAAACATGTAGGATACAGAAAAAGAGTCTATTTATTTCAAATATGGTGAAATATTTAAACTCATTCCAATTTAAAAAGATTTGTGAGGTGGTGTTTTTTTGGGGGGAGTGGGGTTGTTTGCACTGTGTTTTCCTCTGTGCTGTACAAGAGAAGCTTAGTGCGTTCCTCTGCGAGATACACAAGGTTTCGACAAATTGTCTTACTCGTATCTGCATACATTTTGAGTTGAAGTCATACATGGTTTTAGCTGTGGAAACTGAACTGTAGTTTCAAATACACTGGGCTTCTTGGAATCTCTTGTATGCTCTTAGAAATTATAAGTAGCAACAATAACTTGTGATTTTAGTCGTAAAGTTTTTGCCCTCTTTGGATTTTGCTCAGATAAAGCCAGAGGAAAAGAAAACTATTCCATTGACACTACACTCAATGAAGTGATATGCTTTACTCCACCTTTAGATAAAGGTGTATTGAAAGAATGGAGGTTTTCCCAGCTACCTATAACAGAGTGGAAGTAGTTCCTGAGTGTTTGGCCACTCTCTTGTGGATTTTGCTTTCCCTAAACACCTGAATAAGAAACAAACAATCTGGCCTTAAGTGCAACTCTCTGTAAATATATTTGGGGGGGGGGGGGGGGGGGGGGGGGGGAGGGGGGAGGAAGTACAATATTTGAATTTAAAAAATAATTTGAGACCTGAAGCCATAAAATTTCCATTTGTAACCACCTCTTTTTGAATCAGTGTTTCAGTGGTACCTTTGTCTGCTTAAAAATTCTGAAACAAACACTCAGGCAGAAGGGGTGAAGTATTATTTGTCCCCTGGCAAATCCTCAAAGGAAATCAAACAAAGGAATAAAGTTTTGTAGCAGATGAAAAAATCCCCTATCTTTGATTTTTATTCTGTGCTTGGTATGTTGATATTTGAGACCTCTTATGCATTCACAACAACATTTCTCAATTTAGTGAGCATGGCATGGTAATTGATTTAGACAATGCAATAGCTGTGACAGCAATCGGGAGGCACTCCAAATTTAAAAAGTAACAGGACACGCAAAATTGAAGCCTACTGACTGTTTTTGTGATAATTGAATTTCATTGAGTTTTATCAGTGAGAAATGAGCAATAAAAGGGCTGTTTCCAGCCACAGTTCCAGGAAATGTCTAGGGCAGCATACATCAGAAAAATATACTTGGACATTTACATGCAGAAATCATCTGAGTTACTGATTCAGCCCAATAAGCATCTTTCCTTCTTAGCTGTAAAAATAATTTCAAAACAGAATAGGCAAGCCTTTGAGATAAAGAATTAAAGGTAAAAAGGGATGAATAATTTTGTATAGCTCCAGGACTTCAAATTTGCTGCGTGGGCAATGTAAACACGTTCTGTCCTGAATAGTTGTAAATGGACATCACTTTGGTTGCAATTTTTCCAGAACAGTGACTGAGGAAAGCTGTTTTCCTGATGCTTAAAAACTTCAACAGTTATTTTTTTAACAATTGAAAATGTGCATTGGCTTTTTATGATGTTCGAGTTAGTTGCTCTTGGAGTGACTGTATTTTTGAGAATCAAATTTGACATCTTGTTTTCAGTAAGAACAGTAGTTCTCTCCATTGTTAATGCAACTCCAGATCACTCTGCTGGCACTAGTTTGAAAACAGCCTTCTCACATTCAGAAATGACAGGTTAAGTTGTCGCAGAGTCTTTTGTTATTTGTAGGAAACAACAAAGCTTCATAACATATTATCCAACTTATCTGTATTTCTGCAGGTGGAGTCCAGACAGAATTAATCTAAACTGGTTATAAAAAAACCAACTATGACTTTGATTACAAGAGATGTTTTCTCCCTCTAGAATCATTGAATCATAGAATTGTTAAGGTTGGAAAAGACCTCAGGGATCATCAAGTCCAGCTTATCATCCAACACCTCATGACTAACTAAACCATGGCTTCAAGTGCCACGTCCAATCCTTTTATGAACACCTCCAGGGACAGTGACTCCACCACCTCCCTTGACAGTACATTGCAATGGCCAATCACTCTCTCTGTGAAGAACTTTCTCCCCACCTCAAGCCTCATCTTCCCTTGGCACAGCTTGAGACTATGTCCTCTTGGTCTGTTCATGGTTGCCCAATGGTTGCCCAATGGTTGACCAATCCCCACCTGACTACAACCTTCCATCAGGTAGTTGTGGACATCAATAAGTTCTCCTCTGAGCCTCCTCCTTTCCAGGCTAAACAACTCCAGCTCCCTCAACGTCTCCTCATAGAGCTTGTGCTTGAGACCTCTCCCAGCCTCATTGCCCTTCTCTGGACACGTTCAAGTGTCTCAGTATCCTTCTTAAATTGAGGGGCCCAGAACTCAGTACTCAACAGTATGCAGTACTGGATACAGTACTCAAGGTGTGGCCTAACCAGTGCTGAGTACAGGGGCAGAATGACTTCCCTGCTTCTGCTGGCCACAGGAGCTTACAAAAGTTCCATCCTTAAAGAACTTCTTCTATGTAAAGCTGGTCGTTGGAAGTTCAAGTTTCTTGCCTCTTTTTTATTGATTTCCATGTAGATTTTCTAACTTCAGTAGCTCAAACAAGGGTGATTAATGGAAGGGATAAAGACCCTGATGAAAATCCAAATAAAATAATGTTTGCCTCATCAGATGTCTGACCTATTTTGCAATAAGGATGTTTATTACTGGTGAAACTGCAGGTAAGTGCTGTTTCAGAGCTTAGCCTTAGAGTGAGAATGCACATACAGCACTTAAGGAATACCTAAGCCTTAGAGTGAGGATGCACATACAGCACTTAAAGAATAGCTACAGTACATCTGTGTTTTGAACTTATCTTCAGTCCACTGGAGACCAGAAGTTTCATTAAGCCTATCAAGGGTTGGGATTAAATTTTATTGTAATTGTAAATATCTAAGAGAATTATATTAAAGAAAATCAGTAAATAACTTCTTTTCTTTTTTTTTTTAAATGTACTTGCTTTCTACTTGAGACAAGCTGTGTAACGAAAGATTTATATGTTTCATATAATGAAATAAAAGATAGCTCAGCTACTTTTTATCACTTTCAACAAGCAATGGTTGCACAGAAATGTTTAAAAAGAGTAAGGCTAGCTAAGAGGGGGTTTTATTCTGAAAAATTGCTGACTAACCTCTTTTAATATCTTTCTTATATGTATTCATAGATCCTACTTTGTTACCTTGAAGACAGGGGAAGAACTGATGAGAATTGTAACATAATACATGGCAATAGATTTGGGGCAAAACTTGAACAGCTCATTGCATTACCTCTGCATAAATAAATGACTCTTTGCACATAGCAACTGTAATCATTGGGGGGAAAAAAGGAGCCAATGCACAGCAGAGCTGCTAATATTCAGACACTTCTTTACTACTCATTCATGCAAAGGGAATGAGGCAAAATGTGGATGAACATACAGTTGGACATGAAAATCTAATAAGAGGAGTAAAATGGTACTGTAGGGAACCAGAAACAAGTGTTGAGTGGCATTTACAATTTATCTGTGTTCAGTGGGTGATACGGCTGATGAGGCACTGGGAACTAATGTTTGTTTGTGAGGCAGTACTCAGAATCACTCTGTACCATGCCAAAGACCTCGTAAATTGAGAATGTATGACAATTGCCATCTTTTTCTCAAATACAGAACCTGACTTTGAGGGATAAGCTTCTTTCTGACATAATGAAATATAGAGATCCACAATGGTACATTTCAAGAAACACAAAGAATAGAATGTAAGACAGGTGGGAGAAAGAAGAAAATACATCAAATATTTTCTGTGGCGTAAAAGCTGAAATAGGGTATAAATGCAGATACCTTTCTATCATGGTAACCTTGCAGGACACAGGTAAAGGGTGACAGAAATGCAAGAAACATAAAGGCATCGAATGACTTCTAAATTCTGCATAGAAAGCAGACTTTAGTCATCCCCTACGCTTTTCATACTCTCTTCTCAGGATAGGTTAATGTGGAAAAAATCAATAAGCTATTAAAATCTTTCAAAGATGTATTTCATGTAGACATATTCTTATCTACCAGCACTGCACAAGTCTGTCAAGCAATGACAAAATCCTTTTCAAGGAGAATTTTAAAATATTAGAATAAATATTAGAATGTACTACTCTGCAAATGTCAAGAGTACAGGCAAAATCCTGCAGAGAAGGTTCTTTTCATTTTTTTCCTCCCCATCCCGAGTCTGCCTCTCTTTTAGCTTGCTCAGAGCACAGGTGCACAGAGCTGTCAGGTCTCTTTGCTTGCTAAAAAGTAGCAGGCTAAGGCACTACAAGACTTGCCATGATGCAAGTACTGGGTACTCACTGAGGTACCAAAGACTTTAACAGACAAAGCCTATAGCCCAAAGCAGCTGCATGTGCTGTTCCTTTTCACTATAATAAACCATAAAGTAATGGATGTTTAAAGCTGCACTTGAGCTTTTGTTGACTACAGCTACTTGGTGGCTTTTAAAATCTGAAGGAAATGTCTATTTCCTTGCAAGATGTATCTCATCATTAATTATTTAATTTTTAGCATCCAGTACTCATTATTGAGTGGAGGCTAAAAGGGAAGTACTAATGCTGTACTTAGAATTTTTGCTACCTGGACAAAGAGATTTGTGGAATGGAACTTATTTGTTGCTGCTATTAGCAAGTACAAGATGAGTGCCAGAAGAGGAGTCAGAACTGGGAATCAGCTTTATTACTAACTCACTTTGTAACCCTTCTCACATCACTCAGAAGTTACATTTTGATGCAGTCATAACTTTGAATAATGTAAACCAGTCATAAGTTATAATACTGTAAACTAGGAAGGTATGTCCCTCAACACTGCAATTAAAAAAAAAAGAAAAAAAAGCCAGAAACAAAAATAAACTTAAGTGACTCAAAATCCTTTTGAAGTATCTCAGCAATACCAGGACAAAGGTGTTTACTCACCTTACAAGAAAGGTATCCCAAGAACAAATCCACTAAAACTATAAACTATAAACTATAGAGTACTAAATATTATTAAAAGGGCAGGATTAAATAAAACAATGACATCAGCTTTGCTCATCACCTTTACCTCTATCATATGAAGGTTAACACTTAAGGGGTACTATAGAAAGTTTGAATATACTGTGGATTGTAGACTAAAGAATATCTGTTTAGTACTTTTTGACGAGTCATCTTGTTGCAGCCTCTGTTCTGAGGGCATCTGCTGCATGTGTGCAGAATGTATGATTCCTTAGCTGACCAATTGCTTAGCACACTGTATAGAGCAAAACAATAACATTCTATGTGTGCCAAGAGCAACATCCTCATGTTGGCACCCTTTGATTTGAACATGCTGCAGAAGCCACCTCCTTGACATACTGGCACCTTTTACTGGGAAAATATTTTAGCTTATATATGTGGTTGGATTTTACTTGTTAAGGAATTGAGAACAAAGAGTATAAAAAACAACCACTCTGAGCAATAAACACTTCTGTTAGGGCTTCTTTAGGGACAATGGTTAGGGATTCGGCTAGGGCTTTGGTGTAAGGTTGCAGCTAGGGATATACTCGGGACTTCTGTTAGCTGCTATGTCTGTTAAGGACTTCTGGGACATCTTCTGTAAGTGAGACTCTGTAGTGCTAGGGATTCTACAACTCAGGAATAAAGGACTTCCAGGAGGACTTCTGAGGTTCTCTGCTCTCTGCATTTCTGGAATCTCATTGCTATATGACAACAGAGTTCGTGCTTTCATTTGTCACCTGATGGCTCCCAAACTGGGAGAAGAAAAACAATCTAATTCAGAAATTGGGTTGAATATTTGGCAGCCTGATGGAGAAAGGGAGACAAGTAATTTCCTCTTTATATTTTCATATTATTTTGTTACCTTTTAAAAATTGGTTTGCCTTGTTTTATTCTGCCAGTGGTCCTTCCATCTTTTAGCACTGCAGTGTTGTACTGCTCTCAGTTGGTGAATGAACCCAAGAGTGAATTATCAGAATACGTGCTTCTATACATACTCTGTACAACTACCTGAAAGAAAGTTGTTGTGAGGTGGAGGTCAGTCTCTTCTCCCTAGTAACAAGTTATAGAACAAGAGAAAATGGCCTTAAGTTATACCAGGGGAGGTTTAGATTGGATATTAGAAGAAAACTCCTCACTGAAAGGGCTGTCAAACACTGGAGGTTTTTAAAAGATGCAGAAATATGGTGCTAAGGGACATGCTTTAGCATCAGGCTTGGTAGAGTTAAATAATGGTTGGAATCAACAATTTTCATGGTGTTTTCCAATCGAAGAGATTCCATGATTCTGTGATACACTAGTTTATATCAGTTTTCATCAGTTCACAGAGTGGATTAGTTATTGCATTAAAATGGTGGTTTGGTTGGATGACTCATTGTGCCATGACTGTGTGAAGATTCCTTTGCACTAAAATTAGATTACACAGTTCACGATCTACTCGGGGAGTAAAGATTAGAATCCACTCATTCAAAGTTTTTAATCTATCTTGTTTGTGTGCATCATCAGAGTCTTTGTTAGAGAGCTGTTTTTTGCAGATGGTTGCACTTGCAGAGCAGAAAGAGCAAGACCTGAAAATAATGACATGTAATTTCCAAACAACTTCTGAAAAACCTCTGTTTAGCATTTCAGCAGAACAGATTAGTTCCAACTAAAGCTAAATAAACAATATCCCCAGATTAACAGCATAAAAATAAGTTCTGTGGCTCTGTTTACTTTTGGGTGCGAGTAAAAGTGGTTTATGATGATACCTAATTTTTGTGTCCAATGCACCAACTTTGATGTTCTTTCTGGTTTCAGTCTCTGTAAACACACCACAATACTGACCTGAACATCAGACTTTACCTTCAACATGCACATATATTCTCTTTAGTAATGTGGGGACAAACATTTGCTATTAACACTGAAGTTTCCACACATCTTCAATCACTCTTGAGTAGAATATAAAAATACAGTGTATTCAACATTGCTTTAATGAAGTATACTGGAAGAAGATCCAAATAGAGATGGATGTAGGTGTACTCATAGTAACTCTGAACATAGCTACTCAATCATAGGCTCTTCATACATTTTAATTCTGTTGCATGAGTTCTTAAAATGCATAGTCATCCTCTGCTGAAATCCCCAAATCATGGACTAAAGGTATAGATACTTATCATAATGAATTATCCCATAAAAAAGAATGTCATGTTAAGCAAGTAAGTTTTCCTAAAAAACACTTCAGCAGTAAGCTATGTAATAGTGATAGGTAACTTCAGGAGTACCTAGCTGCCAACAGAAGTGCATTCACCAGAAATGACAAAATACGAGTGAAGCAAAGGCCTGTGAAAATAATTATTACTGCAGCTACCCAAAACACCATCTAAGTTTAAGAAAACAACTGCAGTAATTTGCAGTTTCTAAACTGTTTCACCAACCTCTGTTGAACCATTTGATATTTACTGGGCTGGGTAAATCACAAATGTAAACATCTTCTGAGGTGGCCAGGGATTGTGGTTCTGCTAACTGATGACTATCACACTTCCTTGTGATTATTGTCAGAGTGTTGTTGGGAGCACATACCTGGCAGCAAAGCAAGTACCCCTGAAGAACAAATTCAAACAGGCTTGATGGTGTTGAACAAATTTAAATTATCAATCCTACAGTCTTTGATCATATCAATCACTGGTTTAGTGTTTTTACACGGGTGCTCATTGAATACCTGAACCTAATTCAAATTTACTGGGTTTTAAATAACATTAATTAACTGATTGTTTCTTTTAACATACTTCTGAAACTAATACAAATTATGACAATACAGCCAAAGAAAACAGCTTACCTTTTGATAAGCACTCTGGTATATATCTTGTCTTCATGTTGGTTTGTATGTTGTCCTCATGTACTAATGACCTTGTTCTACAAAACAGAAGTATACCTGACAGGAAATGTACATTCAACTTTTAAAGAAATGGCTTTAAATTGCTCATTTTTGTCTCTTAATCTTATACATACTAAAGAGGTCAATTACTATCTATAACTAATTTTCTGCCAGAGTGTAATTCATAGTTGTGCATTCCATCATTTGCGCTGTAAATACATATATTGCATTACTCTGTTAGGAAGTTGGCAGAGGCAAGCCAGCTGAGAATTAGGATCAACATGCTATTTCTGGTCAATTTGTTCTGAAGCTAAACATTTGATAAACATAAAGTTGCACTGTAATTACATTTGTGTTTTTCCTGCCAGTACATTTTTCACTCCAGGCCACAGCCTGAGATTATTTTCCAGCTACTAAATTTTACTTGGACTGCTTAATTTGGGGGAATGAGAATAAGTGGCAAAGTAATAGAAACCTGATCCTTTTATGCAAGGTTAGTCAAGCCAGATAAAACCACAAAATCTTGCTTGGAAAAGATCAACAAGATCTGGACAGGCTAGAAGGCTGGACAAAAGTGGACCTCATGAAGTCCAATAAGGACAAGTGCAGGGTCCTGCATCTGGAGAGGAATAACACCAGGCACCAATATGGACTATGTCTCATCCTGATGGAAAGCAGATCCATGGACAAAGACCTTGGAGTCCTAGTGGACAGCAAGTTATCCATGGGACAGCAATGTGCCCTTGTGGCCAAGCGGGTCAATGACATCCTGGAGTGCATTAAGAAAAGTGTGTCCAGGAGGTCTAGGGAGGTCCTCCTCTTCATCTACTCTGCCCAAATGAGACCACACCTGGAATACTGTGTCCAGTTTTGGGCTGCCCAATTCAAGAGAGGCAGGGATCTGCAGTAATGAGTCCAACAGAGAGTTGCGAGGATGATTGCAGGACTTGAACTTCTCTCCTGTGAAGAAAGAGTGAGACCTTGAGAGATCATCCAGTGAAATCCCCCTGCCACAGCAGGGTCACCTTTACCAGATCACATATGAACTGATTGTGGTGGTTTGAAAGGAAAGGCTCTGCTTTCCCTCCCCCACTGAGAAAGAGACCACGGCTAAACCCAGTCGGAGAAATGAGAGTATATTGTACAAGGAAACAGATTCTATGTAACACAACAAATACAGGTATTTTACAATATATACAGGAATATACAGCAAATGAACTCAACCAGAAACCAGACCCCCCACAGAGGGGGCTTCCCCCTGTGCCCCCTTCACCCCCTACCTCCCTTCTCCCCCAAAGAGGTAGAAGAAGAGACGAGAAGGGAGTTAGTGCAGCAAGCGGAGGCCTATGCACAGGGAGTTAGTTCTTATCTTTTGGCAAGAAGCCCAGAAGCAGATCCAGCCGAGAGGGACAGCGAAGGAAGGAAGACTGAGAGAAAGTTCCCAACTCCCCTGGGTCCAATCTCTCCTCCCACAATCCTACCAATGAAATTCGTTTAGAAAACCAAAATATTTTACAAACATTTAGCCAGTGTGCCCCTTTCTTAAAGGCACAGCTTCAAACGGCCACACTGATTCAGGTGGGTCTTGAATATATCCAGAGAGGGAGATACCACAACCCCCTTGGGCAGCCTGTTCCAGTGTTCTGTCACTCTCTTCCTCCTGTTTCCATGGAACTTCCTATGTCTTGACTTCCACCCATTGCCCCTTGTCCTGTCATTTGGCATCACCAAGAAGAGCCTGGCTCCATCCTCTTGGCACTCACCCTTCACAAATTTATAAACATTCACGAGGTAACCCCTAAATTTCCTCTTCTCCAAGCTAAAGAGACCCATCTCCCTCAGACTCTCCCCATGAGGAAGATGTTCCACTCCATCATCTTTGTGGCTTTGCACTGGACTCTTTCAAGCAGTTCCCTGTCCTTCTTGAACTGAGGGGCACAGAACTGGACACAATACTCCAGATGTGGCCTCAACCTTCCATCGATTAGGACCCCCAGGTCCTTTTCCCCTTTGCTGCTCTCCAGCAGGTCAGTCTCCAACCTATACTGGTATATGGGGTTGTTCTTTCCCAGGTGCAAGACTCTACACTGGTCCTTGTTGAACTTCATTAAATTTCTCCCTGCCCAGCTCTCCAGCCTGTCCAAGTCCTGCTGAATGGCAGCACAACCCTCTGGTGTGTCAGCCACTCCACCTAGTTTGGCATCATCGGCAAACTTGCTGACAGTGTACTCGGTGCAATCATCCAGGTCATTGATTAATATATTGAACAGCACTGGCCCCAGTATTGACCCCTGAGGGACTCCACTAGATACAGGCCTCCAACTAGACTGTCCCATTGACCATAACTCTCTGACTTCTTCCCTTCAACCAGTTATCAATCCACCTCACTACCTGATCATCCAGACCACACTGCCTCAGCTTAGCTGCAAGGATGCAGCGGGAGACAGTGTCAAACGCCTTACTGAAATCAAGATAAACCATATTCACTGTTCTACTGTCATCTATCCACCTAGTTATGTCCTCATAAAAGGCTATCAGGTTTGTCAAACATGACTTCGCCTTGATAAAGCCATGTTGACTGCCCCTAATGACCGTCTTGTCTTTGATGTGCCTAAGGACAGTGCCAAAGATATTTACTCCACCACCTTTCCAGGGATAGAGGTGAGGCTGATTGGTCTATAATTACCTGGGTCCTCCTTACCCTTTTTGAAGACTGGAGTGCTATTTGCCCTCCTCTAGTCCCCAGGCACCTCTCCTGTCCACCATGACTTACCAAAGATGATGGAGAGTGGTCTGGCAATGACCTCTGCCAGCTCCCTCAGCACCCTTGGGTGCATCCCATCAGGACCCATGGATTTATGGGTGTACAGATGACTTCACTGTTCTCTAACCCAGTCCTCATCAACCGAGGAAAATTTCCCCTTTGACCCATCTTTTTCTGGGGCCTCAGGGCCCTTGGAATCCTTAGGGGTCTACTCACACTTTCCCACATCTGTCATAGACAAATTCTTAGTTCTCAGGACAGCCTTTTGGAACAAGTGGCTCGAATTTCTTCTGCTTTAATAATTAATTAAATGCAGGTTCTTCTACTTCTGAGTGACTAATGCAACATTTGACTAATGTAGGAAGAAGAGTTGCTGTGATCTTTTTAGAGTGCTTGCTAAAGGAGCTTAGCACGTTAAGGAAATGTATAGATCAGACTTTTCAGGGCCCTGACAAGAATATGCAGGTTTTGACTCCAGCTAATCTTATGCATTTGAGACATTTGGCCTTGCAGATGTGTATTACTCCAGGAAAGGGGAGACTATGAATCCAAGTGGAGACATGGAGTAAGAGTGATCTGTAAAAAGCATATTTTTTTTTCCAGTAATACGTAGTAAATGGTAAGAAAATGTAATGTTCTTTATAGCAGTGTATGTATCCTTGCCTTCTAATGGATCATGCAAAGAATAACTTGTCTGTCTACCATGTACTCTGAAGTAGTTATTGAAGATCTATATGAATGAAGAGATTTTTCATTATTCTTTTCTTCATCTTCCAAGTGGAGTCACTGTTAATATGATACTTTTTTTTTTGTGTGTTCACAGGAAGTGAACACACCAGGGGGGCACCCAGCTCAAACTGCAACAACTGTTTCTTGCACAATTTGCTGTGCTCACTTTTCCTCTTAGTACACCATTTACCTTTTATAAAACTTGCATTTTATTTGACCTTGCATAAAACTTGCATTTTGTTTGTGTACCTTCAACCACATAGCCCTCTTCTTTTGCCATGCTGAGTTAAGCTGTAAAAACAGAATTCATCTAATCTACTAAGAGGGACATGAATGAGTTAAGATTTGGGTTGCTCTGAGTTTCCTCAGGTGCTGATGGAAAGAAAGACTGTTCCAGTGAACTACTCAACACTAAAATCAGGTGGATGCTTTGACTCAGGACTAACTTTACACCATCCAATGTGTTGTATATCTTTATAGTACCACTTGCATTCTGCTCAGGAATCAGATATAAATAATTGGAAGGAAATTTGCTTCACACAGCTCCACAGTGATCATCACTATGTGATATATCTACTCTCAAAGCAAAAACTCATTTCAAAAGGCTTTTGCAACTACTCTGAGACATACACTTGCACTCTTATGGCATGTTGCAATGAAATCCACTGATACACACGGATAGACACCACACAAACACATGCTACAAATATTTCTTGAAGCAAATCCTAAATAAATCTATTCTATTGCATACAGAAAGAGCAGGTAAACCAGACTGATAGTGAATATGAAACAGAAATAAATACAGACAATTAGAGACAGACAATGAGATTATGTCAATGCAGAAGCATTATTCAAATTGCTATTTACATTTTCCTGTTTGCACTGGAAATGAACCACTGAAATTCTACCTTTTTTTTGGTTGTGTTTTTTGTTGTTCTTGTTGTTTGTTTTTCTTGTGCCAAAGCTTGATGTCAGAAAGAAAAAAGAAGAGTCAGAGGCTAGGGTTAGAGCGTATTATTTTTTTGCACTTACTTGCATGTCTTGCTTTCAAGGTTTGATAAACTCCAAGAATTGTCCCCAGATTTCTTCAAATTTGTCAAAGTTATGGTATGGTCTATAAGTAATTCCCTCGTGTGAGGGTGGCCCTGTTAACCCCACAATCCATTCTCATTCAGTAAGCCTTGTCTTGCCCCTCTTAAGCTTTGGCAAGAGAGCTTTTGCTCTCAATTACTGATCTGAGAAATACTTCCCTTGCTAACAGTATGAAATTCTATGTGATTTGTGTGATGTGTGTCTGTCCAGTGCACAGACCAACAACGACCTGGTCTACTGGACACCGGTTTCTCCCACCTCCCCATTTCTCTGTTGGGTTTTTTGTGCTGTTTTTTGTTTGTTTGTTTGGGTTTTGGTTTTTGTTGTTTTGGGGTTTTGTTTTATTTTATTTTACAAAATTACAGAGCTTTTTGGATAGACATACATCTAGTCTTTGAAAAGCACAATTCAGGCAGATATGACAGTTACCCAGTTTTCCACAAGGTTAACAGTCCCTTCATCTAGTTCAGCTGGACACAAAACAGGAGCACAAACAACAAACCTGCACTAATTTGGACTCAGCAATTAAAACCAGCGGAGAGCATGGTGCACAGGCATGCACTGTAGCTGACAAGCTTTTGTAGTGACAGTGTTTTAGTAGGGGAAGGCACAGCTGGGAAGACATTTTTGCCATTTCTGATTTCAGGCATGCTTAAGAAATTCTGGGCTGTCTCTGCTTTGCAGGTTAGCAGATGCGTTTATTTTACCATAGGTCAATTCTCAGGACTTTGGGGCTGTGAAGAGAGTTCAGAGGAGTTTTCTAAGTTCATATAAAATTTACATGATTATTACCACCAGACATTTCAGACCTGACCCCACTGTTCCTCGGAAAAGAACACTGTTTGCATGAAATGCAGTGAAAGATTTATTTTTCATTATGGGATTTCATAAACAGCTCTTCCAACTAGTAAAACTTTAATTTTCATTATCAGGAGACAAGAACAACATACAGTCATCCAAGTGAGACTGCATTAGGTCTGTAATATGATATTTCACAGGATTCCTCATCTCTGGATGGATCTGAATTTGTCCTTTCCCTCCCAGAGAGATCTAAATCACTTTTTTTGAGAAAAGAAATTAATATTTTCTATATGTATACTTCTAAAATTCCTTCTTTTCCCTATGGAACAGGATACACTACAGGAATGCAATGTTTCTTCTTCCTTCTGTTTTCAAATCAACAGTTCCTCAGTAATTGTTCTCGATAGAGAAATGAAGAAACTAGCACTCACAGGAAGCAATTTCTTTATTTCACATATTTTCAAAATTCTATTTCATCCAATTTATTCTTGAGTTGTAGGCCTGCAAAGACTGAAAATTGACTATCTATAAATAAATCTGATGTTTTAAGATATCCTTTTCTGTCCATTTGGATCAGTTTGTTATATTATTGTCAATGTGACATCTCAGATTGCACCATATTTATGTGAAATGCAAATAGATGAAGAAATGAAAACTTTAACAAGTTTTAATTTTTTTTTTCTCAGTCAGAAATTTGTAATGTACAGAATTGTAAAAATAAACAGATGGCAGAACAGCTTTTTGTATGTGATTGTTATAGTTTCCCTTTGTTGCAATATACCTCCCAGAGGAAACTGGCAAAGGGCAATTTCACATAAAGCCACCATCATATTATTTGTTAACGAGATGCAAACCATATTTAAGAGAGAGAAACCACTATGGAAAAATTCTACTTGGTTTTGTATTTAAAACATGTTATTCTCAGGCTGTGATACATTCCCATGCTTCTGTTGTTTGGTCTTGCAGCTGCCTTTGCTGTACTAGCCATTGCATGCAGCATATTGCATCAAGGAGCAAACTGCACAAAGCCAGATCAAATCATTCTACTGTGAATGACCCAAAGCATTTGTAACTGGTAAGAGTGCCTCTTATCTTCTCCAGTTTTCTGTTTTATTCTAGTAGCCATACATGTAAAACTACCAGGAGATATTTCTGAAACACGGCAGTGAACAGTGTGTTACTGACTCTCAGTTCAAACCATCTTTCACATCATGCCCTAACAGCACTGCTTCCCATCTGCCTCAGTGCCTACAGGAGATCAGCTTCTGAATTGAAATCAGCTGGCTGAAATAAAATTTGAACAGAACACAAGTGAGGCTAGAAGGAAAAGGGTAGCATTTTGAAGAACCAGCCAAAGCCATGACAATGTCCACAAACAAAGGATCTGTTTTCTGACTGTCAAGAGACTTCATAGCTTCAGGGTTAGCTGATATTCTCCCAAGTATGAAATCTGTCAGAAATAAATTCTCACAGCTACTATGAGCCAGCAGGCTGTTCCTATGAACACCCTCTCAGCTGCTGACTTGGCAATAGTTTTGTGCATATTCATGGCTTCCAGGCTCCACAGTTACAGTATTCTGTGCTGTCCGTGCCAACGATAGCCTTCAATAGGCAGATGATCAAAACTTGTCACTCTGCTTGCTCAGCAAAATAAGTAAATTTTAGTACATCACCCCAGTGCTGTGAATGCTATGCTGGCACTTGAGTGAATGCTAAATCATATTCCTTGTTCTAATCCTAATCTTCAAAGCCATGGATCCGGGTTACTTCAGGGATAACAATTTTCCACTGTGCGAAAAGACTCGCTGCTCAGAGGTGGTACAGCTATCAGCTAGGCAGGCAATTATCCTGACAGAAGGAGATTTGGAGCACTCTTCTACATGACAATGGAAGCAAACATGAAGCTCACCCACCTTCAAGACATAGTACAAAGTTCATCCCTTCAGAATAAAATTAAATATTGTAAGCAGCCATCACCCTGACCACCCTTCTACTTCCCCCTCTCCACCATATACATCCAGTTCCCAGAGACAGAGATGTAACTACAAGTGTGAAATGTTACAAATAATTGAAACTAGTGTCTCTTCATAAAAGATTATGAAGTACCTAGCTGTGGGTCAATATGACCAACAATTTATCTGGAATTCAAATTCAGTATCTCTATGATCTGATGCCTTGATATAAACAGATTAGATGATCTATGTAAAGATTTTTGTCTCAGTGTAAAAAGCACTGTGTCCCATTGCAATTGTTTTAATGATTTAGCTTCCCAAACAGCATATTTTGCATTTCTTGAAGTAAACAACCACTTAAATAATCCTTGATTTGTTTTTCCCAAAGGTATGTCACACTTCAGCCCACAGCCGCTCAATAAAACAACAGAGATGCATTTTCTGGACTTAATTCAATAAATAAACTTAAATGAGTTTGTTTGCTTTGCTTTTCATGTTAATCTAACAGGCTAGCAAATTAATAAACCGATTTAGAAATCATACAGCACTTTCAGGCATGCAACGAAAGATGTACACAGAGAAAGACTGCGTGCCTAGCATTATTCTTCTCTTTCAGTGCCAACCTCTGTTCATTAAATCATGCAAAACTTTGTATTTTAAATAAGAGAAGTAGTGAAAGCAGACAGCAAACCTGGTGATACAGACCAATATGACAACGTGAAAGCAAGTTTGGAAATAGAGGGACAAATATTTAGCTGGTACAAATCAGTATTAAAGTCATTACCTCAGCTGTAACTGTCAAGAAAGTATGAATGCTTTAAGCTCTGACAGAAAGCAAATCATTTGGGGCTAAGACAAATGCATACATAAGCCTAACTCTGGCTGTCCTTTCTGTCTGAAGTTCAGTTTGCCATCCAGTCTGCTGGCTTCTTCTCAAACACTTCCAGTTGTATTCAAAATTTTGCAAGATTTGAGACTTACAAAAAAGAAAGAAATAATTACAAGCAAAGCAGTTTTTCACAGGCTTTAGAAAATCCCTGGTCCTGTGGACTTTGTATATACCAACAACTGGGCAGACTCCAGTAATGTGAGAGGTTCGATCGCTCCCTTACATGTTTCCAAGTCCTTGTCAAGGTTAAGAATTTTACAGTGTATGAGAAAATAAAGGACCAGGGAAAAGAAAGGGTTGGGTGGGGTTTCGTTTATTTGTTTGTTCATTTTGGTTTTATATGTTTGGGGTTTTTTTTAGGAATGCTAGCGACTATTAACCAAAAAATCCCTCAGAGGATATTGCAGATTAATGAATGAGGACTGAATTTTAAATCAATAGCAGGTCCAGTTGCCACAGGAAGTAATTCACAGAGTCTAAATATATATATTTCTCTATCCTTTCTGCTGCTCCCTATGAAGCAGATTTTTCCACCCACACCCAGACTGCTTTCATTTTAAAGCATAAGGATGTGATACACTGTGAACACTATACATTTTTTTAGATTATAGGGACAGAAGAAAATTTCCCCATAATTTATCAAAGAATTTTAGGAGGTAGTAGCTTTTGGCATTGTCCACAGAGCATGCTAATCACACTGGCATGAAATTACAATTAATGATGTATCACTGGTTTACATAAAGGACATCAAACATATGGACCATTGCTGCAGCCAGAATATAAGAGCAGCTTGCTGGAAATATCATATAATATGCTATATTCTTCTGATATATCAGAATATCTTTGCTAGTAAGAAAAAATATGAAGTTACATACACATATGTAGTTTTGCTTTAAGGCACTCAATGCTGAACAGACAGTTGTGAATGTTCATGGTTGTAGAGATGAAGATGAGTAATATTTTTTATCTGCCTTTCTATTTCTCCATCTATTAACCCATTTCTTAGATAGCAACGTTTTTCCCATAAGGTATTTGAAATTACAACGATTAGTAAGATGTGAGTATTCATCCACACAGGGCAAGATTATGAGCATAGACACTTAGTTTTAACCATGGTTAGTGAAAGGAATGACCTAGGAATGGAGAAATTAATATTAGAAAAAGCATTTTAAAAGTATATGCTGTCTCTAAAGAAAGCAAGTAGAATCTTATTAGTATGCATGTTAAATTCAGTTTATTTTACACTTTGAAAGGACACAGGAAAAAAATCAATGTAGTGTTTTTTAAGGTAAAATCAGAACACAATATGTGCATATGTGTTTTAGAGCCTATAAATAACTGATTTGCTAATGGCATGTTCTCTTCTCAGATAACTGAAACACGTAAGAGTCACATTGTAACCTACCCTTACAAGCACAGGTTGGAATAATACCAGCAATGGCACTACTACTAATAACACTGCAGCCTGTTTGCATCAGATCACAGAGGGACTCCTCTGAGGAGGATGATCTGCCTCACAGGAAAGCACCAGTATCTGCATCTGGATGAAATTTCATGGCACAGTGTACTGGAAGAAGGAAACTATGCCTTAGAAGCTCCAGATCTGAGTCAGATAGCAAGATGGTAAATTTGGAAGTTCAGTTCCTGCTTGAGGCAGGAAGGGATCATGATTTCTTCATTCTTTCTCTGATCTGTCATATCAGCAAGGTAGGCAGCTATATACTGTCTGTGTTGCTCAGAATAACACAATTTAAAGAAAATCTGAAATAATTAATTTAATGGATGACCAGATTCAATTATCAGCAGAAACTAAATCTGAAGCACATCCATGATTTCACAGTTCAGCTATTGCAAGTCCCTGGTCTGCAAATCCAGCATCATCAATTCTGTCAGTCCTAATGACATTCCTCTGAGAGACAAGAGAGAAAATGAAACGTAAAGATGCTAATTTTCTCACTAACTTGACTGAATGATTTCCCCTGTCTAAGAGATTTATGTTATGGAGGCACAGCTGTTCTTCATTTCATTCACAATCTACTAGTTGTAGCTGACTTACAGCCAAATTCAAAGGGAATTTTAGTGAATCTAGAAAAGTTCAATAACAACAGCCTGTAATTGTGTTTTCAATATGACAGTGTTACCTCAGTGTTCCTACACACTCTCAGCTTTACAACCATTTATAGACATATTTTTCTTGGGTCGAGTGGACAGAAAGCTATTTTGCCCCTCCCCAAAGGAGTGAAATAAAAATGCTCCACACACGGAATTGAAAAGTTAAATGGAAATGCTATTCACAATTATATCCAACAGTACAAAATGCACAAATTTATATTCAGCCTCAGCCCAATTCTCCAGTTTGGGCTTACCAAAACCTCACTAGGCCAACATCTTCCAAAACCTTCCCCCCAGCCAGGCCCAAACCCCAAAACTTCAATGCCGCCCCCATACCTCCCTGCTTCCCCCACATTAGGCCCAAAATGGCATAGCTAAAAATTAGCTTTGCCAAGGCTGCTCAAGGCTGCAAACCTGCCCTTCATCACAAGAGATGAGAGTCCATGCTGGGAGCAGAGAGGGAGGAAAAAGGGGCAGAAAAAATATGAACTCCCCTTTATATAGGGAAGATGCAGCATGATGGGAATGAAATAACAAAGATTACATTTTTCCTGGGCTATCTGGTCCTTCTGGAGGACTTTTATCTATGGTTAAGACATCCAGTCTTAAACCCACAACAATATTTAAGTAAAAGTTACTCACCTCATCTCACTTTAAAGCCAGAGGTTAGATACAGGGAATGTTCAGGGAGTAATTGATATCTTGTGACTCACAATGACATGATTCCTCTCTGTGTGTACCTTTCTCTACATTCTCTGCAGAAGATTAGACAAAAAAATACTTTCAGCTATCTAAGATCAGCTGTGATGAACCTTCATGTGTGCCCCATTGCTGAACTGAACTGAGCAAACTTGAACCTAAGCTCAGTATAATCATTTTCTCATGGGTTGACTTCACGGGAGTCACTACAGGTGCATAGCAAAATAGGCTTGGGTGCAGAGGTAAAGTATCACAGGTGAATGTTTTGAACATATTCTGTGCTAAGGGGCTGAAAGAAATTAGTGTGTCAAAGCTCAGCAACAATTAGCAAATAAGAAGACAAAGAAAAAAAAGAAAAGAAAACAAGCAAGCAAGAAAGTGTGATAACAGAGCAACACAAAACAAACATTTCCCCAGGCTAAAAATATCTTCTTTTTCAGTTACAGAACCCTTCTTTGTTTCAAGTGTTATTCAGGCATTCCATTTCTCCTAAAATTACAAGAATTCTTCCTGTTCTATATCCAGTTCAATCGAATCATCTTTTATTGCAAGTATTACCTGGTTTCTTTTCTTCATTCTAGCAATAAAGAAGAGCTCCAACACTGACAGATTCAGTCATCTGAAGATGACAGAAGGAATCATCAGCTGTCCCAGAAGCAGTAACAATAGGCACCTTCAAAGTCTGCAGTGTTTTGAAAGATATTTCTATCAGCAGAGAGATTTTCACTAGAAATTAAGATTATTTCAATCTTAAAATGTATGCATATCTTCTGAACTCTTCTTCTGTGCTCTTTGTATTACATCTTCTTGAAAATTGCCATTACTTTTGTTTCTACAAAGCCTGTACACAACAAACTTATTACGGCTCAATAATACTACAAGATTTTCAGTGATCCAAAAAGAAGGCCCTGGATTTGCAATGGTACCTGATCTTTGAGGTCTCTTCCAAATGGATGTTTTCTGTGACTCTGTGATTCTGTATCAATCAAAAATCTGTCTGTTCATCATGATCTATAGCCATATTTAATAACAAACATAAAGAAGCTCAGCTCAACAATAAAGCATGGCCTAGTTTTAAAACAGTGAAATGTGCATGCTTTTAAAATACATAGCTTGTATTTAGGAATCTTATCTATAGGAAACAGTCTTTTTACCTAGCCAAACAATTATAAATTGAGTACCAGGTTAGGCATCTAAGAAGAGAATGCACTGGTAAGAGAATGTTTCACTTAACTTAGACACTTAACTTGAATGTGTCTTTCCACTGCTACAAGGTAGATTGAGAGTGGCAGATTGGACCCTCGTGGCTAAATTTTTAAATGCCCCAGTTGGAAGGGATTAGAATACAGAATACAGAATACAGAATTAACCAGGTTGGAAAAGACCTTCAAGATCATCAAGTCCAACCTATCACCCAACACCATCTCATCAACTAAACCATGGCACCAAGTGCCTCATCCAGGCTCTTTTTAAACACTTCCAGGGATGGTGACTCCACCACCTCCCTGGGCAGCATATTCCAGTGGCCAGTCTCTCTTTCTGGAAAGAATTTCTTCCTCACATAGAATACATAGAATACATAGAATAAACCAGGTTGGAAGAGACCTTCAAGATCATCGCGTCCAACCCATCAACCAATCCAACACCACCCAAACAACTAACCCATGGCACCAAGCACCCCATCAAGTCTTCTCCTGAAAACCTCCCCAGGCAGCCCATTCCAATGGGATTAGTTTCACCAACTGTGGATAGGTAAAGAACTACAGCTGCAACATAAACAATTAGGCAAAATAGGACTGGGAAGAAAAAGAGAAACATAAAATATTAGGCTATTTATTTATATTCCATATCAGTAATGGTATTCCATAGATTAATGATACTCTGTGAGATAGTGGATTTCATATAATTTAGTGGCAAAAGATGCTCATCACAACCACTTGTCTGAAAATGCCACTCACATGTTCCCTCTTTTTTTTTTTTTTGACAATTCAAAAAATTCTGTATTGCTAATGCACTATGTCAGAGAGTAAATTATCCCAAATATTAAAAACAAAATATAAAAATCTCAGATCTGATACCAAAAATTGTTAAATGAATGAAATCTTCTATCAAACTTCACTGAAGACACCAGGAGTCTGTGTGGGTTTAAGGCATACGCAGACCCTTCACGTGGTGGAAAAAAGAGTTCTAATACACTTACTTTAATACTACCACTAATGTCCTCCATTTTCTTTTGGGAAATGTGATCATTAGACAGAGTTCTACTGTTGTCTGTTTTTCCACAGTTATTAAAATGACAAAATGTTTTATTAAAATGGGATTTGCACTGTGGGAGTTGAGTCATAAAACCAACTAGAGACAAGCGGCACTCTAAGCCTTCTTATCTGAATATCTTTTGCCTGCTGACTATAGCAAAACTAATATCCATTTTCATTTAAGACCACAAAGGGTAAATAATAATACAAAAGATATAATTCCATATATTTTGTTTATACCTGCAGGTAATATAATTTTCTTTTTTTGCTTTATACAGAGTCTTGCAAAATCTTTACTAATTGTATATGAAGAAGAAAACCTATCTGCCATTGTAAAGCCGGTAAGCCTCAAATAACATGCCTAGGCGTTGAAAGATTTTGCAATAATCTCTTACTTTCTATATAAAAAATATTCTAAATGCAAACCTAATGGTATCTTTTCCCCCTTTTTTTTTTTTTCTTTCTTAAGGATTATACAGAAAATTCTTGCAGGTTTTTTGATCACTGAGGAGAAAAAGTACACAAGTTTTGAGATGTAATACTAAAAGACTTTGCTTTCTTTTCCTCCTGTAGTCCATGTTTTGTAGTCTAGGAGTCTGCAGTTTCTAATGCTTTGTGTACTGGTGTCCAGGTGAAATGAATTAGTTAATATAAAAGTATTCAAATGTTTCACCTCATCTATTTGTTCTTCCTGTGAAAGATACACTACCAATGGTTGCAAATAGGACAAATTAACTAAATGCTGTACTTTGTACTCCCCCATTGCCATATGGACTAGTATAATAGGTACTGCTGTGTAACCTTTGTGACCCTCATCAAGGGATCACTCCTGGCCAAGTAGTTCAGACCAGCTAACTATGTGTCCTGTCCCTAAAATTCAAAGCCTCAAGCAAACTATTTTCTCTCCTATTAATAATTTTCCTTATCAAGAAAGTCACTTGGCTCTAGACTGGGCCCAGGAACAAATCAACCCACTTGTGGTGTAGATGTGATTTAAACCCAGAGCTAAACAGAGTGAAACAGATAAATGGAATATCCACACCAAGCCTACCTCACTCTCTCCTTATGTCACATCCTTGTGAATATGCAATGGACATCATAATTCAAGTAACTAAATAAATACACCAAAGTTCACTGCCTTGCCTTTGCTGGCATGTCCCTCACCATATACCAGATTCTGCTCACTCTAGGTGGAGATCATATTGTGAAGAATAAAACCTATGAATGCCAATGTGCTAACTGAAGAAATTTAGAAACTGATCTGCACAAACTAAAATACACAGGAGCTAAGAAGGGACAAGGTATATCAGAGATCTCTGAAAAATGAGGGGATGAGATACAACTGAGTGCTGAAATAGCCATAAATCTACAATAGGTTTTACCACAGACTTAGGGGCTAATGGTGTAGTACATTTAAGAGTTAATGGTTCTGATTGAAAGAAGACTTAGGTATAGAGAGGACAGTAAGACTGTACATAAGTCCCAAGGCACAAGAATATAAATATAGAAGGAGATGGTACAACTGCCATCAGCACAGTGATAGGGATTACATGAAATGAAGAAAGAAAAGTTATTTAAAGAAGGAACTTATTCAAACACTTCTTTTGCTAAAAAAAAAAGGAATATCTGCTATAAATCTTTTTCTTCTATATTTGTTCCCATTGAAATATTGGATGTATCACTAAAGTTAGTTTGGTTTCATTACCAAAGTATAGTAGATTTTTTTGCTGAACTGGTGAAGTAATATCAATATTTTAATGTTGAAAAGGTTATTTTAAAATATTTTTTTATATATACATATATATAAAAACTCAAATAAAAGCTTTTTTTATTTATTTTTGGCATTCCTCAAATTTCCATTTATTTATTTATTTGTTATTTATTTTATTCAGGTCAATTTTTAGATGAACAGTGGGTTTAAAAGGTAAAAAAAAATAAATCCCTGTGTTAGTTCCTGAGAAACAATGTAAAGGACAGATAACACCACATTTGGATGAAAGGGGAGGTATTAGCCTGAAGAGCAAAGCATTAGTTCTTGCCTCACAGCCAGAGTTCTTTGGAGGGGTTAATAGTGAAGCTGATGAGGTTGATATAGTCTACTTGGATTTCAAGAAAGTATTAACACAAGTCTGCTTCAAAGGCTCTTAAAGAAGCCAAGCAACCACAGGAAGGAAACCTAGGTCTTTAAAGAGGTAAATAATTGATTAAAAGATAGCAAATAGAGAGCACTGTGTCCTTGTTGCAGAAGCAGGACACCACTGGATACCTAGAGAGATTTATGCGGCAATCCTTGGGCTACTCAGCCTTGAAAAAACAAGGTGATGAAGTCTGATGATGATACCAAGTTTATCACAACTGTAAAGACGGTGCACAAGTTCTGTGAAGAAATAGCAAAGAATCCTCTGAAAGAGACTGGCAGGCATAATAAATAGCAGATGAATTTAAGTAGGTTTGAAATGTAGGTAAATGCAAAGTGACATACGATTTCACATGTACAGTATTGGGATCTGAGCTGTCATCACCACTCCTGAGTGAGACCTCAGGGACCCAAAGACTTACCTTGTAAATGACTTTGTTAAATACCATAATCCATGACCTTAGTACAAAAATCAGGAGAATGTGAAATCTGGAGATTACACAAAAGACCAATGATAGAGAGGGTAATGGCAATATGATGTAGGAGGAGTTGGTGACCTTGAGGACTAAAGTAATCCAACTGGGACTTAGTGTCTAAAAGCAAAAATCTCAGATGAACTGATTCTCAAACGGAGAAAAGAAAATCAGGGATAAATTTAACTTGTTAGCATTTTAGGCAAGCTAGTGGGGAGGGAAAAAAAAAGAAAAAAGTCCAGCCAGTTTTTCTATGGAGCTTGATAAGTTAATAAACAAGATGTATTTCAAACTGATATCCTGGTGAATTAACTACCCAAAAGAACATGGATAAGATGAATTTCCAGAGCCATCCTTCACATGTCTTGTAAAAGTGCAAACTAGAATCCAGCATGACATAAGACAGGAAACTTTCCAAGGCACCTGAGGTGGAAGGGAGTTAAAAAGTGGAGATATAAGTTAGGCATATAAAAGATAAACAGGTAAGTCTGATGCCCTTAAAGCCTCACAGAAAGAGGTGTATAATTTAGGGACACTTGCGCAGTGGGATATACCAGTCCTTGTGGTGCCATCAAAGGAAGATTGCAGATACTTACATTTCCCACTGCAGCAGTACCTCCCAGGTGCTCTGTACAAATTGTGGTGAGGATGGGAGCATGGTGACAACAGGGATCCTCTGCTTATGCTTGTGCTGGTCAGTGCCATACCTAAATTATCTTGCCATATGCAAGTACTGCTGTGCTCTAGTGTGGATTGTGTTTTATCACAGATTCTTGGCTTTGGGACAGCACTTAAGTGATGGAGCTATATAGCTTCTGCAAAAACTTCTGGCTTGTGTCTGGCCAGTCTTCAGTGAGTGAGCTCACATCTACCCACGGTAATCTGTGCAGAGAGGCATATCACTTTTACCTTGTATTTTCTGTGTGCCAACAAGAGGCCACTGACTTCAGTTTACATTGGGAGAACTAAGGCCATAAGAGGCAAAAAAGGTCATATGAGGCTTATGGCCTAAAGAAAATTAAAAATTGGTTTCCAAAGTCCCATTGTGATATACTGACTTCCCAATGACATTTTATTACCTCCTAGTGTGAGATCTCCTCTCTAAATTTCTGAACTCAGAGAACTTTCTCATTTTTCTGTGAAAGTACATTTTCCCTACTGCAATGCTTTTGTGGTGCCAATTACAGCCACCATGCAGTGTTTCTTCAGAGTAACATCAGAGCTTTGGAAAGAAAATCTATTTCGAACAAGTAACTAAGATGAGACATTATAATCTGGTATCAGCTTTCTATCTGTCAGGTACAATCTTAAAGGAAAGAGAGATAGAAGAAAATAAAATCTGGGGACTGGTTTTTAGTAAATTAAATTGTCCTGTTATCATTGCAGAGTGTGACTGTAAAGGTGATACACTGCAAAGTTGTGCACAAATGTTATTCATGTTTTCTTTCATGTCTAGATGATGCCAAGGAAGATAACTGTTGTTGGGATGCTTGTGTCTTGCTTGTAAGTCATATAATATGTATAACTGAAAATAAACATCCTTTTTTTACCAAAGAAACACCATAAGAAAACACCAAGTGGCTAAAAGGTGCTTTTATTTCAGTGTAGCCACACACAAAGTTACCAATATCTTTTGTTCCTGATAGCTGAAACTATAAATCAAGTAACATTTTCACTGCTTTATATATAAAATATAATTTCACTGCTTTACATATAAAATATCATTGTGATTGAGGCTTTAGTGAATTTAATCCAATTATTTCATTTAATAATATAATGGTCAAACTGTGGACAGAGGCAGGTGGTGGTGGAGGAGGAAAGACGAAAAACAACAGATACTTGATCTATCAAATATAAAAAGTTTACAGAACTTCCTAAGAAATAAAGAATTTTAGATCTGGACTATAGCAATCGCCCACTTTGATCCAGCTCTACAAGTGTGATAGCTTGAAGTTTTAGTGGTACTTTATAATAAAATGTATATTTTTATATCTTTTATATTCAGTATTTCCTGGGGGTGGTATCTTAAAACACTGCTGTAACTTATTTACAAAGTATATTTACAGGTTCTGTTATTCGGTTGTGGGTGATACATTTCACCTGTGAAGACAGTTAAACGATTTAAGCACAGATCTAACATTTCCAATACAGCGATTCAAATTGGAAATAAAAGTGCTGCGATCTGTGGTTTCCCACAAATGGGATCCAGTGGCAGATTAGGTGGGTACTCACAACTTGCTCCTCTGTCCAGTGTCTTCCCAGATGCTGTGACTACAACTGGAGCCTGCCCTTGGCTCGGAGAGGGCTAGGGGGACCTCTCTCTCGTGTGCTCTGTTGCCAGGCTGTAGCCTTTCTGTGACTCTTCTGGGATTCAGTTCTCTTGGAGCTTTTCCTCTTTCCGCCTTGGTCCAGGTGCAAGCCATTTATGTTTGTTATCTGTCCAACTGGATTATTTAGACATTATCATTATTTTTCTTTTTACATCCAATGGCAATCTATTTACATTCAATCACTTTCTTTTCAAGATCTGTGGAAAATTTGCAAGGCACAGCCTAAAACTACAACACTCAGGTGTAGTTGTTGCCTCTTAGGACAGGCTTTTCAGCTGCTCAGGCAGCATTTGGCTCTTGTTTCTGTCTGGGTGAGAACAAGGCGAGTTGTCTAACTTCTCAGCTGGTTTAAATACTGTCCCAAGACAATTATTGCTCTTTGGTAACAGAGAAACCTGATAACTGGACCTATAGGATGGGGCATATCCAAACAGGGCCAGGGACACACACAGTTCACAGATGTGTTACAAAGTTAATCACATGTGGTATGTGTTTATCTGGACCCCAGGAAATGTCCAGGTTTGCACATTCACAGGTTCTTACAAGTTTAATCACATGTGCTACACATTTGCTTGGACCATCTGGACCCCAGGAACTGTTCAGGTTAGCACATTCACAGGTGCTTAGCCCATTGTCTGGGTTAGAGCATGTTTTGGGGTGCGATCCTTCAGGACATACTTCACAGGAACTAAAAAAACTCTGTCACTTTCTTAAATTATCTAAACAGATACACCAGCTCCTCAGGTTTTGCATTTCACAGCTTATTCTTCATATATCACATGAAAAAAACAAATAGTAATTTTCACCTGTTTGGCTGCTGTTCACAAGATGCTCCACGTACATGTGCTCCTAGTTTGGTCAGTCTGAGCTGGAGTCCGTTTTGGTCAACAGAAGGCTTACTTATTTGAATAAGGTTTGGATCATGTGAACTGGATCATGTTAGTAAGAACCATAATTCAAATTATATGCTTTATTTTCAACATTTTTTTCCTAGTACTGCTTACTTCCAAAAATGTTTCAAAAGTGGTTATCAGGTTTTTGATCTCTCAAACGAAGAGCTGTTTGACTGCATTAAAATTTAAATGTATCTTAACCAAATTGAACTTAACTGAACAGATTGGTTATTTTGTCATTATTCCATGAAAACTGAGAGACAGAAAATGTTAGTCCTTAATCTCTCTTTTTTAAAAATATTATTCTCTTGAAGTGTAAGATATAAAATTTTGATGTCAAAATTTCTAACTCCTTTTTCCAAATGCAGACCATTGAGAACTTAGCTGAAGGTCTTGCAGAAAGAAAATAGTGAAGACTTTTACATTTCAGAGTGGTTGTTACTCCAAGCAGCTCCTGGTTCTGCAGAAAGACAAGTTTGACAGTTCTTAGCAGCTCCTGACAGACTTCTCCAGTGGCATACTTCCAAACCTTCTGTGGCTGTAAAATTGCATACTGAAGGCATCCCTTATGGTATAGAAAAGCTAATGTTGTCTCACAGACTGAAGAAGGAGCTAAGAGGGGAAGGAGTGTGACTGACCTGGACAGCTAAAAAAAAAAGTCCTTTTTCAAAAGTGTGGAAGAATGAAAAGGCAGCCAACAGAACAGAGATGAATAAGGAGTGAGGAAAGGAATTTTCTTATTCTGGTACAGTCAGTTGCTTCTTGGTGTGGGAACTATCCCCATGAATGCACCTGGCTGAGATCTACAACCTTTGAGAACATACAGGAGACAATTTTTACTCAAACCATGAGAGGGAAGCAGATTAATCTTTCAAAGGCTGAAAAGATAACTTTTGCAGCAGAAAGTCACAGCCATTGTGTGCATATTTATTTCTGCAGACTGCAGAATCACTCTCTTTGCTCCTTGTAGAGCAAGGACAAGAAACGTTTCTATCAATCATCCATTTCTCTCTTACATGTGAGTGATTCTTCCCTTCCTCTGCTTTGGGAACTCATGAACACTATTGATGGTAACAGGTGCTTTGAAGTGTCCTTCAGGCCATCCTCCCTGTAAGAGAAATACTCACTGCCTTTTCCACGCGAAAGATTTCTGTCTTCTTATTTCCTCATTTATGATATGGTCTATATACTTTTTCTCTTCTACTTCCATATTCTCCCTGTTCCCCTAATTTTATATGCTATGTTTTTTTTTACTTCATTCTATTTCAAATTTCTTCCTTCTACCTGCCCTGGTCCCTCCCATTCTCCACTTCCCCAAGATTTTTATACATCTCCATAATCTATCCCCTAGTTCTGCTGTTTCACCCATTTCATCCTTATTGTTATCTTTTATTTTATTCTGGGCATATGTCTTTCATGGTGCCAAGCTCATTTAGGATAATGGCAGAGATGTGATTGGGGGCTGTGTCATGCTGGAGGCTGTTTATGGATGCTTACAATTCATCCTATTTGTAGACAACAAACAAACAGAAAACTGTCATCACATGTAAGTCTCAAAAAAGAAAGCAGAAGGTATTGCAAGGAAGCAATGAGGCCATTGACAGAGTAGGTGTCTGTTTAGTTGTGCTTCAAATTCTTCAGCAGTCTCAGCTACTTTAACCTCTGAGCTTCACCAGTAGAAACTTTCCTAATGTTCTTAGAGATGCAAAGGTTGCCACACCCTAAATGTCCCCTTTTATGTTTTCTGTTGTTCAGACTATTCCAAATGCTTTGTTCATGGTATGTGTTTTGTTTAGAGTATTAGTCAAGTAGCAACTTTAACTGCTACTTGACTGGGAATATAAATGAGAAATGTGCACACTACACAGCAAAAGTTCTGTATTCAACACCTCCCAGATATTTTACAGGCAGAACAATTACAAAAGACTTTTTAAATTAACAAATTAAAGGCCCGAGTTTATGCAGGAAAAGAGTCAAATTACAATAGAAATTATCTGAGTCTTGCACTTGTAGACACACTTTGCAAAGGTAACTTATTACAAATTATTAGAATTGTATGTCTGTAAGTGACTCTTTCATAATAGTGACTCAGAGCAATGCGCGTTTTATGTCAAACAAGGTAAAATATCACAGTTCAAATTCACATTGTAATTCACAGAAAGAATGGATTACAATTCTGCAAAGGAGATACTAAAGGTTTTTACCACCTAGAGGAGCTGCAGAATATTAACTTGGGGAAAAAAATCTTCGCAGTCTAAGGAATCTGATAAAATACCAAATATTAGTAGCTAGCACATTAATTGGTGAGTCTGGATCCTTAGCAAAGTTTAATTTATACCACTGTAAGCCAGAATGAATCAATGGAAGTCAATGCTAGCAAGTTATAAAGAAACTCCTGCTGTGAGAAAAGCAGCAGCCTGGGTAATGTGTACAGTAACTGCATTTTGTCTGGGCCAGAAGTTTTCACTCTATCACTATAAGATCATGACCTGCTTCTAGCCGTAACAGTTTTCAGGTTGTGTATCTACAGATGTACATACAGCCTTATGTGTCCCCCTTGTCAAGGTGCAAAATACAGGGTGAGAGATGTGCTCAGAGAAGATAGATGATGCAGGGCCCACCTACAGAGAGCTACGTCAAGACTGAGGGGAGTAAAACTTACTGTAATATTTTCACATTTTGCACACACAGGTAAGTATTCTGAGGCTTCACTGTAACAGAGGAATCTGGCTCTCATTTTGATAACTGATTGTTTAAAGTTAGGATGACACTGCCTGCATTAGAACTAGGTGGTCTCAGAAAGCAGAATTGATGCAGTTATGATAATGCTATCTGCTGTAAGAGTGTACTTAGATTACTGGTTCCAGGGGATCCTTATCAAGGATGCAAGGTCAGAGATTCCCAAAACCCTGCACCTCCACCCTTGAAGATTAACACTGCTTGGTAAAGTCAGGAAAGTCCTCCAAACTGGTGCCCTAATGTTGAATTCCCTTATTATAGTATCATTGTAATGTGAAAAATATAGACTAACAGAATTATTGAATTGTTTAAGTTGGAAAAGACCTTTAGGATCATCAAGCCTAACCATTATCTAGCTCTACCAAGTCTGGTGCTAAGCCATGTCTCTCAGCTACACATGGCTGTGTCTGTTAAACACTTCTAGGGATGGGGATTCAACCTGGAGAGCCTATTCCAGCATGTGAAAACCCTCACCTCCAAGCTAAAGAACCCCACTACCCAAAAAAGCCCATTACCTTCTGAGCATGCGTAGTGAAGTTAAAGGTATGTGTGTCTTTAAGAAGAAGTAAGTAGTTAGTAGGTATTGACATTAAGAGTAGTGAGTCCATTTGACTTTATAATTATCTGTGATGAGTTCCAACCAGTGTGTCGGTTTTATGAGTTATCACCTAGCACTTTTTCTGAGCATAAGTGGAATAAAATCGTGACTCTGTGTGTTGTTTGGCTTTTGAACACTAGGTAAAGAATCCAGATTTGGGACAACATTTTCTATTACAACATTATTGAGCTGTATTAAAAAATTCCTTCAAAGGTGACACTACTCCAAAAGCAAAGTGAGTTTATACTGGAGTAATTTCTTTATTTCCATTTGCTTTTGGAGTAAGTCTAGCAAAAATATTATTCTGGAATACCTGACTGTTTGAGTTATCTGTGCTCTTTCAATCCAATTTTACACTTTGTCTTGCAGGTTCTTCTTGGCTCCATTCTTGTAAACTCTTCAATGGCAAGCCAGTAAAAATAAGCAAGCCTTTAAGTGCTTTCAAGAATAGAGACCTGGTGAGCATTTGATTCAAGAGTAGTCAGAGCTAGAGTGATTCCTGACAAAAAGAGTTGATTCCTTTTGACTAAAATAAATGGTTCATATCATGAATACCATAGATGAATTGGAATTAAATTACAGCAATACAGTGAGGCATGTAGTTATACAGCTAATGCCAAATGATAAGAAAAGCTGTTCTGGTCCATGGATTACATTATACAGGTCATCAATTAATTTGATTTTTCAGTTTCGGTTGTCAAAAATACTGGTCCACACCATGACAATGTCTGTCACCTAAAATTCTGGTTCCCTCATGGATGGTAGAATCAAATTGGGAAACAAAAATATATTATAATGGATGATGATTTTTCTTAGATCTAGAGCACAAGGGAAACAGCATATTTAAAACTGGAGATGTGTTCTTGCTGTATCCCAGCTAAGAAGGCTAAGAAATAAATTCTCTAAAGAGAAAATGGTTGTAAGTCCACTGATTTGAACTGCATTGCCCTCCATTTATACTATAAGAGGCAGTATAAATTTCATAAAGGCATTTACTGCTTCTCATCTGCACACAGATCTCATGGGAATACCAATAAAGGCTGCAAAACCATCATACAACATCATAGCAAGAATAATTTAGGCACATAACACTATGACATTTCCCAACATAATTTTTGACCACAGGAGAATGCTCAAGCACAACTCCAACAGAGTTAGTAGTTATGTTTATGGAGACGTGAAAAACCACAAACTGTCTCAGTTCTTCAGGGCAGGTAAAACCATCCTTGTCTGTGCATTCTTTTGCAGACATTTAAAGCAACTGGTGTTTTTAGAGTATATAAAATAATTCCTTTTCTCCAGACGTGATCTCTGCAATGTTCTATGCCAGAAAAAGTGTAGATCTCCACATTCATAGTTCTTTAACAAAGGGTTCAGAAGAAATGGTCAGTTAGTTCTACACTTTTAAATCATGATGCCAACCTAAACTGAAGGACTGCAAATTCATATACTGTGTATAACTGCAGTTTTAGAGGGATAAATCTACCTGCGTGAAGCTGTCACAGTATGCAAACAGATGAAAGCTAGTTGACTTTGTAAACGCAGTATTTGCATATCTTCACACATCAAGCAAACATCAAAAAGGAACTAAGTCCCTATAGTAAATTAGGGAAATAAAAAAAATTCTATAAGTAGCCCCATGAACAGATTCAGATATGTGTTCTTATTCCCCATGACTTCAGACCTGCCTCTCAGAGGCAATGACATTGAAGGCCAAATTCTCCTTAAAAAGTAATAATCATTACAAAAATAATCCCTAAAGCTAATTTTGCTTAGGATGGGAAAAATTATAAAGGTGTACAGCTGTGGGTCAGTTGTTACAGGTAGCAGTACTGATCACTTTAATTTAATAATTAATAAAATCACAACTGAATACAGGAAGTATTTCTGTAGGACAGAAAAAGTAACCCTCTTTTATTTGTATAAGAAAGTTTAAGTAAATTTTATCCAAAAACATCAAGCAGATCTTACAATTTTGATAACTGCTGTTAACATTACCATAATTTGATAGATTTTTTTTGAGAGGTTAATAGCAAGAAGTAAGAAAGTTACTAAACATAAACACGTATAGACTATTTCACAATGAATAGGTATCTTGAATTTCTACAAACTCAAAGTTTTGGAATTTTAAAGTAAGAATATAAGCCTACATGAATATTAAGGTTCCCTTGGATGACACTTGGAAGCAGAAACACCATTCAGGCTGTCTTAGAACAGCATTAGCTCATATCTGAAGAAAAACTTGGCCAGGTTGTATAAAGATGTGTCTGCTCCAGAGGTGAGCAGGTTGTCACATTGCCCGTAACATGAACAAGATGGGTCTGAGAAAATACACATTAAAGGGTGGTCCACAGAAATTAGGTGTCAACAAAATTATAGAAAACAGAAATCAATTTTAATCAATTAGTTTTGAATAGAGATCCAAATATTGTCATAATTTAAACAAGCAGATAATCATCAAAATTGACCATAAGTCATAGCTGCCTTTAAATCTGGCATACAAAGCTGTAGCAAACCTCACAGAGCATCACAAGGGACTGTCTTTTCAGAATCGGATATGCAGAACTGGTACTGTGATATCATTGCACATTATGACTAAGTACACAAGCATTACCTTGTTAGTGTGAAAGGGAGCTATATCTTAGAATTTGGTCTAAGCTCGCATTAGTGATGTTTGGTCTGGTTACAATGCCCTTAAGGATTGGTCTGGCTGTCAAATCTGAATGTAGCAGTTCATTTAGTTTATCAGTTTATATTTAGCGATGATACATTCTCATATAGTTACTGTTTGGTAATAGGGATGGGAGAATGGAAGCTGCCCTTTTAAGCTAAGAAAGGAGCCTGGTAGCTTTTTTCTGGTGAGGAATAAGATTGATCAAAGCATATGAGTTATGTGATGCTGCATCCAAAGCTATGTTGTTGAGTCTCTGGAGGAGGCTGTCCTGTGCCACTAAGTCAGGAAGGTTTCAGCCTACCATAAACACCTATAAAAAAAGGATCAAGTGCTTGTAATAAACAGAATTTTACTTAAAAATCTGAGTTCCATGATTAAAGGTGTAACATACAGAAACTCCACTTAAAACTGGATTCTCACAGAGAATTCTAAGCAACAGCAAGAATATATTTGCAAGATTGGTTCTATGTCTGAATAATTCTTAACATGAATGCAGGCTCTGAGTGCTTCAAGGTGTGAACAGAGCCCACAGTGAGCAGTGATCCACTGATGTTTCTTTTTCTGATTTAAGAAATTTATTCTCCAAAAGAGCATTATTTTAATAGTCAAAAAGAGACAGACCACTCTAGTTTTCTGGTGGTTTATCTATTACAATTGGACCACTTACTGCTATGATAGGATAGTTCAAAAGCAGAAATAGTCATCTAGATGCTGAACACCCACTCTGCCCAAAGGGAGTTTGGTTCCTATCTCCCTGGTGCCTTTGAAAATCTCCAGAAGCTTTACATATAACAAATGAACTCAGTGCTGACTGTATTATGTATTCTTGTTTTTACTGCAGACCTATCGCATATTCACAAAACAGCGTATTTTCTTACTTTGCAATAGATTGCATGTTAAAGCCAATGGAATAAAAGCCAATGCCTGACAGACTCTTCAGTAAGTATGCAAAATGAAAAAAATACTGGGAATTTCTCTCCTCCTGTGGTAGGGATCACACCATACCCCTCAACCCCCAAGGAGCCCTGCTGTGACCATTTTAGGCTGTGCCTTTAAGAAAGGGACAGCTACTGGAACACTCTGGCTGAATGTTTTGGTGAAATAATGAAAACAAGATATTCTAAATGAATTTCGTTGGTAGACTGGTAGAATGCAACTTTAAATTTTAGTTCTGTTTGAATCTCAGTCAGTTGAGTCTGTCTTTTTCAGTCTGTTTCAGTCTCTCTGCGCAACAGCTGTGCTGGACAGAGTTGACCTTGAATTAACTGAACTAACAGATAAGAAACTAATTCTTGCATACGCTTTGAGCTAACAGAATTTCCTCCTTAATAATTACCTTTTCTCTCTCTCTAACCCTTTTTGGGAAAAAAGGGAGGTAGAGGGAGGAGGAGGTACAGGGGGGGAGGACCCTCCTGGCTGGAGGAGGGAAAGTTTTTTTCTGTATTACATTCTTTGCTGTATATTTCTGTACATATTGTAAATATTGTATATTGTGTATATAATCATCTGCATTTCATCCTTGTAAATATACCTCTTACCCATTTTGCTCCTCCAACTGAGTTAGCTGTGGTTTCTTTGTGTGTGTGGGAGAACTGAAGTTTCTGTCACCACTACACCTGCCTTTTTTGCTGTGGAAGGCACAGCAGTCTGGCTGAGATGATGACGCACAGGACATCACTGTGGATGGATGACTGGGAAGAGTCACTCATCTGCTTAACACAAGGACCAGCACCATCCACCTAATGTAAAGCATACAATTTCTGCAAGCAAATATAGAACATACTCTCAGACCATGAACAGATGCTGAATTCTTGCCATCTTTCAGTGAGGTGCCTAAAATTAGGTAAAATGAATCTTTATATCTCTCCATTGACTATACAAGCAATGCAGACTCTAAACTTAAGGACTTAACAGTGTGAATAACCCATGCACATCCTATGAACTAGGAACACATGAATGCAATTGCCACTGACTGGGGGAAAAAAATAGAAGAATAAAATCATGCCACAATTTTAAAGTCTTTCCAGACTGACAGAATCTATTTCTAACAAACTCTAAATCAGCAATGTTCTGTTACCTTTTAATGACCTTTTTCATAACTCTATTTAATAAGGTGACCCAGTTCAATTTCATGGGCTCAAGAATCCTTACAATCTGACAGTTCCCTCCCAGGCACTAATGTATTCCATACCAACTCCAGCACACTGCCATGAGAATGTGTGGGGTTTTTTTTTGAGGATTGAATGAATTTTGATCTACTTCCCAAAATCTTCAAAGAACTCTTATGCTGGCTAAAACAGACTTATGCTCCCATGAGAAATCATGGCCCACTGATAATAATGCTCAGAATTTCTAGTTATTTTTTAAACAATAATCATCACAAATATTAATAAAATTCCAAATTTCTCAGTAACTTTGTCATTTCCATAAAAAAGTTCTTACAAAACATGAAATTATTGCATGCTTAGAACAGATGCTAGCGAAAGTCCTTGTTCTGCTTTTCATTCACTACCTTTTGCTACCATATTACAGAGGGCTCAAAATACAGAGATTTAGGCAATGCCAAGTCCATGTAAAAAATTACAATGATGATATCTTTTCATCTGATTCTTTCAGATCTGCAATCTGGGAGTTATGCTTCCTACAAAGAAAGAACTGAAGGCTTTAAAAAAAAAAAAAAAAGGAAAGGTGAATCTGAGAAGCAGGTTATTTCTGTGGTAAGTTCTCTTAGTGTGTAGTAGTCCTGAAGGCAGACTGGATTACTGATGTTCTCAATAAGAAAAGACCCTCTTCTACATCTTTTTTAGTCAGAGAGGTAATCTTAAGTTAGAAGCTGTGAGAGGAAAGGGGAAGGCAATGACAACTTAGTAAGCAGATGAACTGTGAAGGACTAAGGAAGAAAGATAGATCATCACTGCTTGGAACTCACTGTTGTATAACAGCTGGCTAAAAGACTGCTCAAGAAGGGAATGAGAGGGCAATGAACAAAAAATTCATTCGATGAACAAGGCTAGACTTCAGTTAGTTTCATGCATGAAGAGAGAATGTGGTTCTGCCTTCTTTCCAAATGAAAAATTCATGGCTGGTTAAAGCAAGTGGAAAGACACTTAAGCTCATTATTGATGAAGATCATTAATGCCTCTTCTCAGAAGGGCATTTTGCCAGTTTTACTTAAGCAGCAGTTAAGAGCTTGCTCAAAACCTCATCTTTGGATGATATTAGCAGAGCAAATTACTGTCCAGCGTCAGGCCACCCAGTATCTGGAAAGATAATTGAGGTTGTGCTGATGGGTCAACTCTAGCGATGTTTGCATTTCAAAGATTTAGTTGATCCCCCGTCTGGCTTGGTCAATATGTAAGTAGAGAAATGAGACTACATAATCGTTTTGTAATCACTACAATCTGGTGATGGGTCCTTTGGACTTTTTCCTGTGGAGGGAAAGATTATTGACTTGATAATGGACTACTGATGGAAGGATGAATTAAATTCTTCCTTTACAGGTACAGAATTCTATCAGTAGATTGTTCTTGTCCCATGCTTATGCATAGCTGTTAGGAGTAATGGTGCTTTGCAACTGAAAGTTGAATGCATGTGATAAATTTCATTTTGTGCCTGCTCACTCAGTCAAGGTTCTAGTCTTGTTATGTGTATAGGACATGATCCTGTCGTCACCAAAGTCAATGGAAAAGCTGGTACTTAGCTCAGGTTCCCAGTAAGCAACGGCTTTGCTGGACAATTGCAGTAAGCGTTCATGTGTGCTCTATTACTTTGCAGTAATTGTGAGGCTGTTTGTGTTTGAGGAAGTGGAATAAGTCTATTTTTTCTTTAATGAAGGGTTAGAACATGTACATGGGAAGAAATCACTTTAGTCTATCTGCATGTACACACCCTAGTTCATGATGCCATAACTCCTCTGTGCAGCCACGTTGTGAGATGGAAATAGGAATTAGACGGAAATAGGATTTACCACATAAATGAAAAAGCACATAAGGAATAATTTTGGAGATGCTTTGGTAATTTTAAAACTTACTTTGTCAAGTTGTTTTCTTAAGCCAGATCATCAAATTCTTTTTCCAATCAACAGAACTGTGAAATCCAGGAAGAAGTTAGTGCCCCTCTGCAGGCCTGCACAGATTGCTTGCTTCTTGCATGGGAAGATCCCTGAACTGTGGATAGGACTTCAAGATATGTAGGTGTAATGCATCTACTTTGAAGAAATAGGATCAGGTGTAGTGGAAGTTATTTCTGCAACATCTACTGAGAACATATATGTTTGCTTCACAAGTGTATTCATATCCCAGATGTTCCACTGAGACTGCTGTCATTATTGCTTTCCAGTTTAGCACAACCATTTTGCCTACCATCAGAACTCAGAAAACTGCAGCAATAGGTTCCTGATAAATACCCTGCAGCAAGCCCCTTTGTTTTTACTGCAGTACCTTTTTCTTACAACTGGGCAAAATGTACCCAAAAATGTTCAGTGAGTATGAGACATAGTATCTTATTTCTTGGAGTACCTGCCAAAATGAATATATCTCTAGAAATCAAGTTACTTCAGCCAAGACTTCGAGTCTATGTGTAATTTTTTGATAGTGATTATTTTTAAAGCACTGATGTTAGAGCAGCTGGTTATCTATACATTCTCCTTGTTTTCCTATAACACATTTCAGCACTTGTTGAGAAGACTCTGTTATTAAAATCTAAGTTAAAAATTCAATGTCAGGGTAGAAGGATTGATTTTGTCTTTAAAATTTCTTTCATCTGGCAATCCAGCAGATATTATGTCCAAACAAGCAATCTTAAGGTGTGTCAAAAAAGGACATGCAAGACACTTGACTGTTGTTGTTGATATGCCTGATTATTTTATTGCAACATATTTTGCTCTCTCTATATGATATATCCTTCATCATGATGATGTTTTAGATCTTAAAGATCTCAAATATCTTATAAGGAGTAAGAATCTCATGTAAGATAGCTAGAAGAGATGCTTATCAACTGTTTTTGAAGAACTGCTTGAAATTGTCTTTGCTTTAGCTTTGCTCCCCTTTCCCCCCCTCCTTTAAATATTCACTCTTTTTTCTTTTTTCTTTTTGTTTACCATGCTTTCAAAATGTTCTTCTTGGCTTGCCTTATTTAGCTCATGTAGCTGTTTCAGTGCCTCTATTCTACACAGCCATTTGATTTCTCTCATGGTCAGTATTATAATTTCTCAGTTTTTCTCATGACCTGTACCCCTGTTGTCTTGTCTTTTTTTCTGACAATTTACCCCTCAATTTAGTTACAACTTAGTCTTTTCCATGTTATAAATAGCATTTCTTAACCTATGTTTCCCATTATTTCACTTTCAACTCTCAGCGTTCAGTTCATTTTTCATGACAGAAGAATAAGAACATGAGAGGAACGTGAGAGTTCTTACTATATCACTCTCAGAAATCCCTTTCAAGAAACTTGTTTCCTCTGACTTAGTTTGTATCTTCTCCAGGACATACAAAACTATTCACCCTAAAATTTTTAAGGACATGAGGGCATCATTGTCATCCACTCAGACCAGACACAGAGCTTTTCTTAGAATATTTCCTCTCTTCACCTAATTATCAAGGTGTTATACTTGAGAAGCTCTCATCCACTCTTCAAATCACTGTGTGGGATTTCTGTCCTTGCTTTCCTTCTGTCTTCACTTTACACCTTGTTTATGTATGATCTCATCAGCAAATACAAATTCAACAGCCATCTGTTTGGTAATGACTCACTGGTCCACTCCAGGCATATCTCCTTATGTCCAAACTGAAATCTCTGTTTGCCTTTCTGACATCTCCTCAAGCATATGTAGCCATCGTCTCCAACTCATCATAAGTACAACAGACAGCTTATCTTTTCCCATACATTAAACCTTTCGTTCTTAGTCAGTCAGCTCAAAATATAATATTCTAATATAAGCCTTCTTTCATACACAAAAAATCCTTAGTTTCTGTTAATGGGTTTTGAGACTAAATGAAATGTATAGCTTATTATGAGGAAACCGCACAAAGACAGCCAGGTTGAAGCATAACTCTTAGCAAAAGCTTAAAAAACAGTATGGGAGAGCCATGATAGCTCAGGTTACGCCAGTTCACTAGATGCTAAACCAAGCACTATGTTAACACAGTCAGTATGCACTCATAATTAAGACACTGCATAGCTATGCATCACACAGCACCATGGTCACTCTTAGGTAAGAAAGCTGAAGTGAAGTAACTAGGAGTCACTATCTCAGACTTTCAGTACACATGAGTATGGAGCCATCCTTGAAAGGTATGGCCAAATTCTCTACAATCTTCTGTCTCAGTAACATCAGTACCTTTACAGCTTTGACAAATGCAGTCATGCCCTTCTCATGTTCAATCATATTGCTGCCAAGAAGATTGTTTTCTGAGCTATTCTTTGCTTCCCTCCACTGGTTCTTCCTTATCTCTCTTATCTGACAGGAGTTATGACTTTTCATTCTCAAAGCTTGCTGATACTGTCACACTGTACTCATTGTCAACATACTGACTGACTTCTCTGTTTAGACCGTAATGCTACCTCCTGTTACCTGCATGCTCATAGACTGGTTTAAATTTTCATCCATAGCATACCTCATGCTTCGCAGAATCTCCTTATGCTTAAATATAAAATAAATCACCTGTTTTCTTTGAACTTATTCAGCAAAGTTACCTTTTCTTCTAGTTAACCTTGCAAAACCAAAATTATCTGAGCAACAGTACCTAAGAGGAATGACCTTGGTGTTGTGTCTTACAAGCACCATGAAGGCTACTACCTACAAATCTCACCTTCCCTCAAAGGCAGAAATGTCTTTCAGAAGTCTCATTTCCCTAACATCAATTATTAATGTCACCTTAAGGACAGATGGGATTGGAATAGGTGGTTAGAAAAGAAACAGTGTGCTGCAGCCTGCCCTTGAGGGTGGACTTCAGGTTACTCAAGGGACTAATTCAGAAGGTACCTTGAGAAACAACCCTTAAAAACAAAGGGGTCCAGGAGGGCTGGACCTACTTCAAGAAAGAATTCTTGAAGGCACAGGAACAGGCTGTGCCAATGTGCTGGAAGATGAGCCGCCAGGGTAGAAGGCCAGCCTGGATGGGCAATGAACTTCTGAGCAAATTAAAGGTACAAAAGAGGGTGTATCATCTTTGGAAGGAAGGAGAGGTAACCCATGAAACGTTTAAGGACATTGATATGTCATGCAGGAAGAAAATTAAAGAGGCAAAAGCCCATTTAGAGCTTAGACTGGCCACTGCTGTGAAGGACAACAAAAAGTCCTTCTACAAATATATTAATAGCAAGAGGAGGGGCAAGGACAACCTCCATTCCTTGGTGGACATGGAGGGGAACATAGTAACAAAAGATGATGAAAAGGCAGAGGTACGTAACACCTTCTTTGCCTGGTTGGAGGCCCAGTGAGTGGTAGTGAATGGTGCCACATCCAGCTGGCAGCCAGTCACTAGTGGTGTCCCCCAGTGATCAGTGCTGGGCCCCATGCTCTTTAATATCTTTATTGATGATCTGGATGAGGGGATTGAGTCCATCAACAGTAAATTTAGAATAGAATAGAATAGAATAGAATAGAATAGAATAGAATAGAATAGAATAGAATAGAATAGAATAAACCAGGTTGGAAGAGACCTTCAAGATCATCGTGTCCAACCTATCATCCAACACCACCTAATCAACTAAACCACGCAACCAAGCATCCTGTCAAGCCTCGTCCTGAACACCCCCAGAGATGGCGACCCCACCACCTCCTCAGGCAGCCCATTCCAATGGGCAATCACTCTCTGTGTAAAACTTCCTCCTAACCTCCAGCCTAAACCTCCCCTGGCACAGCCTGAGACTGTGTCCTCTTGTTCCGGTACTGGTTGCCTGGGAGAAGAGACTAACCCCCACCTGGCTACAACCTCCCTTCAGGAGGTTGTAGACAGCAATAAGGTCTCCCCTGAGCCTCCTCTTCTTCAGGCTAAGCAATCCCAGCTCCCTCAATCTCTCCTCATAGGGCTTGTGATCCAAGCCCCTCACCAACCTTGTCGCCCTTCTCTGGACACACTTCCAGCAAGTCAACATGCTTCCTAAACTGAGGAGCCCAGAACTGGACACAGTACTCAAGGTGCGGCCTAACCAGTGCAGTGTACAGGGGCAGAATGACCTCCCTGCTCCTGCTGGCCACACTGTTCCTGATGCAGGCCAGGATGCCATTGGCCCTCCTGGCTGCCTGGGCACACTGCAATTTCCAGAGGACACCAAGCTGGAGACAGGTGTTGATCTGTTAGAGGATAGGAGAGCTCTGCAGAGGGACCTTGACAGGCTAGACAGATAGGCAGAGTCCAAGGCCATGAGATTTGACACATCTAAGTGCCAGGTTCTACACATTGGCCACAACAACCCTATACAGTGCTACAGGCTGGGGTAGGAGTGGCTGGAGAGTGGCCAGGCAGAAAGGGACCTGGGGAGTACTGGTTGATATTAGGCTGAATGTGAGCCCGCAGTGTGCGCAGGTGGCCAAGAAGGCCAATGGCATCCTGGCCTGCATCAGAAACAGTGTGGCCAGCAGGAGCAGGGAGGTCATTGTGCCCCTGTACACTGCACTGGTTAGGCCACACCTTGAGTCCTGTGTCCAGTGGTGGGTGATGTGGTGGTCGGAGGCTGTTTAGGGGCCAGTGACCATGAAATAATAGAATTTTCAGTATTCAGTCAAGCTAAGAGGGCCAGCAAGAAGACCTCCACTCTGGACTTCCGGAGGGCAGACTTCAGGTTGCTCAAGGAAATAATTCAGAGGGTTCCTTGGGAGAAAGCCCTTAAAAATAAAGGGGTCCAGGAGGGCTGGACCTGCTTCAAGAAAGAGCTGATGAAGGCTCAGGAGCAGGCTGTGCCAATGTGCCGGAAGAGGAGCCGCCGGGGCAGACGGCCAGCCTGGCTGTGTAATGAACTTTTAATTGAACTAAGGGAAAAAAAGAGGGTGTATAATCTTTGGAAGAAAGGTGAGGCAACCCATGGAATGTTTAAAGAGGTTGCTAGGGCATGTAGGAGGAAAATTAGGGAGGCAAAAGCATATTTGGAACTTAAACTGGCCTCTGATGTGAAGGACAACAAAAAGTCCTTCTATAAATATATTAATAGCAAGAGGAAGGGCAGGGACAACCTCCACTCCTTGGTTGACATGGAAGGAAATGTTGTAACACAGGATGAGGAAAAGGCAGAGGTACTTAACACCTTCTTTACCTCAGTTTTTACTAGCTGGAAAGAACGTCTACCAGACAGCTGGCCTGCAGAACTGGCAGAGGGAGCCAGGGAGCTGCATGGTTTCCCTGTGTTCCATGAGCAAGTGATAGGAGCTCTCCTCAGCAGCTTGGACCCCCACAAGTCCATGGGACCAGATGGGATCCATCCTAAGGTGCTGAGAGAGCTGGCAGATGAGCTGGCCAAGCCACTCTCCATTATTTTTCATCAGTCCTGGCTCACTGGAGAGATCCCAGCTGACTGGAAGCTGGCCAATGTGGTACCCATCCACAAGAAGGGCCGGTTGGATGAGCCAGGGAATTACAGGCCTGTCAGCCTGACCTCAGTGCCAGGAAAGATTATGGAACAGGTCATCCTGAGTGCAATCACGCAACACTTAGAGGATGGCCAAGGGATCAGGCCCAGCCAGCATGGGTTTAGGAAGGGCAGGTCCTGCCTGACCAACCTGATCTCCTTCTATGATCAGGTGACCCGCCTGGTGGATGTGGGGAGGCCTGTGGATGTAGTCTACCTGGACCTCAGCAAGGCCTTTGACACCGTTCCCCATAGCAAACTCCTGGCCAAGCTGTCAGCCCATGGCTTGGATGGGAGCACACTGAGATGGGTTAGGAACTGGCTGGAGGGCCGAGCCCAGAGAGTGGTAGTGAATGGTGCCACATCCAGCTGGCAGCCAGTCACCAGTGGTGTGCCCCAGGGATCAGTGCTGGGCCCCTTGCTCTTTAACATCTTTATTGATGATCTGGACGAGGGCATCGAGTCCATCATCAGTAAATTTGCTGACGACACCAAGCTGGGGGCAGGAGTTGATCTGCTGGAGGGTAGAGAGGCTCTGCAGAGGGACCTCGACAGGCTGGACAGATGGGCAGAGTCCAACGGCATGAGATTTAACACATCCAAGTGCCGGGTTCTGCACATTGGCCACAGCAACCCCATGCAGAGCTACAGGCTGGGGTCAGAGTGGCTGGAGAGCAGTCAGGCTGAGAGGGACCTGGGGGTGCTGGTCGACGGTAGACTGAACATGAGCCTGCAGTGTGCCCAGGCAGCTAAGAGGGCCAATGGCATCCTGGCCTGCATCAGGAACAGTGTGGCCAGCAGGAGCAGGGAGGTCATTCTGCCCCTGTACACTGCACTGGTTAGGCCGCACCTCGAGTACTGTGTCCAGTTCTGGGCCCCTCAGTTTAGGAAGGATGTTGACTTGCTGGAACGAGTCCAGAGAAGAGCAACAAAGTTGGTGAGGGGTTTGGAACATAAGCCCTATGAGGAGAGGCTGAGGGAGCTGGGGTTGCTTAGCCTGGAGAAGAGGAGACTGAGGGGTGACCTTATTACTCTCTACAACTACCTGAAGGGAGGTTGTAGACAGACGGATGTTGGTCTCTTCTCCCAGGCAAGCAGTACCAGAACAAGAGGACACAGTCTCAGGCTGCGCCAGGGGAGATACAGGCTGGATGTTAGAAAAAAGTTCTATACAGAAAGAGTGATTGCACATTGGAATGGGCTGCCTGGGGAGGTGGTGGAGTCGCCATCACTGGAGGTTTTTAGGAGAAGACTTGACGGGGTACTTGGTGCTGTGGGTTAGTTGCTTGGGCGGAGTTGGATTGGTTGATGGGTTGGACGCGATGATCTTGAAGGTCTCTTCCAACCTGGTTTATTCTATGTATTCTATGTATTCTAACAGTTCTAGGCCACTCAGTTTAGGAAAGATGTTGAGTTGCTGGAATGTGTCCAGAGAAGGGTAACAAATGTGGTGAGGGGTTTGGAGCACAAGCCCTGTGAGGAGAGGCTGAGGGAGCTGGGGTTGCTTAGCCTGGAGAAGAGGGGACTCAGGGGAGACCTTCTTGCTATCTACAAGTACCTGAAGGGAGGTTATAGCCAGGTGGGGGTTGGTCTCTTCTCCCAGGCATCCAGCACCAGAACAAGAAGACAGTCTCAAGCTGCACCAGGGGAGGTTTAGGCTCGAGGTGAGGAAGAAGTTCTTCACAGAAAGAATGATTTGCCATTGGAATGGGCTGCCCAGGGAGGTGGTGGGGTCACTGTCCCTGGAGGTGTTTAAGAAGAGACTGGATGGGGTGCTTGGTGCCATGGTTTAGTTGATTAGATAGGTTGATGATAGGTTGGACTCAAAGGTCTTTTTTAACCTGGTGAATTGAATTGAATGGTGCCATGGTCTAGTGGTCATGAGGTCTTGGGTGACAGGTTGGACTTGATGATCTTTGAGGTCTTTTCCAACCTTATTGATTCTATGATTCTATGATTCTATGAATTTAATTGAGTTGAATTGAATCAAATTGAATTGAATGGAATGGAATGGAATGGAATGGAATGGAATTGAATGGAATGGAATTCTATTCTATTCTGTTCTATTCTATTCTATTCTGTTCTATTCTATTCTATTCTATTCTATTCTATTCTATTCTTTTCTTTTCTATTCTATTCTTCTATTCAACAATGATGTAGTTGTAGCTGATGTTGCAGCTGTAGTTGAGGTAGCTGTAGTCATTATTGTCAATCTCACATGAGAAACTTCTAGTTTGGACAGAACATTACTACAGAAAGAAGGAGAGCAAAACTTGAACCCAAGCAACAATATTTCTAACTGTAGACAGTCTGTGGGTGGCATGGTCTCCTTTCTGTTCTTTATGGTATAAGAAATTTGAGTTAGGAACATATGTACATACAAACATCTTTTATTGTTCCAGCCTGGAAGACTAATGCAACTAAAGAAGTCATTAAAGGTTTCATGTCTGAAAACTGAACTATTCAAAAGAGAATGTATTAAGTGAGAGTATTTGGAACTCTGAGCTCTTATTTTGATAACAACTGAAAAGCTTATATGACAAAAAAAAAAAAAAAAAGAAAGACACAAAAAAAAAAGACAAAAAAAAAAGGCAAAGTTGCTCATGGGTAAGACTTCTCCTTTCTGAATTCCTCACACTAAATCTGTGTTCTGCAGAAGATTTCTCTTATAGGTTATTTTTTCCCCATCATACTACTTTGAATTTTTAAACTTTCACATTTTTTTAGCTTAAGGCTTCACTATAACCTTCTGGCAGAAAGCTACTGCCTTCTGTCTCCATTGGCAAGTACAAATTCTGGTTATGGATTCCCCCAAGCATTCCTTTTTAATGAATATATAGTACATTTCCAGCTATGTTCTGAATTGGTAGTTTTGCTTTGACTTGCACAAATTCCTGTACCTTACAAAGGGATGCTCCTTCCTCCAGAAAGCAACAACAGAGAAACATGCATTCAAAATTATTAATGTAACAAGATGAAAAGTGAAATGAGGAACTCTAACCCTTCAGACCTTCTTCATATGGCATAAGGAAGCAAAAGGACAAGCGCTCAATTAAAAAAAAAATCCCTGTCAAGTTAGTTTTAGATCACCTGAATTCACATAAACAGTCTTGACATACACATTCTTCCATACCTTCTATTTGGAACAGAAAGAAATATTTCCTCTGTTCAGACTCATAAATTCAGAGATTTTATAGTAGTACATTAGGTACTTAAAATACAATAGAGAGATGACAGTCATTAGATTAGATCATCATCTGTAACTATTTGGTTTAAGTATAGCAGTTCCATGCTGAGCTTGAGTCAGATTGGTGGAGGTTCCTGCTGGAATGGCAAGCCATCCACAGCCATCATCTAGCACTTTTGGGTTTGGCAAAACTTTTTGACTCATGCAGGGCTTGTAAAAGCTACTGTGACAGCTACCTGAGTATGTAGAAATCCTGAAATGTTAGTTGTGGTGTCTGTGCAGTCCTGTTTATTTCATTAAGGCACTAACACAGGGGCAAGTGATAATGTGGTAAAGGCCAAAAATGTTTAAGCATATGGCTTATTGTCATAGGAGGTAAAAAAGGAGAGAAGGCCTTATCTAGATTCTATGATGGGAAGAAATTACCACTTGTTTAGCTCAGTAGAGGAGGAACCAAGTCCCAAAAGCTCAGTAAAGCCCAGAAAATCCTCAGAAGAACAGCAAGCCTCAGGAAATAGTAAATCTAACCCTGGTGAGTCAAGACTAAGAAAGCACATACTATATCATACTGGAGCTTCTGCAGAATGTGCTGTGAGCAGGGTTAAACAGCAACTTCTCAAATTAGAAGTGCTTACTTAAACAGCACAGCAAGAAATGGTACAGCCATTACTGTTTTCAACTAGAATCAGACAGCAATAAATAGACTTTTAGCAATAAATGGCTTTTAAACTATTCCAACTGAGCTGACAATACAACGAAAGAAAACAAAAACTGACTGGTGTTTTGGGTCAGGTGCACTGCAGAAAGCTCCTTGTTTTAAAAATCTAATCTTCAGACTCCTGTAGGCCAAAAAGGATGAGCCTCAGCTTAAGACTGGTGACCTGTCTTTCTCACAATCATTACCAAACTGTCCCCAGACTGTTGACAAGGAGTAAGTGGAGGGATGTACATGAAGAGTCTGAGCTGCTGTGACTGGGGAATTCTGCCCAGCTTGGCTACATGACATCCGGTGCAGACAAGTATTAACATCTCTGTACTTTTAGGAATGAAAAAATGAGTTCCTGAGGTGGTTTTTAAAATACGAATAACAAATTACACTGGATCCATCCTCTGGAAGTGTTCGGGACGTGCTACGGAGCGCAGTGGGTTTGGGAACTGTCGGGGGCGGGGGGGGTGCGGATAGGCAGGACAGGGTAGTGATGGCAGCGTGCGGACACGGAGGGAACGCTTGCCACGAGATGGCAGCAATGCCACGTCTTTATCGGCTTTTTTTTTTTTTTTTTTTTTTTTTTTTTTGAATGAGAACCGCAAGGTTTATACATAAATACAAGCTTATTACAAAGTCAGCCTACCTCGTTCGGTGCCCGTTCACCACCTCCTTGCAACTTATAATGAGAAAACAACTTTGCATATTTCACCACGAAAGAAAACTCAGCCTAAGTGAATAACTGCAACCTTGAATACCTTTCCAAAGGTATTCGCATTTCTGTCTTCCCTTCCTCTAAGCCTTTGTATTTTAATTACGGACATAGGCATGCATTAATTATGAGTTAGGGCCAGTACACAGTGGTGGCAATCTGTCCAATTCTGTCCGGATCAAAAGTGGGATTTGAGCACACTTTTGTCATCCCTTTTCAGATGGGCCTGGCATGAAATCCTTTTTGACAAAGGGCATCACCTGCCAGAGCCATGGGAGTATGGGGACCTGTGACAGGCCAACTTTGGGTCACCATTTCCTTTCCCTCAGGCTCAGGGAATCAGCTCTTCTGGGTTCAGTGCGGTGATGGTCAGTGCATGGTCAGATGGGGAAGCCTTTGTCTGCACACTACCATGCCTGATTTCTAGGTGTTTCTAGGTTTGGTGTTTTGTTTTGGAAATGATAGATAATGGCAGAAATGCCTCTTGGCAACAGGAGTCATCGGGAAAGGCAACATAAAGGCAAAGCAGTCTTCCTCAGGGAGGTGTTGGTTCCCCTCCTTCCCCTGAGGAACCAGTTTGATCTGATGAGCAGCGTGGAAGGAACAAGTATGGAACATTTTGGACCTGAAAGCCTTTCTCTCTCCCGAGCTGGGACCAAAGCAGCTGGGAGTTTCACCTAGGGCTAGGGATCCGCACCCCAGCACACGCGCCACTCACACCCCGCATGTGGGTGGAGGAGCCGCAGCCCAGCTACGGGCAGAACAAGGGGACGGGGCTTCAGGGCCCTGCAGCAAAAGATACCCCGGGCAGGTGTAGCCCTGGGGTCGCCACCCTTCCCTGCGCCGGGGGGGCAATGGCCCAGGGGAAAGCCTTCTGCTCTCGGGCGCTTTAGCAGGGTCATCAGCAGCCTCCCAGGGCCGCGACCGGAGAGGAGAGAGGGAGGCTGCGGCCGCTCCGGGGAAAAGGGTGGTGGTGGTGTCGTGCGGGGGCCGGCCAGTGGAGCGGAGAGGATGCGGGCTTGGCGTGCGCCGGCTGCGCAGCGCCGGCCGCTTCCCCTCTCCGTGGGAAGTGATGGTTGAGTCCGGTGGCGACGGCTTCTCGTGTGGCTGGCAGCCGCTCCTCTGCGCTGCCTGCGCTGTTCTCGCCGCGATCCCTCCCTCTCCTCTTCTCCTCCTCCTCCACCTCCTCTTCCTCGCACTCCCCGCATCCCTCTCCTGCCGCTGCTGCCCGGCTCTCCCCGCCGGCGGCCGTGGATGCGGCGCTGCCCGCGGCACCGGGCGTGCCTCCCCTCCCTCTCTCCTTCCCTCCCTCCCCTGGGCGGGCGGCGGGCCGGCGGCGCCGGGGTTCCGCGGGCGCTGCCCGGCGCATCCCCGGCGCGGCGCGAGGCTGATGCTATGAGCAGAGCGGAGCCGGCCGCCCGCGCAGTCCTGCAGGAGGCGCCGGCCGCTGCGCGGCGCTCGGGACCCGAAGCGCTGCTCCCCGCCTCTCCTCGCCCCGTGCTGCTCCGCCGCCGCTCTCCTTAGCCCCGCCGCCGCTCCGAGGACACGGTCGCAGCCTGGAAGAGCCACCGGGGGTTTTGCGTGAGAGAGTGTGTGTGTGTAATAACTGCAGACATGACTGCGTGGAGGAAATTCAAGTCTCTGCTGGTTTTCTGCGCGGGGCTCCTCACTGCAGCTCAGGGTAAGATTTGGGTTTCTTGCACTGAATTCGTGTAGGCTGTGGCTGTGGCACTTGATTCTCCCCTTTTCTCTCCATCCACCCCAGCTAATCCGCTACCGCTCAGCTGAGCTCTCTCCCTCGCTTCGTCTGCTCCGGGAAGCAGCAGGCTCCCCGAGCCCGGTCTCCCTTACCCCTGCCTCACCACCTCCCGCTAGGTCCGCCGCTGTTCCCCGAGGGCTCGGCTCCCGGCCGGCCACTTTCCCCGGGAGAAACCAGCTCCCTGGAGTTGGGCAGCAGCAGGAGCCGCTGCGGCGCTGGGAAGAGGACCCGTGCGCATCCAGCCGCCTGGGCAGCGCCGGAGTTTGGGAACACTTCGCTCTCCGCGCGCACACGAACGGGTCTCGTTGCCGTGTGAGGGACAGTCCCCGGGCTGGCAAGTTTGGCTCTCTCCTCTTCCCGCTTCCCCGGCTTTTGCCTGCTCGGGGGGGGAGCACGGAGTGGGTGGCCGCGGAGAGCCTCCCCCGCCTGCCTTCAGCCGGCTCCGCTCCCCTCAAGTTACGCGGGGGCGGGGATGCTGCGCCGGGGTCCCCCTCCGCCAGCTGCCTGCCCGTGCAGGAGGGAAGAGGGCTGGCTCCTTTCTGCTCGGCATGTGGTGGGGAGCGTCTCCCACCTCCTATTGGATTTCTCCTTAAAATCAGTGTGGGGGAGGGAGGAGAAATGAGGGGGGTGACGGTGGAGAATTGGGTTATACAACTTCAGCGCTGGCCTCAGCCCCATCACTTGCCTCATCGCTGGAGACAACAACTTCCCCATTATTCACTTCGCCTCTCATTAGCCTTGCGTTTTTTCATGCTGGGAGAGAGATGGGAGTGCGTGTGTGTGAGTGAGAAAAGGGCGGGAGGATGCTTGCAGCTGAGCACCTGTCCCCGTTATAGCCCCTGCCTCCTCTCACCTAGCTCCCGGCTGTTTCTTCGGGAGGACGGTTCCCTTTGCGGTCTGTGCTAAGATTCCTTTAAACCTTCCAACCTTCCATCTATACCACCATTTTATTTGTCGCCTTTTTTTGTGTGTGTGGTTGGTTGTTTTTTTGGTTTTTTTTTTTGTTTTTTTGTTTCGGTGCGGGGGTGACTATAGAGGGAGGAGTGGGGCTAGCCAGGGCTGGCTGGTGAGGCTGGAGCCTTCCCCCGTCCTGCTGGTGCCCGCGGTTGGGCTCCCTCGTCCTTCTGGGCGACACTGCAGGGTGCCCTCCCTCCGGCAGCCTCTGGCCAGGATCTGCAGGCAGAGGCAATGGAAGGCCGTCCCGGTCTGCCGACGGACGGGAGAAAGCATTGACCGGTACGGAGGAGCGGCTGCGGCTCCCCGCCAGCCCCGGTTGGCACCGCTCCTCTACTCGCGTCCTGCCGCTGCCTCGGTTCACCGGACAACGCAACCCGGCTGCCCCCCCCCGCGGTCGCGCTGGGCCCGTGGGGAAGAGCGCGGGAGAGGGGAGGCGCCCAGGGTTCCTGGGATGTGAAGCGCACGGCTCCCGGGGACGGGGCTGTGCCGGGCACACACAGCCCGGAGCAGGCGGGGGCTTTTCGGCGTAGCCGCCCAAACTTCCACCATCCTCCTCACTGGTGCCTCGATGCGGTGCTCACTCGCCCAGGCGGGGCTTGGCCGCCGTTTCCAGCCCGCACACCTGCCGGTGCTACCCCGGGGAGCTCTGGTCCGGGCGGCGGAGCTGCGCCTGGCCGCCGCACAGAGCCCGGCAGCACCGGGACGAGCTGTCGCCGCGGCCGCGCCGACTCCCAGGGCGAGCCGACACCCGCGACTCATTTGTTAAATACACTGTACCCGGTTCTCGCGTTTGACATTTTAAGTGTTTTCTTTTCGTGGCTGACAGCACATACGAAAAGCTGGAGGCTGGATCATGGTTATTCAGCGGAGATCCGACGTGTTTTGCTTACATACAGAGGCTTTGCCAGGAACATTTCGGCACTGCCTTTGATGCTGCTCTGCAGAGTGTAATTATACCTCACTTAATGTGGAGCAGCAACACACCCATTTAAAGGCTACAAACTGACTTAATATTGAATCAAACAACAGGTAGAAGGGGAACCAGTGGAGACATTTGACATAATTCTTTCTCATTTACCATGCCAGGCAATCTAGCACAGATATCTATATTTAGTCCAATGTTCATTCTGAGCCTGAAATTATATTTATAGTTTAGGGACTGAAAGAACTCCTTCCTTAGTAACATGAAGAGCCTAGATTTTCAGGAGCACATAAAATTTTGATTAATATGTCCCAAGAACTCTGTTTTACCAGCCCCTTGGTAGTCACATCATTTGGTAGTTACCGCCATAGGAATTCACTTGGGGGTTTGGTTGATTTAGGAGTTTTAAAAGGAAAAAAAATAAAGAAGTGCTGAATTTCTGAGGGTTTGCCACAGGCATTTCCTTACATTTCAGTGAAATGAAAGGTGGGCTGTTATGAAATGGAATGGAAACCCTTTGTTGCTGTGCAGTTTTCTGTAACTTTTTAAAGAGGTAAGAAAGAATGAAAAATGAGTCTATGTTATCATTTCTTGTGGTAGACTTGAGGCGTAGCTCTGTACATTTGTTTGGACTCATTTTGTCTGACTGATGAATCTGAGTGTTTTGAAAAACATTTGGGGGATTCTTCCCAGTCCATTATGGTTTAAGCATCAAGGGAAATTAGTCTGGAGTAATTTAAAAGAACCACTTTCCCAGAAACTACACTGTCATAGTAATTCTTCAACAAGACAGGCAGCATGATGTTCAGATCTGTGTGTTAAGACTGGCAGGTTTACAAGGCCTTTTGCTAATTCTGATAGGATATATCCTAGTAAAATAAAACATAAACACAATACACATCAATATAATTTCTGTAAAAAAACAAACTGCTAGAAAAAAATGGTAGATTTAGACTGAGCTCAGACTAAACTCCAAGGTAAAAGATTACAATATCTTTCTTTTGTGACCTGAAGTCTGTGGACAACCTGTTTTTAGTGTAGAAATGCATATTGCTTAATACTTAAAATTGTCCCAGTACATGTTTTCAAGATAATTTCCTGGACTTGTTCAGATAACTGAATACAGCACCTTCTTCACCACATAATTGTCTCAAACAAAATATGCATGAGCAGCAAACAGGCTTATGCACAGAAGCATCATTCAGATAAAAGGAAAGAGCAAAGAGAAAACTTTTCTGTTCTGAAATTGAAGCCAGCCAGTGAAGGCTTGGATTTTGTTTATTTAAAAAACCTAACAGCTTAGGATTTTGTTTATTTAAAAACCCCAAACAAAACAAGCAAACAAAAAAACACCAACACCCCCACACAAGCAGGAAATAAACCCCAAAACTTTTAATGTACCCTCTGTTTGCTGCTATCACCTTGTCAAAATAATAGCTATGACCACATCACACAAAGTTACTACTATGTCTAAGGCCTACTTCTGTTGGAGTGGAGTATCTGTTTCTTTTAAAGTCAAGTATTCTCTCCCTTCAAAGCAGTGTTTCTCAAACTGTGAAGTTGGTCTCTCTAGAGAGGTTCCATTCTCTTCCAGAGAAGACTAAAGCAATTCTAGGGAAAATGAGGTGGAAAAAAAATGGTATTTTTTAAAAAAAGCATATCAGAGAGAGGTGTTGAGACTCAGCTGCAAAAAACAGGTTTCAGTGGATGCATTCCTCAGTCCACAGCCCAGTGAGGAATGTGCCATAGAAACACAAAAAAGAGAACAGCCAGTTCTTACCACATAATGTTTTAATGTAAAAATGCATTTTATCCTTCCCTGTTTTCCATCAAGATCTAGTGTCCTTTACTCTGTTAAGGAATGGGATATATGGTCAGTTTGAACATAATGCAGTGGAGAGCATACCAGTTCAACAAAGATTCTCCAAATGCTCATTTTAGACCTTTGAACCTCTAGATGTGATTTGAATTCCCACTGTCAGACAGTACAAGTTTATTGGTTTCTCTGGTGTGTGTGGCACAGGATACTGGTGTGGGGAGCTGGCCATGATATACCAGCACATGCAAGTGTGAGCACACAAGTACTTCAGAAAGCATTGAAATCTGTGCGAACACTCCAGCACCATCTAATCTCTCGATGTGGGAACCACTCTATAGACTGCTTTCTATTTATTTTACTGACTGTCACTCTCATGTCCCTTTTTACAGAAGTGTGATTTTGATCAGGCATGGGGTGGGGAAGTTGTGGTTTTTTTTCCCCCTTGCAGATCACTTTTTGTAGACAAACATGGAATCTAACTGATATACACAAGTTTTTAAAAGACATAAGTGGGACTTTGGATTCAATAACATTTACACTACTGAAAACTTCGGCTCCACCAAATTAAAAATTATCTGAAACTGTAAATATTTTAAAGAGAAACCAATGCATTTGAGATTTACTGGTGTCTCTAGAAAGGCTAAGTCCCTGAGGACTGCCAAATTTCACTTTTTTTTCAGGACACGTGATCTGTGCATTGTCACATTAAACTTCCTCTTGCAACCTTTCCTTGAAGAAGTAACTGCTTAATCGCATCCAATGAATTTAAAGAGAAGATGCAACTTGATTTTGCTGAAATCTGTATTGAACTGTCATGGCTTTGACCACGACGATATTACTCTGCTATTAAACTGCGCAAAGTGTGAATGCAGATATTGCATTGTAGCGGCAGGCTGCTGGTAACCAGCAGAGGGATGCAGAGTGGAAAGGGGAATTGCTGGTTTAACTATACAATCCACAGAAGCAATAGCAGAAGTAGCAGACCTGAGCTCTGATAAAACTCAAGCATACAAGTGGATTTAAATCAGGGTCACTGTATAAGAATCTGTCCTCTAGTTCTCCATATGGCTTCAAAATTAGCCAGATTATATTGAGCTAAACTGGGTGTTCTTTCAGTTTCTGCAGTGAACGAAGAACATGAATCATATGGAAGTTCTCTTAATGTGTATGAATCGCTTTCTCTTACTTAGGTGCTTTACTTCTCTATGTCAGTGGCAATTTTATAAACCAGTAACTTTTTAAATAGTGAAAAATACATTAAAGCCTGAGGAAAGCTGTGAGATCATTGTCCTCACTTATATTGGTTCTGACTGGATGAAAGAATTTATTCCACTATATGATATTTCTATTGTATTTAAGAAAATCTACACTATATTTGTTATAAGCATTTCTCAATAGAATAACTGCTTAAACAAATGAATTGGATTATTGCTAGTGTTACATTGACACACAAAGGCAACACTTATCACTCATCAGTTGTCTACGTTTAGTAACTTGAACAGTAAATGGAGGCACACATGCAGTAAAAACTCTTACAAGAGCAATACTGCATCTTATTACAAATAAGTGTTACTTGCTGAGAGACATTTTTTTCCTGAATTTCTTACTCATGTATTACCAAAAAAAAAAAAAAAAAAGAGAGAGAGAGAGAGGGAGAAATTGCAACATTGTCTTGCCATTTTTATACCCAGAGGGCACATTCAGTTAAAAGGGCAGAGCAAGATTTAATCACTGTTTTATTACTGATGATTAACCAGAATATCATCAATGATTTGCTTTTAGTAAGAGATAAGCAAAAAACCCCACAATTTCTTGCAATTATAGTAATGCTTTCATTTCCAGCATAAAAAGTAATCACAGATTGTAACAGCTTTATAATTATTAAATTACACCTTCTAACAATGCATTCATGCATATTCTGAAGCACCAGTTCCACCTCTTTCACCTTATTTTTTTTGACTCATCTCTGTCAAGTAAAAGGCAACTTTGGACAGTTGTGAAGGCCCTACTCTGCCACTGTGGAAACTGAAATTCCTATTCATTTCATCAGTAGCTCTGTTGGCCAATTTTGAAAAGATTGGTACTCCTGCTAAGGGAGGCATGGTGGATACTGCAGCTGAATAGTGGAGCCAGAGCCTGCTTAATTTGAGCAAACACTGTTTACATCCATGTGTGACTGAAAAACCTTGGTAATGTTAGAAGATTTGTATATTTATGTAAATAATCTTGGTTTTAAATTTCTATCTCTGATATCTCCAAGCATGGTTTTATCTGACTTCTACCTTGCTTCCTCTTCTCTGCTTTTTCCTTAAAGAAATTATGAAGGACAATATATAGAGAAACCTAGTATCATTTTAGTCTTTGGATGTTTTATGTCTCTCTTACAGTATCCCATGGATACCGAAGTACAGAATCATGTTCTGTATTCATGTCTCTGTTGTACAGTGGCTTTCCAAAAGAAATGTTTACAGCACTGCAGCTGACATAGAACTGAATAAATAATAATGAATAAAACTTTGTGCACAGTTTGTTTAGCAAACTTGCATAAAATATGGTCGGCATTTTAAAACAACATTTTGCAGGGCTTGCTTCACGCCTTAGTCTCAATTTTGAGGCAATGACTCTTTCATATAATTTTGCCAGACATAAAGTTTTTCCTATTTCTTGTCAGAAAGTTTTCCTTGTCTATTGTTATTAGGAGTTTCTAGGTGTATATAGGAGATTTGGGGTATTTTCTTGGTTTGTTCGTGGTGTTTTATTTATTTATTTATTTTATTTTATTTTATGTTATTGAAATCTTCTTACAGTTCTGTGGTTTGCAGCAAACCCTGACATTTGGTGAAGAGCAAATCTGGCTTTATGTATACATCTTTTCCTCATCCTGTGATTTGCAGATCAAATGCAGCCATGAAATACTTAATAAATAGTTGTTTACTACCTTTGAGCTTTGTTACCTGCCATACTCTGTTCACATTCAAAACTCAAGAGAACACAAATATTCAAACTTACATTTTGCTTACAGTGGTGCTGAAACACCAGCAATGTACAGTGCACTGGGAATACGAGTGGAAACAGCGAATCTTTCATGGTACTTGAAGCTCAGATCCAAGAGTGGGTCTGAAACACTGGGGACCACAAGTACGAAATTTTAGTTTTTAAATAGTGGCCCATCTGTTACTAGGATTTAAAGAATCTTCATTGTGCTTGCAATGCCTCCTCCTGAAGTGGATGGGGGAGCTTGGCTTTTTTTGGTCACTATATCCAAAATACATGAACAAGAACTTAAGCTAGGCTATGGGCATCGTGCATTAGTTAGAACTTTCCTTGAATGAGCAGTCTGAACTCATGGTACATATAGCGTGCACCATATAGCTTGAAACCCCCATGCAACACAGATGACGGTGCAAGGAACAGGAAAGTGATTTTGTCAGGAATACACATGAGCTGGTGGAACCTGCCTTCCCTTGAACCTTACAAAAAACACACAGGAAGAAGAAAAAAATTGGAAAGAACAGTGCTTCTTGCACAACAGCAAAGTTTTTGTAAAGGCCATTTTGAGAAAATTATTTTAAAAAGCCAGTGTTTAACTTATTTTTAGACTAATTTTACATGATTCTGATTGTGAAACAAATGGTCATGACGAATCACGGTGTTCTCACTAATGTCTGTGGGATATCAATGCAGAATTTGACTGCTTCCAAGTGACTAAGTACACTATTTTAGCTTTGCCCCAGGAGCCAGATTTTCTATTGGTATCCTGCTGATGTTTCTTATAATACACAGATTGAGTCACACTAAGCTTTTTTTTTTTTTTTTTTTTTTTTTTTTTTTATGAGGGAAAACTGTTTTATAATTCACTTTTTGAACCTCAGTACAATCTAGCAACCACTAGTATCACAATTGGTAACCCTCTGCATTTGCAGACATCTCCCTTCAGAAAGTAAATTGATTTTATTTATCTTAACTTGTAAATATCCCCTGTGCACTCTTTGATCCACTGTTTTCAGTGTCTCTGACACTGAAGAATGTAGGGCAAATAGATTTTATGAAGTCAAAAAAGGCAGCCATAGTAGCATTTTGATTGTGAACTGTACTCAGCCATTGCTGCCTTGCTCTTATGAAACCTGTATGTCATGGTTTTTAATTAACATAAATGTCAGAATGTTCCTTTCTTTTTTTTCCAGGCATGTAATGTAGTTAGCTTGAAACAAATCTTCCAGTTTGTAGAGAAAAAACATTCTGCTATGCAAAACTAGGTATTTTGGATGTAGACTGTAGTTTGTAGATTAGTTTGGGTAGCTGTATGTTAAATTCTAACCAGTTAGGTCCTGATCCAAAGGCTAGGAATAGAATAGAATAGAATAGAATAGAATAGAATAGAATAGAATAGAATAGAATAGAATAGAATAGACCAGACCAGGTTGGAAGAGACCTCCAAGATCATCGTGTCCAACCTATCATCCAACACTATCTAATCAACTAATCCATGGCACCAAGCACCCCATCAAGTCTCCTAAACACCTCCAGTGATGTTGACTGCACCACCTCCCTGGGAAACTCACAGAGAAAAAAAAAAATCATATCAACTGTAAAGGATTTGGAACCTGGCCTTTATTTATAGCCACATGTCACACAGAAATAGCATGAAAACAAGGACGCTAGAATAAATCTAATGGTAATAAGGAAAATTCAAGCTCTTAGTTGTTAATATGAAATGTTGCACAATCACTGATATGCTGTTTAGAATCTTAGAAGAGTTTTGGTTGGAAGGGACATTAGAGATCATCATCTAATTCCAACTCCCCTGTCATGGCTAGAACACATCATACTAGACCACGTTGCTCAAATTGCCATCCAATCTGACCTTGAACATTTCCAAGAAGAAGGCATCCACAACCTCTCTGGGAAACCTGTTCCAGCGTCTCACCACCCTTACACTGAACAACTTATCTTTATCCTGGAATCTAAATCTACCCTCTTTCAGTTTAAAGCTGTTATCCCTCATCCTATATGCCCTCACTAAAAAGTCCCTCCCCATTTTTCCTGTAGGTCCCCTTTACATACTGGAAGACTGCTATAAGATCTTCCTGGAGCCTTCTCCAGGCTGAACAATTACATCTCCTAGCCCATCCTCACAGGAGAGGTGCTCCAGCCCTCTGATCACATTCATGGCCCTCCTCTGGATTCGCTTCATGTCATTCTTATGTTGGGAGTTCCTCAGCTGAATGAAGTACTCCAGGTAGGGGTGCTCATGAAAGTAGAGTAGAGGGGGAGAATAACCTCCCTCAACCCACTGGTCACACTTTTTATGCAGCCCAAGATACATTTGGCTTTCTGCAAGGAAACATTGGACTAGATGATCTGCAGAGGTCCCTTCCAACCCCTATGATTCTATGATTATTTCTGTGATTCCCTGGTCATGTGAAGCTTCCTGACACCCAACATTCCCAAATCCTTTCCTTAGGGCTGTTCTCAATCCTTTCTCTGTTCAGTTTGTATTTGTGCTTGGGATTGTCCTGACCCTTTGCAGGATCTTGCAGTTGGCCTTGCTGAGTTTCATGAGGCTTGCACTGGCCCACCTCTCAAGCCTGTTAAGGCTCCTCTGGATGGCATCCTTTCACTCCAGCCTGTTGACCATACCACACAGCTTGGCATCATTTATGTTTATGATATGTGATGCTTTAAGTTTTTTGACCTGTCTGAAGCATATGCCACTCCAGTGGTTTTCACTATTTATATAATTCATTTGGTTCTGAGGAGAGATTAACCTTTAATGATTAATTTAGCAAAATTTAGTAAGCAGACTGATATCATGGAGGTGATCTATGCAAACAGCAGAGAGGATTTCTTCAACTCATGTTGCCATGACAATTTAGATTTTTCCTGTCAACTCTTGAGAAGCTTCAAAGTAATTTCTTTAAAACAATGAATCAGGGAATATTTTGGAAGTTGAAGTTGCTGTCTTCTTTCACTTTAGTATCATTTTGCACTATGAGGGATCTGACCCAAAAGATTTAAAGATCTACAAACAAGAACTATTGAAAAACAAAACAAAACAAAACAACCAAACCAAACCAAACAAAACAAAACAAGTAACATCATGAAACCTTCTTCATGGATCCCTGGTGATACACATCATCAGAGAAGCTGACTTCAGATGTATTATTAAGTGATTCAGATTTCATTTATTAACTATATGATAGTAATAAACACTCATAAAACAATAACAGATAATAAAGAGTGGAGAGGCCAGTTTATAGTTGTCATTTTGATCTCCATGACAACATTTGATCTTGTAGCTATTTTGAAGAAATTAGATTACAGGATTATAGAACAAAGAAGGACTAATAATTTTCTTTTTGTTACAGTTCCAATTATAAAATTAGTTCAATGAATGAGGAATAAAATCAAAACGTTGGTGTCCACATATTTAAATTACTACCCAAGGTACATCCTGCATACAATGGTATTACTAATGAAACTTCCTTCTTTTGATTTGTCTTAAATGAAATGAATTGTTTTGAAAATACCTAAAACTAGCTCAAACTAATTTAATTCTTAGGAAATAAATAACTGGCTTAAAGAGGTATTTTTCATGTTGCTGTTAGCAGTGAGGGAAACATGGTAATTGAAAAGAAGATAAGGTGAAGTGCTGTTTCTGCTGGAAAAATAAGTTTCTATGTGTTGAAGACAAGAAAAGTAGCTCAATAGTGGTTTTCTTTTTAAAATGTTGCTGGCAGATGATGGCTACTGAGTTGGTGTAGTTTGTTTACCACTTTGCAATGGATTTGAGATGAGTCATGTCACATTACAAGGAAAATTGAGAAGTTGTTTTGTCAAACTGAATTGAGGTTTTTATTTTCTTTTTCATATGCATTTGAATTATTAGTTCTCTTTAAACAGTGATACTTAATTGATTTTTTTAGTGTTGATTCTTGTGTCCATAAATCCAAGTTCTTTTTGCTTGAAGAGGTCAGTCCAGATCTACAATTTCTGTCACTTGAGTTGGAATCTCCTTTCACTTAGCTTCCTGTGTCTTTAAAGCACTAGCCATTTCATTGTCAGGCTAGTTTGAAGCACAATAGTTTCAACCTCTACGAGCACAATTGGTTTTTGCAAGCCTTTCTATTCCCTTGTCTTCTGAGTAGGAGTTGACTGACTAAGGCCTATATAATGGGTCATCAAGATTTCATGTTGTAGAGAAATCTTTTATTTTCTTACTGACTTTTTCAGTCCACTTTATGGGTAATGTGTCTCAGTGTATCTACAAATAGTGTTATGGTAAAGTGGTACTTACTTATACAAATATTTGAGAAAGAAAAAGATTTGTGGATGAGAGACACTGTTTTGATTGGAATAACTTAATGAGACAGGAATGATGAAAATATTAACTTAATTTTCCTGAAAACCCTGCTCCAAAATAATGTACAAAACTAGTTAAATTTCATTTATACAAGGATGCTTATGGGCAATTTTGTTTCAATTTAGAGAATTCAGAAAATGGAAAAAGCTAAGCCACAAAATAGCTTTACTCCTTATAAAATCAGAGGCAAGCCAGGACCTGAGGGAAAAGCCAAGAATGCTGGATTTTACTCCTGAGGGTACCAGCAGAACCAAGCAGCTGAGGCCCTCCACAGGCAAATAGAAGTGGCTTCATGTTCACAAGCCCTGGTCCTTGTGGGCAATTTCAACCACCCTGACATCTGCTGGAGGGAGAACACAGCTAGGTACCAGCATTCCAGGATGTTCCTGGAATGCGTAGATGACAGCTTCCTCCTCCAAATGGTAGAGGAACCAATGAGAAAAGGTGCTATGCTGGACCTTGTCCTCACCAAGGGGGAAGGGCTGGTGACCAATGTGAGGCTCAGGGATAACCTTGGTGGCAGTGACCATGAAGCAATAAAATCTAAGGTCCTCTGGGCAATTAAGAGGATGTATCCCAAGCTTACAACCCTGGATTTTATGCATGCAAACTTTGATCATTTCCGGGATCTGCTGGCCAAAGTATCCTAGAACAATGCCCTAGCAGGAAGAGGGGCCCAGGGCAGTTGGTCAGTGTTCAGGGATCACCTTCTCCATGCTCAGGAGCAAAGTATACCCACAAAGAAGAAAGCAGGAAAGAATGCCAGACCACCTGCCTGGATAAGCAAGGAGCTCCTGGACACACTGTCACACAAGAAGAAACTCTACAAGGAGTGGAAGAAAGGGCAGCTGGAATGGGGGGCATATAAAGAAGATGCCTGAGCAGCAAGAAGCATGGTTAGAAAAGCTAAAGCTCAGTTAGAATGATGTCTAGCCAGGGAGATCAAGTGGAACAGAAAAAAATTCTATAGATATATTAATGGTACAAAGAAGACTAGGGAAGGTGTGGGCCCCCTCAGAAAGGAAACAGGTGAACTGGTAACAGGCGACATGGAGAAGGCTGAGGTTCTCAATGACTTCTTTACCTCAGTTTTCACTGGCAAGGGCTCCAGCCACACTCCCAGAATAACAGAAGACAATGGCAGGGGCTGGAAGAAGGAACTGCCTATTGTGAGTGAGGATCAGGTTAGTGACCATCTGAAGAACCTGAAAATGTTCAAGTCCATGGGACCCGATGGGATACATCCTTGGGGGCTGAGGAAACTGATGGATGAGGTTGCTAAACTGCTCTCTATTACACTCCAAAAGTCATTGCAGTCTGGGGAAGTCCCCACTGACTGGAAAAGGGGAAATGTAACTTCTGTTTTCAAAAAGGGAAAGAGGGATGACCCAGGGAACTATAGGCCAGTCAGTCTCACCTCTGTGCCTGGTAAGATCATGGAGCAGATCCTCCTGGAGTCACTTTTGGGGCAGAAGAATAATGAAGAGGTGATTTGGTACAATCAGCATGGCTTCACCAAGGGCAAATCCTGCCTGACAAACTGGTGGCCTTCTATGACAAGGTCACAATATTAATAGATGAAGGCCAAGCAACTGATACCATTTACCTCCACCTGAATAAAGCCTTCAACACTGTCCTGCACCACATCCTGGTCTCCAAGCTGGTGCAGTATGGGTTTGATGGATGGACCATTCAGTGCATAAAGAACTGGCTTGATGGCCGCACCCAAAGGGTGGCTGTCAGTGGTCCATGTCCAAGTGGAGGCCAGTGACAAGTGGAGTCCCTCAGGGATCAGTACTGGGACCAGCCTTGTTTAACATATTTGTTGGCAACATGGACAGTGGCATTGAGTGCACCCTCAGCAAGTTTGCTGATGACACCAAGCTGTGTGGTGCAGCAGACACGCTGGAGGGAAGGGAGGCCATCCAGAGGGACCTTGACAGGCTGGAGAGGTGGGTCCATGACAACCTCATGAGGTTCAACAAGAACAAATGCAAGGTCCTGCATCTGGGTTGGGGCAATCCCAGGCATCAATCACAATTCCAGAACCCAGCATGGGCTTTCCCATGAATAAATACACGTGTGGGACTTCAGCTTCTGGCGAGAGGAAATGACCTTTTTACCTTTCCCTGTTCAAGCCTGCAGGGGGAGAGGAAAGCAGTTTTGCACCTTAGTCTTCCCCCATTCAAACCTCCACAGACAGAGGTTGGGGAAAGGGGGTTTTGGAGCACCCTGTGACACACACTTACAATACATCAGGTCATAGGCATTCACCATGAAAAACAACCTGCTTTGTCCAGACTATCTGATATGTGCATACTGAACAATAAAAACCTGTCTGAGGTCATTTTACTTGTGAAACAAGCTTTAGTGTCAAGTTCAAGGGTGCTGGGAAAGGGGCAGAAGGTACTGTTTATTGTAAGGAGCATAGATTTGTATTTTTAATTGCTTTCAGGAGTGCTAAGTATCTGTAGTTCCCACTGCTGTATGAGAAAGCTGCAGATCTCAGCATTTTTGATTATCAAGGAATTTGCATTGTACTTACTTTTACACTAGAGAATCATCATAATCTGAACGAAATATAATGCTGTAAAGAGAATGAATAGACAACAGAATTCAGTGTTTACTACTGTTATCTCCCAGGTAGTATCTGAAATAAGCAAAGTTTCCAAATCTACAATTGTTGTGGGTTGGGTTTTTGTTTTGTTGTTAGTGGTGGAGTGTGTGTTTGTTTTTCAGAAAGGAGAGATTCCTCGGGGGAAGTTGTGGTTTGTTTTTGCTTTAAAGTTGTTGCACTTAGGTACTTCTGTGTATAAAAAGAACCCCTGGATTTGATGTACCCTGGAACAAAATGTTTGTGGTTACAAACCAAACATTAAAAGCAGCAACAAATCAGAATCTGGACTGAAGCCAACTCATAGACTACTGTCTATATTGGATAATGGAGGCTATTTTCCTGTCTTGGAATTAAAAACAATCCACCTCCGCTTTATTTCCTCCATGAGTGTTCATCATTTTAAAATTTGTCCTACATTGGTGGTAACTAATTGCAGTTCCTTTGGACTTCAGTTTACTTTCTAAGGAATGGGCTGTTTGGAAGGCTGAGGTAGGCTCAGGTGAAAAAAAAAAAAGTATCTGCTCTGGTTTTCCACTGTAGGATACTTACAAAATGTCTTTTGACATTGCATCACTCTGCAGACTGTGATTTGCAGGATGGATCGATTTGTGTTTGAATGTGCATTTCACTCTGTGTGTTTGTGTGGCAAGGTTTTTGTAGCTGGTGGGGCTACTGGGGTAGCTTCTGTGAGAAGCTGCTAGAAGCTTCCTCCGTGTCTGATAGAGCCAATTCCAGCTGGTTCAAAGACAGAGCCAGCACTGAGCAAGGCCAAGGTGATCAGCAATGGTGGTAGTACCTCTTGAGATAACACATTTAAGAAGGTAAAAAACTTGCTGTGCAGTGGCAATTGTAGCTGGAAAGAGGAGTGAGTATGTGAGAGAAAGAACTCTGCAGACACCAAGGAGGGAGAGGAGGTTCTTCAGGAGCCAGAGCAGAGATTCACTTGTGGTCTGTGGTGAAGACTATGTCAAGGAACGCTGTCCCCCTGCAGCCCATGGAAGTTAACAGTAGAGCAGATACTCAGCTGCAGCCTGTGGAGGGTCCCATGCCAGAGCAAGTGACCCTGTGTCGTAGTTTGGGCTGGGTGCCCTCTGCTACAGGAGTGTTTCCTGTGTCCAGAAGTCCAGCCCAGTGGGTGGGCACAGGAAATTATGTGTTTCTACCATAATCCCTTGCACCATTATAAATTTTACGGCAGGGTCTGGCACTTGCTCTTTCCTTTCCTCTCCGAGACCCGGTAACTGGGGGAGAGATCTCCCGGCCGTGGGTCTGTTTAGGCCCAAGGCCACGGGGGGGGATGGGCAGTCTCAGATCTGGCTAGCTGAGACTAGCCTAGCAGTAAGGGAGGGGAAAGGAGGAGCCCTGGGGGGGTTTTGGGTGTACCCTCAGGTGGGGTTGGGGTCTTTCTGGGTTTATTTTGGTTTCTTTCTTTCACTATGTTTCCTTTCTTGTACACATTCACTGTTCTCTATTTAAAGTCTCCACTACTTTTGCAATCTGTTTGTTCGAGTCATTATTAATGCGCATGGTGGGGACGGGGTTTGCCCCAACCCATTACACCCTGTCAGAAGTCTGCACAGGAGCAGGCTTCTGGCAGGACCTGTGAACCTGTGAACCTGTGAAAAGAGGAATCCACACTGAAGCAGGTTTGCTGGCAGGATTTGTGACCCCTCTGAAAGGGACCCACATTAGAGCAGTTCATGAAGAGATAACTGCAGGCACATGGGAAGGACTCAAACTGAAAAAGTTTGTGGAGGTCTGTCTCCTGTGGGAGGAACCCCATACTGGAGCACAAGAACAGCATTAGTAGTCCTCCCAATGTGGACAAGGGTGGCAGTGACAACATTCCCTGTCCCTCTATGCTGCTGGTGGCAATGGGGTAGAGAAAGTCAGGAATAAATGTAAGGCAAGGAAGAAAAGAGGGCTGAGGGGAAAGTATCCTGAAGATTTGGTTTTATGTCTCATTATCCTACTCTGATTTGATTGGTAATAAATTAAACTAATTTCCCCAAGCTGAGTCTGTTTTGCCTGTGATGGTAATTGCTGAGGGATTTCTCCCCATCTTTATCTTGACCCATGAGCCTTTCAATACATTTTCTTTCCGCTGTCCAGCTGAGAGGTGATAGAGATTTTTTGTGGGCACCAGGTGTCCAGCCAGGGTCAACACACCACAGTCACATAGGACTGATACTTTCACGTACAGTTTTGTAAAGCAGAGGCATTTTGTGTCACTGTCTCAACAGCACTTTGTTTCTCAAATCTACTCAGTTACACTGTTTTTGTCTAGGTACCATCCCAAAAGAGTAATGTGGATGAGGATCAGGACTCCTGAGGGGAAAAAATCAACTAAAAAAAAAAAAAAGAAGAAAAGAAACTACTCTTTGCTCTTTGAGGCTAGAAAGATAATGTACTGCCCACTGTGAAAAAATAAGCTACTGTGGTGACAGGCTGTGTCAGCTGAGGGGTGGGCTTTCAGCACAGAGGACAGCATAGGCAGCTGATAGAAATGATTCTTGCATTGCATTGACATACTCTCCAATAGTACTGTGGAAGAAGATAAGCTATCTCAAAAAAGAAGCTACATGTGAGAAAACATGCCAGCATTTAATGAGGGTTTTGGTCAAGGCTATTATTGTTTTAAATCAATCCTTGCTCTTGTAATTTGGCTTCTTCCACTCATTTTCTTTCTAGGATATATTGTCTGTTTATTCTTTCAATGGAAGTTAATTAGGCAGTGATGTGTATAGAGTGATTTATTAATTTGCTTTGTGGTGAGTCGTACCACATAGAGACTCATCAGACAAAGGATTATATGAACATAGAGAAAATGAAATGGACAATGTGGAGAACATGACAGGAAACTCAAGTTTGAGGAATGCTGTTACCTAAATAACTAGAACCAAGCAAAAAGCTTTATCTTATGAAACTTAGCCCATAGCAACTTCCTGTTGCCCTGCATTTTACAGAGGACATAGCCTAGATTAGTTAACTTGCATCCATCAATAATTATTCAAGTTTTTTTTTCTGATATCTGTTACTGGTGTTCTGAAGATGGACAGATGGGCAGAGGCCAATGGCATGAGATTTAACACATCCAAGTGCTGGGTTCTGCACATCGGCCATAACAACCCCATGCAGAGCTACAGGCTGGGGTCAGAGTGGCTGGAGAGCAGTCAGGCTGAGAGGGACCTGGGGGTACTGGTCAATGGTAGGCTGAACATGAGCCTGCAGTGTGCCCAGGCAGCCAAGAGGGCCAATGGCATCCTGGCCTGCATCAGGAACAGTGTGGCCAGCAGGAGCAGGGAGGTCATTCTGCCCCTGTACACTGCACTGGTTAGGCCGTACCTTGAGTCCTGTGTCCAGTTCTGGGCTCCTCAGTTTAGGAAGGATTTTGACTTGCTGGAGTGTGTCCAGAGAAGGGCAACAAAGTTGGTGAGGGGCTTGGATCACAAGCCCTATGAGGAGAGACTGAGGGAGCTGGGGTTGCTTAGCCTGGAGAAGAGGAGACTCAGGGGTGACCTTATTGCTCTCTACAACCTCCCGAAGGGGGGTTGTAGCCAGGTGGGGGTTGGTCTCTTCTCCCAGGCAACCAGTACCAGAACAAGAGGACACAGTCTCAGGCTGTGCCAGCGGAGGTTTAGGCTGGAGGTTAGGAGGAAGTTTTACACAGAGAGTGATTGCCCATTGGAATGGGCTGCCTGAGGAGGTGGTGGGGTCGCCGTCTCCGGGGGTGTTCAGAACGAGGCTTGACAGGATGCTTTGGTTGCATGGTTTAGTTGATTAGGTGGTGTTGGATGATAGGTTGGACACGATGATCTTGAAGGTCTCTTCCAACCTGGTCTATTCTATTCTATTCTATTCTATTCTATTCTATTCTATTCTATTCTATTCTATTCTATTCTATTCTATTCTATTCTATTCTATTCTATTCTCATGGAGGAAAGCGCCCAGGGTCTAAGCTATGATTGACTCCTGCACTGGGAGCAATCAGCACAAAGGCTGAAGATGACCACAGGGCACTCTTACAACCTGAAGAGCTAAGTCAGGGATATAATCTTTGCTTAGATTGTGTGCATGTCCCCTGAATTTGGTTAAGTTTCAATCTTCACATATTTAAAAATGCAAAAAGCATCACATCACATCAGACCAAAACAGCCTCTCTCTGACAATGGCCATTAGCAAATGCATCAAAAGAAATTGCAGGAAACTAGACATAGACAGACTTACATTTTAGTAGCCTCTGGCCAGTTTAGGGAACTCTTAACCAGAAGTTGCCTCTATGTTCAACATCCATCCACAAATTTAACCTACACGAATCTGTCCTTGAACCTATTCATAATTCAGACTAGCATGCTATTTTCTGACAATCAGTTTTACAATTTAATTCCTGCTGTGCAGAAAACCACTGCATTTTGCTTGTTTTGAAGCTTCTACCTGTTCATTTTCCTGAACACTTCCAGCTTTTCAGAAATACTTAATCCTGCACAGAATTTTGGATCAGATGAGAGGAAGAGGTGATGTGAATCTGTAAATTACATACTTTCCTGACATACAACTAAAAATCCCATATAGTTATTTACATTAATTAAATTTCAGTAATACTAATGTGTTATTCCCAAATGCATTTTTCATAATTTTTAATGATTATGATGTTGTAGTCAGTGTTACTGATGCTGAAGTATAACAGCCTGTATTTCATTATAACCAGCCATTCCTCTTTATCCCACCGTTTCCCATCAATATCCTTTATCCAGCCTTTATCCTCATCATTAATATTTTGCTTGTTTTCTTCCCAATAAATAGTAAAGACTGTGCCCAGTGAACATATGAATGACAGTGATGTTCAACATTTTGCCCTGTGAGAGATTTTTGGAGAGATGCAGGGAAATTGCTTAATCAGTCCCTGGTAAGAAACAAATACAGCAAACAAGGTGCTTGGGTGAACTCCTCTCCCACTGACATCAGATTTCCATGTAATACATTAATAGCTGAATGATAATATAAAGTGCACTGTATAGTAGTTCATCTTGCATTTATGCTGTTTGCCCTTCTGTAGTCCACCGTATCACTGATCACAAATTGTATCTTGATGATGTGCTTTTTCCTGGGACAATAAGCAAGCAGTGTGGTGAAAACTGATGAGGGTTGTAACAAACTTTAATGATGTGATGTGTTGAAGGATTTGGTTTCTGCAGAGATTAGGGAAACTGAAAAAAAAATTATCTAAAAAAGGGGTTGAGAAGAGGTCTGTTATACTGAGAATGGTGAAACCAGTGTCACTCTTCTAAATCAACCAATTTCCTCTCTCCCAAACCCCAAATAAAAAGTAGAAAATACAATTGAACATTCTGCCCCTGATAGAGGCTAATCTCAAACTTGAAAATATACAACATGCTCTATGAGCTCCAATGCACAGGTTTCTGGGTTTAGTTTCATGTCACTGTCTGGAAAAGACTTGATTCTTTTGTTCCCTAGGACAGCACCTTCCTACATGCTTTAAGCTGTCTCTGAACAGAAGGTACAAATTCTGCCCTTCACCTGTGTTTCTCTTCCTCTCAGGACTTTCTGTAGAAAAACACATCAGCAGCATAAAACAATGCAACCAACCAACCAAAACCAACAAAGCAATGCAAATAGATAATCATTAAAATCATAGCTGACGATTATGAACAACAGTAGCACGAGACAGAAGAATCTAGATCCTTTTTAATGTAAGTAAATCTCTCATGACTGTCCTTGCTCCTTTGTTCTGACAGGGTCTATTACATTTCCATAAAAAGAGAAATATCTGAATATTTCTTGATAGAATTTATTAAAAAATGAAGGCATTAATTACTCCTGTCCTGTGCAACCAAAATCCCTGAATAAACTGACAAGAACACAGATTTCAGAAAGATGCCTGGAAATGCACTACATCTGAAGATGATGCAATGCATCTAACATACAGTGAGACAAAGGAAAGATTGAGTTCTTTCAGTAGGATTGTAATGGGATAACAAGTATTTTTCAAGCCAGTTTTGTTTTCTCCTTGATTAGAAAAAAACCAAAACATTTGTTTAATTGAGGTGTCCTAACAGCTAAAGATTATGATTAAAAGAAAAAGAAACATATGCAAATAAATACTGTGTTTAATTAAAGAGTAGTTGGTCATTTTAGGTAGCAATCCTTTAATTCTGTTTTGACATGACACACAAATTTGTATTGTCCTGTGTTTATATCACATTTGCCTCTCTTAATAATTACTCACCTGACCATAAGAAAAAATATCATATAGCATACCTCAAACACATGGTAGAAGGATCATGTACATTTAGTAGCACAGTGTTTCTTCAGATAAAATTGTTGATAGGGATTTTGTTGCTAAACTCTACAAACTATTATACTGCTAGCAACATACTTCATTATCTGTCTTTTCTTCTTGCTGCGTAGAATAATTTTGGGTTAGTATAGCATGTGTAACTGAAAATTTCAGAAAATAAAAACCTGCTGATTAGTCTAATGCAATATAACGTAACTTATTAATTCAAGAGCTAGATTTGAGATGTGCTGAACTCTTCAGTTCCTACTTAATTCCATGGATGCTGAGGACACTCAGTGGTAAATAAACACACCATATTTAAACATCGAGTTCTCAATGTATTGTGAAAATATTTATATCTAGTACTGATACTACTCAATGACTACTTTAATCCCAGGACCACTAACATTTGTGTGTCTATTTTTCATTAGAAAATTTCTGTTGAGCCAAAAATTACATTACTGAGCACTCTCAAAATGTTTCATTCTGTTAGTTTGTATAGTGCTATTTGTGAAGAGCAGTATAGATTCTCTTCTATAGGGATAAAACTGCTTGGCTTTCTTTAAGTGTGTCTGCCAACTTTGGTCTTACATAAGATATTCCTGGGGGTGGAAGTGGTGCCCTCTCATTTTCCCACAGCAGAGAGAGTGATTTAACAGTTGAATCACTTAGCTAGATTGTGAAACATCTACATTCAGCTTCCTCTTCCCTGGGAAAGTTAAAGCCTATCTTATCTTTTTCTTCTGGCATATACTGTGACTGCCCTAGCCTCTTCCATGTTGGTGCTGTGAAGGTTTCCAGTTAAATTTTCCTTTGGAGGGAGAAGGCTTAGCTTCCAAACCTTGCTTAAAGGAGCTCAATATAAAATCTGGGGGAAAAAAATGTTGCTAGAACAGTAACTGGACTCTTACTGGTCCCCTTTTACGCAGAGAGCATTACTTGCCACATCAGAGTCGTGATCCCAGCTGGGTTTCTATCTTGCTCAATGAATATTCAATTATTCTATGTAAAGTGGAACTGTGAGTAGTCTACCTGGAATACTGCTCTGAGGTTCATTTGCTAGGAATCACTTAAAAGATAGGTTCTACAATACCTATTTTCAACTCATTTCTTGAAATAATCACTAGCTTTTTCATTAGGGACTTAACAATCATGGTGCCCTTTAAATAAAATCTACAAAGCAATCTTACAAAGAGAGGTATGTTGTTATCAAGGGCAGTGTTTGTCTTGTCCTATGGTTCATATTTGTCTCAAACCTAGGCAAAATATTTCTTTTTCTTCTAGTAAAAAGTTTGCAGTAACTCTTTATTTATGAGATACCTGCCACATCCCTGCTGACATCATCACTGATATTGGAGAGGTGAAAAAATTTAGGTCTAGGTATAGCACTCTCATTTTGGATTTGCATGCATTAGTCCTAAGGTGCCTAGTTACCACAGTATAAATACCATATAAATACATGTGTGTAAATGTGTTTGAGAGAACTGTGGTTACTTGACTGTCTTGTGGAAATAGTCCCATAGTTACCTTTCACTATTCTTCAAGTTTTGTCCATTTTTCTAATCACATAAAAAACTTCCCCTTTGTTTATGAATGCAGCAGTTGCAGCAAGCTGCTGACACATAGGAAAAGGTGTGTCTGAAATATTTCACTCTGGCCCATTGAAGTCCTACAGCTTGAGTCCGTGTCCTTGAACTTCAACTAGGGATTTCTGATATACCTGAGTGATGTGCTGGCAGTGTATTGCCCTGCTTACCAGCTGCAGCGTTACACTGGTTTTCACCTCAAGGCATAGGAAGTCACAGGGACACTGGAGGTCACATATGTGTAAATTTATCACTAAGTCCATTTCCCTCAGGATGACACACTGCATTTTGGCTCCCTGTAAGTGGAGGAATAAATTTGGAACAGCTTTTGACAGGAATTTCACCATGCTAAGGATTAGAGCACCCTGGAAAGCACCTCCCTACCTCCATGAGTGACTAAATTTCTTTTTCATTTAATCACTTTTTATTCACAATATTAGTTTGTTCCATTTTACTACATATGGTAAAATAGCATATACACATAGACACACACACACACAAACCCCCAAACCCAACAACAACAAAAGAGACAGCATGAACTACGTACTTTTGTGGTTTTTGTTTTTATCCGCAAAACTAGTTTTGAATACATACCTTTACATAGCTAGTGAAGAACCCAGAGAGACAAAAGACTGTCTACTGACAAAAGTTAAATGAAATCTGTCTAGGAACAATTTTTGCAGATTGAAAAAAACAAACAAGCAAATAATCAAAAAAGATTAAAAACAGTCCAAGAAACTCTACATCAGTGAATTTAACAAGGGTTCTGGGGAGAATTATACTGCACAAGGAAGTGTGAAAGAACAGCTTGAAAATCAGTTTGATTAAGGATAACCAGCATAGATTCAGGCAGGGGAGGTCATGCTTAACTAACCTGCTGGAGTTCTTTGAAGATATTACTGCCACCGTAGATAAGGGAAATTCAATGGATGTGGTCTACTTGTAAGCCTCTGACAGGGCACCACATCTGAGATTAATGGCTAAGAGAAATCGTCATAGAGGCAAAGAAACTGTGGATGTAAAACTAGTTTAAGTGTAGGCTAAAAAGGGAAAATCTACACAGAGTTTCTGAGGAGCCAGTGTTTGACTCTCTGTTGTTCATAATTATGTATATCTGGGTGTAAGTGATGGAGATAACACTTACTATGAGGTCTAAAAGCATAGCAAGGAGTGCAGAGTAATGTGATCATATTCAGAAGCTGTATTGTCTATGTAACTTGTCTAGCAAAATTAAACAGAATTTGGCTGGGAAAACAAGGAATAAAAAATCTGGGAACACAATAATAAAACATACAATGCTTGCTAAAGAAACTAATCATTCTATATACTAAGAAAAAAACCCTCAAACTTAGAATTATTGAGGAAATAAATTGAAGCCATTGACCCAGAGCAAAACAGCATTTTAAAAGGTCAACAGGATGCAAAGATGTTTTAGAAGACAGAAAGCATATCAAATAAAATGAAGAATGTTGTCACTGTACATGATATAATAAAAAAAACATCTCTAGTACATAGTGTACAATATTGCTAATAGATTTTCAAGGAAAATAAATTTTTCATGTGGTGTTTCATTGTAAGGAAACACAGGATAAAAGGTCTCAATAGATGAACTCTGAAGTATGTTAAAAGACCTCAAGGATTTTTTACTGTAAACCAGGAAAATATATGAAGTTTTTATTATAGTAGACCCCATGGATTCTAGTCAAAATGCAGGTCCCATTGTGTTAGGCATACTAATGGAAGACAGCACCTTCCTGTGCCAAGGAGCATATAATAAAACAGCTCAACTGTACAGGCAAAGTGGGGAAAAAGACACAAAGGACACAGTCATTTATCCAAAGGTCTGTGCCTGAATTGTGATCTAGGATTCATATTTAATGAGTCCAAAGTCAATATTTTATATAATGAGTTACATTACTCCTTCATAGGCATAAAGATTTTGCTTAATATAGGGTAAAAAACCCAGGCAATTATTTTCTTTTAATACACATATATATGAGCTTAGAAATAGAAAATTCTTACTCTGAATTTATTCAGGTCTTAACCTAAGTCACTGATTCTGCAGACCTGTACTTAAGTTTAATAAAGATTAGATAAAATTCTTATGGAATCACAACACTAATTCCTAAATATGTGAATTCAAGAGTATAAAGAAAAACATATTCATTTTTAAATGAAAATACTTAAATAATATAAAATTAAGTCCAGCAGGCATTTGCTTTTATGTGAAAAAAATAAGGTAAACAATATTATCCAAAAATTGATTGAAATGGCTATCTTTTTATTAAGACAGATTTCATTCTTCATGAGTTTCTTATGCTATGAGGTCTGCAAGGAAAGAAAAATATTCTCAGAAGATCATCTTTTCTCCCTAGTTATGTAAAGTTTCTTTGCAGTATGACTCAGAGCTTTGAAAATCATGTATTCAATCTTTTCTTTCATACATATATTCACTCTTATAGCTAAGGCTATGTTCAAAAAGCAACTTTACTGCTACAACACTAGGAACCCTGGTGCCTAACTTTCAAACATCTGGTCCCAAAACCTCAAACTGGAAGTCTGTGTTAAGCTTTATTTCATGTTAGGGAATACTTGGGCATCTTGGACTAGAATCATAGATAAGCACCTTGCAGGGTGTTCGTGGCAGTAGATGCCATACCCTCTCTCCCTTCTAGGAGAGAAGTATTTCACTCAGCCCCATGAGAAGGAAATCCTTCTCCCCTAGATTCATCTTCCTTTTCTCTTCCTCAACTATAAAACAAGCCAGTGTCATTTTAATTTTAAAATATAATAACATGAAGAGTCTTACCAGGCTTTCAAGTTCTTCAGTGCAGTACACTCATTTCTTCAGTACCTGTATCTCTCAGGACAGAAGGAATGAACCAGAAACAGACTGCCTCTGGTGTCACTTCTTTACTAATCAAAACAAAGACAGCCAATGTTAGCAACTCCTTGTAATATGCACTTAATTAATATACCTATACACTGAACTGCATGAAAACCTTAGTCTAAGGTTGCCCATTCTTTCTTCAGATGACACAAAGCCTCCTGTCTGGTGGTAACTGCAGATCCTATTCCGAAACCTTCATATTATTCTTTGGTTCAGGCTTATGTAAAATATTCCTAATCTTCTAGTCCAAGCAAGTTTTATTCAGAGTGACCTTTACAATAGGAACACAAGTCAGTGAAAACATTGGTGGCCTTTATTCAGTGATGGTTCTGAACTAACTTATCTATTGTAGTCACTGCTGGGAAATCTGTTGTGCATGGGAGGAGATGTAGTCTGAAGGAAAGGCACTCCCCAGAATGTGGGCCAAAGGTATTTTCTCTGTCTGCTTCCTCTCATGTCAATCCTGAACATAGACACAGAGCTTTATTTCACTCAGATGAAATAAATTCATGACTAATGTGGAGGACTTGCAATAGAATAATGGTATCCTACTGATGTGGTAGAGTTTCATGAAAGGTTTGGGGCTCTCAAACATCCTGTAAGGACATTTTTACACTTTATGTATGGAAACCATTGGGAGAAGCTCAAATGCCATGGAGTTTAGGTGCTTCCATGTTGGGGTAGAAATAGTTTTCAGGGTATGATTTGCAGACTTCTGTTCCAGTTAAAACCTAACCTTGGTTTGAGCAAGGAAGCTACATAGCTGGTTCAGAAGTGTGGGATAAGGCCCCCAGTGCCACGGCCATGCATCATGTTAAGACCAGGGATGCTGGTGGAGAGGCTGAGTGGCAGATGGGAGGGCTGACAGGGAGGCTGTCTCCTTTCCTTCCTCTGTGTTATGAAATGCAGAGTCAAAAGGAGCCCTACAGGTGTGAACTGCTGTCAAAGACAGGGGCTCCATTCTTATGAGTCCACTTTGCTTTTGACTTTACTACAGATATGACTGGAGTTTTTTAAATTATCTTTCTCAGGCATGAAGAAGTGCATTTTACATTTTCTGATTAGATAATGAGTAGTCTTTTTCTGAACCAAATAGAAATCCAGGTTAACATATTGCAGAACAGTTTTTATGAAACACTGACAGAAAAAGCTTTTTCTTGAAAAGAAGAAAATGAGTATGTTTACTTGAGGTTATAGCTGAGCAGAGAAGAGGCATACTATTTTCTATTTACCATTTCTTTCTCTATGTATTTATTCTGTTAACACTGAAGTCAAGCAAAACATTTTTTTTCTTTATAAATGTCTTGAGAATATCACCTGTGGTAGACAGCTTATTAATCATTTGCTGCTTACAACACAGAGGTTTAGAGATCTGCTTTAAAAATTTATATAAAAACAGCCAAACAATTTTCAGGTCATGCTCCCAAACCGTATTTACTTAAAAAGGAAAGCTGATAAATTGCTTACTGTGGCAAGACAGCATACATTTAAAATCAGATTGCAAGTGAAAAGAGGGATTGTTTATGTGACAGACTTCTTTGGCTTTCCCAGTTAAAATTCTTTCAGAAATAAGCAGCTTTAAAACCTTAAAACTCTTCAATCCTTAATAATTCACATTAGCTAGCAAAGTTTTTAAGCTTTGTGTAACTCATAAAAGCAAAGATATCACTACAGATTTGTCTAGTATTCAGAAGGTAATAAAATCTTACAGCAGTTGTGCATGTCAGAATTTCCATAATTTTCATGTTTTGCTTTGTGTTTTTCATGGCCCACTCCATACACCAAGCATGACTTTGGAAATTACTTAAATGATTTCCCAATTGTCTCAACAGTTGCTATTGCTGGAAACAATTCAACAGTTTCAGACACATTGTATTTGTATAAAATGTGCAGCTTTTTGGTGTGAGAATGAAAATAACTCACCTGAAAAGCTTGCAGCTGAGCTATTGTTTGCTTTTGGAAATTACTGCTATGACCCTATCTGTTTTCCCTGATTGACTTTATTAGGATTACAGGACTCCTCTTGATATTATTTGACACGCTTCAACAGATATGAAACAATCAGAAAGTACAGAAGGTGAGATTCCAGAGGGAAAAGCATGATTATACAGCTTGTTACTTTTTCATACACACTTAAAAGTTCACTTACTGGATAACAAAGCAAAAACCTTTTGACCACTCTCTACAGAGAACAGCAATCTCCTGTGGAGCTCAGTGGACAGTGAAGTAAATTTTTTAAATGTAGGATTTAATGGTTATAAAATGTTAATCCATATGGGTGGCTTAGGAAGCAAAATCTTATTTCAAAATGATTTGGACTTTCAGAGTAAGTCTTCTTAAAGGATTCAGGTACTACAATGAGTAGAATCAAAAGACTGCTCTCCAGGTAGCAGGCTTCCTACACTTGGGTAGGGAGCATTAGATGCCTGAGGACTGAGCCACAAACAGCAGTAGACTGAATAGGCAGCATACAATGGAACAGCAATTAGAGAATATTTTTGTGCCTCTGAACATCAGAGTCACACATCCTTTTCACCAAGTCATCTCCAGAAACTTCTGAATCAGGGTGACTAAATGTTTTCTTTACAGAAAAATAGTCAAGTTCACTTTTAAAGGACTGGTGCCTTACTGGAGGTAATAGCACCATGATCTCCATTCAATGTTGACTATTTGCAGGAGCATAGTCATAGTTAGAAGTCATTGTAACTATGAATCTTAGACAGATGGGTTGAGCTTCGAACCAAAATGTTTCTGCAGTGCAGAAAAGGATTCAGGATACCTCAGGTCAATGAGGCACATCTAGAAGCTGGAAGATTGATAACTCATGTTGTAAGAGCCTTTTAAATAAACAACAAATAGTCTTGGCAGAAGAAGGGATTCTTAGATTTTCCCATTCCTAGATAAATGCCTACATTACCAGATTATAATTTCATATATGATGCTTTTTCTTAATGGAGGACTGTTTAAATATATATACAGAATTAGACAACTGTGAAAGGAGAAGTTGAGAACAGACATTTTGTTAGAATACTACTAAGATGAAAAGATGTGAATTTGAATACCTCTGTCAAAGGGCTAATGTCCTGGCTGAATAGCACTTCAATGCCAACAATATGTAGGCAAATTGGCATGCAGGGAGAAACCCTTTTTATTCTGCACACAGTCTGATATGTTGAAATGCTCTAACAATGCTAATAAGATCAGATTTTTCACATAACATAGATGGAGAAGGATCTTTTTTCTGTATCTTGCTTACTAGGCTTTCAAATTTGCCCAGAAGACTGGGGCACTCTTGTGGAAAATGTGGTGCCTAGAGGCTGCAGCAGAGTAACCCTTTTCACTCATGCTAACCCTTGGTGAATTTACTCTTTTGATACTCAGTCTCTAAAAGTTTTATTTCTTTCGATGCCTCATTTGCTCTTTCTTCAAGTACTCTACATTATTTATTCTATTTTTACTCAACATCAACATAAGTTAATAAACAAACAAAACTGCTTTCTTGCCACCATTTTCATTAGTGTTAAACTGCAGATTAATGGGTAGAATAGAAAATAATCAGTTTAGTTGAACTCAATGAATGAATATCATGTATTAACAGTATCCTGCTTGATATTCATCAAACTGAATCAGAAGATTTTATGAGATCTACCTCTTCTGCATGTTCTTAATTTTCATTACAAATATTCTAGGAATTTAAAATACTATCTTTAAATTTTTAATAGAAAATTTCTTATTTGTAAGTTAAATCTGGTAGTATGAGTTTGTAATGTGAATAGTCACAGCAGTCTAAGGAATTGCCCATTAGCTGAGCTGAGGCAACTGAATACCTTATTTCACCCCAAATATAAGTTGAAGTCGTAATTCAATAAAGCTAACCTCCTCTAAGCTTCTCTGGGAGTAAACACAGGCTAGTGATAACATAGTGGATGTGAAAGCGACTTCTTGCAATGGCTTGTAAAGTTACTCTAATTTAAGTGTTCACATCTCAGGTTGCACAATGATCAGGGCTCTCTGTTTATCACCTTGTGCTATATGCCATCCATATTTAGTAACTATTATTGACAGCAATGTATCAGTATTACACATACAGTAACTTAGCTTCTTGGATTTGATTTCTTTGCTGAAGTTATTTAAATGCAGACAGGCAGATTTCTGTGGGCACAGTGCAATAGCGCAGGTTGCTTTCACACAGCTTAATGAAAGCCCTGACATGGGATGTCATGTTCCTATGACATGACACACAGCAGAGGAATAAAAAGCCTAAGAAAAAGATGTAAGATTTCAGCTTTAAAAGCACAACAGGCTATTACATGATTTTAGCAGGAATATATTTAAAAATCCTTTCACCAATTTAAGCCTTTTAAAAAATGCTATTTTTTCACCACATTATGATTCGTGGCACCAGTTGATACACTACATTATACTGGAAAAAGAACTGTGTCATCACACTGATTCAAGTTTACTGGACCTAAAATACTTCTCTGTGAAGAAAAACTATTGATGTTTTCTTCTCAGTTTCCTCCCTCCACAGAAACTGGCATTGAGAAGTATAACACTGACCTGCACCATGGAGATCTGTACACTCACCACTAATGACTGTATTTCTAATTCCTGACCTGACCATGCTAGTGTTGCCAGTAAGTGAATTACAGGCTTTTGAGTACGTAGTATCTATAACCTAGCCCTTCAGCTTGCAGGGCCAGTAGAAATGGTAGAGATAGTAACCTATCAAACACTCCCTTAAGTGCACAGTGATAGACCTCTCTTGCAATAATCCCTCCATCACTCTGACAAGTACCTTTGAGCCAAGGTGGTTTTGACAGTTTTGCATAGAACAATGATACAGAATATCTAAGATGGGCAGAAAGAAGAGCGTCATATAGGAATGATGCTCTAGGTTTATAGGATCTTTTAGAAGAAATGAGAGATGGTCATGATGGGTTGTTTTTTGTTTGTTTTGGTTTGAGGGTGGTTTTTTTGTGTTAATTGCGCTGAATATATTACCAGGCTGCTATTGATTTTTCTACAGTTGTAATATATGCAAAAATTTGTTTCCCTGTTATTATTGTGAACATTTTGGAAGTAGCTCTTTAATTGAAGAACTGGTTTGCTGTGATTTTATGGTTTTTATTCTTTTTAGCAGTACTGACCATAAGGAATTCAGTTCTTATTCATTGTAATAGTGCTGATCATAAAGAATTAATCTGCAATTCATATGGATGTCACAGGTGTATCCACAGGACTTAATACTAACAGCAATTTTAGGATCTTTTAATGGATACTTACACAAAGATAGGGTTTGAAAGGATCTCCTAACACTTCCAAACTGACTGATGTCGATTTGGCTATATGGAAGCAGAGCTCTAATTATAGGAGGGGTGCTGGGGTGGTGTGTGAGTACACCACAGTCTTTAACAAGAATAGGTTTATTTTACATGACATTTTGTAGTACCCAGATTCTGAATCCTGTATGTTTAGCAATGGATCAGCCCTAGAGCTTCATGGAGGTAAGCTCCATTTTCAGACATAGTCTTCACATTTTTGCTGAGACTCAACAATTACAAATATTTTTGGCATCACTTGCAGTGCCAGAAGAGGTTACTTACAAGAAAATGTTAGGCTGAATTGTGGCAAGGGGGAAAAAAAGTTGTATTTCTGACTAATGATGACTCAGAATGTGCTAAAATTGTGTAGATTAAACACATTTATTATCAGACTATTAATAAAAATATTCAAAACTACATTAATAAGTCATATTTCATTATCCTAACACAAAAGATACCTGGTATGAGACATTAATATATGTAATAAAGCCTTCTGCATATGTATTACGAACAGCAGTGCTTTTAATATTAAAAGTGAATCCATACAGTTTATTTGACATGTAAAATATTAACTTTATAGCAAGAATGCAAATTAGAGCTGGAGCACTAATTATAGCTGCAGATCCCACTCAGGAATGAAGCTCTGTGTGACTAATGATTTCAGCAAAATGAAGGAATGGACTGATTCTCTCAAGAGGCAGCAAATTTTAGCTTTCTCTTCTTTTTCTGTAGCCCTTCAAAATTATCCTCAGTACAATAGTACCTAATGCCCATGTTGCTTCCAGGGACTGACTTCCAAAGACAGGCCACCAGGTCCATGGTTTTAAAGCTAGTTTAACATAATTGTTTCTAGAAGTAAGGGAAGATCATTTTGTATTTTTTCAGAACCATGTAATTGTTGGAAATACTCTGGAATATATTATTTTAATTGGTTATTCCACATATCTTATTTCTATTTCTTCCATTAACAAGAAAAAACTGCTGGTGTTTGGTGTAGGATGGTGTGCTTGTTCTAGCATGATTCTTTCACAGTGTTTCCTTAATCAGTTTTTCCACAGAATAGGATGTTTGGTTTGTTTGTTGTTTTTGTTGTTTTGTTATGTTTGTTTTAAAAAAAATTAAAGTAGCTTTTGCTGTTATTATTTCATTTCCCTGTGCAATCGTTTGACAAACATATTCAGCTGAGATGACTCTGATGACTCCTCCCAAGTCAGTCATTGTTACTCCAGAAATGGCCAGAGAGGTCATTGGAAAGCAAAACAGTACTGTTAATTCTTGTCAGAGAAGTAGGATGGCTTTTTAACGGTAGTTACCTGTGAGAAAACTGTTCCTACTGGATCTACTTTCTTCTTTTCTGTATGCACAAATGCCAAGCTTACTCAATTGAAATAACCTCTAATGTGTTTTTCTCAGTATTATTGTACTTTATTGCAGAAAAGTTTAGATAAAGCGTGACTTAAAAATATGCTGTTAGGATGACAAAACAATTATTGAATAGTACCATAGGTGTTTTAAACTATCATATAATTATCTTTTAATAATAACACACACATACAATTAACACTAGAAAATTATTAATATTGTGACTTACCGCCAATCTGTAGCAGAAAGGAAGTAGTTTCACTGAGATTTAACAAAGGAAATTTCAACCCAGGTTTCTCAGGTCTAGTAATAAATTATCTTTGCTTCACTGATGCTAGCCAGTGTCTGAAGTTAAGCAGTGTCTTGTGCAAACATCTACAATAGCAGGATTGCAGGTGTTCATAAAAGTGCACAATTGTGAATATAATGCAAATTTCAAAGGATGTTGAATTTGAAATACTCCTGCTTAATCAGATATAAGTGAGGAAGTGTCATAGCTACATGTGTGACACCTTCAGTATTTCTGAGGTGCCCACATTACCTGTGATGATGGGAAGAGGAAAGTCAAAATACTGTCTTCTTATTTCAGTTGCTGTGGTAAAGAACAGTAGTTTTTGAAATGTGAGTCTCATTTCTAAGAAGTGTCTTGCTGTACATTATTGGAAGTAGTCCTGTGATGTGCAAAACAACTGGCATGGAGGATTTTTTGTAAGCAAATTGCTAAATCACCTTCCAGGCTGTCTTAATAAATCACTGCAAATCTTGTTAATGTGATTTTCTAGGCTTCACCAAGCTGCATCTACTACAGCCACAAAAATACATGTGGCAATTTCACTACAAATAATGGTCTTGACAAACAGCTTAAGTCTGACTGGCTGTATAAAGTTGGCCAAGATAATTGGAGTTTTTGCTTCAAATGTAGATTTCCTAATCTACCTAATTTCTATTTTTCTCTTAGTTTCACTGAGCACCCTAAAAATTAAGAATATGGAACAGCTTGTTTTGTAGAAACAAAATTTGATGCATCTGAAAGATGAGCTAGATCATTTATGTGTTATCAAAGTCAGGCGATTACTTTTTGCTCTATTATTGATTTTTTGCTCTGCAGTGAGACAATCCTATCTCCATAAAAACAGACGGTCAAATTCTTCTTCCTTTTACTTTCACTGACAGTAAAGTTAGGAACAGGTATTATCAAGGTTATTACCAAGGAATTTATCAAGGTTTTTGTTTCCCTTTGTCTCAAATAATTAGAATTTTATATATTGCTAAGCATATCACGGGTCTGGCAGAAATAGTCTGCATTCAAAATTAAATATTAAGTATGCAATAATCAATTATTTAGTATTCATATTCTACAAGATTAACTTGTTCAAAACAATACTCAATAGTATTCAATGTTTGTGTAATACATGTTGATATAAAAAGGTGTAAAAAAGGGTTTAAGTGGATTGATGGTTTAAGCTCTGTGACACAATTTTATCAGCTGAAATTTGGTGTGTGCACTAAGGTCAAGATTTTCCGAGGTTTTTAATTTCTGTGTTTCGAGTCACATTGTTGCTCAAGACTTTCTGATGGGTGAGGAACTTCATACTGTCTCAAGGTGTACATCCAGAAGTAAGACATTTGAAATTGCTAATCATTGAGTTGGGTTCCAGAAAGATTTTCATGGCCTTTAGACTAGAGACCTAAAATTGGAATGGGCTGCCCAGGGAGGTGGTGGAGTCACCATCCCTGGATGTGTTCAAGAGGGGATTGGATGTGGCACTCGGTGCCATGGTCTAGTCATGAGGTCTGTGGTGACAGGTTGGACTTGATGATCTTTGAGGTCTCTTGCAACCTTGGTGATATTGTGATACTGTGAAATCAGATGAAATAATTTATTTTAAAAATATCTCAAGTAAGTACATAAATTAATTCAAACCTAATTAGTACCAATTAAAAGTATACTGATTTGTGATATACTGGTTTAGGTGGCTAAGTATACAAAGGAAGTAAATTCCTAATTACTATTTGAGATTAGTACTTGTTCAGTTCATCTCCAGATCGAGTTTGCTATCTAATATCAAGTGGCAAGTTTGCACATAAAATTATTTTGTCAATATGACTTCAGTTCCTAGGGACTACTATCTGCAAATTGTTTTTTGAGTGTACAGATGAGATCTAGTGTAAATGTCCTGTGTCTGAAATACTATGGAAGATAAGCAAGCTCATCATTAAATATGAACACATATACTTGGTATTTATGTGAATGCCAGTATTTCTACATGCATTACAAATTACCAAACATTATTGAATTGATATTCAAGATTTGAATTAGGAAAATGTATAGGTTGGAAATACCTGACATTATTTCATGAGTGAGAAATGCATTTTTCTTCAGAATGTAGTGAGCAAGTGCACTGAACTTTGATACCATTAAACCTTGCAATATTCTGTAGCCTATAAATAGTTAAGGTGTAAATCTGCAAGCATCATCTGCTCACTTGCAGTGGGTCAAGTAATTTAGAAACATAACCCAGAGAAATTTAACTCAGAGACCTACTTTCCAGTGGGAGGCTTCCTTTGTTCTATAAACAAGTACATCAGTTACTGTATGATAGAGCCTGAAAACCCATTTATTTGCTTCTAACCAGAAAGCATACAAATTCACATAGGCAATGTTAAATAGAGGTATACACGCAGCACAATACAAACACATACACAGCAACACCAGTGATGTTCCTGTAAAACTTTTGCTTTTGCGTCAAATCACTTCCTCATTTCACTTTCTACCATTAGCAATGTTGTTGTTTGCTGTAGATCTATACACAGAAATTGTAGACTGTCATGCATAGTAGCCCCTTCTTTAGTTACCCTGTTTTCAGCTTCTTTCAGAAGCAAAGGAATTTCTACTAACCAAACACCAGTGACTCTTGGAGATTGCTCCTTTCTACACCTGCAGTTGTCAAAAGCTGTGTCAGCCACATCTCCTGACTTTTTCTACTTGATTTTGAGTCTACTTTTCAAAAGAGTGTTATACTAAAGATCTGTGTATTGGTACTGCAGCATTTGATCTTTCTCTTCTTTCTCCCAGGGGTTACATATTCCCAGGAAGGTTGTAAATGCGTCTTCTCATTTGTGGGTGATAGCAGCATGCCTATGTATTTCTGATGGGGTATTGATAAAATGCCAGATCTTTGCCCAGCTGTGGGTTGAATTGGCAGTTTCTGAGGAGCCTGATATGAATAAAATGAAGTATATTACAGCTGTCCTCATCTTAATACAGAGGAATAATCGGCAAGACTTGCAGCACATCCCAGCATGTGATATTTCTGATCAGGATTGAGTATCACATGCTGAGATGTGGGAAAGGCTGCATCCTCTTGCTAGTAAGAAGCTTAGATTCCAACTGAATCAAGGACTATTGGATCTTGCATTTATAGAAAGCAGAATAGGGAGTCAGGAGTCTAGGATGCCATTCTCCATCCAGTCACAGACTTCTTGCCTGTGAAGTCCTGTTGGACAGCCCATTGAGATTTACAGCTCTGAGATTTACATTACCTGCTTGAGATTTTTGGTGTCCTGACTTCCAGAAGCACAGGGCACCATTTCAGCAATAAAATACTGAAGTCTGAAAACAAAGCTTAGCTGTCTTAGGGCAGACAACTGTGAATGGAAGCAGCAAAACAGTGGCCATTTAGAGCAAAGATGTTAACCTTATTCATCAGTTTCTGCATCTACTAAAAAAAAAAAAAAAAAAAAGAAAAAAAGAAAGAAGATATGCTTATATTCTCTGCAAGATTGTGCTTAAATCATATTCCTCTATGTTTATTGTGTTATTTTATCAATAGTGCCATGAAAGACCTATAGCCATTTAAAACTTGGAGTGGCATCTATTAGTGACACTCACATGAAGAGTGTTGTTAATTTTGCAATATTTCTTTTGTACCTGTTTTTGTGACTGGTTACATGAGTCATACATATGATACAGGGAAGCACGGAACAACAGCAGAGTGAAACAGTGGTGGTGATAAAGGTAGCTAAGCCCTACCGATTATTGCCAAGGAGAACACATACCTCAGCAATGTTGTCAGGCATGACTTTTCTTCATGCCAGATGACCTAAAACCACAGGAAGGACAAAAATCCATGAGATGTGAAATGATTACAACTTTAACAGGCATGTAACAATTTAGAAAGTTCAGTCCCAAACCAGGAAACAACAGAAAATAGTTTGAAGGCATGCTAACAAAATGTTGTCTGTCATGTGAGAAGAGCAAGTGTAGTATCTACAAATTTGAGTAAAGCTTTAATTTGCCTATATAGCTGTATTCTTCCTCAAAAATGGCAAGGGTTCTGACACTTCAACAGATGGAAAGGTCTTGGCTCTCAACAGACATTCAGACTCCTTGAATGAGAACAAGATTTTAATGTTATATTTCCTAGAAATGATGCTCAGAACAATGTAATCTGTATTTTCAAGTGACTCTTACACTTCTCTCACAGCTGATTGGACAGGACAGATGGTGCAACTTAATCCAGCATACAAGGAGCTTACCTCTCTCACAACTTTATTAGCTAGGAGCTTTGAAAAGCAGCAATGATGATAATATAAATTGGTGCAATCTTGTAGAATCAGAAAACAAAATAAGACAGGCATTCTACCCTTAGCTGGGTACCACCTTTGAGCAGCTGTGGCACAGGGAGGAAAAGGAAGAAAGGATAAATCTTTGTCCAATCTATTTTCAGCACCCACTTCTATTGAGTTTCATGCTGGGTAAGCTAATTGCCATACTTAGCATTGCCTATAAACGTCCCTCAGGTTCTTGAGCAAAGAAAGAGGCAGGCCAACTTCCAGTTGGTTTATGTCAAAATCGTGCTCACAAATTGAGTCATCATCTACTTGCTTTGTTAACACACTAGCATAGCAGTTAAAATAAAATCCTTACTGTAATATCCACTGCAAGTAGCTAAAACAAAAGGATACATTGTCAAGATGATTAAGTACTGCCACCCTAATTAGACAAATAAGTTGTTAGACCTATGAAAGACATGATGCATCATGAATAAGGATATTTAAAATTAGGTTATATCTAATTACTTTTTAATTTCTATTTGCATTTTAATGAAGATTGAACTTAATGAGATAAATAGGAGAGAAATTCCTGTGTCAAAAATATTCTTGTATTCTTTGTGTGTCAGAAGACTTGATCTTCAGAGGTTTAGGGTACCTGAAGTAAACTAAGTGTTTTTAAAAATTAATTTCCTTTGGATCTAGAAGGAATGTGAAAAATCCTAGTCTGTTTGCTTCTTTCTGGGTCTAATGCTTTCAAGGAATTATTCAATGAGATTTCTGGAAGTACTGAATGCATGCAAAAAATTTGGAAATCAATGGGAAACATGATCAAGCTTTAACAATTCCAAAGACTAGATCCCCAATACATGAATGTTGTCAATGTTATGCAACATTGCATAATTCATGATAAAAGAAGGATTATTTTTTTCCCCAAAATAATAAGAATTTCAAATGTTTAGCTGTTGCTGGAATTCTTATCTTAGCACAATAGCTATAACAAATTTTACATATCTTAAATGGCTCAAAACTAATGATGTATCATTTTGAATAAAGCACGGTTAATTTGTCTTTATTTATTTAGCACACAGTGAACAGATGAATGTACTATACGGTGACTAGAACACTTCTGAAGGAACAGTAGCATAGATACATTTCTAAATGTTAACATATGTCTACGTACATTATGTTCATGTTCAGCTGGTACTTTGGGGAATATACTTGTGTTGCATCTTCTCTTTCTTTTTTGTGGGTTTCTAACAGCAGGCTCATAGTACACTAATAATCCTTTAAAATATCATTATACATTAATCATCATTTAAAATAGGACATTTTCTACTGCAGGCTGCTTCTTGACATGGTCAAGCTGCCTATGCGATAATGGATTTGTACCAAATTTCCCATTCAGCTAATCTGATAAAATTTACCCATACACTGCCCAAAACTCATCAAAACACTGAGCATATTACACACCCTCGGTGCCACTCAACGTTGTCTTCTAATCTATTAAATAGTTCTATAGACAGGTGGACAACAATAGGACAGACTTCAATTAAAACATTTAATACAGATCTATACTGGAAATTTGGAGTACCTCCAGTACTGGTCCTGCTCATTTTGCACATTCTAGCTTAATTTCAGTTACTCCTGTAAACTTAGGTGTTTCCCTGGCAGAGCTGTTGGCTAGCCTCTTCTGCAAGCAAAGAGAGAAGGCTTATTGTTAATAAAAGCAGGTTACTTAAGGAACTAACTTAGAAGGTACCTTGGGAAACAGCCCTTAAAAACAAAGGGGTTTGGGAGGGCTGGACCTACTTCAAGAAAGAATTCTTGAAGGCACAGAAAAAAGGCTGTGCACATGTGCCAGAAGATGAGCTGCCAGGGTAGAAGGCCAGCCTGGATGGGCAATGAACTTCTGAATGAATTAAAGGTAAAAAAGAGGGTGTATCATCTTTGGAAGGAAGGTGAGGTAACCCATGAAATATTTAAGGATGTTGCTAGGTCATGTAGGAAAAAAATCAGAGGCAAAAGCACATATAGAGCTTAGACTGGCCACTGCTGTGAAGGACAACAAAAATTCCTTCTACAAATATATTAATGGCAAAAGGAGGGACAAGGACAACCTCCACTCCTTAGTAGACACTGAGGGGAACATAGTAACAAAAGGTGAGTAAAAGGCAGAGGTACTTAACACCTTCTTTACCTCAATTTTTAATAGCAGGATAGGTTGTCTTCTGGACAACTGGCCTCCTGAGCTGGCAGATGAAGTCAGGGAGCAATATAGTTCCCCTGTGATCTAGGGGGAAGTAGTTAGAGACCTCCTTAGCCACTTGGAATCCCACAAGTCCATGGGACTGGAAGGGATCCATCTTAGGGTGCTGAGAGAGCTGGCAGATGAGCTGGCTAAGCTGCTCTCCATCATTTTTCAACAGTCCTGACTAGTGGTGTCCCCCAGGGATCAGTGCTGGGCCCCATCCTATTCAATATCTTTATTGATGATCTGGATGAGGGGATTGAGTCCATCACCAGTAAGTTTGCAGATGACACCAAGCTGGGAGCAGGTGTTCTGTTAGAGGGTAGGAGAGCTCTGCAGAGGGACCTTGACAGGCTGGACAGATAGACAGAGTCCAAGGTCATGAGATTTGACACATCTAAGTGCTGGGTTCTACACATTGGCCACAACAACCCTATGCAGTGCTACAGGCTGGGGTAGGAGTGGCTGGAGAGCTGCCAGGCAGAAAGGGACTTGGGGGGTACTGGTTGACTGTAGACTGAACATGAACCAGCAGTGTGCCCAGGTGGCCAAGAAGGCCAATGGAATCCTGGCCTGCTTCAGGAATAGTATGGCCAGCAGGAGCAGGGAGGTCATTGTGCCCCTGTACTCAGCACTGGTTAGGCCACACCTTGAGTCCTGTGTCCAGTTCTGAGCCCCTCAGTTTAGGAAAGATGTTGAGTTGCGGGAACGTGTCCAGAGAAGGGCAACAAAGCTGGTGAGGGATTTGAAGCCCAAGCCCTCTGAGGAGAGGCTGAGAGAGCTGGGGTTGCTTAGCCTGGAAAACAGGAGGCTCAGGGGAGACCTTATTGCTGTCTACAACTACCTGAAGGGAGGTTTTAGCCAGGTGGGGGTTGGTCTCTTCTCCCAGGCAACCAGCATCAGAACAAGAGGACACAGTCTCAAGCTGCACCCAGGGAGGTTTAGGCTGGAAGTGTGATGGGTTAATGTCCATCCTGGAAGCAGGGGGGATACAGCTTAACCCATCACAGGATGTTAGGAAGAAGTTCTTCACAGAAAGAGTGATATGCCTTTGGAATGGGCTGCCCAGGGAGGTGGTGGATTCACTATCACTGGAGGTGTTTAGGAAGAGATTGGTTGAGGCACATAGTGCCATGATTTAGCTGATTAGATAGTGTTGGATGATAGGTTGGACTTGATGATCTCAAAGGTCTTTTCCAGCTTGGTTAATTCTATTCTATTGTAATCCAATGGGAAGTAAATTAAAAGGTGCAAGCTTATCTTCTACATAAATACTTCATGTAAATATAACAGAATACAATAAACGTCATTAAAATTTAGACAATATGGTTTGAAAAAAGTCCTATCCCCTTAATCAAAAGTAATTAATTGAAATATTAGAATAAATGCTACTTTAATAATACCAGGCTTATTAATTCTGAAACATGAAGATTATCCTGTACTTAAATCTAACCTCTAGTTATGCAAAATTCTAAATAAACCACAAGTGGCATTTATCTACTTAGAACTTCATGAGTGAAGTTAACCTGTAAAACAGAATTTTCATATTTTTCCAGAAGGTAGAAATATTACAAATATAAATTTATTATCTTCTCCTTTCTGTTGTGCATAGCAGGCATTCAGTTGTTGAAATAAAACAGCAGACTTCCCGCAACTCTTCAGTGTATTTCTGATGCTTACTGACTTCCTGAAGCATAACTAGGTCTGCTTACTGATGAAAAAATTAACTTCAAAAGGAATCTTCCAAAGGAGTAATACTTCTAAAATAAGTTTTCTCAGGATGCATTTTAGCACAGTTATAAATCACGTTGTCGGATTAATATGGCAATAATCAATGTTAATGGCCAGTTGGTTTGTTCTAAATGGGTTTCTTGCATTAAACAAATTACTTCTCTTACCCTCCTTAGTCAATTAAAACATAGGGTATGGCTGTATTTTGTTCAATATTTATTGGTTAGTTATAGTAATGAAGTGTTGTTAGAAGTGGGGTTGTTGTTGTTTTGTTGTTGTTGGTTTTGGTTTTATTATTTTATGAATGAACTGGTCACTGCAGCTATGGCATTGCATAACATTGCCAGTGTGCTTTGCCTATCAATAGGACTCCTCATACTGCATTTGCAGAGGTCATGCATTATAGCTGCAGAGCTGAAATCTCTCCTTATTTCAGTGATGGTATTGACTTATTTTTTGAAGCAGATTGCCTTTCAGTGACACTGCATTTATTTAGCATATCTTATAAAAATACCTCCACTCCCAAATAAGACAAGAGAGAGAGGGACAATGTCTTTGATGCAAATAAAAACATGCTTGTTAACTGGACAAGGTTAAAAATATAATCAATATTCCAGACAGATGAGTAGACCAGTACCTTAAGGTTTGCTGAACATACGCTAGGAATAGTTCTCAGCTTTTTAGGACTGCAGGCAGTTAAATCCTGTTTACATTAATTTCTCCATTAATTTAAAACTAAGTGCCTATGCACAAGCTTATTAAACCAGCTTGTAAAACCTGACACTGATTTTATAATATTTTGAACTTAATATTGCAGCAAGTTCTCACTGGAGTAATGTTGTTCTGGCTCAGCTATGCTAAGCGCAGCACTCTTGAAAACAATATCCAGTTGTTCAGCTTCCTAGGAGACATGTAAGTTAGATGGCTTAGTAAACTTGATCTAATCAAAACAAAAGGTGTTCTAAGTCAGACAAATGTAAAATTACCCATCAGGAATAAGGAAATAAAACTACGTTACTGAAAGGAGAAGTGGCACTCACTCACTTTGTGTTTCTACTTCCAGTCTTTTATATGGCTTTTCTAAGACTGGCTGAAGTCAAGGTGGGCCTTTCTCCTTTCCTTGAGCAGCTACTGAGCTCAATAAGGGAAAGAGATCTCCAAGATTTGAGAGGTGCAAGGGAGATTGCATGCAGACAGGAGTCTGCAACACAAGGTTTGCTGACAATGCCAAGCTGTGTGGTACAGATGACAGGCTGGAGGGAAAAGGATGCCATCCAGAAGCACCTTGGTAGGCTCAAGAGGTGGGCCAATGCCAACAGCATGAAGTTCAACAAAGCCAAATACAATGTCCTGCATCTGGGTCAGGGATAGACCAAGAACAAATAAAGGCTGAGTGGAGAATGGATAGAGAGGAGTTCTGAGGAGAAAAAAAAAAAATAGGGCTACATTTTTAACTCTATGGTGATTAATCATGAGAACAAGCTCCCCAGGGAACTGAATCTCCATTTCCTATATTTTAGATAAAAACCAGTGTGTTTCTGAAAAATGAGATTCAGAAAACTTGGTTTATCAAGGAAAGTATAAAGGTAGAAAGAAGCATAATAATGATACATAGCACAGTTTACAGGATCTCATAATCCTGACTGCTTTCAAATTTAGACTCTTGAGGAATCCAATTACTATGAAACACAACATGCTACCCTTGCTCCCCAGATTGTCCTGGAGTTTTTGGTTAACCTGAAGGTTAAGAGGATAAAAAATATCTCTGTATATTGTCTTACCATTTATAAGTATACATTCAGTATATTCACATGAATGAAAGAAGCTTTGTATCATTATTATAACATGTCTTCCTGTAAGCTTAACTCCTACATATAGACATCAGGAAAAACAGGAAATAGGAAGGTCTTAACTGCAGCAATAACCAGATTAATCCCAGATATTCAAAACTCTCTGTATCCAAAAGATTTAATGGTCCCTTCTGTGGCCTCTGGTGAGGGAAATCACACTATGCACAAGTGTAATGTGAAAGAAATTGTTCCCATTTGCCTGAAGATATTTATCCCTGTAACTTGCTCCTGTGTATTTTCTTATCAGGGGATGAAGAGTTTCCTGTTCTTCCCAGGAATCTCCACAAAGCAATGAGACGTGGTGCTGTGTATGCGGCACACAAATCATTCTTAATGAATAGCGTCCTGTATTACTGCTTATTCTGAATAAGTGTGTAAGCAAAATTGTTGAGATAATACTATGTGTATCAGTGCTGTTATTTTGTCTTTTATTTTACTTGTATTAACAAAAAAAAAATTATAGTTAGATTAACTTTTCTTTGTTTCATTTAACTTTGTATTGGATGAATTAGGAGATCTTATCTTAAAATGAGGAGTTCCAAGAAAGTTTGGAAGTAGAATGTATCACAAAGCTTGTAGATAAATTGATGCAAATAGCTGGAATTTGAAACCTCTGGTTGAGAATCTGTCAGTCATTTTATAGAAATGAACGTAAAACATAGAATAGAACGTAATATAGAATAGAACGTAAAACACAGAAAACCTCAGTTTTGCTCTGAAGTTATGCTAGCAAAGTTACATTTCCAACTCTTCCCATATTAATTTTAGTTTTGCCTAGGAAAAAGCAAGATGCTATTCTTAAAAGTTTTTTGTTCTGAGTGTTTCTTCAGAAAATAATTTTAATTATTGAATATGAAATAGTCCACCAATTCACTTGTAAAAGTAGGGCACACAGCTGCATTGATCTCTGAATAAAGTAGTTAAACATGTCTTTTAGAATTACTTATCTCTTAACAGGGTACTACAGTTGTGTTTCTCTCTGAATAAAGTAGTTAAACATGTCTTTTAGGATTATTTATCTCTAACAACTTGCATGACATTGGGCAGAGATACTGAAAAAAGCCATTCTCCTAGATTGAACAATCTCATCTCACAAGCTGTGCAAATACAGTAGTTCAAAGACAACATGAAAGTGTTCTCAGAAGAATGATAACAGGATTAGTTTGCAAGGTTAAAAAAACCCAACACAACAAACAAACCAAAAAACATGCTGCAAATCTTAGTTGTCTTGTGTCATAGTGCATTCCACAAGTGAGTAAAAGTGGTTTTTGAAGAAAGTATAGGCTCAGGACCTTTGCTTAAAGAGTAAGACTTGGCAAGGGAATACGAATAACTGCAGGTTACTATTTTTCAGAGTAATGTTATCATAAGAGTCTAAATGTGGAAATATGAAAATGAACATCTGTTGTTATGAGAAATGTCAGACATAGAGGTTTAAAATATCTGATTTACCAAGATTTATCTCCTTTCCTCTTGAAAAAAAAAAAAAAGTAATCTCCTCACCTAGTATTTCTAAGATTTCAAATTTTATACACTGTCTGCCTTCAGGGTCTGAGGAGTCTTTGTGTTAAGAATCCACCTGATAATAATGTCTCACTGGGAATATAATAATTCTTTTTTTTTACTAGAGGCAATTGGCAAAGAAAATTCCTAAGTCAACTAAAATGTCTTTTTTATTTAGATGGAATTTACTTCTAGTTCTTCATCTTCTGCCTCTGATTAGCCATTGGAACTGTAAAGGAATATATTAATGGAAGTTCACAAAAAAATATGACAAATCTTTTTTCTCCACTTAAGAGTTTCCATTCTACTAAAAGATTTCTTTTTCCACACTTCACAGCATATGTGGAAATCATAAGGTGGGCAGGGGTTATATGTCTTTTCCACTCAACCAAAATGGAATGGTTATAAAATCACAGAATAGTTTGGATTGGACAGGACCATTAAAGGTCATCTAGCCCAACCCCTCCGTAGTGAGCAGAGATATATTCAACTGGATCAAGTTGTTCAGAGCCCCATCCAACCTGGCACTGAATGTTTCCAGGGATGAGGCATCTACCACCTCTCTGAGCAACACATTCTTGTGTTTCACTACCCTATTTTAAAAAAAAATTCTTCTTTAGATCTAGTCTGAATCTAATCTCTTAAAAACTATCACCCCTTCTCCTATCACATTAGGCCTTGCTAAAATGTCTGTCCCCATCTTTCTTACAGGTCCCCTTTAAGTACTGAAAGGCTGGAATAAAATTTCCCTGGAGCCTTCTCCAGGCTGAACAACCCTAATACTCAGCCTTTCATCATAGAAGAGGTGCCCCAGTTCTCTGATAATTTTTGTGGCACTCACCTGGACCTGATCCAACAGATCCTTGCTTTTCTTGTGCTAAGGGCTTCAGAGCTGGACACAGAACTGCATGTGGGATCTCACCAGCAGGGAGCAGAGCGGGAGAATCATCTTCCTTGACCTGCTGGCCACCCTTATCTTGATTAATCCTTCTGGGCTATGAGCACACTTTACCAGCTCATGTTGAGCTTTTCATCCACTAGTACTCCCAAATGCTTTTTGTCTGGGCTTCTCTCAAGCTCTTCATCCTCCAGCCTGTACTGATACCACAGTTTTCTCTGACCCAGATGCAGGATCGTAGGAGCTGAAGTTGGATATACCAATTTGTCTTGGTTTATATTGAAAATTGCAAGTTTGGAAAGTGAAATGATCTTTTATTCTCCTTAAGATTATGAAAACAAATCAATAGTTCTGCTTACATGTATTCTCTGATAAGTGTCTTCTCTTTCTTACTGCGTACAAGGCATTACGTGCACGGATGCTACAGACACAGACTATGAATTCACAGGCTTCTAACAAGGACAGTCATGTACAGAAAATGTCCTGTCTGTCACTAATTTCCACTTACTCACCATATGGTCTAAGTATTTAAGTTTCCAGGATAAATTGTTCACTTTTAATAAAGAGTAAAATAGTAGTGCACATATGTAACACAGAGAACAAGTGACCTAGATGAACTCTCTAAGCACAAAGATGCCTTTAGAAGTGCTCCCAGCTGTCGGTGTTGTGAAGTGTGCTCCCACCCAGACTATTACAAGGGAAGAGTTCTCTGTGAGGGGGTGTGATAGCTCCTGCTTCACATCCTTCCATTCTGTGCCAGCATAAACTCACATTACATGGGAGAGCAGCAGCATCAATCAGCAGCTTTGACCGCAAAGAGTAATGGAAAAGCAGGCCCTGGCAGAATAATTTTGAAGATATCATTAGCCCATCAGTGGTTTACTTGGACCTTTGCCCAAGGGTACAAATCAGTATCAGATGAAGAAGCTTAATCTGGTCTTGTATTTCTTAGAAAGTGTAATATCATCTGTAAAAAAACAACAAAAAAACCCCAACCAAAACAACAACAACAAAAAGGCAAAAAATCCCTGATCATTTCCAACATCTAGAATTAACAGACTTCTCCTAGTAAATAACTAGCTTCAGTGGAACATTAAATACAGGTTTTAACACTAGACATTGTCTATAACTTTCGTCTTCTCTCTGCTCTGCCCTGCTCTACTCCACTGAAAGCCACAGAAGCTGGGATTCAGGCCTGGGCTTAAAACATAATAATAAGTTCAGCAATTTCTTAAGCAAAGATAGCCTATTACTTTTGCTCGAGAAAGAGATGACAGATCAGAAATGAAGAGCGTCCTTATGCTAAAGGATAGTTACAGATTAAAACCTAAGAAGATTCTTTTTAAATTAAGAGGATGAATAAGAAACCAGTGTGGGGAGACAGTAACATTCACTATGACTTACCATATGAATCTTAAATGCAAAAAAAAAAAATGCTTTAATATAAGAGCATTAGAACATCAGAGTAACCTCAAAAATCAAAGTAGCACCTTTCAGTTCATTTGCACTTACTTCTGGGATATTTTTGATAATACCTATGTATATGACATCTTTTTATAGAACTGTAGACCACTTATTCTTGCTAATCTGTGTTGGTTGTATGCCACAAATACTGGCTGACTGTCCTCAAATATGCAAAGAATTCCTTTATGGTTACTGCTTGAAATTATACTCCCTTCATGATAATTTATCAAATTATCTGGTTTTCTTTTAAAAATGTTTGATAAAATACAGTCATGGTCTTACCCATAAGGAACTAACTTCTTTGTTTTGTTTGTATGTACACTTGTATACATGTATCTGTGAAATCAGTCAATAAGTACCTGACCCCATGAAAATTCTGGGGCACATAACCAGCATTATCTCTTCTTTTGACTGTGAAAGTGGAAGAAATGATGATTTACATATTGAGTTGCTCATGTTCTTGAACACATGCACTTGTAAACATAAATTTTTGATATTCTGATGATACTTTGCAAGGCATAAATTACTTACAATAGATTTCAAAGTTCACTCTAGAAATAGCATAAAATATGTCTCTGAATACATATGAATTAGGGCAATAGTGATAATGATGATAAAAATAATAATAAATATTAATTACAATACTCTAGATGCATATCATGACTCATAAGGACTGACACTGTGTTTTCATGAACATTTCTGAGGCACTCAAAGTTTATGCTATTCCTGAAGAGAGCGTTTGGGTGATAATAAAAAGAATTCAACCCTAAATAAGAATATGCTGTGGAATGTGCATAAGAATATGAACTTTTAAAAAGTTCTACTGTTGTTTTCTCTTGCCAGGGAAGTGCTGTTTTACTTGTAGCTCAGGCTGCTTGTAAGATGAAAACTGAAGACCTCATTCAGCACCTCCATTGAGGATTGCATTGCTTTCTTCTCTTTAGAGCAGCCCTCTCAGGGAGGCTGGTCAACAGTTGTCAGTCTATTGCATCTCCCACATTCTCTTCCCAGCCAGCCAGTGTTCCAGGCTTGGTGTTCAAACACTGGTAGAACCTGAAACTACAAAATCACAATGGTAAATATAGACAGAGAAAAGTATATATTACTGTCATGTAATACAGAGGTAAAAATCAAGATCTAAATTACATTAAATTGAAGAATTTGGTTTAGCTGCATATTGGGAAAACAATACCAACATTTCAAGAACTCTGTTCTGTAATTCTTGATTGAGGAGGTTCAAGGAATTACCTCCTCTAAGTAAGGTCACCCAAGTCCCAGATACATATCTATCACTCCTCCTTACTCTCAGCTACTTTGAAGAACAAATAGAGTGTTTGGAACAAACCAGGCTGCTGTCTGTAGGAAGTGTTTCCAGGCTTCTTTCCAGAAAGGGTGATGTTCCCTTCCACAGCCTCTTCCTTATGTTAGCCTGGAAGGTTCTGGTTAAAGAAATGTACTTTGAATGAGAGATAAGAAACAACATTTGCCTTCATCTCCTTTTCTGTTAACCTTTGTCATTCAAGGATTATTAGCAGCTGAACTTCAGATGCCTTCCTTTTCCCCTTGCTACTTTTAGGATTGTGATTTTTAATTCATCTGAGTCTGTTGCTTTGTCAACTTTTAATCATTCTAATTACCTAATTATCTACTCTAATGAAATGATAAAGCCTCTAACAGTTCAGTCTTCTTTCTCCTCAAAGGAAATTCTATCTCATCCTCTGGGATGTTACCTTCTTTGTTTAAATATGAAGATAGGGAAATTATTTGGGGGCTGGGCATCAATTCTAATTTTGTCTGTTTAATCATGTTCCTTGCTCATTGTTGGGGTTTTTTTGTATTTGTTCTTACCCCTTGTTTACAGATCAATATTTCTATTAAACTTCCTTAGTAATAAATGGCAACAGGGAGAAGGGAAACAGACTTTGCATAAAATCTAAAAATTCTTTCCATATGTCCCAGTTTTGCTGGGACAGGATCCTAGGCCAGCCATCTTCTGCTGTGGTGGTTTAAGCCTTAACTGGTAGTTAAGAGCTCGGATTGGGGCAAGGCTGAGAATCTCTCCCCTACTGCCCCCTCCTCCCTCCCAACAGAGAGAGAGAACAAAAAAAGCAAATCCACCAAGCAATAATTTGGAGTTGACTTGGAAGTAGAGAGATAAAGAGTTTTCTTTAAACAAACAAACAAACAAAAATATATATATAACAATAACAGGTAAGGTTCACAAGGGCAAGGAACAGGGATGGATGGGAGGGGGACAAAGAAGAATACAAAACCAGTCTCTCTCTGAAGAGGTGCAGAGGCATCAGGGAGGAGGATCAGGCCCAACCACGTGGCAGAGGAGCAGGAAGGCGGTTGCAGTAGCTCTCATCCAGGAGAGGCAGGAGCCAAAAGGAGAGCTAATGACTCCAATGCCTTCCCTTTTATACCCTAGCTGATCAGGGAGGGGGGAGCGAAACAGACTCAGTTTCCCAAGGGGAAAATGCCCTGCAGGGAGGGCAAAGCACTCACAAGCCCTCCACCCTGTTTTCAAAATGGGCGTTAACCCACCACATCTGCTTTAAAAGTCATATATAGTAAACCCTGGTTTAGTTTTCCCTGAATTCAGATGAATGTGATAGAACATAATTTTAGAGAAATTGTCACATAGCTTTTCTGAACACATTTCTGCTTGCCATAGTTACTGATCTGAATCTGTGATCCAGATCTTTATAGTCTGTAAACTGACATACTTTCTTTGAAATATTTTGTTGTGAAATATAGGGTACTGCATTTTCTGCAGTTTAAGGCTGTGTCCTTACTTTCATCATAACACTAAAAATCCCCTGTAATTCTCAAAATCAGAGATAGTCACATTGGGTCTTCTGTCCTTCCCCCTTAATTCTGTACTAAAAATTGAAATTCACAGTAAATCAGATGAAAACATATTTAGATTTTGAAATTATCTAATGGATTCTTTCAGGCTTACAATAACGACATCATGTAGACTCACATCTCTTTGACTAGCTTCTTGTTTGAGATGAAATCTTTTGAGCAATCTTTCTGCTCTGTTTCGGGTAAAGAACGGTTCAAGCGTGAGGTATAATTTTGGGTGAGATCGATGTGGTGCACATAGGCACTTCAGCATTTTTGTAAATTAAATAATTGTGAGAGACTAAAAGCTTGTCTCTCCTGGTGTGACTCAACAAAGATAACATCACTTGATGCTTGCCCAGACAATAGCTGATATGTGTTGGGCAGAGCCACTGGAATGAGTCTTGGAAGGTGCAAAGATAGCATTGATCACTGGACCACAGCTGGCCTGACAACGACAATGGACTGAGGCCACCTTCGGGAATATGCATAAAACAAGATAATCTCCACCCATCAAGTACCCTGGAAAGGGAGGATGGTGAGACAATGGATTCACCACCTGTTTCCTGATGTGTAAGGAGTGTGTGGGCAAGTAGATGGAGAAGGAGGAGGTGGAGGCACCCCCCCCTCCATCCAGACCCTTGCCCAAACACACAGGAATGCACAGAAAGATTTCCTGGGGAACGATACCTGGATATTTACCTAAGGACGATTTCCTGGCCCCTGAATTCCTGAGGGACAATACTTGGACACATAGCTAAGGACTAAAAAAACTGTATAAAAGACTTGAGCAACTACTGGTTTAGTAGAAATAAAACAGAGAACCGAAAACACAGATGAAGGAAAACACAGGACAATGCTGCTGAGAAAGAAAGCATGAGAGATGGAAAAGCCTGTGACAAGGCTGCTCCGAAGAAAAGAGGCCATGGAGCCTGGAAGAAGCAAACTGAACCTTCTCTCTGTGTCCTAAGATCCGCCTGCTGCAACTCATGGAGCTGAAGAGGCTGCCCAGAGGACCACATCTCTTCTCCAGCCAAAGCCTCAGCACCCTTTCTCTACAGACTCAACATCTCCTGCAGCACCTTTCCTCCACAGACTCGAACTGTCTTGGGGGGGTGAGAGGTGTGGTAATATAATTCCTTTCCTCTTCTCTCTCCCTCTCCTCTCTCTATCTCTCTTCTCTCTTCTCTCTCTCTCCCCCCTTCTGATCCATACACTTTATTTATGTAATAAATAGTCTAGCTGTTGATATTTTGGCCTCATTTGTACCTCTAATTTCACAACATGGGAATATTCAAAAGAACTTGAGTCTCTTTCCCTCTCCGGACTGAGACAATAATAAAAACATTGAATGTAGCTAACTGTGACAAAATGGTAACTACACTTCTCCAGTATTCTGCACTGACAAAGATATGCAAACCAGCAGATTATCCATAAACAAGTTTACAATTGCGTTTATTGCAGATAGTCTTTGATTCATTCCCAAACAACCCGTTTATATAGGGGAAGCTATGCAGCTATTTACAGGATGACGGCAGCTTATTGGAAATCAGTTCAGAAAGTGCTAGGTGTGATACCTAACCAAACATGTTGACATGTTTTTCTGCAATAAAATATCCACAAGGTCATATTTATTTTGCCAGAATAATGAAACATCACCTCTATTCTCCTCTGATTTGAACAGTAAGTCTGAAGATCATGTTTACTTGATTGAACTTTATTTTAGTTAAGAAATGGAAGTGGAAAATATACACAGATTTCAGTTTCAGTGCTAGTGATTTTGAATTCAAATTCTAACAAAGCCCTGGGACATTCATTACCCAGCACTGAAATAGTTATAGGTTGGACAACAACAGCATTTGAACTAGGTCTAATTTATAAACTGTATGATATATGAGAAGTGACATTCCTGACATTTGAATTTTATTATCTCATTTGTAATTCTGCCCAACATGTTATCCTGATATTCCCAAAGCTGTTTCATAGCTTTCAATTGTCTTACACATGACCATGTGAAGTGTGACCATAAAGATAAATGAATGGCACAGCATTTTTTTGCCATTATAGAAATAAACATAAGCTCAATGGTATGACACTCTGAATGTAAGGCTGGTTTCTCATTTTCCCATTTGACTACCCTGGCTCTACTGCACCTATACTCAAAGCAAATGCAAAGAAGCAGAGTGAAGCCTCATGTGTATGCAATGAAGATGTATGAGGACTGACTTGAGGTTTGCTAGATGTTCATGTGAAATGCTGTTTTAGAGCCTTTGGATTCACCAAGACAGATGCATAGGCTGAAAGACATAACAGATAGATATATGCCTTTTCAGAGTTGCATCTGAAAACTGCATATCATGTCTTAAAATTAAATTGGGTGCCTATGGTCAACATGCCCTAGAAATCTTTCCCCTCACTGACTCCATGGAGGTAGCCAGGATATTTGTATTCCTTGCAGTATGAGTAATACAACAAACAACATTATCATTTGTTGGCACTGCCTGTATCCAAAGAAGGGCAATGAAGCTGGTGAAAGTGATAGAGAATTGGTCTTATGAGGAGCAGTGGAGGGAATTGTTTAGTTTGGAGAAAATGAGGTTCAGGAGAGACCTTATCACTCTCTACAACTACTTGAAAGTAGGTTTCAGTGAGATGGGCATTGCTTTCTTCTCCCAAGTAACAAGTGATAGGACAAGAGGAGGTTTAGACTGGTAGGAAAAATTCACAGAAAAAGTTGTCAAGCATTAGAACAGGCTGCCCAGAGAAGTGGTTGAGTCACCATCCTTGGAAGTATTTTAAAGATAAGTAGTTGTGGTGCTTAGGGACATAGTTCAGTGTTGGACTTGCTAGTGATAGGTTAATGGTTGAAATCTTATTATTGTAGAGGTCTTTTCCAACCTAAATAATTCTATGATTCCACACGAAAACCTTGTGACTTAATGAGAGGTCATTCAGTCTGAGGCAATTATACACACAAATCCAAATTAAGTTGTAAAGAAACAATAAGATTAGAGAAAATGGTGTCCAGAGCAGAGAAAGTGTTAATTGTCTGAGGCAGCATCTAGACAGCATTTAAGCGTGCACAGGTATTCTAAATGGTTAAATCATCCAAACAAAGAAAAAAGACAATTGTATCTTTGTACTTTAGGCTGGTTTTGGGAAATTCTAGATACAAGCTTTGCCTCCCAGAACTGTGTATTTTACCATCGTTGGATATATACATTGAAGATATATATATATATATACACTTAGGAAATCAGAAGAGGTTTTGGATTCCATTCTTGCAATCAAGGCAGTGAAACATTATCATTATGATGTAAATTCTGCATTTGGTTAGCAGGTTCCTTTGAAAGCCCTATGCTCCTGCCATAAAGGTAATTCTGATTTACATTTGTTCACATAATGAATTTTGGAAGATAATGTTTATTTTCATTCATATACGTTCCAAAAGGAAAGACATTGTGGGATTAAGATTATCCCATCAGGAAAAGCAATCAAACACACAGCATGATGGCTCTACAAAGAAAGAGAAAAGAATTTCAGCCAGTTGGGAAGCTGTCCCAGATACTGATGAAAAGATAATAATTAATGATAGGATTTTTATTCATTTATTTGTTTAGAGACAGATGCATTACTAATTTTAACCTCAAAAGGACATTTCAGCCTTGCAAATTGTACAGATTTTTGGATGGTGCTTTTTAGATCTCTTTATAAGGAATGTGGACTTTGCTCTTGGCATTTTCTTTCAAGGATCCTTGAATCTAAAGGAACTCCCTTCTCCTTTCCAGTTTCTTCTGAGCTGAAAATATGAGTTTTGTGTGTCACATTTTGATCTTATATAAACTTATTTACCTCAGTAACTACTCATCATTCAGTGCAAAAGATGAAATTTTGGACTAGCCCATTCCAGCAGGATCAGGGCTTCCCTCAAGCATTTTCCACCCAGGTTTTGAAAAAAGTCCTCATGTAGATCAAAATTCTTCTTAGTGTTCCTTTCATGGTCTTTATGAATGTCTTTTGTTGGTGAAGAGAGGATAGCGATGCATCTTATTGCCAATATTTTGCTAGTATTTTAATTGCTTCTGTGACACTATTGACTTATTTTCTCTCTAATGCATCACCAAAGAATGTAAAAGGCTGCCCCCTGAAGTCACTGATGGATATGCTGATTGTCTTTGGATGGAGTCCTGCAAGGAGTATGGCACTTTCCCGTTAGAAACATTTTGACACCCTGTTATCTTCCTGAGTTGATCAGTCACCTGCTGCTACCCCACCTGCCTTCTTGGCAACTAGAAATGTCTGTCTGCCTCTCTTTTCTGTTTTTTTTTTCCTCCCTTCTCAGGCTCTGTAAGTATCAACAGGTGGGATCAATTGTGAGGAAGGATGTTGTGCCAATGCTTCATTGCTGGCATGGAAGCAGGAGCTCCTGTAGAGGGAATAGGATGTGCAGGTTGAAGCAGGATTCTCTGCAGAAGTTGGTGCTGTCTGGCACCCGTGCTTTACTAGAAGGGTCCAACAAACTTTGGAGCAGGCAGGGTGCCATCCTGACAGATGGACAGAAGGAGTAGCCAAGACACCAGGTAGTTATGCAGCAAGTGTGTTTGCTGAAGGTTTGATTGTCAGCCAGCAATTACTGTTTGTCTTGAATCTAAACACATTTGTGTAAAGAAATGAATACACCTAGACCGGCACTGTATTGAGAAAAATGGAAAAAGGAACTTCTGAAGCTGAACAGAAAGGTAGGTCCTAGCCATATCTGTATTCAGCTAATGGGTGTGCTCATATGCACCCATTTACAGTGACGAGTTTTTCTAGAACATGCTTTGTTAACAGGAACTGTCCCCTAATAATAAGTATTGACATTTTCTTCTGCTGTATATGGCAGAGATATGCATACTTCAGAGTGTTTTAAGGTCAATCCAATATTCTATCTTCCAAGCAGAGGGTGTTTTTTCTGGAGCTAACACTTTTCAGGCAGAATCAAGAAGCATATATGCAGAAAGATGTAAAGAACACTTTTAAAATCCATTGAGTATGCTAGCATCTTAAAAACAACATTTCCAATTCTATGTGAAGGTTTGAATTGCACTTAAGAGGTACATAGCTGCAGGTAATTTAAGTGGTCACCTCTGTTTTGAGAGAATACTGAGAGCAATCACACTTGTTTGCAAATAATCTCCTCATTCCAAGCAACTACATAGCATCTTCAGTGTGAACATTTGAATTAACTTCTGGCATCTCAAACAGACAGATTGCCAAGATTTTAGGAATGAGATCCAGCCTTGATATTGTATATAATAACAGACTCGCATTAGCCTAGCAGTGAGTTACTTGAAAACTTTCTCATATGATAAGTAGACAAACCCCTCATTACACCATGCAAAATTGTTTTCCTATCTGATGGAGTTGTATTGTAGGTTGATACTGACAACTGAAAGGCTGTGCCATTGTTGTATTTTTGTCTTTTCCATTCAGCATTGTTTCACATCTCATTTGCATTACTATTATCATCATTGATTAAGATAGGACCTCGGGTGAACCCTATGAAGACAACAGTCCTTATATTGTATCAGTGTCTGTTTAAAAGGAGGCTGAAGAAAATTATGCCATGCACACCAGCCCTACTAAGTCATTTTTGTGTTCTCTGCTGTTGCAGCTCATTGTTATATTTAGTGTCTGACCACAGGATCTGCCACATGATGAACAGTCAAAATGAAAAATAGGAAAACCAAGATTGTATTTCAGCAATTCCTCCCAGCTTGTAAACTCTCAAAAATGTGAAATTGGGTAGGATTAGCTCAGAGAGGTTGTATTACCTCTTCCAACTTTGTCCTGTTTAATTATAGTGCATCTTTTAAGAAGTATGTTGTGTGTTTTAGAGGAAGTAAAGAAAAACAGCTTACCAGAGAGTAGAAGACAAATAGATTATGCTGATTAATCTTTGAGATTGATTCAGTAAGGTGAGAAAGCAGCTTTGAAAATACTCCTGCTTTTCTCTTGTTCTGATGTTTTTTTCCAGATCCTGTATACATTGTGTCAGAATAAAAACCTGAAGCTAAATTCCTTGCTGGAAAAACTTTTGTGGCATTTGAGATGTCCCCTTAAAAAGGATTCACTTTGAAAATGCTTTTAACGATATTAGAGGTCACGTTTCTCTGTACATGCAATCTGACATATGCTGGCCAGTTGTACAACACACTCATAAATCCACTTCAGCTGATCAACTTTAATGTGTTTAATACAGGCAGCAGTAAAACAGATGTATAGTAATTTTATTCTCAGCATAATTAAAAGGCCTTTTCCTTTCTATAAAGAATGTAAAAGATCTAATTCATGGAGGGCTAGTGAGTTACAATACGTGCAAGAGTGGTAGATGTCTGTAGGTCTGGAGGAGAATTCTTCAGTATTTGGAGTCCAGAAATACAAACATGAATATCCAATAACTGAGCAGTCCCAAGCCTATTTTCAGGCTTCTTCACAATGCCTGGTGGAGGAAATTATAATTTACAGAGCACCACAGTGGCTGGTCTTTGGAATCTCTGGGTATATTCAGTTTTACAGAGATAAAGGCTATATACTTTTTTCTTACCAGATTTATCACTGTGCAAAACTATCTTAAGGAAGAACCACAGTTAATTTGGCACCTAATTTGTTATTTATTTGATTGAATGCTGTTACCATCAGAAGTGTTTGTAATGGCAGTTGATCAGAATTCAATTTAAATAAGCTATATAGCCTACAGTAATTTGCTTTGTACAGATCACCGGCTAATACAGAGGACTCATCATGTTCAAAACTAAGAGGAGGTAAATATGTGTAAATTTTTGCTTATTTTAATGGATATTCCAAGTCCAGCAGCACTTGTGCAGAAGTGTTTCTGTGTGCTTCTACCATGATAAGAGGGAACAGAATGATTACTGCTTTGTAAATAAAAATGTGATGATTTTCATAAAGCCACCTATCTAAACATCTCCACGTTGCCATATTATCATGGTCTATATTATTGCCTAGATAGGACTTCTTTCCAACTCCTCAACTTATTTCCTGTGAATAAAAAGGAACTGGGACAAGGCACCCTATTGATCATGAAGTTCGGAATGTAAAATGCTGTATCATATAAGGTTATGTTATAGCACAGTACAGTTGGTAATAATTTCTTTGAGAATATTGCTTGCAACTGCAAACTGTTTCATGGATCTCTGTTCAGAAGCATTTGTGTTTCATGGAATGAATCAGTTTCTAAATCACAAGTGACTGATTTCCACTGTTTGTATTCATTGTAGCAGCCGTAGTTTGAGGGGAGAAATCATTGCAAATTTGAAATACTGATTTGATAAACATCAAAATTCAAGAGCTATAGACATAGAAGTAAATTTAAAAGCAAGCAGTTGGAATTTTATCTGCAAAGTGATTGCTAAATGGAGGCAAAGGTCAGCTGCAATTCACTCTAGGGAACCAAGATTCACACTGTAAGTGATGCTGCAGGTGCTGTGCTGGACAGTGAAATACAATGTTTTTAATTAAATCATGGTTTTTCCTAAGGGAATATTGCATTAAAATCCATCTGAATGCAACATAACGGCAAGGTTTATATTCCTGGTTCTTAGTCAAGTCATTATATTAGTCTGCCTATTAGATCATGAGGGAGGCATTTCAAAATACAGCAGCAGTTTTACAGAGTAGATAATTATGGCATGTGATGACTGACAGAAATGACTACAGGTTTTTTGTTGTCATTGCTTTTTTTTCTTTTCCCCTTCTCTCCTCCCCACTTTTTTTCTTTTCTTTTTTTTCCCCCCTTGTCTCTCTCTTAATATGTTTTTTTCTTCTTGACAGTTCCTAGCATCAAAATGTGATATAGCACTTTGATTGCAATTTAGCTTTTTGTTACTTTATTAAGCAAAGTGTCAGTCATAATTTGTCTGTGGCTGTTGGTGACATTTATAGTTATACTACAATAATTCTTGATATATTTATGCTTCTAGTCTCCAACTATCTGTATTCTTTCACTGTTGTAATACCTAGCTTCAAAGTAGTGAACACAGAGTTAGATATGCAGTAATTTCATTGGACACAAGATCATATACACTCTTGAACACAGATTTTTATGTAATTGCACTAGGACAAAGAGCATGTAGTGTTAGTGTGATGATTACTTTTGACTTGACAGAAGTATAATTGAGAATTACATGTAAGAGATTTAATTTCAAAATATCTTTATTAATGTGTATTAGAGTATTTTTCCCAAAGTTTAAAATCTGCTTCATTGTCAGAATAAGGTAATTTGGGTTGTTAATAGGCACCTGTACTCTTTAGTTTTACACTATCTTCTCTAAAAATGCAAGTTGAGCTTGCAAGACTTTTCTTTTGTGTCTTTTAACTAATGCTGAACTAGAGTGGTTTTGAGTTGGAGTATGTATTACACATAATTACTTCATCTGGATCATCTCTATCATGGGTTCAGATATATTCATATGACTGTTCTCAGGGCTGCAGAAAGAATACTATTTGTGTGCCACCAGGCTTCAATACGAGTATACAAACTCAGTTTAGTTTGAATTGCATTTAGTTTAAAAAAAATTCTTACTTGTATCATAAAGCATGTTTTTTGGTCAACATGAAACTTTTTCTTTTATCTAAAATGATTTTTTTTTTCATATAAACCCCTACTTTTGAGATGAAACAAAGTCTTGGTTTTGTGGTCTGTCCAATAGCTTGGAAGGTAAACATCCATGAAGGATGCAGTATTGCCAGGCTTGATTATATATTTTTTAAAGTATTTATTATTTTCCTTTTAGAAAGGCTAAAGTCCATGACGTGAAGGGGTAGAACATCACCACTGGAAGATGTGATGTTCAACATCCTCCAGACAATGTTTTGTTTAAGGATAAGCTCTACAGTATGTGCATCAGAAGCTGACATGGCAGAATCAACAGCGGAATCCTTTTCATTTTCACTTCCTGAGTCAGTGACAGACTATATATTTTTCATAAGGGAGTGAAAAACACTGACTGTATTCTCTATCTTATTGATTAGGCTATCCTAATTAATAACAGGCTTCAAGCTCTACCCTCCAATGGAAAAAACAGTTTCTAACTTTGATTTATTTCAGATAGGTGCCCTCATCAACGGAATGCTTTGATTCAGGTTCCTCAGCTATTCTTTTTGAAACTGTTTTGCTCTTCAGAAAATGTTTGCCTAAGTACAGGGGGCATGAGGGCTTCAAACGACAAAAGCAGTGTTTCCTAAGTGCATAAACAGTAGACCAGTGAAATTCCTTAGTAAAGAAGAATTGGAATGGGAAAAACCAAACCAAACCAAAACCCTCAAACATTAGCTAGCACAATATAAGTCAGGGGTACATGGGAAGGGAGCTCAACTGGCAGCTTTACATGAATGAATTATATCTAAGCCAGGACATTCCCTATCCTGATTTTTAAAAAAAAAGAGGGGAGGGGGGGAGGCTGTTTCAGAAGAATATACAGGGAATATGTCCATATCCTTTTGTTATTCTTTCTTATACATTTGTCTCTAGTCACTGTTGGGACAGAAGGAAGGACAGATGGACCCTTGTTTTAAAGTGTACAGATCCTCTTATTTTCTGGAGACTGGAAAAAGCAAAAAATTACATAATGGACTAATTCTGACATAAATGATAGACTACTTATTTTACCCATGAAAATTCTGTGGCTTTGTGGGAAAGAGACCTTCCTAGAGAAATAGAAATGAGATTTCCTGTGTCCCTAATATGAAAGCATAATCACCAACATTAAGTCATCGCTCAGCATTGGGTCCAGCTTAACACTGCTTTGCACAGAACTGCTTTGTGGTCATGTTGCCTCTTTCCTAGCTAGTTTTCTTTTTCTTATTTTAATAGCTTATCTTAAATGTTGGTGATTGTAGAAACTGTCTTCTTGGTGTGGCCCCTACAGGAGAAAAACATATATACTATTATATTAAAGGTTAGATTTTACTAAATGTACTTATTTTAACAATTGAATAGAATTAATTAATTTGTCAAAACAGTTAAAAGTAATTTTATTTTCATAGACCACATAGTGCAATAAAAAAAAAGAAAAATCATCTGAGGGGAGCCAGGGGCCTGAACATTGGGAAAGTGGAAGCAGACTGCTAAAATTCATATGGGGAAAATGCAATATTACACAAGACAAATAGACAGGAGGAAAGAATCTAAACACAGTAATGTCAAAGGAGACAGTGAGCAGAAAATCAGAAACAATTTTGCAAGGCCACACTGTGGCAAAAAAGAAATTGAATGCCATTTTGTTATCCATACATGACATATCAAGCAGCATTGATGGAAAGTAATAATCTCCTCAAAATAGTGAATGCTGAGGACTCGGTACAGAAAAGTAAAGCTTTTCTACCAGTAGTTTGTTTTCTGGACTCACTACTAGGTTGTCTGAGCTTCTGTGATTATTTAAACCCACTGGCCATTAAGACGGCATACTTTTCCGTATCTTTGCTAGAGTAAATCTTCATTATCAGCCAGTTTTATGCACTAGATCTCTAGTAGAAATAATTCTCAGGGGTCTCTGAGGCAAAATTCAGGAGAGAATTACCAAGACATTCTTGCTGAAATGAGTTTGAAGAACTAGAAAGTACAAAAAGGCTTGTGGCCATGTTTCATTTAGTATATACATTATTCAGATTTTTCTGTAGCCTACTGAAGGCAACAGACACCAGTTGAATTAGGTAATGTATTTATTAGCTGAAAATATAAAAAGAAGTACATATATATGTATCTATGTCATGAAAACAGATCACCATACTATTAAAAATGGATTCTATTATCTATATTGATTTATGTAACTCCTTACTCTATTATTAGCCTGGACTGATATAACTCTTCATTACTTATGGATTTGCATTTCATTCAGTGCTCCTCTGCCAGAAACACAGTGCCAAGAAGCAAGAAAATGTCATGGTGAAGCTGTTTGTTTTTAGGTTAGTTTTGTGGGGTTTTTTCATTTTCCACATTTTGGAATACTTTCCGTCTGTTTCACAGTTCCATGAATAAAGCTCAATTATATAGTGTGAATGTCACTTGCACAGGAGAAGTGCCAGCACCAAAGACTGAAGTGGTGATGAAGTAATAAAATAACAACTACATGAGCCATAGGCAAGTGGGTGGATTTAAAACAACTCTTGCCCTGGATGGCCGGTTCAGGTCATTAAGGCTATCTGTCCAGTTTACCAAGATGAAACAGGCAGAGAACTGAGAGCACATAAAGAACAAAATCTATTCAGCTTAGCCCGTAAACACTTTGGAGATCAGGTGCAGATCTGCTAGAGCTATAAAGGGCTTTCAAGAGCAATGCAAGCCTTGTACGCACCAGCTTATCCACCAAAAATGTTCAGAACCACTCGTATTTCCAGTAGCAAGCTCTCAACATACTTAATTAGAAATGGAAATGATAGAGCAACCCTACCCTTTGTTGGAATTTGATCAGATTAGAATTTCTGGAACATACGTCTGACTTCTGAAAAGATACTAAGTTTATTCAATCACAACTTGAGTGTTTCTCTATAGACCTTTGGTAACCTCTGGTGAATGTCACAAATAGAAAAAAATAATCCTAATAACACGGTACATGAAACTAATTTTTTTGTAAAAGTATTCACTTTTTTTTTCAGAAATAAACCCGTATTTGTGTGAAATACACTTTGCACTTGTTAGTGTTGCTATTTTTGGAGAAATAAGATTCTTACTATGCAACTTTTTTTTCTTCTTTAATTAAAAAAAAAAAGGTGCTGTGTAGCTCGCTGATTTCAAGTAGGTACCTAGAGGCAAGATTTCACACATGAGTCTCCCATTTAGGTTAATAAAAATCTTCACTCTGTACACACAAAAAAATGTGCCCTGTTTAAGATATTCATGGCATGTATTAATACAGCCATAACAAGTAAAAGGATGGTTTGATTTAGTAGTTTCTTTGTGGGTAAATAAAGATGCCATACTCTTAGACTCCTTTTCCGGTCTGTGATAATTGTTCCTGCTTTATGTTAGCCCAGTAGTACAAAGATGTGCAAGCTTGTAATAAATATAGACTAAAAATTAATGCTGAAAATAAAAGTTGTTTAAATCTTGAAACAGTATTAGAAATAGTAGAATAATTAGTTTTAAACTTTTTTTTTTCAAATCCCAGACCAGTGTATTCTTGATGTAAGTTTTCTTTCTTTTTATTTATTTATTTTTTTAACCACAATAAGTAGGTTGTAGGCTTTGCGTTGGAGATACCATATGGAAAGTACTGATTAAATGGGAAATGATAAGCTGCAAATTGGATTCAAGATTCATGAGTCACAGTGCTCAATAACGCATGCCAGTAATTTAATAAAACCCAGAATGCATGTATGTATATCACTTATACATGTATATATATGCCAGTTCTACCTAATTGCTGTTAAGAGTCTGACAAATATATTGGTGTGGTTTTTTTGTTTTGTTTTGGGTTTGTTTGTTTGTTGCTTTTGGTGTTTTGGGGGGTGTTTTTCTTGGATTTTTTTTGTTTCTTGGGTTTTTGTTGGTTTGGGTTTTTTGGTGTGTTTGTGTAAGAAATAACACTCACATCAGGAAAATCAGACAGGTGTTTTGGATGCTTGGAAGGAATAGTAGAAAATACAACATTTATGTTGGAGCATATAATAACATTTATATTGGAGTGTATATATAATCTCTCTTTATGCTTGTTCATTGCATAGATTATAAATATTTCCTAAGTACAGCCATTTGGACATATTTTTAGGAAGAGTCTTACAAGCAGAGATGTCAGAAGGCAGATCTGAGATGAAAGTTTTCTGCTGACATTTCTTGATAAACTGAAATAAACATGCCGCATTTAGAAAGCTAGAGGAAAGTATGCCAGAGAAGCCATTTGGTTGTATTGATTAAAACTGATGCATGCTTTATGATGAAGTGTTATATCCTTTCTCTACAAGTAAAGAACAACAATATTGTGTTTAGTTTGTCCTGAATGAATGATTTACTGTAATCAAAGTCCTTATTTTAGTCTTCTAGAAAATGAAGTGTAGACATTATCAAGCTAAGGGGAGGCTTTTTGTTTTCTAGGAAGTAACATTGCTGAAGGGGCCTCTCTGTGCCTGAGATCCAAGGTATAATGATAGCTGATAGTATTTGTGAGAGATGGAGGCTCTTCAGTGAAGCTGCACAATGAATCACTAATAAAACCCAATTAGCTGCTTAGATGGTTCCCTTTTAGTCATCACTCAGAGAATGAAAATCATGAGAGATGGGTGAGCATCACAACTGGGTCTATTGCAATGGCAAGAGGTAAAATGATGATGGATCTTTGTTGAAGTCAAAGAGGACAGTAACATAAGTGAGTGAATTTTAGTAATGGTTCTCTTTAACAAATCAATGCAGAGCTGAAATCAGTGGGTGATAAAAGAACAAAATTAATTTGTCATAGGGGTGATACTGTGGTGAGTGGTAATAGCACAGGGAAGGGTACCCAGTACAGGAGTGACTTGCTAGCTAGAGGCAACAGCATTGCGATTAGAGGCCATACTGCCAGCTAGCAACAGCAACCCACAGCAACTGCATGGTGAGAGGAGGTTGGTTCACCACTGGGTTTATTATTAGAGGTTGTAGCAGTTAGAAATTGTTTGAGATGACATCAAGGTACCTCTACGTGTGCAGGCATCATTTTATGATAAAAGATGAGAGTCTGTCTGCATGCATACTAGAATGATGCTGAGTACTGAAAAAAGACTGAGTCGTGTATTGGAAAGGTACAAGCTGGAGAAACATCTTTCGATGTCGATAAACACAAAGTGATAGATACTGGGGAAAAAAGCAAAGGGCATCCAGCTTTAAAAAAAATATGGTCTCTCTATTCTGGAGAAAAATGTTAGAATTATGAGAGGTAGTTTAGTATGCAGTATTAGGAAAGCAAATTAAATGTTAGCAGCTAAGTGAACAGAGGGGGAAAAAAAACAAAAAGGAAATTCTCACCCTTATGAAGGCATCCACGTACAGCCACTGATGGGAGTCAGGATATTGAGCTAGATGGGCTATTCTTCTGACCCAGCATGGCTGTTCTTCTGTTTTCATATGCTCACAGCTGGGCGAGAAAATCAAATCAATGGTCTGATGCCTACAGTTCTGCAGGCCTGTGTCTTCCAATCAGATAAACACTAGCTTAATTTATTGCTGTTTTGTTTTCCCCAAGTCAATGCTGTGTCACTTTTCCTTGTTATACCTTTGGCTTTATTCATTTATGTGTAGATTTTGTGAGAAAAGAACTCGTTATACTGGGGGTCACAGAGCTGGTTTATGTCTACCACAAACTGGCCTGATAGCTGCAACATATGAAAGAAGTGCTACAGAAGTACTGAATTCTAGAGGTGTTTATCCAAGAACATGTTAAGAGATAGTAACTATTCTAACAACTGAAACAGTGTTAGATAAAGTTATGAATACTAATCCAATTTATTAATTGTAAACCCAAACAGAGCTCATGGTCTTTTCAACAGCTAACTGCCTTCAGACTCTGAATGCGCCTTTATTGAGAAATGCATTTTAATAATGCAGGAGTAGTTTCTAGACAGGAGACTTGTATAAATTAGTGCAGTATTATAAAAATCTAGATTGAGAGGAAATGTGTTATGGCCTAAAACACTTAGACTATAGCTACCTACCTCAGAAAAGCTCAGCTAATAAATATGATCCATTCCAATGAGAATCAATATTAATGATGATTGGCTTTGTGGATTTATGTTTCAAGTGTAGTCACTTGAATGCACTCCCCATCTCAGAAGGAGTAAGTGTAGGGTGAGACTGGCTCTACCTCTATTCATGACATTTACTGGAATTTACTATTTGTGATTCCTCTACTACTTTCTTAAAGTCATTTAAATCTATGCAATAGGTCCATTAATTACTGTGAAAAGAATAGTGGGTAGATTTTTGGTAGAGTTCTGTACAAGCTTCTTTCCTTGAAGAAAGTAAAACAGCCACATTTCCTTAGATGTTCTCATTCTGAATGACCCTTTGACACAGATTGTTCCTTAAAAATAAGAAAACTGTAATTCTGTTTATTTCATTTGCACTTGTTAGAAGGTATTTGACTTTATGAATAGTCTCCTGGAGAGCATGGTGGCATCAACTGTTAGTATAAGACAGTGAGAACCTCTCTTAAGAAGAAGAGAAACATGAGTCTGTGCAGCTGTCTAAATCCCATCAATAAAAATGAGATTCTAGGGGTGAAACCCTTAAACTGCTCATGTAACTGGCAAAATTCCTGGAGTTTTTTGATAGGGCCAGGATTTCACCATAGAAGTGTTGGCTCTCTTTGGTTTACAAATAAATCAGAAAATGTTCCAAATCATGTTTGTGTTGGCTGCCCACAAGCATTTATGAACAGATTAGGGCAGAAATTTTCTGTACGTGTTGCCTGCAGTGTTCCTGACATGTGACTGGTCATCTTTTCTTCACTGGATAGTTATTTTTCGGTGTTTTGTGTTTTTTTCTTATCAGGAGACAAATTACCAATGAGTAACAAATAATGCAATTCTGATCGGAATCTGTATCACTGTGTTAATTAACAACACAAATAATTAGTTGCCAGAAGAATCTAATAAGGGGGGAAAATGAGTGTCTGAAGGTAACATTTTAACTTTATATGGCACTGGCATTCTCTATCAGCCAGGTAGTGAAATAGTTGAAGAAAAGTAAGATTTGATTTCTAAAGAATGGTAGATAAGTAGAAATAAATTTGACTGTCCATGATGTCTTTTCAGATAGTAATACACATTATCCCCTGGCCAGATTTTGTGCTTAAGACACTGGCTTTATTGAGTCCCTGGGGAGACTTCTCAGTGTTTCAAGACAGTGGTTTTGCCTCTGGTATCACACAGAGCATGTGTCAGATATATGTAACCTCCCTACTTGTGCTTCTGCAGACAGCAGCAGGGCATTTCATACTCTGATATGGTTTCTTCCAAGCATGTCTGAAAGAATGACAGCGTTTGGAAAGTAGGCAAGTGAGAGAGGGGGAAAACAAGAGAAGGTCCTGCCTTCCAGCCAGCAAAGTTTGACATGTGCTGACCATGCAATTTCCTTGAGTGTGGCCTCTGGATGGAAGATTCCCTCTGCCATTGTCAACTCCTGACAGAAAGCCTGGAACTGTGGACATGATCTCTATGTGGAGAATATGAAGTAAAAATGTGCCTGCTGTTGGCTGATGGCAGGGAAATAAGTGGCTTAGTTTTGGGGTTTTGTTTGTTATGGGGTTTTGTAAGTTGGAATTAATACAAATGTCAACAAATATGGCCTTAACTACTGTTGAAGCCAGACAACTGCAGAGCATGGTCTGTGCAATGATAAAAGGCATGGTGGCATTGTGGCTGCAGAACTGGGAGAGAGGATGCCTTCCATAATTCCTCTGCTGACTGTAGTCACGGAGTTGAAGTACATTCCTTGTCATTCTGTCTGTAAAATAACGACAGCGATATTACACTGTCACTGAGGGGAGAGCATGATGGCTATGTTTAGTCTCATCTGTCAGCTCCTGGGAAGAGAGAGGTGAACTGAGGCCCCACGCGCTGGGCTGCAGCCTGGCAGGTAAGGGCAGCACTGTCCTGCCAGCCGCCTTCCCACTTTCAGCCTGGCCCTTGCCTTGCTCTTGCAAAGCTGCAGGGGGGCCCAAGACCGAGCCTGGCCCAGGCAGGTGCTTGCAGAAAAGCTTCAACCCCATGGGCTCAGCTGCTTACCTAAGGATCATGTCAATGTCTTGTCCTCTCCAGGTCAGTGCTCCCTCTTCTGTCTGCCTTGCTTGGTTCTTGGTTTGTAACTTAGGGTTTACCTTTCTTTGAATATTGTGTGAATGGGTAATTTCCCACAAAGGGCCAGCTGCCCTATTTTTAGTCACTCTTTTCTACTTTGCCCATGTTTGTGTTGTGAGTGGTGACTGCAGGGCTGCTTTCACATGGTCAGTGGAGCCCATAGCCACCAGAGGTAGAAGCCCTTTCAGGTGCTTTGCTCTTAAGCCCAGGGCGAATGCAGTGCCCTTAGGACCAGACCCACAGGCCCTGGGAAGATGCATCCGACAGGTATTTTGCTGTAGTGAGTGCTGGAGGAGAGGATCACCTCCACCTAAAACTCTGCTGGTTAGGATGCTCTCACTTATGTTCAAAATGCCTCCAATGACCGATTATTTCTCGTTGCCTCTAACTTCTTGGAGCCTGTCAGCTGGTTCTGCATCCATTAAGCATGTGCCTTACAGGTATCAAATATTGAAAGTATTTTACTCTGAGTGTCATGTAGTGCTAAGCCTTGCAAGTGTTTGTTACATCTATGCTGTTACTTTTACCAGCTAAGCCTGGCATCTCATCAAAGAAATTTCAACAAGACCTGTTTCCAGGAAACTGCAGCAGTTATGCATCTAGGCAGTTTTGAAAACATGCCAGGTATCTATCTGAATCTTTGTGTACTACATATCTATAAAATATGGCTTTCAGTCCCCTATTATACTAGAGTTTCAGATCTATGAGGAGTATTTTTATCTCGTTATTGCTGAGCATGAAGACCTTTAAGAATCTCATACAAAATCAAACTATAAATTAAGTGCATCAGCATAATCTAATAACTGTTGATAATTGCAGATAACCTGCTGGAAGACACTGTATGTTAGACATTTATTGTATTCTATTTATACAATATAAAAAGCTGTGGAGATAACTAAAAAAAAAAACCACCAGAGACCACGAATGCCAAAAATACCCCACCAAAACCTCAGCCTTGTGTAATTTTTATCAAGTGTCTGGGAACTGCCTAAAATTGCTTGCTATGTGGGTTTACTGCACAAATCAGAAAGAATTATTAATTCTAAAATACATTAAAAAAATTAAATACTTTTAAATGGTAGGAGAATTGTATAGAATCTGTAGTTTATGAAGTTTATGATGCGGGTCAGACTGGATTAAACAATCACCTTCCAGCTATTTGTCCACATGAATAACTCAAACTTGGTGATTAACTCACCCTTATCTTCTTATCACTCTCATTTTTTTTCTTTAATTCACATTCAGTTACTGTGTTACAGTTGTGTTTGCAAAATGTATTTCTCAGTCTTGATAGGCTGGACCAAAACAAAATGCTGGCATCTGTGTTCAGAACTATGAACCCCACTGTTCAGTCTTGGTTTTCATGGTCTCTAAAAGCTTCGGATTTCTCAGTATCCTTCGGGAGTTGCAACACAATTGCACAAGTGTCTGGTGGATTCAGCACTGTGGTTGGAAGATCATCTGAGATCCAGAAAATGTGTGGGGTTCCATTTGAGAACATGAGAAACTTAATGTACAGTCACAAGGCAGTGTTCAAAGACAACTACACTTCAAATACCTTTCTTCTAAAATGAAGCATTCCTAGCACATAGACTTCTGTGTAATACCATTGCATAAAAACAACTGGAGTATGTAAGGCATTTTCCTTCACCTCTTTAAGTAGTTCAAACTCAGATTTCTCAGCTTCTAGGACATTTCTAGAAAGGAAAAAAGAGTCAAGGAGAAACAAGATTGTACAGTCTGATGATTAAGGACATGCACTGAATGCTGGGTCTTCCTGTCGTCACCCCTTGTGAAGCTTATATTAAAAAGTCATTACATAAAATGTAGAAAGGGACCTTGAAACAGGATTAGGACCAACAACCTCACTTTCCCTCTGACTGTGTCTGAAACTAATTGAGTGAGCTCTGTAAAAGAAAGGATCTTTTTGCCCCATCTGGCAGGCCTGTATGGGCATTTCCTAATAGGGAACAAAGTACATAGACATTAAAACTCTTCTACAGGAGTGGAAAAAACAGTGTCCTGTGCATTTCAAGTATGCATGCTCCTCTTTTGCTTTTGTTTTATGTTTTTGCTGCTGTCGTTGTTAAGAAAATAGTGCACTTTGTAATAGTATTTTCCTGAGGATTGGTTCTTTTTTCAGTCCCTGGGTCTTTAACAAAGATGAAAAAAAACATTTCTTGTTGTTGAAGCCTCTTCTAGTGAAACGAATTTTCTTACCAGGCTTTATAAGTAACAGGTTCTCCATTGTAGTACTAAACATGCTTATTTTGTGTGTAGCTTTCCCATGCAACAAATGTCCATCTTCACTGTAAGAGTTCACAGTCCTTGTCAAGCATATTTATACATTTTATATACAAATACCTCCTGGGGATTTCATCATGCAAGACTTACAGTATTTTCAACATGAATTTAGCATAACCTAAAGCTCTAGCTTTTTCTATTGAGGTGCGGGAGCAGCTGATTTGGAAGAATGTGATGTATAGAACGGTTTGCAGTTACTAAAATGAAGGGGTTGTAAATCTGAATTTTCATTGCTGCTCTCCATTTTTCTTGCCTGAGATCTCCTTTGGGAAAGTTGCATCTTAGCCAATTAAAATATCTTCCTTTTTTCCCCCCTTTCTTTTACTTTAATAGAACTTCTAGATGTATTTAAACCATATGGGTACTGTGGACGAAAGATGCCAGGTTTGCAGCCAATTAGTTTTAATGTCCGCAAGTACAACTACTTTTTAATTTCCTTTATACATTTCAGACTCTGTAAATTCCCATAGGGAGGACAAATCTACTTTAATCAATAGATACAAATCAGCAGAAAAAATCATTACCACCTGCCATTATTCCATCAGTTTCATTTCCTTCCTTGGGAGACTCATTCAGCCGAATAGATTTTTCACCTTTGAGTTCAATCTGTTTTCACCTTTTTCTTGTTTCCCTGTTTGTGCTCTGTAATAGCTCAAAACACTCCTTCTGCCTGATGAGGCACTTGTAAACATACATCTTTTTCATTATGCACTGGATTTGGACTCTATTTTTCCTTTAGTTTGTTGGAGGTAACCTTTCTGCTTCAGAAATCTTTCCCTAAAATTCAATTCTAGGTTGCCTTACCTGAGTGATTTCCATCCTTTGGCAACTTGCTGCATATGTCAATGGTAGCTATATTGCTGAAGAAATGACTAAACCACATGAGATATGGAAAAGAAGCATCTGATACAACATTAGAACTTGAGTAATTTTCCCTTTTCACTTATCTCCTTTTTCCACAGTGTACATCATAATTTGTTTATCATTAGTTGGCTAATTTAGGGCTTAATTTTGTCTGAATGGAGATTTTGGACAGAGGAGAGGTGCGTTAACGTGATTGAGTGAGAAGTAATATGTCCTGAATTTCTGTGGTGTATGCTCTCAAAGCTTCCTTTTAAAAATGAAATGTACTGACCAGCCTGTAATGTACTCCTCTAATTCTGCTGGAAGAAATGGCAGTGGCTACTGCTTTAAACCATTTCCACATCATTAGTCTTCATTTGAAAGGGTAGGGGATGTGTCTTGATAGTTATAATCACTTCTGTGGCACAAGGGAGGTAGAGATGTAAAAAGTAAGCACTTTTGTGATGCTTATAGAGGAGAAAAGAATTTCGCTGTCCTCTGTTCTTAAGCCTACAAAAGAAAATTACTGCTACACATCACTTAAATTCTGAGTTGGCCTTGAAACCACAGCTGAGGAACAATTAATGTCAATGAAGGTTGGTGGAATAAGGGTGCTTTTATGCATATTGTTATCTATGCTCAGGTACTTGCTAGTGTCCAAATATTAAATGCATGATGAACATTTGTAATTTATGCTACATGGCCTGTGTAAAAAAGATGCAAATCATCCTTATTTTCTCCTTTAACAGAATTAGCTGTTAAAGATATTACAAATTTCATAACCTTTTCACCTCTTTAGTGTATGCACAGGAAAAAATATATAGAAAGGGAACAGTTATTCTGATGAAAACACATACAGATAATTTCTACCAAGGTAATTGGTATATACAGTGGATACTATCTGATGGTGTACTAATTTTGCTGAAATATGCTTAAACCAAAAATGTAAACCTTCTTACATATACCTGATAAGTAGCAGAACAAATGGGTTTGCTACACATCCATGGGTTACTGTTTAAAGGCTGGCCTTTTTGTACAACTGGAAGGCAGTAGTTCTCATTAGCTTTAGAGAGCGCACCAACCCATTTAAAAACAATGTGTCTCTTCCACAGACAAATGCTTGTTTCTGGAATAAAAATTAATATTAGGATATTAATGTATTGGCAAGCTAAATATCTAAGAGAAGAATCCATCCAGCTCAAAAGAGCAATAAGATTTCTTTAAAATCGCAGGAAAGAAGAAATTGTCTAGTTTTGGTGGAATAAACGTTGGAAAACCTGAATGAATCCTATAGATGAATGAAATATATTTTGATTTAACATTGGGTTGGTTCTCCACTGAGTACCTTCACATCACTTCTTCTAAAGAACTAGAATGATAACATACAGATCACATTGAGTGCCTGTGGGTGAGAATTAAAGGGAAGGCCAACAAGGCTGACATTCTTGTTGGAGTCTATTATAGACCACCAAACCAGGATGAAGAGGTTGATGAATTATTCTATAGGCAGGTAGAGGCTGTCTCAAGATCACCAGACCTTGTTCTTATATGGGCAATTTTAACCTGCCAGATATCTGCTGGGAACTTAACACAACAGAGAGGAGGCAGTCTGGAAGGTTCTTAGAATGTATGGAGGACAGCTTCTTATCCCAGGTGCTGTGTGAGCCTACCAGGGGTAAGGCTTTGCTTGACCTTCTTTTTACAGAGAAGGGCTGGTGGGAGATGTGGTGGTTGGAGGCTGCCTGGGGTCCAGTGACCAGGAGATAATTGAGTTTTCAATATGCAGTCAAGCTAAGAGGGGCAGCAACAAAACCTCCACTCTGGACTTCCAGAGGGCAGACTTCAGGTTACTTAAGGAACTAATTCAGAAAGTACCTTGGGAAACAGCCCTTAAAAACAAAGGGGTCCAGGAGGGCTGGACCTACTTCAAGAAAGAAATCTTGAAGGCACAGGAACAGGCTGTGCCAATGTGCCAGAAGCTGAGCTGCTGGGGTAGAAGGCCAGCCTGGATGGGCAAGGAACTTCTGAATGGATTAAGGGAAAAACAGAAGGTGTATCATCTTTGGAAGAAAGGAGAGGTAACCCCTGGTATGTTTACGGATGTTGCTAGGTCATGAAGGTTTAAAAATTAGAGAGGCAAAAGCCCATTTAGAGCTTAGACTGGCCACTGCTGTGAAGGACAACAAAAAATGCTTTTATAAATATATTAATGGGAAAAGGAGGGGCAAGGACAACCTCCACTCCTTACTGGACATAGAGGGGAGTATTGTAACAAAAGATGAGGAAAAGGGAAAGGCACTTAACACCTTCTTTGCCTCAATTTTTAATATCAGGATAGGTTGTCTTCCAGACAGCTGGCCTCCTGAGCTGGCAGATGGAGTCAGGGAGCAGCGTAGTTCCCCTGTGATCTAGGAGGAAGCAGTTAGAGACCTGCTTAGCCACTTGGATCCCTACAAGTCCATGGGACTGGATGGGATCCATCTTAGGGTGCTGAGAGAGCTGGCAGATGAGCTGGCCAAGCTGCTCTCCATCATTTACCACCAGTCCTTGCTCACTGGAGAGGTCCCAGATGACTGGAAGCTGGCCAACATGATGCCCATCCACAAGAAGGGCCAGAAGGAGGAAGCAACAGGGAATTACAGACCTGTCAGCCTGACCTCGGTGCCAGGCAAGATTATGGAAGAGGTCATCTTGAGTGCAGTCACACAGCACTTACAGGATGGCCAAGGGAATCCAGCCCAGCCAGAATGGATTTGGGAGGGGCAGGTCCTGCCTGACCAACCTGATCTCCTTCTATGATCAGGTGACCTGCCTGATGGATGTGGAGAAGGTTGTGGATGTAGTCTATCTGGACTTCAGCAAGGCCTTTGAGACCGTCCCTAATAGCAAACTCCTGGACTCCATCTTTATTGATGATCTGGATGAAGGGATTGAGTCCATCATCAGTAAACTTGCAGATTACACCAATCGGGGGCAGGTGTTGACACAAAGCTGGGAGCAGGATAGGAAGGCTCTGCAGAGGAACCTTGACAGGCTGGACAGATAGACAGAGTCCAAGGGCATGATATTTAACACATCTAAGTGCTTGAACGTGTCCAGAGAAGGGCAACAAAGCTGGTGAGGGGTTTGGAGCACAAGCCCTATGAGGAGAGGCTGAGGGAGCTGGGGTTGCTTAGCCTGGAGAAGAGGAGGCTCAGGGTAGATGTTCTTGCTGTCTACAACTACCTGAAGGGTGGTTGTAGCCAGGTTGGGGTTTGTCTCTTCTCCCAGGCAACCAGCACCAGAACAAGAGGACAACAATCTCAAGCTGTGCCAAGGGAGGTTTAGGCTGGATGTTAGGAAGAAAGTCTTCATGGAAAGAGTGATTGGCCATTGGAATGTGCTGCCCAGGGAGGTGGTGGAGTCACCATCACTGGATGTCTTTAAGAAGAGCCTGGATGAGGCACTTAGTGGTATGATTTAGTTGATTAGATGGTGTTGGGTGATAGGTTAGACTCGATGATCCCAAAAATCTTTTCCAACCTGGTTAATTCTGTATTCTGTATTTCTCTCTCTCTTTTTTTTTTTTTTCCCCCTTTGTTTATTTTTTGGTTGGTTGGTTGCTTGCTGTATTGTTTTGTTTTGTTTTGTTTTTGTTAAGGCATACTGTTTGGAAATAAATTAGGCCTGAAAGGAAGAATATAGCTATATGCTGTGTGCAATTGTTAATTGTGAGAGGGGGAGGATGAATGAACCAAAACAAAGATATACTTTTTGGAAGATGTTAAATCAGTAGTGTGCAAGAGGGGCAATTAGTAGTATTTTCCTAAGAGCAATTTAGATTAAATTGCTGCTGTATGCTATTTTTGTTGCATGCCTGAGCTGTCTCTAAAGTAGTTTTAAGAGAGCATATATTCTGTTAGCCTGCATTTTTGAAACCATGGAGAAAGGAAAAAGACTGTAGCCTGTTGCAGGCATAATGCTGTAAACATTCATGTGCTATTAATAGATCAAGTGGGCAGGAATTTCCTACCCGCTGCAGGTATTCTCTGTTTTATTGTTTTCAGTGCTTGTTAATTTGTATTTTATGACATTTCATAAGATATGCTTCCAATAATAGGAAAATAGGACTTCTTTTTCTTTTTAGACATAATTAGTGTTGATTTATGTACCAAACCCGGCTCACTTACCACATGCAATACCATTCTGTGGAGCTTAAACCCTGCCTTTCCATTTGCTACAATGAAAGCTCTGAGCACAGACTGCATGAGGTTCTTAAAGACAGCTTAACCATGCCTTTGGTCTTCTCTGTGCTGATATGCAGGTGGAGCTAGTTGATTCAAATATCAGTACTGTCATATTCACAATATTATACCACAGATGTTAAGACTTTGAGTGATATCGTCTGCATAGATAGAAAATGATAATAATGGTCTTCTATACTAAGTTCACTTTTGCTGGTCCCTCTTACCACTTTATGATGTTACATCAGCGGTGCTATTTATACTGATGCAAGCTCTCTGTTTACAAAGGCTATATACTCTGCATTTGATAGTTTTCTTGTGTAGCTCTCCATTCTGATGCACCAGAAGGATTTAGCAAGTTATTGGCAGAATCACAATTACCTGTTTTTAATTCCTTTTCAGAAAGATGTGACTAGCATGATGATCACCCATCAAAACCTGTCTTGTGTTGAAGTACCTCTTGCACTAGGAGTTCATAAAGCTACAGTACTGTCAGTGCTGCTCAGATCTAGTCATAAATTGCTAACTTTCTACCTGAGCTAGTCTGGAAATTTTATGTTGGGGGTAAGAGCGGGGGGAGGTAATTTCAACCCACCACAATTGCCTAAGTAATTACAAGTGTTTGAGACTAAGCATAGTACAAGACTGACCTGTTCTCAGTATATCAATATTTCCTTGACTAGGACAGGTTAGGCAAAATACAAATTAATAGAACTTCTGTGCTGCTTAATGTGTTGGAAAAGTAGTGGCTTCAGGCTAGACCCTCAAAAACTATAGATACTTAAATGGGACCACTGAAAATGCAATTGCAGGGCTAAAAGTATACCTGGAAATCTGCCAAACCTTCAGTGATTTCAGTTTTCATAGAAACACCTTCTAGATGTTTCAAGCTGTGAGTTGAGAAGCACTAAACCACACAATGTGTTTTTCACAGGCACCACTGCCTTACACTAGCTCACAAAGACTTTGAACATGTCTAACTGCAGATTTCAGATTTCATTTGTAATTCTGTGTGTCCTGTACAGATATATGGATCTGCTACTTGAACTGGGTGTTTGAGTTTATGAGTTTAGTGATTCTGTGAAAGATTCTGCTTCCTTTTAAAGGGTTTTAAGTAGTGGAGGAGGGAAAGCATACGTTTGTTTCCTTTCTTTGATAAACTCCATGATACAAGCAATTGTGAAAGGGTTAGACAATGTTAGTGATAAATAATGGTCTAACTTTGGTGTCTGAGAGCTCTGCAGTGAAAAAAAAAAACCTGCCCATATGCACTGGGGGTGGAGAGAGAAGGTTTTATAACAGATTTAAAATTAGAAAACAAAATGGCTTGATTAACAGCAGTAGGAAGAGTTTTGCAGAGGATGAGGGGAGAAATTAACAGATGACATTCAAAGGCAGCTGTGAAGTATGAGAAGCTGCAGCACGCGGAGGTAGTCAAATCTAGCAGTACAGAGAGTTCTGAATGATCTGTAATGATGGAATAAATCAGACAGTTGGGGGGGGAATCTTTCAAGTGGTGGATCACCTCTAAAAGGTGGATCACTTCTGCTTAGATGGTAAGCCAGTAGATTCCATCCTTAGCTAGAGCAACGTATTAGTAGTATAAGTAGATGTTATGTAGGGGATATGTACAAAGATACTGCAAGCAAACACAATTTAGCACTGGACTTTTAAGGAAACAGAGTAAATGTGCCCTCCCTGCCTTCCCCTCCCCGCCCCCCCCCGGCATTATACATCAGAAAGCAAACATCATTCAGCTATTGTTGTCTCCATCTGAGCATGTATCTATGCATCTCTCCATATGAAGTAAGGGAAAGGTAGAGACTTGTGACAAATGTACTTTCAAATGGTAAGATTCTGGACATGTGGTGCAGGGAATTGGGCTAGAATGTGTTGTAGACCTGAATTAAATAAACTCTTGATGCATAGAATCCATATGGAGGCTTCCTGACAGGCAACTTTCCTATAAGTGATTCAGTACAGCAATAATATTGACTGCAGTAATAATGCCTCTTATCATTCTGGACCTACCCTCACCGTTTACAGCACAAAGAGGCAACATAGCATGCCCATCTCTAAGAAAAGTTGTAAGATGAAAGCTGCAGGTGATGAATCAAAACGGAACATGTGCAGACACACCACAAAGATCTCTCCATTCCTACACAGATGATGCCTTCAGTGGGTAGACTTGCTATTGATAAAGTCTGTCTTTATAGGATAACTACAAGTGGAACAATATTTTCCTGTGGAAGACCACAGTCTGGCTTTTAGTGAACTGTTCTGGTGTATGTGGTTGAAATGAATCTGCCTCTTTGAAGAGAAGTTATCTCTGCTAATCACAGAAAAAAATGTAATTTTTTTCATTATAGGTATAACAATAAACCAAGAAACTAGATCACTAATTAAGGAATACTGAAGACTACTAGGAAAATACATCTGCTCTTTATTTCCTCTAGAGCCATTCTAACCAGTTTTTTTGGCTATGAACATATTCCTCCTTAATATCCATTATTATTACTTTTTGATTCGTAAAGAATTTTGCCATTTCAATTATTCTGGACTTGAAATTAATTATATTAATCCAGCCATTTCTTCCTTAACTTAGTACTTCCCATTCCTTTCCTTCCACTCCTTTTGTTTCTAGCAAAATCTAGATTTCATATATGAACACTGATAGAACTTATTTAAAAAATAAGGAAGCTCTTTGTCCCCAAGTTACCTGAAGAAACAACTCAGAGGGTGCTAATTCATGAAGGGAGATGGACTTAATTTCAAGCAAGACTGGTAAATAACTGATCTCAAGACTTATTAAAAGCACTGATAGATTTTACACAGGTTATGTAGTTTTGTTTTGCTCCTTTAACCTGTATTAAAACAGAATATGGGAGAGACATGATGTGATTTTGGTGTATAAAAAGTAGATACTTCCTTGTGCCCTCTTTTTTTTTTTTTTTTTTTTTTTTTTTGTGAGAGGAGCTTTTCTTTACTGTTTAAATTTATATTGCATTCAAATGTGTTTGGAATGTTTGGTGTTTTTTTGTGATGCGTTTACACCATTCTTGCATCTCTGTCTTACAATTTGCACTGTTACTTAATAAAGAATCGATAGAACAGTTAGTGCTTACCTTTGAGTATCCCATTATGTTCAGTTGTGACTTTTTTCATTTAGACCTTTTCTTCATCAGGTACTCTCAAAAACTCAACTTAGAGATTTGGGTTTATATATTAAGTCATTATTGAGCTTATCTTACTTTAGCCAGATATGGCGACGACGGAGGTTCTTGGAATCAATACAGCTGACCAATATGATCGGTACTGATCCTTTATTGTTCCAGTATTGCAGGCCTATGGCTCAGGCCTATGGTGAAAGCATGGCACAGTAAAGCATGGAAGGAGAGGAGACAGGACAGGCAGAAAAAGAAGTGCGTATCAAGGAAACTGCTACAATTTATACAACCTTGGTGTGCCTTGTTGGCATGGACTCATTGGTCCCCTGTGAGTGACCACACATCACACTATTGTAGATTATTGGTCCAACTATGGATGACACGTGAGGTTTGTTGATGCAGGTGCATGTCCTGTTGTCCTGAGATAATTTGCTGTGTTTCTAGCTACCAGCGTCTTGTTTTAGTTACAGTGCTGCAGGCACAGCACTGTTTTGGCATACTGGTAACTGGCTCTGCACTTATGCTGAGCATGGCCTACCACCGTGTCAGGCTCTCAGGCCTGCACTGCCAGATTGCTCACACCGCTCGTAACTGCATTCCTACATCTTACCTTCTGATTTAATTTATTACTTGATAGAGCAATTCTTATGTGACATATTCAGTTAAGATTGGATACTTAATTCTTCAGTGATGTAAAAGTTTTTGTCATTTAAATGAAATCCCTATTTAATGCCAGTGACTTGGATAAAAATGCTGAAATTTTCATGTTGAACATATCTATTAATAATTTCCTTCATTTTTAGACATTGAAATTTTATACAATGACCATAGTTACTTTGTGTACTACTAGTTCCATACATTTGGCAAAAATGCTGTTCCTTGTGTGCATACAACTTTGGCTTGTCAGCTGACACCTCAATTTGTATACTTTGGTTTTGTATTTTGTTAAGATACATTCTGTGTACATTAATATGCTGGTTTCAGCAAACCCTGGATTTGAGCATTTTGCAGGTTATTCTGAAGTGCGTGTTTGTTTGTTTTGTTGTTGTTCTTTGGTTTTGGCTTTGGTTGTTTTTTTAATTACCAGTAACAGGAAGAAACCAACAGTTATATTCAGAAGCAGACTGCTAGAGAGTTATTTTTAAAAGTGTGCCTCTCATGCTTTGTGTTTCTCAGAAGAGTTTTTCTTGTTTTTACAGTTTCTTTTTAATGTTGTAGTTTTCCATGTTAAAAGGGCACATGGAGAGGAGTTTGATGGCAAAACATGTCAGGTTGTATGCCATGTTCAACTCAACTAATTTAAAAATTTCTTAAAATCTAGATTAACTTGTTGTTTTTAGGCCTTCTGGCTTTAGTTTTCTGCAGTTTTTCTGCTATATAGTCCTTTTGTTCCTAAGTTACAATGCTTGAGCCAACTAGATCTTAGGAAAACTTTCTCAAAACATTACAGATGGGACTGTAAGTGTAGACCAGCACTGCAACTCACTGGGAGAGAATTGCAACTGTTGTCTTACACTGTCTTAATTTCTGTACTACATGTGAATATCAACAAACTTTAAGAGCATTTGCTTTGGTTAGTATCAATTGGTTTTTTTTTTTCCCTAAAATCATAACAGCACCTGAGGAAAGACATTGATAGGATCTATTGTCTACATTCACTTAGAACTTGGTAAAGACAGAAGGACACATATGTAGACTTATAAGGTGTTTAAGTACAGAGAGTATGCAGCATAGATATATGTATGTGCTTTATAACAGAATATGAATCCTTCTAACTTGATAATAACTTCTGTGCAGAATATTAATCAATACCGTAATGACCTCCATGCATCGATTCTCTAAACATCCGTTTCTCGTAAGTGCTGGTTTCAGATGATTGCTCTTAGCACAGCTGTAAGAAACATGATCATCAAGTAATGATTCTGTCATTTCTTAGGAGGTAAATCCTTAGCCAGGTGTGAATATATGGAATTTTTCTTTCTGGAAGTGATCTTCCCTGTGTTTGGTGACAGCTGTGCTATTTGACCACCTGTGTTACTTCTTCAGCAGTTACCTATGTTCCCTTGCTGCCATTGGCTCGAGCTGAACTGAATGTATTATTTACTTTCTCCTTCCTACCTCATTTATTTTATATTTCATGAAACCGTATAGGAAATATTTTACTGTCTTCGGGTGGCATTTCTATATCTTATACAGTATTATTCAAACACAGTCCTTAATCAAAGGTGACAGCAACATCAAGTACGAATAGAGAAGTCTGCTGGGGAAACAAGCTTTTTGTCGCTGTAAGCAAGCTAGAGCAAAATCCTCCTGTCTTTGGCATAAGATATGAATTCGGATCGCTATCCAAGGTTAATACCCGAATGAGAAAGTCAGTGTTGAAGAGGAGGAGGAGGATCGAGAGTGGGACGGGTTATTCCAGCGCTTCGTTGGCTCCCGCTCTATGCCCGCGCCCCAGCTCCTGCCCGCCTTGGGCGGCAGATGGTGCTAGATGAGAAGTGAAGGTGCTGCTGGAACTTCCTCTCGTCTGCAGCCTCAGATACTCGGCGCCTTCGGTGCTTGTTTCCTTACCTGTTGGGATCTCTGGGGTGGGAATACTAACAACTGATTTAGGAAGTTTGAGCGTGGTGACGGATGAGAGAGAAAATGTCAGTTATTTTCCAAACAACGCTTTTGGAGCGTTATACGGTTGCAGTGTATTATCAGAGCAAGGGCACGTTTTGCAGGAGGATAGAAAAGATGATGCAGGCATTGCACAAAACAGTGTTGCTTCAAAGTAGGTTTTTAAAGAGCACTGTCAGCTTGTATGCTGCTGATTCTGTTGCTGAGTGTCACTGAAAACCTTATGTCTTGAGAAACCTGTATGATTTATTTAAAGAATATGTGAACAGAGTTGACTGTGAAGGAAAGATACACAAAGTTTGGATTCTAATTAGCCAGCTGTAGGAGAGCATAGTGAAATTTCTTTCTGCCTAAAAACTTGTTGAACAAGTAATGTGGTACAAATGTGTACAACTGAATGTATATTAGTATTAGTCACATTTGTTAGGGGTTAGAAGTAAAAGTGCAAGAATTCCTTCAAAACCTGTGATCTTAGTTGTTCAGTGGTACATCTCAAAAAAAAAAAAAAAAGAAGAAAGAAAATTAGATTAGTATTATTACTAGGTTTCCTTTTGATTGTCTTCCCTCTTGATCCTCTCCAAGGAGAAGTTCTTGCTTGATGCAGTGGCAGAGGCATTTGTACATCCTTGGCATTAAAATTAGGGATGAAACATGCAAAACAATAGCTTAGTGGAGGAAGTTTTCTTATGTGATTTTATGTATAAACACATTCATCACCTGTAAAGTCAATCTTTTTATGGGCACTGAAGGATAAAATGAAAAGAAGCTGCTTCTTCATGAAGTTAATTATTTCCCCAAGCTTTGTAGCTTTCTGATACTACAATACACAGAGCAATTATTCTGAATTTATAGTGCTTAGTGAAAACAGGAGCATTGTTAATCTGCTGTAGTAGCTGCTTTAGCAAATACAAAACATATGGAAATAAGAGGAATCCTGCATATGTTCTCCTTGAGAATATGGTGTGTTAGTAGTGGCAGAAGTACATTGATAATATTGAACGTAGGCATAATATGTTTCAAAATCTTAGGGTCGGGAAATTGTAGTTTAGATTCTGAAATGCAACATTTTCTGCCACCTTCTGCATGTCTAATATAATAGCTGTTATTTGAACTAAAGTGTGACTTGACATTGGCAGAACCAAGTGCCCTCTTACTCTGTGATAATAAGGACATGAAAGCCTGCAGTTCTATATGGGGACCAGTTCTGTACTACCTAATATTCGTACACACTTTTTAAATGTGTAGTTCTGCAGCCTGTGTTTCAGAGCCATGTCTGGAAAAGGTGTTATAAGATTCTTGGCAGTAGAAAATATGCTTTTCTAAAAATCAGTAAGGCAGCCTTGAAGTAGGATGCGTAAGAAGTGACACAGAGATGAGATTCTCCTTTGTTAATGTTAAAAAACCAAACCAAACCAAACCAAACCAAACCAAACCAAACAAAAAAAAAAGAAACACCAAAAAACAACCCACCAAAATTATAATGGGCAAAATTAATCCTCAGGCTGTGATGTATTCTTTTGGAAGTATTTTTGACCTTTTTCCCATGAGAAGAGCCTAAAAGATTTTGTAGTCTGCCCTGCTTTTGAGGTAGACACATTCCGTTCTTCTGTTTGCTGAAGCAATGTCTTGCAACATCCTATTTGTTTACTTGGGAGATGAACTGGGAAGATATTTGTACTTATACAAACATTTGTTTAAACATATCAGAATTTGTGAAACAGAATTCAAACACATCTGTGAAATTTCCTTTTCCAAACATTTCCTCAAATTCTTCTTTGTTTCTTTGATAAAACATTAAAATGGCAAGTACGCTTGCATGGCCCTTCTTAAAATAAAGTTTTCTTAAACCATTTCAGAAGTCATTCCTCAAAAAAAGAAGCTATACTTACCAGGGGGAGTCGGAGGAGGGAATTCAAGTCATAGCTATAAAATTGATATTCTTGAACATGCTGACTTCTTATGACTCCAGACTGCATTGTATGATATTTTTTGTGGGCAAGATATAGCAAGCACTATTAGTGCAGCAGAATGCCAAGTGGAATAGCAGTCAGCATTATCTAATGGAAATGTTTTGTACTAAACTGGGCTTCAAAAATGACTATATTACACATTAAGAATTGTAGGAGAGAGAGGTAGATGAGGAAAAGGAAACATGACATTTGTTTTATCTCCTGAAGTAAACTGATTAGGTGACTCCTAATACACTGTCTGAGTAACAAGAAGCCTAAATTGGGCCACAATTTGGATAAACAGAAATAATATAATACGATAGAGGCTGTGGAGGTTTTTGTGGGGGGGAAATAATCCTGAAAATAAGTTTTCATCACATTTTGCCTTAGACCCAATAGCTGCAGATGTGGGTATTGCCTTTAAGATTTAAAACTAGAACATGAGCAAATTTAAAAGTACACATGGAAATGTCTTATGCAATGCCTTAATTCCTTGGAAAAATGTAATAGTATTATTATGTTATTTCTATGGTCTACTATAAAGATAAATTGTTAAACTAAATTTTTTGTAAGTGGATTGAAGGTTTCTGCTATGGAAGATTTTCAGTGTTGGATTGAGTTAGCTAGTTGCTGCAGTTTAATTTTAATAGAGGCTGTATGATTCAACTTTTATGTCTGAACTGGGTGCCACAAATTCTGTGGGGAATGTTTGTAAAAAAGTGCAGATGAAATGCCCTGTTTAATAAAATGACAAGAAGAGACAACTGCAGCTAGTAAGTGTTTTACTCATTGGCAGTTCCAGGTAGAACAGGAACCATAACTTTGAATGATGATTTTTAACTAGGAAGAACTCCAGTGAGCTGGTTGTCTCTGACCAGACCTTAGAGCTACCCTTTTTCTGTGTTTCTTTTGAGTGTAGTGATCACACTGAGTAAGTAATTCCTTGATGATAATCCAACATCTGAATATCTTAAAATGTCTCTGTTGCAGAATTTGCAATATTCACTCACTAGCCTTACCCTAAAGGATCAGCCAGTCTTTCATTTCTACTTTTAAGTGCTGGTGTTACATGAAAAATAGAGTGCTGCCCTGAACATTTTTGAACAAATGATAAAGAACAGTCCTATGTCTCCCTTTTCTTGCACTAGTCCACAATTTCATGTCCTTAGATTTGATAGAGACAGAATCACAGAATCACCAAGGTTGGAAGAGACCTCAAAGATCATCAAGTCCAACCTGTCACCACAGACCTCATGACTAAACCATGGCACCAAGTGCCACATCCAATTCCCTCTTGAACACCTCCAGTGATGGTGACTCCACCACCTCCCTGGGCAGCCCATTCCAATGGCTAGTGACTCTCTCAGTGAAGAACTTTCTCCTCACCTTGAGCCTAAACTTCCCCTGGTGCTGCCTGAGACTGTGTCCTCTTGTTCTGGTGCTGGTTGCCTGGGAGAAGAGACCAACCCTTCACGTGGTTGTAGAGAGCAATAAGGTCTCCCCTGAACCTTCTCTTCTCCAGGCTAAACAATGCCAGCTCCCTCAGCCTCTCCTCGTAGGGCTTGTGCTTGAGGCCTATCATGAACCTCCTTGCCCTTCTCTGGACATGTCCAAGTGTCCCAATGTTCTTCTTAAACTGAGGGGCCCAGAACTGGACACAGGACTCAAGGTGTGCCCTAACCAGTGCTGAGTACAGGGGCACAATGTCTTCCCTGCTCCTGCTGGCCACACTATTCCTGATGCAGGCCAGGATGCCATTGGCCTTCTTGGCCACCTGGGCACACTGCTGGCTCATGTTCTGCCACATTGTGTTCAGACACAATGAGGAACATAATCTATGAAGTCTTAAAAACTAGCTTTTTTTTTTTTTTTAATGTTCTTAGTGGATATTGCTAAGATGCAGCCCAATGAACTAATTTGAAAATCTTTTGCAGTTTTCTGCAAGGGAAAGTTTTCCTGCTTTGCTTCAGGCAGAAACATTTGCTATAGTAAGGCTATCTGTTAAACAGTAGAATTCAGAAATACTTTCTGGGCTTGAATCCAGATGAATACCTTTGTTATTTGGGGCTGACATGTAAATCAAAGCAAGATCATTTTGTATACCAGGGAAGCATATATTGTGACCAAATCATTTTGCTGAATATTTCTGAACCCAAATCTAAGGTTGTACATACAGTGCTTAGGTTCAATTACTTTGATGAAACCTAAGCTGATTTATATCTTGACATAAGCAAACACTAGCAGGTGCTACATCTGTGTGAAGTACCCTGATGAAAGATTGAAAGTGATGTTGTACCTCTGAAACATTTAATTCACTGCAGCCTACCTCTGAGCTACTACATTCCTAGAGAAGAACAATGGCTCCAAAACACTTCAAGTGTGTTTCACATCCAAAGGTAATTCTCTCTATCCCATCTACCATGCAAGTTCTACTCTCACTAATGCTGAAAATAAAGGAGCAAATTATGAGACTGTGGATGTTGTCTTAAGATTGACTTTCATCCTAGGTTTGCAGTAGAAGAAAGAAAAATGCCAAGCTTCTCTAATTTTTCCTCCATTATCTAATTCTAGAATTTTTTTCCTTCTCTCCTTTATATATTTTCAGTGCAGAAGAAGATATCTTTTATTCTCTCCTTTCTACAACACTGTTGGTTTTGATAATGAGATTGCCACCGGAATCTGAACATGCTTTTAATCAGGGGCAATATTATTTTTATCTTCCTCTTGAAAGCTGATTTTGCATGAATTTTGCCTATATTCTTCCAGAAATCATCAGCCTCTTCTAGAACATGTTGACCTATTTATAAACCAATAAAACTCTAAATGAAAGATGCTTAACACATCATGGAATGACTCAGACTGTCCTTTTTCTCAGCTATGCATATAATTCTTCCTTTTTAAAGCATACAGTTTATGCATACTGATCTTTCAGGTGACTGTAGACTTGGAAGATTCAAAGGTCAGAAAAACTAACCCAATTCAGTTCATTGTGTTAGCAGAATAAAAGTGTTCTAGGTTTAAAATATTGAGAACCTCTCATGATCCCTTCTTACAAACTTAGGTAGAAAAGAATTTAGTTCATTCATTATTAGTCTTACTAAATCAGACTTCAGATACAGCAAATCCGTAAATGACAATCTAATGCAATAACCATCTGAAGTATATTCTAATTTTGTGGTACTTCTGTGTAATACCACAAGATATCCTGTTGGTAGACCAGCCTATGGAACATAGGGAAAAAAATATTCTTTTCTTTTTCCTCTCTTTCATTTTTTAAAACTAAATACCAAAACATGTAATAAACTGCAGTTTGACCTTTAACATGTATGGAGACTTCAAGCTGAGATTTTAGTGGTGATGGAAAAGAATTCTAAAATTTCAGTGGGAAAGCTGAACCCTTTGGTTGGGACTTGTGATCTAATCAAGACATCTAAATGGAAGAAAAAAGAAATGTCACTATACATTTATGCAAACCTTTTAATATTGCATATGAAAAGACAGTAGAAAGAAAAAAATACTTGATACTGTTCCAATAAATACTGTTGGAATAACACAAAGTTATTCTGTGCAGTTAACAGAGTTAATGCAGATAGTGTTTCGGAGGAAACATACCTCTGATTTGGAACCTCAGATCGTTAGACCCATTGAATCTATTGCTCACAATCAGAGTAACAATTGTAGTCAAAATGATTCTCAAAATAACCTAATTATTACCAAAAGAACATTCTAAAAATGACAAAGTTTTTTCTTTCCAAGAAAGGGAGCAAAAGGTACAACAATAGCTAAGACACTGTATTCTGACTATGATTTTCAAAATTCAGTGACTACTATTTTATCACTTCATATATATGGATATATAAAAATAGCCCAAGTACAAGTTCTATTATATGCTAACATTTTATGTCCCTGGTTCTTCACCAGAATTATAATGATGATAGTAGAGGTTTCTTTTTCTTTATTCTTCAGTGGGTTTGGATTATTTTTATACTTATGTCAGCTTTGTTAGCCCACGTTTCTCAATGTATATATTGAATACTTTCTTGTTACCCAGAAATTTTGTTACGCTAATTCCCAAGGTGTGTTTACTTTGGTAACCAGTAATAGGTGACTGTTTATGTGTTTAAAGCCACTGGGTCCCTGGTACCCAGTGCCTGTACCCTCAAGATCTCTGTTAATCTCCCTATGCTTATACTCCAATGTATGACTGTGTTATTCTAGGGCCACAGATTATTCTACAAAGAATAACTACTACTGCTTATTATTAGCTAAAAAAATATATATATCACATTTATAATATCTGTAGTCATTATGCCACATGATTACACTAAAACTAAAAGCAAATTAGTCTGTAGCCACCTAATCATTGTGTAATTAGCTGTTAAAGCTGAGACAAGCTAAACCAGGAGAAACTGTAAGAGTCTGAAGTGTCCTGAGATCACCATCATTAATCTACTACATATCTTTTTCCCTGCTACCAGTAATAACAATGACATGTTTGTGGGGCTACAGTAGTCTACCTGTTATCTTCTGTTACAAAATATATTAAAGGATGGTCAGAAGTTAATTTAAAACAAGTCATCATGCTACTTCATTGCAATATCATATTTCTGCTACACTTACATTTAAAAAAAAAAAAAAGTCATGTTTATTGGCCACTTTAAAATACAACTGCAACAATTGCGAATCTCTGGATTCAGAAGCAGTATGAAAATTCTGTATAAAAATCTAAGATGTTAGTATGTAGTAGGACTTATACTTTGGGCTATCTTTATATATCTGTATATATATTTTTAGTAGGTGATAAAGCAGTGAAGTTACTGCATTTTGAAAAGCAGTGCTTAGAGTTTATAATAGCCAGTGAGAGGAGAAGACAGTTTCATGTGCTGCAAGTCCTTTTTCTTGGAGAGAAACAAGATGTTCTTATTTTATCAGAAAATTGCCCAGTTTTTAGTAAAATAATTCACATGCTACTTTCATGAGGAAATAATGTTGTTTCAAGGTAAGAAAATTCCTTGACAATTCTCTTCAAAATAATTGTATTCTCAATAGATTTTTATGAATGATTTGAATATGCATTTGCGTGAATAGTTGTCTTCAAAAAAAATCAATAGAAGTGTTCAGGGTAAGCCTCAGTGGGTCAGATGTTTGAAATATATTAAATTTCATGCACATCACCTACAGCCACATATCCCTTATGTCACCCACTTGACACCCCCCCATGTACTGACATGCAGAAGATGAACTGACACAAGCATAAAGGACACCTCTGAGTCTTGTGCTAGTAGGCAGATCTGTGCCCTACGTATAATGTATAAAGATAATCAAATGTGCAATTACACCATTTTTGCAAGTAAAGTGGTACCCACATGACAATTATATCAAATACATTGCTAAAAATTACCACAAATGCAAAAGGAGATTGAATTATGGTTGCTATGGAAACTGTAACATGCAGCTTCCTGACTTGATGTATGCAAAATTTCAGCCTTAATATCACACTGATACACTTTTTTGCCTTCTCCCCCCCCCCACTTGAATAGATGAAAATGGAGTTTTTGTACAATACTATATTCATTCAAGCTATACTTCTCTGGCATGCCATCTAGTATTTTTGGTTAGTTACAGTATTCATGTAGAGGTTCACAGATGCTTTGCTATATAAATGCTGCAGAAAAATGATAAATGTTCTAAGCATGATTCCTAAAAAGAAAGGAAGATGATTTAACTGAAAAGTATACTTTATAGAAGGGTCAGTGGATATTCATGGAGATACAGAAAAGTACCTCTTGTGAAAAACCAAGATTTTAGAATAAAACTAGTAAAGAGGGTGAAGTTTGTTTGTATAAATGCTACTAAGCATAAAGTTAGGCTGATTATTAAGTGTCATCACTGGGTTTTAGAGACTCACTCTGGAGTGACACGTATTTCCACAAGTAGATAGATTATGGCATATTACATGTACAAATTTGTGTCAAAGTAAAACTTCACCTGAGAACTAATTGATTTGAAAATCTGGTTATTTCCCCATGCCAAAGAGCATAGTGGTCATAGAGTCATTGTGTCTGGAAAAGATTATCTAGTCCAACCATTACCTAATACCAAGCACACACATATCTGAGATGATAGCATTGAAGGAAGCAGCTCCAGCACCAGACACTGCTGAGGCCTGTTTGTGGTAAGTATAGGATAACTTTCACTTTGTCAGCTCTGGCACTGAGTTTTTTGCTGTTACATATGGGATGTTACTAGTACAGAATGCAGATAATTTGAAGCTTCTTCAGATCATCTGTGTTACACTGCATTAATGTCACTGTCTAACATGCCCTGGAGAATTAATGCATTAGGAGATAATAAAATACTCAGGAACCATGACTCAACATGAGATTCAATTGTTTTGCAGGATCTCTAGGGCTTCTGGCTTCATGCTAGGAGAGAGAGCATCTTTAGGTGTCAAAAAAAGTGAAGCACATCTTGAGAGAATGGCTGAAAAAATAGATGGAGTAGGGTGGGGAACCATAAAATTACATTTGTTTTTGCAAGAGTAAGTGCAAAAGCAGTACTGGAACTCCAAACACAGAGGTTGATAAACAATTCAAACCTGGACTAGGGTTGTTTGAATCAGCGATTCCCAATAGTGCTGTTCTGGTAGTAATACTTTTGTAATATGTATTACAGACAGATCTTAAACACTTTCAATCATTCTGTATGACCTTGGTCTAAGCAATGTTTCACAACAGTGCTTAAAAAGTGAATCTAGATCTTGTCCATAGAATGGGTGTTAGTAGATTCAATTATTTTTGGACCTTCCTTCATTACCACTTCCCTGTCCAAGTAAATCTCTGTGTCATTCATCTCTGCAAGTAGCAGCTGGCATGTAAAAGTTGTTTTTAACATCTGTCAATGTTGCTAAATGTACCTGTGCAAATTTCTGAATATTCAGATTTGTAATGACAGGAAGACACCAAAACCACATAGACAAACCTCCAATTTTGCTTGTAAAATCTAATTTCATTGCCATGTAGATTTTTAGAGCAAAATTTACAATAGCAGCTTTGTCTAATTACAAAACTGAATATTAGCACAGGCCTTTTGGAAACGTTCAGAGATCTTAGATTTGGCTGATAATTAAGTGTATTTTGAAATTACTTTTATTCACCTATTTTGTCATACTATAGTTATGTAAAATCTCATTTCTTTATAGCTCTGAAGTGAGTTCAGGATAATTGTATTTTGGAGATTATTTTGCAAGGGCATCAGTATAATGCCTTGTATGTTGTAAATTTCAATTCTAATCTTCTGTGCTATAATAATTTCTCTTTCCTACTGGGTTTCAAGTGTGTATTAGAAAGTATGACATTTTGAATGGTGTAGAGTGTTCAGGTTTTTTTTGTATACTATTGATTTCTGTTTTTAAAGTTGTATTGCTAATTCTTTTAAAATGTTTGAATGATTCTTGTGCAAAAAAAATAGGAGAATATTTTCTCCAAGGTTTTGGTAAGGGAAGGAAAGAGTGAATTATCAGATTTCTTTAAATTTATTCCTTCATCTGTTCAGATTTTTCTTTACTAGTTTGTATTTTCATCAAAGATTTGAAGTCCAAAAGATTTTTATTTTTTTTTAAAGCCTGGAACAGTTGGTAGATGCATTTATGTAAAATGCAAAAATCTGTAACTTCCATGACATTTAAATGAAAATTTTAATATATTTGCTATTTTAAACTCTTAAAAAAATTAAGTGTCATTCATCAACCAGTTAACTGAAGTAATGTCACAGGTCATCATCTCATCCCTAAAACACTGTGGGTTTTAAAGCAAAAGTTTGCAAATAAGATCTAGGCAATTGTTCCATTCATTCTTTAATATTTATAAAATAGAAGCATTTATATCTGGGTGTATCTGGAAATGAGTGTCAAGGAGATGATCTGGTCTTGTTTTTCAGTGGCTGTAACTCTAGCTAGTTCTCATAGGACAGGTATAGGATTAGTTACCTAATATATGTATGTGACTACATCTACTTCCAAAGCAGCGTCTCTTTTCTTTTTTTGCTGTCAAACACAGTAAAGTCAGCAGTGACAAAGTTTTGGCTCAAATCTGTCAGAAATATGAGTAAAATTTATAGGTAATAAAAATGTCTCAAATAATTTCCTTTGCCATGGAGTGAGAGGCAGGAAGGATGCTATTGTGTGATTGCAACTACTGAATAGAAGCATTGTCTCTGTTCTGTGTGCTATAAAATTGTTACAAGTTCCTTCTAGCTGGAACTCTGCTCTGCTATTGTCATCTTAGGACTTTAACATCAGTAAAATGAAGGGATATTCATGGAGAATTACCTTAACAGCAATGCTTAGTATTTGAGATTTGATCATCTTACTCCTCATTTTAATGTGAGGCAAAAATATTTTAAAAAATCATGTAAGATCTTGAACATAGAAGATTTCACCTAAATCTGAAGAGAAAGTTCTTTACAGTGAAGGTGATGGAGCACTGCAACAGGCTGCCCAGAGAGATTGCGGAGTCTCCTTCTCTCGACACATTCTAAACCTGTCTGGACGCATTCTTGTGCAGAGTACCCTAGGTGATCCTGCTTTAGCAGGGATGTTGCACTCAATGATCTTTGGTGGTCCCTTCCAGCCTGTAATGTTCTGTGATACTGTGATCTACACTATGTCACAGAAATCTCATCAAGCAATGATTGGCCATTGGAATGGGCTGCCCAAGGAGGTGGTGGAGTCACCATCACTGGAAATGCTTAAAATAAGACTGGATGAGGCACTTGGTGCCATGGTTTAGTTGATTAGACAGTGTTGGGTGATAGGTTAGACTTGATGATCTTGAAGGTCTTTTCCAACCTTGTTAATTCCTATTCTGTTCTATTCTATTCAATTCTATTCTATTCTATTCTATTCTATTCTATTCTATTCTATTCTATTCCTAAATCACTACAATTCCAGTGAGCCATATCTGAACTACCTGTTTGTAGGCAGCACCAGATACTCTGCTATTGCAGAGACACAGTATCTAGGCCTTCTGGGAGTTTTGTGCCTTACTAATTTCCTTTCTTCTTACCAAAATACTTCCTCTCATCCCTAGGATCTGTGTTAGTTTTCCTGTCTATTTGCAGCAATAACTGTAAAGCACTTGTGCAGCTGTTCACTTCCATTGACTGAGTCTTGCCTTCCCTTTCCAGCTGAAGATTAAGATTGTTTGTGTTATGGTTTTCAGAAATACACAAGTAATTTTTAGTTAAGTACTGTATAGTTACTATCTTAAAAGAATTATTTTTGTGTTGAGTGGCAAGGACAAAGATGCTCTTAATCCTAATTACCACAATTCCCCTTCCCCAAAAGCTGGATGAAGTACTTCTGCTTTTGTGCTATATCAGTACAAGAAAAGAGACTAAAAAGTAATTGAGATATTTTGTCATAGTTTGAATCACAGTAACGCAAAGCCATCACAATGACTTTCTAATTGTCTCCTGTGTGCTGTTGTATACAGGATGGAGGTTGCAAGGAGGAATTATGACTGACATGGTAGCGCACATTTCCTGCTGTGTAGTAACTATGTCCATTCTGTCAACACCCTCACAAGAAACAGTGCATAGTTCTGGGGCTTCATTTATTCCCTGCAGTTTGAGGTATGTGTTCTTGGAAAAGGAAAGGTTGGAGAAACATCAGGTTCCTTTTTAAACTTATTTCACAAGAGTTCAATTAAATGGTGATTTGATCTTATGCAGCGCAAATATTATTTGCCTAGCAGAAGTAACAGTGGGACTTCAGAATGAATTGTATTTTCCTGCAGAGGTTTGGAAGTATTTCCTAGACTTGTCTACTGTAAAAGATTTGAGCTTTTACTTGCATCCTTACAAAAGACATATAAACATTTAACTGAAAATTGTAGCTGTAGATCTCTGAAGCTTTGTCCTGAAGTGGTGAAATTGATCATATCATAGAATCATAGAACGTTTTGGGTTGGAAGAGACCTTAAAAGGTCACCAAGTCCAACCTTTTTACAGTGAGCAGGGACATCTTCAAACAGATCAGGTTGCTCAGAGCCTTGAATGCTTCTGTAGATGAGGCATCTACTACCTCTCTTGGTAGCTTGTTCCTGTGCTTCACCATCCTCATCATAAAAAACTATCTTCACTATATCTAACTGACTCTTCTAAAAAGAATGTCCCCATCCATCTTATAGGCCCGCTTTAAGTATGTGAAAGGCCACAATAAGGTTTCCCCAGAGCCTTCTATTCTCTAGGCTGAACAACCTCAACTCTTTCAGCCTTTATTCATAGGAGAGCTGTTCCAGCCCTATGATCATTTTTGTGGTCCTCCTTTCAACCTGCTCCAATTGGTTTGTTTCCTTCTTCTAAGAAGCTCAACATGAGCAGAAGTGTGCTCATGAAGCCCAGAAGGCAAATCATATCCTAGGCTGCATTAAGAGGAGTATGGCCAACAGGTCAAGAGAGGTGACTCTTCCCCTTTACTCTGCTCTTGTGAGACCCTACCTCAAGTACTGTGTCCAGTTCTGGTGTCCCCATCTAAGTAGGACCAGAGCTGTTGAAGCAAGTCCAGAGGATGGCCACAAAGATGATCCAAGGGCTAGAACACCTCTGGTATGAAGGTAGGCTGAGGTAGCTGGCATTGTTCAACCTAGAGAAGAGAAGACTCTGGAATGACCTTACAGCTGCCTTCCAATACCTGAAAGGATCCTACAGGAAGGCTAGAGAGGGGGGTGAGGGGTGTGGTAATATAATTCCTTTCCTCTTCTCTCTCCCTCTTCTCTCTCCCCCTCTCTATTTTCTCTCTCTCCTCTTCTGATCCATTCACTTTATCTGTGTAATAAATAGCCTCACTGTTGATATTTTGGCCTCGTTTGTGCCTCTAATTTCATAACATGGGAATATCCAAAAGAACTGAGTCTCTTTCCCTCTCTGGACTGAGACAGGGGTAGAATTGAATATAGTATTGAGGGGTTGTTGTGGCCAATGTGTAGAACCTGGCACTTAGATGTGCTAAATCTCGTGCTATTGGACTCTGGCCATCTGTCCAGCCTGTCAAGGTCCCTCTGCAGAGCTCTCCTACCCTCTAACAGATCAACACCTGCCTCCAGCTTGGTGTCATCTGCAAGTTTACTGACGATGGACTCAATCCTATAGCACAGGTACTATAGTACAGTGATACATAGAATACATAGAATAAACCAGGTTGGAAGAGACCTTCAAGATCATCGCGTCCAACCCATCAACCAATCCAACACCTCCCAAACAACTAACCCACATCACCAAGCACCCCATCAAGTCTTCTCCTGAAAACCTCCAATGATGGCGACTCCACCACCTCCCCAGGCAGCCCATTCCAATGGGCAATCACTCTCTCTGTATAGAACTTTTTCCTAACATCTAGCCTGAACCTCCCCTGGCGCAGCCTGAGACTGTGTCCTCTTGTCCTGGTAAATGTACTGTACTGTATAGTACCTGTACTATAGTATTGACTATATGTAGCCTAAAGTTACCTGCTGAAGACTATATGCTGAAATTAAATGAGGTCAATCTCTCTCACACCAATTTTTGAAAACACCTGGTTGTAAAATTTAAACACTTCTAGAAGAAGTGTTCTAGAAGAACAGCATTCTAGAAGAACAGAAAATGTGTGTATTTTGTCCTGATTACTCATGTCTTCCACCCACTTAAAGAATTCAATTTACCCAGTTTTTAAAACTGAAGCAGTGTTCTTCTAAGCAGTGCCTCATCATGAAACTCTGCTCATCATATAGGTAATGTTTAAAAGATGAGGGTGATGATTTCTTAGTTAATAATGTAATCAAACTGTAGTGTCAATATATCTATTAAATAACTACTTAGGAATTTTTTGTAAGGTGGCACTAACAGTATTTAAAACAGAATATTCAACATACCTTAGGAACACACAGATTTGTGTGTTCCTTAAATTCTTCATTATGTTGCTGGTCTATAAATACACATTTGTACCTAAAACGAGGAACATATACTAATACTCTGCTTGCCTGATTTAGAAATGTACTGATACAATAATTCATAAATGATTTTGCCATTTTTACATTTTCGTGTTTGACTTTTATTTAAAGAGAAGATATCATACACCTGTTCATTTTCTGCTGTTTATAGTCTGTAACACCTCTCCAAAAATAAAGCCGTGTCAATACTGTTGAAAGCAGGTACTAATTTGGTTCTTAAGTGACAACAGTAAATACAAGCCTATTTATTTCTTTGCTTAATTTCTGGTTATTAAAAGAGCTGATTTCCAAAAACATGCTTATCTATTTTAATATTTAATACTAAGTCTTACTGCCAGATATTGAACAGATTTTAAAATTTCTTGATGTATGGATTAATTTTTATTAAACATATGGATGAAATATTACTTTCTTGATTTATGTTTTGGCATAGTAACTGTAAACATCTCATAAATACAACATTGTGCAAACTATCACTGGCTTACTACACTAGAAGAAAAAAATATTGATAACATTTAAGTGTACTTACACATGTAAGTGTGCAGTTATATCAGTGCTCCACATTAAAATGTTATTAACAGAAATGTATTTATGTAGCAATGATCTTAGAAAATTATTTCAGACATTTTTAGTGACTTCATAACTTTGTCCATGGATTACTTGCACATTTTTTTTCAATTACAGAGTCACCTTTAGACAGTCGTGTTTATATTCCCACATACCAATGTACAGTAAAGAAAGTAAAACATGGTATCTTCCCATAAAATCAGAACAGTAGCTTGAGATATACACCATTCTTCATTACCAAATATCAGCATAACAAATTAAATCTCTATAGCTCTCATATTGTTTTTAAATGGCACAAACTCTTGGTATTTGGAAGTTTGTATTCCATTGTCAAATGAACTCCCAAATAAGAAAAAATAAATAAAATCTTCTTAGGGTGTTGTGGTTTCTTTACTTTTATTATTGTCAATGTAGAGAGAGGTTTTTGGCTACTGGATAATTTGCTTCATGTTCCTAAACTGCACTAAGAATGTTGGAACTGGTTTGCTGGATCACTCTAGTCTTAGCTCTAAAGTGATATTCCTGCTGTGACATTGCCAGCTGAAAATATTTCAGATGCATAAGAACTTGACTGTAGACATTTGCTTATAATAGTCCTTTTCTAAATCTGTTTAGTCTTGTATCATGGTGTGTTCCTTCTGAAGTCTCTCTTTGGATTCAAAGTTGTATACAGAATCATTCAGAATATTTGACCCAGGATGTGTTAGTAGCTTTATGCCCATGATAGAGTTTCATTTATTTATACCTGTGCCGCATGAAGTTTTCACATGACCAGTGTACAAGCTGTAATGTGAACCATACGAGTGATTGAGATTTCTTCTATAGGTACAATAACTGGATCTGTAGTAACCCTGCAGAACAGAATGAACTTCATTTTTAAATACTAGTCTAATTATCCCTGCAGAGTAAATTGCATGGTACTTAGTTTGACTATTTTGAAAGCCTAAGATCTGAAGCTGCTTTGCAGTGATATGAAATCTATGTTTCCAGGGAGTTATTTCAAACCAGATGTTTAACCACTAAATTTCATTCCTATCTCAACTTCTCACCTAGATAGGAATATCCCCAAGAACTCTATTGAGAAAAATGGCAATTATTGCAACACAGCTGATAAATGCTATGAATATGATGCTATCTCACCAACGATATTTAAAAGCAAAGAAGTATCTCAGTGCTCTAGGAGCTTGAAAAATAACTCATTCTGAGGATTTCTGAACCCCTACATGTTTGCTGAGATGAAACACAAGCAACAGCTGAACAAGTCTTGCACACATTAAACAGGGGAGTCCACAAGCATTCCCATAAGTGAATTTGGTAATTCCTTCAGCTATTGAGCAGGTAATCCATGACATCAAGGGTGCAAATGTCCCAGAATGTGTTGACCTAAAGGTTGTTAACATTCAGATAGATTTGTGCTAACAAAACAAATGTAAGTGATCATGACCAAAGGGAGTCTCTCCTGTCTCATTCACAGTTTTAAGTGTTGGGAAGTATTTTGAGGCTATTACTGACACTGAACTCAGCAAGTAGAGACACAATGGATTTTTTTTTTCCTTTTGAAGTACTCTATAGAGAAATGGCAGCTGTTTTCCTCAAGGCTCACAGTCTTCTAATCCATCTTTAAGAGGAAATCAATACAGATTCTTTCTGAGGCTTTCAAGGCTGTCTCTCCCATGTCAGGTGGAACGGAACAAGAAGAAACAACTTGTTTCAAGAAACTAGGGATGTTGAGAAACTTCAATGGGCTGTGAACCTCTCCTCTTTCTTATTAGGCTTACTATTTTCAAAGACATTAAAAAATAGAATTAAAAAATATCCCCTCTCAAAGGTACTTACCTGATCATTATGACTCACCTTCAGAAACTTTGCCTTCCCACCTGATCTTCAGTTAGCAAGCTAGATAAATCAATAACTGAAACAATGCCCTCCTGCTTCCCTTCATTTTTAAAACACTCTGAACGGTATGATTTTTGTTATAGCCAAGAAATCAAAAGGCAGATTCTCTTCCTGTACAGCAAAGCAAGCTCAAAGGTCTCCAAGTTGTTAAGAAAACCCTAAAAATATGGACCTTGGATGTTTGAAAACGTGAAAAGTAAATGACAGAATTTATAGTAATTGAGTGATCATTTGCAACTCTGAAATAATATTCCAGCTCAACATTCCTGACTTAATAATAAATAGCATTGTAATTTGCCCCTTAACTCTTCATGTCTTTCTGTTTTGTTGGTTTGGGATGCAGGGATGTTTTTTTGGTGTGTTTTTGTTTGGTTTTGGTTTGTTTTTTTCTTGTTGTTATTTTAGAGGATTCTAATTTCAGAGGCCTGAAACATTAAAATTTTAAACACTTAGTGATGCTTCAGGAGAAACCTTGATATACAATCTAATTAAAGGTAATTCTGCTTATATATAGGCTGTGTTTTTTCTCTTCTGCATAATAGCTCTGGTTGCCTTTCTAATGTCCTTCTAAAAGAAGAAAGTGGAAAGACAAGATAAGAAAGGAGAGGTGTAGAAAGGGAAATGAACTGGAAGTACACAATAGCTAATAAGAGCTATTCTGCAATGTTATGTCTTCTGTAAATTTTTATATAAAATCTCAGGGAGTCTTGAAAAGAGAAAGCTTTTATTGTTAAGGAGTTAATATACTATTCAAGTGATATGCCTCTTTCACTCTTCATCTGAGAAAAAAATCTCATTACAGCTTCTGAATGCGCATTGCACTGCATTTCAGATGACCAGCTTTTATCTAAGTACACTGCTGTGAATTTCAGTTGAATGGTCATTATTGTAAAGAACTAAAATCAGTTTGAGGTCTGGTTCTGAGAAACACCAAAGTGAAATATGATAGTTCCTACTTTGGCTTATCAAACAGCTTAGTTTAGAAAGGCTGGACATTACTGTGTAAGATTCATAAATTAATTTCAGGTTTTCAACAGTGAACCATACTCTATCTAAGTGAAGGAAGGATTCAGCTCTGCCTCCAGCATTAACATTAGGCAGTAATGTTGTTGGTCATGGCTAGTAAAACAAAGTAGCAGAGCTGAAAAGATTTTCTACCCCTGAGAATTACGTTATTTTTACTTCTTAAGGTGTTTGAAAACATGTTCAGATGTGTAATTGCTTTGTGTTTTCTTTGGGAAAATTAATTACACATACAGGTAGTTTAAAATTACTCATATGTAAGGTGAAGCAACTTGGAAGAGGATAATTTTGTTTCCAAATGTGTTTTTCCAAATGCATGCTGTTTTGATCTTAGTCACAGTTGAAAAAGTGTTCCTGTTTCTGGAGAACATTGTTCCTGTACCTCCCCAGGGCTGTGTGTGCCTACCAAGGAAACAATGGTTTTACAGGGCAGGTTCTGAGAATGTGTGACCTATCTCGCTTTTCAAAAGGGGATGAAAAGTATTGTAGCACAGATGAAGTAGTACTACAAAATTTTCATTCTGAGGGTGACAGCCTTCAATGGAGTAAAAGCTCTTCATGATACTTTGGCTTATGAAGGAGATGCTTCTCTGAATTCTCACTGTGACACTGAATAAAGACCAGCATGTAAACAAGTTGTGGTAACAGAATTCAAACAGACATTAATTTTCTATACTTTTAAAGTAATCTTTGATTTCACATCAACATTTTCTTTTTTCAAATCCTTGTGTTTCACATGACTTTTGAGATCTATAGGTTACTACTCTTGTGGTATTGCTTCATTACACTGACATATTCTTTGACAAAGACCACCTTGTCATTAGCTGATAATGTATATATGAGATTATGCAGAGAATCCGTATTGTCCATTAAATTATCAAAAGTTTACCAAATATAGTAATTGAAGAAGGATCTATACATGTTTCTTTCCATCTTGTAGCAGCTAATGAAAAATCATTATCTGTGTACTTTTTGAACATATTACAAAACAACACCTAAATTACACAGAAAGATGAAATAGTAATTATCTTTTTGAAAAAGATGTGTGTGTGTGGGAAAGCAGAAAAGCAAACTTGTTTTTCAGGTAAAGAAGTTGAAGTACAATGGAAGATGCCTCTACATTGTCAAGAAAGTAAGCCTGGAGAAGGGGAATGTGATGATGAAGCAAAAAAATATATGGTGGCAACAGTAGAATTGGTTATCATGGTTCAAAAAAGTCATAATAAACAAACATTGCATTACATAAGTGTTTATATTGTTATGAGAATCACTTATTGACACACAATCTCTCTCGTTCTCTGCCACAGCAGCAAGACATGACACAAAAAGCTACAGAGAAAATTACTTAATATTTTAAATTTGTAATCTGAAAAATCAGTTTGTGCTTCATCGGAGAGAGCTTTGTAACCCACAGTAAGACTGAAGGATTATAGTGTGATAGCCACATAATACCTATGGTTATTTAAAAAAATAATTTTATCTGCTGCTTTTGTGACCTTTTAGTTACAGCACAAGCCTTCACGCAACACAGTAGCATTCCACTGTGCTTGACAGCTTTATGGTGCCTTGTGTAGTGATTCCTCAGGTGGCTCTTGATATATCTGTTTTCTTCTGTGAAGTTCTTTGTGAGGCCTCACATTTGCATTTGTGATAATACTCAGGTGCTTTGGTTGATTTGTAATCCGACCTGAACAAATGCAAATGCCATAGACAAGAGCCTATTTTCAGTGGAACATAGAGCCCACTCATCCTGCCAGCTAATCAAAGGCAGCTTGTCAGCCATACAGATTTCTTGTTTAGGAAGTAGGTCAGAGATGTTCACATCTGGGTCCCTGAAATGTGTGTTCTAGGTGAATGACCTGTTTTCAAATAGTGGTAACTCCTACTATTTATCATTAGTCTCACATACAAGTGCATGTAATTATTAAAAGTGTAATTATGTCTCTTTTATGTTCAGAGACAGCATCTTTGAAGGAGCAAACAAACAACAGTTCCCAGTTTCTTTCTAGAGTAAAATTTAAATTCCAATTTGATTAGATTAATACTTTGAAATAGTACTGAATTTGCACGTAATTATCACTATATATTTTACATTTGTAGAACAGAAGATAAGGAACTCTAAATCTAAAGAAGGGAGAGAATTGTGAGAGTATGCATATTCATCAGAGGATCAAATCTTAATGCATATTTTTGGGCACTACTTGCTTATTGTTTGTTTGTGAGGTGCTAGACTGAATGCCTTGGATTACTTTCACTTGTGTTAGACTTGGGTTACAATTGTTGGAACATTTGTGATGGCTGTTTCTAATGCAAATTCGTAAGGAACTGTGCTGCTATTTTGAACACTATACAAATATATTAAGAATTAGTAAAGTAGTGCAGAAGAATTTCAACAGTACAGCTGTAGTCTTACACCTGTTAAAATTCACTTGCCAAGGGAGTGAAAGGTTTTGCATTTGGCAGATGAAGGGACATTCTTTGTTGACTGTGGCTTGTTTTCTGCTCAGTATATCTGTCACACATTACTGTGCTAAAACTCCTCTATTTTTTTTTAGCTGGGTTTCCTACACATCTTTTCCTAGGAGGCAGGTAATTCAACTGTTACTGTGTATTATCATGCAATATGTCATCTTCCATTTGTTTTTTTTGTGTATGTATAAATACTAAGCTTTCGGTTTGGACTTGTGCTTATACCAGTCTGTCAGTGGTGGGGAAAGCTGCAGCTGGAAGAAGTGTCCATACTGCCAGTGGAAATGGGTGTCTTCTTTAGCCAGCTGTTTTCCCATCATTGCTCCTCCTAAAATTGATCTCCCAGCTAGTACAGCTAAAAGAGGTAGATAATATTTCCCCATTTCTTCTCATTGCCCTTTTTCTGTAAAAACATGACTAGTTTCTGAGGTAAGTCTTTGCTGACCCATGTCCTCCCATCCCATCCCAGATGGAAGAATTTCTATTTTCTTCTCCTACCTGCCAGCCAGGGAAGAGTCTGGTGGGAATTGCTGGTGTAAGGCCTTTTTATCTGCCTTCTGACACAGTCCTGAACTAAAACACTTGAAAGGGAGAGAATATCTCACAATAGCTGTCTTGCAGTCACCTGAGACAAGGTGGTGGACCTGGGGCTGGAACTGATGATGGGCTTGAAGGTATTAGATGAAGTTTTGAGATGAACTTTTGAGACCTGCTGAGCAAAGCAGGTGCTGTAAATGGGTTGAAGACAATTCTTGAATAACAAGTGAAATAATTTTCTCTATATTTACTGTAGTGGGCCACAGAAATTTTTTAGATATTGGATAAAGTATTGTTGGAATAAAGCTTTTATTTCCTTTTAAATGTTGTGGTATATGGCACAATTGTTCATGTGGGTTTTTTTCTTCAAGGTTTGTTTTAGGTTTTTTGGTAGTTTGTTCAGTGTTTTTGGTGGGCTTTGGTTTTGTTTTGGTTGGATGGTTTTCCTCAATGGAAAGGAAAGGAAATGTCTCCTGCAGTTTTTATTTGTATGTTTGCTGTTTGCTTTGAAATTTGTAGAGCTGATTATTCACTTTAACTTAATTTAGGGTCTTCAGGACATACTAATGTCTCATAATTGGCACCATATCATAGTGATATTATTTATTGTTCAAGTGTTACAAAACCATATTGTTCCATAATATCTTCTACTTATATTTCATAGAATGAGACTGTTAAAACATGGTGTTATTTTAAATCCTGCAGTTATTTAAGCCAATTGTCTCATTATAGAAGATTTCTGTCATTAGTGCCAAAGACTGTAAATACTGGAATTAAAGAATGATTGATCTGATGAATGAAAATATGAATCCACATATGTGCTCCCATTCTACTGAAGTTGTTTGCACTTAGCTTCCTTAGGAATAAGATTTCTCAATGTAATAGAATCGGGCCTAAAAAGGATTTTTAGTGGTGAGCAGTGGAGTGTTTTTTATAGTTTAAGTGCTCATGATGGTGATGCTTTCCTTTTCTATTAATTGTATTTTGGACAGTCTGTGTTGTTGGCCTGTTTTCTGCTGATGTTGATAATATTTGTATTTATGTTCATTTTAGATTTCATAACAGCAATAACTCTATCAGTCTTATTTGTGAAGGTTTAAGTGACATTTTGCATTTCTTATTCAAACCTCAAAAGAGTTGGCTGTAATTTAAAATCAATATTCAGGCTCTTAGGAGCTCTTTTCTTTCATCTACATTTAAATACCCTAATGGAAAGAAAACATTTCAAGATGTTGCTTTATTCACCTGGCCATTATGGAAGTATCATGCTAATAAATACTAACCGACAAAGTAACAAGTTTTTAGTTAGTGTTTTTAGCTGTTCTTACAAAATCTTGAATGTAATTTTTCTTATGATTATATACTGGAAACCCATAATGGCTATAGAACTTTACATGCTGCCATAAAGATACTGCTGATACTGTATCTCATCTCCACAGTGTATTAAGTATGGTATGAAGACATTTCTAGAAGAGTTACAACATAGAAAATATTTATATTTGTCACAAATTGAGTAATTTTCTAAGTGAATATAAAAGAATAATGTTATAAATCTTTGCTGTTCAAAATTTTAAAGGATTATTCTTCTATTATGAGATATTTTACGAAGTAAAATTTTGACCCTGCACTTGGAGATGTTATTCCTGATGTAATCATTACTACTTAGTGGTAAGGAAAGATCCCTGGTAAAGTTATTTCCTACTCTATTTCTCCCCAAAGTAGAAAATTATGTTGTTACAATGCCTCAGAGATTGAAGTACTGCAATTACAGATAGTAAGTGAAGTACATCTTTATGAGATGAATCTCAGTTCTGCAAGCTGAGACCAATTATTTAAGCTCACAAACTGAAGAGAGGAAAACAGAAAATGCACTGTCATGATGAGGAGGGCTTGTAAAATAGGGTTCCTGTTCACCAACAATTGGACTGAGACCTACTGCATGTGAGCCATTAAATTTTGATGATACCTTCTTACCTGTTACAGTAGACATACAGTTGTTTGCTGAGGAGGTCTAACTTTTTTCTGCCTTCCATTCTTTTCCTCCCCTCTATTTTTGCTTCTTAAAAGACCACGCTATTTGTTATTAATCAGATCATAATCAGGAAAAATACTGTGTCTCTTATTGCTTGCTGGAGGTGAGGTATTTCTTCCTTGACATTCTCAGCAAACATGAGCTTGGACAAGCTACTTAGCATCCATCTATTTCAGTTACAACAATCTTTAAAAAGGTAAGTCATGTTTGCTCATCATTGTGAATTTTTTGAGATCAGGAGGAAAAGCTCATCGTCTGAAAAAAAACTTTCCAGAACTCTGACAGTAGATTAGGAATCTGCAGAGAGGAAGAGCCAGGACTGATTTGGACTTTGAAAGGTGGAGTCCTTCTCTGCTAATCTCACCATGCCTATTAGAAATATAATAGAATTGATGTATGATATCTGATACAGATCTCACAGAATTGTACATGAAATCTCACTTATTCATCTTTTGCTTTGCAATGTGGTAATCTAAGGTATTAGAGCATCAGGAATCTTCCAGTGCTACAGCAGGCTGTCCATCAAAGATTTGGGTGGTGATTCACAAGCCTCTCTAAGCTGGTTTTGAAAAGCTGGCAAGTGCATTTCCATTTTCTCATTCAGATGTAATCTGTCAGTACTTATAATTAGATGCTCATCTGTTTAACTGAGGGTAAGAAAGGGAAAATAAAAAATATACAGCTACAGTGAAATAAAATACACAGAAGTTTGAGACCTGTTCTTATCCTCCAATTGAAAAATTAAGGACATAAAAATAATAAAGGGCCTAGAGGAAATGTCAAAATATTTGAAAGTAGAGTTAACCATACCTTCACCTTCATCAAGTTTCAGTGAACCAATTCTATGTGATTTCTCATATAGAGTTTCAGTACAGGAAGACAACATCAAGAGAGAGACATTTCCTTTGTTTTCTTCATAAGGTTAAGCAAGAATTTTCCATCGTTCTTTGTGCTGTGAAGGGTTTCAAACATATTTACTACTTATAAATATCTTTTTCTGATTGTAGCATTTTCTTTATTGCTAAAAATGCTATACCCAGCTGGAATGGGTATAGCACAGGAAAATGGGAGAACTGCTTCTGATAACATTAGTACTTAACAGCCAGTGTAGAAGCACCCTGTGAAGTTTTGTTTCTGACCATGTTGTATCCAGCATTCCTGTTGTGGCTTACAAGAGAGGTAAATGAAACCAAAATCTTGCATGTGGTTAAAATTCAGTTCCTAATGTAGAGAGACAAGGAGTGTGGCAGAAAATCCTGGGAGAAAGGCATTTGGCTTAAGCTGATGATGTCTAAGCATTAAGACAGTTAAATTAGAACTTTTAAATTACCTAAGTGCTGATGTGTCCCTGCAGAGATGGCTCTGAGTCATGTGTGCTGCAAGTGAAAAGTGGGAGGATTACACTCTCATGATACAATGTGTGGCACATCTTGGGGGTAAAAAATATTTTCAAGCCCTTTAACTCACTCAAAATAGTCTCCTCAAGGTAAAAGTAAAAATAAATAAATAAAGGCTATTACTAATTTGTGCTTTTCTCTTGTTCTCTACTGAAGAAAGCTAACTCATTCTACCAGACCCAGAACAACCCTTGTACTTTGACAGAACTCTCCTTGCAGTAGGGAAGTTCCTGGTTGCATGGGAAGTAATAGTACTGATGTGGAGAGGAAAATGAAAAGGGAAGGAAGGGTCTAAGGAAAGAAATGCTTAGAAGAAGCCTTCAGGACTATAGAGTGACTTGGTTATACCCTGTCCAACTTTAATTACATATTTTAAAGCAGAAGCTGCAACAATAACACACGAAATTTCAGCAATTGTGAATAAAATCATGGTTAACTTTTTAATCACTTGCTTTGGTAGGTAATATCTTGTTTATTAACAGTGCTGATTTTATATATGTGTGTATATATATATATATAAATGTATATATGTATGTATATATAATTTTATATATATATATATATATATATGTAGCAGTCATGCTTTTAGTACCACTTTTCAGAAGACACAGAAATCTGAAACATTCGATGGTTTCTGCTTCTGAAAAATTTATCACATCCCTGGAAACACTATTAAGGCAACTGTCTGGTTATCATTATTGTGTTAAAGCAACATAATTTGTTGTTTGTTTTTTTTTCCACAGTGATTATACTTTCTATGTTCTGAAAAGAAAAGGAAAAAAAAAAAAGAAAAAGGCTTTTTGTCCTCAGAAGTGTAAGCACTCAAACCTGACCTTTACTGTCAGGGAAAACAGATACTTTTGTTTTGCTTTCTTGATGTTTTGGTAACACTAGGGCCAATCCTGATGGGAATGAAGAATGCCAAGGTTGGTTTTTTTTGAAGGCTTACTGTTCTGTGAATATTTAGCTCCATTGGCCACCACTCTTTGGGCCCATTCATCCAGCCAGTGCTTTATCCAGCAGAGTGTGTGTTTATCCAATCCACAAGCAGCCAGTTCGTCCACAAGAATTCTGTGGGGAACAGTGTCAAAGGCTTTGAAAGTCTAGGTAGGCAATATCCACAGCCTTTCCCTCATCCAACAGTCCTATCATCCTGTCATAGAAGGAGATCAGATTGGTCAGGCAGGAGCTGTCCTTCATAAACCCATGCTGACTGGGGCTGATCCCCTGGTTGTTCTCTATATGTCATGTAATGGTGCTTGAGATGATCTGCTTCGTGACCTTCCCTGGTACCAAGCTCTGTAGTTTCCCGGATTCTCCTTCCTTCCTTCTAGATAGGTGTTACATTTTCTACCCTTCAGTCCATTGGGACCTCCCCAGTTAGCCAGGACTTCAGGTAAATGCTGGATAGTGGCTTGGCGAGCACATCTGCTGACTCCCTCACCACCACTGGGTGGTAGCCCATCTGGCCCCATGGGCATGTGTGTGTCTAAGCAGCGTAGCAGATCACTGACCACTTCCTCATTTACTGTGATAACCTCATTCTGATTTCCCTCCCTGACTCCTAGTTCATGAGGCTGGGTGTCCAGGGAACTGCTGAATCCAGTGCTAAAGATGTATTATTCTACATTTGTTTTACAGGAAGCAACCTTTCTTTGGCTTGTTTCTTGTCCTAGCTTAACATGGCCTAAAATTAAAGCCATATTTTGGGCTTCAGAAACACCTTAAATAATGAGGGCTTGGAAGATTTTTAAGAATTTATTATTCCAAAAATCTTAGAAAAGCCTTAAATATGTAAGAACAGACATGTCTTCCTTCTGCTTATAATATCTAGCACATTAGATAATCAAAAATTTAAAAAATAAATAAAAATAAAGGATGGGGGCAGAAGCTCCTGAGTTGCTCATCTGTGTATACGAGTCTTGAAATGAGATAAGCACCACAGTCGATGCAAAAATCGCAGTGAAAAGACAGCTGTGTTTATCTCATTTACACACAAGGAAGAGAAAGTGTACTTCACAGAAGGAAAAATTTCAGCTCTTATCCACTACATTTTGTCCAGCTGTGTAGGAATTTTACAGTGCTTTAAGCTGTCAAATGTGAAGTTTCTCTAGACTGCTGCACCTCTTCTCTCAATCATATTGTGCAATAAAGACTCTGTCTATAGCTTGAGGTCAAAATATCTGATACTTTCATATTTATCTTTTTTTTTCCTTCCAGTATAGGTTTCCAATGGGATAATGCAGTAGCAATCAAATCTTTTTCAGTGCTGTGATATTGTATGTGACTCTCTGAGTTTTTATGTAGAAAATGATTTGGTTTATTGCTTTATGATGAACTCAGAGTTCTCAGTGTTGTACACAGCATAAAAGACAATTTGCCTTTGCCTCAAGGAGTTTCTAGCCTGAAGGGTGGGTTCTAGGGAGACTTGTGTGGGGATGATCATTCCTTCTGTCAGATGTCTGATACTGATGTGACCTCTGGACTATATAGACGTTTTTTCTAACCTTACAAAGCATAATTCCCACCAGCAAAAACGTGTATGCTAACGCCTTCCAAAAACAGTACAGCAGTTGGGTTTTATTTGCAGAGTTATAGAAAATTTTCAGTATTCAAGTGCTCCTTTTAGTCATGCTGAATTCCCAAAATACCAGGGCCAGAAGCTGTTAAAGGTAAACTTTACTTCACAGTGCATTGGCAGCTCTTAGACTGGCCAGAACTAGTGGGCAAGGAGCCTGCTGCATTCTGTTGCATAGCTTTCCTCGGGTATTTAGACAGTGGGTACTGGTGGTAGATTTAGAAGCCCAGTTCCCTCATTTGTGGGTTTCCAGTGTCTTGGGAGTATTCCAGCAAGTTGAGAAGGAAAACAAATGTCATCAGAACCACCTTATAAGTTTCAGACAAATTGTAAGATAAAAAATGAGTATGTTTGTTTTGAGTGCAAAGATTATTGAAACGAGTTCTCCAGAGGTTGATAAGGAGAAAAAAAAAAAAACCCTCCTGTGAACTCCCAGACCATAAACTTTTGTGTAGCCTTTAATGCTGTAGTTCAGTTCTTTTTGCGTTTTACCAGTCAGCAAACTGTCAGGATATTTATACAGCCCCTTACAGCTGCAATGCAGTTTTTTAAGATGTCCACTTAGGATAGGTGCTCCTTTCAATGTACAGTACCCTGATCTGAGGCTATTTACTTTCTGGAGGTGCCATTCAGTGTCACCACCATCCCAGGAGTTCCCAAAACTGCATAAACTCATGATTCTGTCTCAGTATTTAGCACTTCCCACTGGGTGATCAAAGTCCTAAGATCTGTTAGGAAGAGCTGGAAACTGTTTTGCCAGCTGCTAAATAAAAACTGAACAGTTAGCCTGGTTCTTGTCTATTGTGTAAAGTATTTTGTGAATAAATGAATGGTATGTTTCCATGGAAGGTGACATGACAGGGTTAAAACATCACCTGGAGAACAGATACTGTATTTCATATAAGGTAAATATTGTATAAATACATTGTGAATGGGGTTTGTATCTGCTCTCAATGAAGTTGACAACTAATCACTTTGGAGGGGATAGGAGCAGCCTGTGTGCAACTCTGACTTGTTGGCATTGCTGAGGCAGTGAGACAGAAATGTGGTCTTATCATAGCAAGATAAAGCATTTGGACCAGTTTTGTCTCATACTAAGTATTTTTTTCTCAACTAAATGACAATTTTGCTAACAGTCAGAATGCTGCTTTACTGGACAGAATAAGGGAAATAATCTCTTTTTGAATATGTATCATTACTAAATGCCATCTCTGTTTTCTTACAAGTAATGACAGTATGTGTCTTTTGCTGTCACTGTGCCAAGAAGACCAACAAGGTTCTGGGGTGTATTAAGAATAGTGTGGCCAGCAGTTGAAGGAGGTTCCTCCTCAACTCTACTCTGCCCTAATGTGACCTCACCTGGAGTATTGTGTCCATTTCTGGGCTCCCCAACTCAGGAGAGACCAGGAACCATGTCCAATTCTCTCTCTCCCGTGAGAGAGTCCAATGGAATGCCATGAAGATCATTAGAGGACTGGAGCATCTCTCTTACTAGGAAAGGCTGAGAAGCCTGGGGCCCTTCAGCCTGGAAAAGAGAAGAATGAGAGTGGTATATATAAATGCACACAAATATCTAAGAGGTCATGAGGATGCATCTGGGTTCTTTTCAGTGATAGAACAAGAGGCAATGGGTGCAAACTAGAACACAGGAGATTTCACTTAAGGAAATCTTCTTTGAGAATGTCAGATCACTGGAACAGGCTGCTCAGAAAGGTTGTGGAGTCGTCTTCTCTGGAGACTTTCAAAGTTTGCCTGGACGCATTCCTGTACAACCTAATCTAGGCACACCTGTGTTAACAGGGGGCTGGGACTAGTTGATCTCCAGAGGTCCTTTCCAATCCATACCATTCTGTGCTGCTCTGCTGGGTTCCCATGTATAAACCACATCCTTCCTGAGAAGGACTTTGAGTGTTCTTCATTCTGCCTTCTATACTAATTGTATGTGTATTCTCAGTGAGAAATAGACTTAGTATCTTCATTTTCTGGAAGTTACTATACAGCATTATGTGTCTAAATTATGAGGATCTCCAACAGGCTGTTTCTTGCTAACAGTAGTCAGTGCTGTCTGGAAGGTTAAAGTCCCTATTAAAGTTTGGAATGACTTCCACTGCATGTTAGAAACAACTATGTAATAACATTGTGTAACAGCGTGAGCCACTGTCATTCAACAGATGGCACCATGTGGTACAACATCATGCAATTCAGTTGTCGTTACATGAGTTCCTCCACATGATAATGTAGCAAAATATGAGAAGTTGATAGAAAAAATAAATAACTATAGGATTCAAATTTTCTTATAAGAGTAGATGAATAAGACAAATCAATTTTTTCCTGGATTATATGTAATTTGTCATACTGTCAGGTTAAAAATGTATTTGTTGCACAAGCAAAATAAAATAGTGTTATTTATACTACAGAAGCTGATGGATAAAACAGATATTGTTGATTCATGCAAAAATTAGTGTTATTTTCCACTGCTATAATAAAGTAAAGGAAGCAGAAAGTACAAAAGGAGAGGGATGAGGAAAAAGCTAGTTACAGTTTAAGGCCTTGGTTTCAGTGTAGTTAATTTCTGCACACAGGTGCACTGTAATGAAAATAGCAGCACTCTGGCATGGGCATGGAGAAGATGACTTCCAAATTAACCATTTGAGTTGCATATACAAGTAATTATCTGTAGGCAACATGAGTTTTGTTGAAAGAAGGAATGCGTGGAGTGACAAGGGAGGGCACAAGGGGGTGGAAAACAGATGCATGTTCAGATACAGGAGCATTTCAAGTGTTAGATCTCTGTGCATGGTCCTTTAGGTATGCATGGAATCTGTCGCACTGTAGCACTGCTGCTGCAACATTACCTGTACCATCAGTGGTTTTTACTTTGTCATTCATACAGATTTAGATTCTTTATGAGAGTAGTTACTGATGCATTTTTGATGTATGTTAAACTTTTCATACAGTTTATGAGTTAGCATATCCAAAAGAGAATTAAGATGAAGTCACAAATTATACAGGAGCAGTAAATTGCACTTAAAACCAGGCTTGCTTCCTTTATAAAAAATAAAATAAATAAATAAATAAAAAGTCAACACTTATTGATCTGAGTGCTAACTTTCCTTAGTGCAGAAATCTGGAGAGCACTAATACTGATGCTGGCAATATATTGTATTATACTTTTAACTGTGTCATCCTGACAGGCACAGGTCTACTCTGCTTTGCAGAGAAAAAAAAAAAATATGTATTTTAGAAGATCTGCTGCCTTTGAAAGGTCAGTTCCACAAGAGCATGTTTTTATAATGGATTTTGTTAAGATTTTGCCCATCAGTTTTTTTCCTCCCACAGTGAAAAACAGGGCAAGGTTATAATTTTGTGTGCGTGCTTTGATCAAAGTTACCTTCCAGAATCATTTTTTCCCATTCAAAAAGATATTAAATCTCAGGTGTGCTAGCAAACATTTCTCTAAATTGCTATCAACTTGCTTTTTTTGTCAGGGTGCACAAGAAAATCAGGAGGAAAATGGGTCTTCTGTTCACACAGAAGAACCTCTGAGGCATAACTTCTGCACCTGAAAGGTTCCTTGTGACTTTGCCCTTCCCTGTTGCTGAAAGTTATACCTCTCAACGAAACTTAACCTGCAATATTGCAACTGCTTACACTCAGAATCTAAAGGACTAGACTAAGAATTTTCATACCAGGCAAAATATGACTTCTGTACTTCATATGTCTGCATCATAAACAGTGTTGGGGACTTAGTCTGATGAAACAACAAAATGGTGAAAAAGCAGATAAGGCTGTTGAAAAGGAGAGCAGCTCCTTAAGCTGTGCTGTTAAATAAATCCTCTGCAACATCAAGTCAGGGTTTAAGGCAATCAGTTTGGTTTCAGTGGGAAGGTAGCCTGGAGGACAACTTCACAATTTGCCGTGTATTGTCAAGGAAAGGCAATATTTGGTACAAGACAAGAGATCTGAACCCATTTCTTTTTACAAACCTTAATGGGTTTTTAAGATTTCCTGAGAATGTCCAGAGGATTTTTTCTAACACTGAAATTTATTGTAGTAGTAATAGTAGAAGAAAGTGCCCAATAAATTTAATTTGCATTTAATGGTAGCCTTCCAGTGCCTAAAAGGGGCCTAGAGGGTTGCTGGAGAGGGCCTTACAAGGGCATGTAGTGATAGTACAAGTTGTAGTGGTTTTAAACTGAAAGAGTAGATGTAAGAAGTTCTTTACTGTGAGGGTATCAAGGCACTGGCACAGGTTTTCCAGAGAACCTGTAGATGTCCCCTCCCTGAAAATGCTCAAGACCAAGTTGTATGTGGCTTTAATCAAGCTCATTTAGTGGAAGGTGTTTCTGCTCATGACAGAGAACTTGGAAATAGGTGATCTTTAAGGTATTGTCCAATCCAAACCATTCTGCGATTCTATGGTGATTCATCTTTTAACAGGCTGTGTGGCTGCAGCATGTAATTTACAGTAATGCAGACTATCTTCTGCTTCTGAGCTTTTTAGTATTGTTTTGCACATGCAAGGAATGTATTGGGATTTGAATAGCACTTCAGTGCTAATTTAAGGTAGTCTTTACCTTGTCTGTCTTTAGCAGTCTTAATTTGAAGATTAAGACTAAGACTCCATCTTTCAAGAACCTTTGTAATCAGTTATGTGGTGTGGTGAATCATTCTCCTGTTTCTTTCCACTGTCTCCAGTATCTTCCTTAGGTATCTCCTGAAGCTTTTAGATAAATATGGTCGTCAGGAGTTCCTTTTATAGTCTATTAATGAATCATTGGGATCTTGACTCCTCAATTTTATTACATAAACTTACTCTGGGAAGTAATTTTTGCTTATGTCAGAAGTATCTTTCTAGTTTTTAATTTTTGTTGTTTTCCATGGTTTGGAGTTTCAGAGTTTGAGTTATAAGTTAAGAAGATGGAACAAGCAAAATATTACTATTTTTTTTAACTAATACACAACATTGGCTTCATAGGTGTTTCTTCCCTTACAGTCTCTGTGAAAACAGCCCAAAAGGTAACATATATTTATGTAAAGAGAACATACTCAATCGCAGGTATTTTGATGGTACATCTCAAATGGAAGCCTGTGCAGGTTTATTTTTTATGTCATAATGTAGGTTGTATAAATCAGTGTATAAAGCCATTTCCCTTTCTTGAATTAAAAAAAAATAAATAATTAAAATAATCTGACATGTTAGGTATATATGTAGCTTCTTGGGGAGCATTTATTTTAAGTTTCCCTCTGTATCAATGTGGAAATCAGTTAATTTAATTTGAGGCTTGTCCCTGTTGGTCAAGATATCACAGATTGTGCTTTTGGCTCTGGAGTTTTTCTAACAGATCAAAACAGCAGCTGTTGCATGTGCTCAGTGAGTGATGCTATTACGCTAACTGTGTCTGCAACAGCTGCAGCAATTCTGTAAACAAAGCATCCCCCATTTCTGCAGCCCTCTTAAGTTGGGAGGATTCAAACATGTTCACAGAGCTACAAGTTGATCTCCATCAAGAGTTTCCTAAAACCTTTCCAGTTCCTGTCTCTGCAAAGGTAATTTGGCACTGCTTTTGCTAGGAGGAGGATCAGCCATAAACTTCAAGGGCTTTGTAAATGTGATTTTGTTGAGTTTCTTCTTCACTGTATTTCAAGTAAGAGCCAGATCTATTTGCACATTATCAAGATAATCCATAGAGGATTTGGTTTGCTTCCCCTCACATTCAAAATATCTCTTCTAGTTAGGCCTTTTTTTCTGACTAGCATGTCTTTCCCTGTTAGTTCAAATTATGTGGTTGTTTCTTGACAGCCTCTCTAAAGGAGTTGTAGCTATTCATTTGTGTAACACATCAACAGTGTTTGCAGATATTGCAAGTAATAGAATCAAAAATAACACAGTTTTAGCTCATGAACATAAAAGAGTCATATTCATTTAAGTCCCTGCTTCAGCATTTGTGTCAACATGTGTTTGCAGTAATAACCATTTAATGATTTTAAATGGCTGCTATGTAGAAAAACATACAGACATATATTTATTTGGCAGTTTCTGAATGGAAATGGTTTGTTTGCTGAATTTTTTGGTATTTGGAGTTGTCCTTTGAACAGGCTTTGGGGTGCCCTGGCTAAGGGATGACAATTAAAATGCTATTATGGAAATCTGCAATACAACTCTTCCAGTGTCAAGTCTATTTTAGGAATTTATAAAACAATATTCCTTTGTCAGGACAGTATGGATTGATCTACTATTACACAGATTAAAATAATTTGCATTGCATTTAAAGAGGTATTAATAATAACCAAACTCTTTGAAGTTATTTGTACATTGCATTTTTCCATACAGACATTACTAAGTCATGTAATGAGTCTAGTTCATAGTTACCTATATCTTACTGAGGAAAAATTGCCCTTGTACACCTTTGAATTTTTTTGTACTTTTTTTCAGAAGATTGTGTTATTGAAAAAGAGCTACTTGATCCTCATTATCAGTTACAGCAAATATCCACCATGGTTGTATTCAACAGGGATCCTTGAATGACTAGATAGTAAACATTTCTATAAGTACTGTTTCATTCACATTAAAAAAAGGTATACTTAAACTATAATAATTGTCACTTGAGGTGCCTTCAGCTGGTGTATTTGCAACAGTTTCTGCAAAAGATTTGTGTGGATATAGGAGAGCCTCCTGAATCCAGCTAGAAAGTGTAATTAAAAGATCACATTGTAATTAAAGGTTTAATTCTAGAAAGTGTAATTATTTCAAAATGGATGAGAAGGGAGCAAAGTGCAGAGATTGGTCATGCTGTTTATTTCATTCCTGCTTATCATTGCTATTCATATTCTGATTAAAACTGCTATTGTTCTGATACTCTGAAATTTACTCTATTAAATATAAAATTTGTGCTTCATGGCTTTTATTAGATATTTTAAAGTAATACTTGAACAGTCTGGGAAGCCAAACTTAAATGTGAACGAATAGGTTGTTTGGAAAAATCAAAGTAGTGTTCACACGACATATTTGGAATTGGAATGGTGGCTTGAAGTTTATCAATTCCTAAAAAAAATGATACAACGATGAAACCACATATTCTTTCTAATGAACAAATACATGATAAATGCTACATGAGTCACTGATAAGAATGCTGATTATAAGTTAAAACAAATTGTGGCCTATTTGCTTTCTGAGCTGTACTGGAACTGGGACTAAATCTTTTACAGTATAGTAGAAGAAAGGATTCAAGTAATATGAAAATTACAAACTTTATCTGTGATTCCCCACACACCTCAGTTAGTAAATTTGAGCAAGTAGAAATCCCTAAATCATCAGACAGAAGGGACAACTATGTTGTGTTGGTCCAGAGATCTAGTGGCTAGGGAGGAGGACACAACTGGAAAACCATCTACACATACTTTTCTGATATCCTGACAATCTTTCAGTTACTGTTACTCAGGATTTCCTGAGCCTTTGACAGAATTTCCCTGCATGAATTTTCTGCTATCTCCACAGTATCACACAGTATAACTAAGGTTGGAAGAGACCTCGAGGATCATCGAGTCCAACCTGTCTCCACAGACCTCATGACTAGACCATGGCACCAAGTGCCACGTCCAATCTCCTCTTGAACACCTCCAGGGACGGTGACTCCACCACCTCCCTGGGCATCCCATTCCAATGACGAACGACTCGCTCAGAGAAGAACTTTCTCCTCACCTCAAGTATAAACCTCCCCTGGCACAGCTTGAGACTGTGTCCCCTTGTTCTTGTGCTGGTTGCCTGGGAGAAGAGACCAACCCCTTCCTGGCTACAACCACCTTTCAGGTAGCTGTAGAGGGCAATGAGGTCACCCCTGAGCCTTCTCTTCTCCAGGCTAAACAATTCTGCTAAGATTTTACCAACCTCTTTCCTACTACCCCATTTTTAATAAAATTAGGGAGGGCAGAACATGAGTGGTGTCAGACAAAAACTTGTGCAGTTACAAGAGGGATTTAATTTCTCTGTCTCTGCAAACTGAGGTCTTACCTGCTAAGTGTCTTTGTCTATGATATTTTGATGTGAATATGTACAAGAGAATAACAGATATGTTGTCTTACTTCGAAGCTTCTCTCATGCATCGAATAAGATTTAATTAAAGGGAATTTTATGAGAACTCATGAAATAAGCATACTTTTATAAATTGGTTAGAGCTACAGCTCTGTAAATTAGTTATATTAATTTCTACTACCTAAGAAGAATAATTGCATTGGGATCTTAAAAGTGTATTTGAATTATCTTATTGTTTAGCCCTCAAATTAGAAAATTTTATGAAGAAAGAAAAAGTTACTTCATCTGCAGAAATCTGAGTCAGAGCACAGCTATGTTATGCAAATCTTAACAGTAAAAATAACTTTGAATGCAGGGCTTGTTTTCATTAGCAACGGGGTAAAATGGATAGTGGGCGTCTCTAATCAGCACGTTCCTAGTGCTGTTTAGAAGGTTAAAGTTAAAATATTCATTGCAGAAAATGCCTTTCTTCCTTATATTGAAATACAGCTTTAAAATTTAAGGCAAAAAGGGACCATTTGTTCATATATATGTGTGTGTGTGTGTATGTATGTGCATTTAGTTATCTTAAGTATATATATATATGTATAATAGGGCCTGTAGCTATGGACACAGGATAATGGTTTTATACTAAAAGAAGGTGGGTACAGACTGGATATAGGAAAGAATACTTTTACAGTGAGGGTGCTGAAACACTGGTCCAGTTAATCCAGAGAAGTGGTAGCTGCCTCACCTCTGGAACCATTCAATGCCAGGTTAGACAGGGCTCGGAGCAACTGGATCCAGTTGAAGATCTTCCTGCTCACTACAGGGAGAGTTGGACCTTTAAAAGTCCCTTCCAATTCAAACCATTCCATGATTCTATAATAATTATCCCTATTCTATGATAATTTTCTATCCCTATTTTTTTAATTTTTTTTTTTTTTCTTAGCATAAATTCTTAGGGCAGAATGCCAGAGGGGAAAACAGACAGGAACAAGGTATCTAATATGAAACATCCTAATACTGCAGAGAAGACATGAGTTGTGATAGACCCAAATAATCCTAGCAGTTAGCTCTCCTAATGAGATGCAAGAAATTATTTCTTTCCAAAACCATCTCTAGTGATCTGTCTCATTAGAAGTGCAAGAACCAGACACAACAGCCAGTGCAACTAAGAAAAAATGTTCTCTAGCTCCTTAGAGAAATGATCTTTTGTCCTGCTCAGTGCATGCCCTGAGGGAATTTTCATTATTACTCTCAGTGGAAACAATTTGTAGATCTGACTCATATCTGATAATGTGCAGTAGCTGATTATCAGGTTGATACTGACCTTCTCAATCCTTGTTCATTTGAATGGTCTTTTAGTCATTGAGTGGATTCAAAAGGTGACAGGTGGCCGTGTGAGGCGGTAGTCCACCAGTTCTAAGGCAAAATTACTTTTGACCAGTAATTTACTGGGCTTGACTTGTAAGTCAGTTATTAGCTCTTTACAATGGAACTTTACTTTGTATTGCTTATAAAATGTGTTTACTTCTGTAATACAGGCACCCTGGCACTTCAGTAATTACAACCTACAGAGCTTACTTCATACCAGTGCTATGAACATTACATTCTGATAGCTGTGTTACTGCTAGATGCTAGGCTGCTTCACTACTTTTCTACTTGCTGAAACATTGTGGGAGGATGTACTTAGTGAGATATTTCAAAAGGGAAAAAAAATAGATCAGGGTGGTAAAGCACAGAATTTTCTTCCAGTTACAAGAAAAATGCGAGTTCATTGTGTTGTCTCAGTCCAGAGAGGGAAAGAGACTGAATTCTTTGGAATATTCACTTGTTATGAAATTAGAGGCACAAACGAGGCCAAAATATCAACAGCAAGGCTATTGATTGACAGAATAAAGTGGATGGAACAGGAGAAAGGAGAGAGGGGGGGGGGGAAATATAGAGAGAAAGGAAGAAGAGGGAGAGAGAAGAGGAATTATATTACCCCCCCACCTCCCAAGATAGTTTGGGTTTGTGGAGGAAGGGTGCTGCCGCTTTGGTTTGAAGGAGGTATCATCCTTGTTGTCTGTGCAGTCCTCTGCTGGAGGAGGGGAGGGAGAGATCCCAAAGTCCAAGTTCAAGTCCTTCTCTGAGCAGCCTCTTCAGCTCCATGAGTTGCAGCAGGTGGAACTTAGGACATGTAGAGAGGATTCTTCCTGGTCTGCTGCTACCAGGCTACACGGTGAAGTCTTTTCTTCTGTGTCTGTCCTTTTCTCTCCTTGTATTTTCTTCTTAATTTTTCTTCTTCTAAGCAGGCATTGCTCAGGTCTTTTATATAGTTTTTCAGTCACAGAGGTTTTTTTTAGGTATGTGTCCAGGTGGTGAATCCATTGTCCTTTTCACCATTCTCCCTTTCCAGGGTAGCTGATGGGTAGAGATGATCTTGTCTATGCACATTCCAGAGAGTCTTCCCAATACACATCAGCTATTGTTTGTTTGAGGAGCAAAGGTGATTTTATCTTTGTTGACTCACATAAAGAGCGACAAGATTTAGTCTCAGTTCTCACCTGAATACCTGGCTGTTATTACATATACATTCATAAACAGAGTGTTCGTTCAATAAAAAAATGTACAAAATAAAACAAAATAAAAAACCTCAACCTGTTGAGAGTTTACCATGAGGATTAGATCTTGCAAGTAGTGTGGCTGGTTGCTGGACATGTGGCTATGGGAGTCTCTATTACAGGCATCGTTGCCAAGGTCTCCAGCACTGAGATAGAGACCCACTGAACTGTTATTTTGATGTATTTCTATTATCTATCTGTCCCATGGTCCTATGTGACCACTTAAACATATACTATATACTATTAATAAGTTTTAAAAAAAAATTCCATATTAACAAATAATAATTAATATGTATTCTTACGATCATATTTTTATCTTAATATAATATCATTTATTAATATTTCATAATTAATAACAGTATCATCTGGAATAGCTTGGTCTACATGTAGCAGGCACTGCCTTGGGGAGTTCCTGGGTTTCCCACCTAGAGATTTATGCACTAATTACTTATATTTCTGTGAAGGAGGCCAAGAGCTCAATTGCCTTGGCTAGGTGTTTCAAATCCACCTAGCTAGGTGGTTCCTGGATCACTAGGGAATTTCTGACTCAGGTGCATGGGTGTTCAGACAGGAAACAGCCCTGAAATCTAGTTCTAACTGTAGGACAAAATTGAATTTTGTATTAGTAACTTAAAAGTTCCAGACCTCTTGCCAAATAACATGATATATACTCAAACCTGCAAATAGATTTAAAGGGGGAGGAAGTGACTGGAATATAGGTTGAATGTTCAGACTTTTTGAGACTTCATAGACATGCAGTGTGGGGAAGAGTTGTGGTTATGTTTATGTAAACAGGCTTGTCATGGTTTTGTCCCCAGGAATTTTGCATGTGGAATACATGAGTATAATAAAGGACCCTGGGTTGCCATCATAATCACCCCCTTGCAAATAAAACTATACATTTTTATGTTCACATCTATAAAATGTGATTGTGCTTAGAAGGCCACTTTTCAGTATTTGCAGCACTAATTAATAGTACTGCATGTTCCTGTACTTAGAAATGAGGGTCATTCATTAAATGATGACGAGTCTTTTCTGTCTTGTCCAACTCACCAAAGATTCCACTCTTGACAAAGTCCTTGTATCTCAAGGGCAGTTCTGTCTAATTTACTGGACAGAAGAGCCAAGAATGATCTCATTGCCTCTTTCACACCCAAAGTATTTCTTGTCTTAAGTATTACACATTATTCTGTATGCTGACCAAAAGTTCTTATGTTTGTTTACTGGGTGGGAAGAGAAAGGACTTTACAAATTTTCCTTCAGTCATTGTAGAGACTGACCAAATGCTTGACAGACCGAATTCCATGCCAGACAGGCTGGTTATTTTCTCTCCCATCTCCCTCACTGACATCTTTTTCACTGAAGTGTCTCACTAATGGACAAAGACAACTGATATGAGAAGGCAAGAAAGTCTGCTCTATCACTCTGCTCCTCAACATGATGGAGGGGAGGGAAAATAAGATGTGAAAAAAACTCATTGGTCAAGCTTAAGGAATTTTAATAAAGCAAAATTAAAGGCCATACGTGGAAGCAAAAGAAAACAAAAGATTTATTCTCTACTTCCCATCAGCAGGTGATGTCCAGCCACTTGACAGGAAGAAGGGCTTCAGTAGGCATAGTGTTTGTCCTGGAAGACAAACGTAATAACAAATCCCCTGCCTCCTCCTCCTTTCTCTTACCTTTTGTTGCTGAACAGACATCTTATGGCATAGAACATCTCTGTGGTCAGTTTGAGTCAGGTATCCTGGCTGTATTTCCTCTCAAGATCTTGCCCACTGCCAGCCTATTGGTGAGAGAGAGTAATATTGGAAAGACAGTCTTGATGCTGTGTGAGCACTGCTCAGCAGTAGCCACAATACTGGTGTGTTATCAGCACCTGTCTAGTTACCACCACAAAGCAGGGCACTAGCAGGGCTGCTATGGGGAAAATTAACTTCATCTCAGCAGACCCAATACAAACATTAATGAACTGATTATGATATAGCTAGTTCATCTGTTACATTAAACAATCAGCTGATATTCTTCATTAAAGCGACTTTTCTGGTCTTTCAAATTTTGGGCAATTTTAATTGCCAAGTTCCAACAAGTAGCATAATTCCCTGGAAGAGTTTATGCTTTCACAGTAAATGTATGGAGTGAGGTTTCTGGTAGAAGTGCTTGTGGAACAAAAATCCCACATACATTTTTCGTTAGCACTTTGCCATTTAATCTCTCTCTCGAGTTCACAGACAGTGTAGGATTTATAAACATGGTTTGAGAATATTTATCTTAATGTCAATGACATTTTCAGGAAAAAAAGTAGGCTGGAGCTGGAAGTACTTACTAACATAATGCTGAGGAATGCAACAATTAGCACACAATCTTAGTATTTATGGAAAATAGATTGGGTTTTTCCATGTGGTTTGTCAGGGTCCTAGTGTGCCTAGCAGAATGAAGTAGGGTCTGGAAGTCATTGAGGTATAGGAATAGGAAACAATGGAATATTTCAGATTAAGATGAATAACATTTGTGTTATATGATAACTGTCATCTTCTTTTTCTCACCTTTCTCCTCTCTGCCTGCAAAGCAAAGAAGCAGCAAACACTCCCTCCCCCAAGCAGCATCAATCTTTGTTTTAATTTGAACTCCCAATAGGACACAGATAATACTGTTTAAGTTCAGTTATAATCCATATGGAGGTTGCTCTGGTGTATAGTTTTTCTGCTAATGACACCAAAATAATTGATATATAGTGGTCTTTAAAGAAGACAGTTGGTTATTTTTTATTTTTTATCCTATCATAGATATTTATCTATATTTAAACTGTTTGAGTACTCTCAGGCTAAATATTCTCTGTCCTATTATGTTAAATACAAGAGAATTACTGTTTGATGTATTGAGACAGTGGAAGAAAGAATGTGTGGGATTCACTTCAGTAAGTGTGATTTATTTCTGTATGGCTGGTTGGTTTTTACAAATATTTATAAAAAATTTGCATCATGCTCAAGAATTGAAAACATTTCTTAGTTACTTTATGGAATGTGTAGGTGTAGGTATGCATAATTCAGCTGGGCTAAAGCACTAAGCATTGCCCAAATTGCTTGTGAAATATGACAGGAAAGATGTCTTAGGGGAAATGTAGGCAGTCATAGGAAAGGTTAAATTTGTGTGATAACTGAAATTGTATTCAGAATCTCTGGGTTCACTAGCAGTGCACATATTAAGCAATTCAATTCTGAGTGATAAAAATGTCGGCTGCTTGTTTACACTTCATAAATAAATGCTCATATAATACCTTTGGTAGAGAATGATTACAAAGGTTACCCAGGTGTTTACTGCCATTGCTAAGGTTTTATGATATATTGCATTTTCAATTCTTTCACAGTTTTCAGATGCTAAAACTTCTAGGTTTGGCAGGATAATAAAAGATGTGATGAAGTATTTTCTTCTTTTAAAAATCCAAATGAAAATATAGCAAATTTCATGACATCAAAACATTGAATGTGTTTATTTTGCCTTCTTTGGCAAGTGTGGTGCAATTCTAGTCTTCCTTTGTAAAAGGGGTTAATCTTTTGTTTTGTTTTGTTTTTATGTTATGTTATTGTATTTTACTTTTCTTCATTTTTCTTTTGAAGTCTAAGGAAGTTTCAGCCTTTTTCTAGTCTTCATAAGATGAGAACACACACGCTGTTCACTTTTGCAAATTGTGTTTTTGCTTGGGTGATGATGCATTTTTTAGTGTGGTTATAAGCATCAGAAGGATTAGTTTCTGTATATAAACCATTTCTTTTCACTAGGTTGTGTTCATAGTTATAAAATCTGCTGCATTGTGTGACCATGAGCAGATGGATCCCATAGTCTTTGTCACAGTCAATAGATGTTTTATCATGCTGCTAAAGAGATTTTATCAGTAATTGTCTAATTTTCCTGGGACAATTAAGTTTGGGAGCAATCTCATAACTCTGAGGCCTTTTTTCATAAAATTTTCTAATACAAGAAATAACTTGAGCCTATGAATATGAGCAGATAAAAGAGACTCATTATGATTTTAAAAAAGTAGCTAGGTAATAAATGCCTATTGAAAGGAAAACTAACATAGTTAGTTTTGTACACTATGTCCCTTTCTGACTCCTTTGCTCCAGTAGAAACTAGCTTCTTACTTACCTATCGCTGACATTGGCTGTGTTGTTTGTTGCAGTTAAGTACTAGCAGCAGCTCTCTGCTCTTCTCTCTTTTACCTTGTACAGGGGAAGGAAAGGAAGTAGGGAGGGGGAAGCTATTGGTAACCCACTAGTTTTGTCATATATAGAATACATAGAATAAACCAGGTTGGAAGAGACCTTCAAGATCATCGCGCCCAACCCATCAACCAATCCAACACCACCCAAACAACTAACCCACGGCACCAAGCACCCCATCAAGTCTTCTCATGAAAACCTCCAGTGATGGTGACTCCACCACCTCCCCAGGCAGCCCATTCCAATGGGCAATCACTCTCTCTGGATAGAACTTTTTCCTAACATCTAGCCCGAACCTCCCCTGGTGCAGCCTGAGACTGTGTCCTCTTGTTCTGGTACTGGCCGCCTGGGAGAAAAGACCAGCATCTGTCTGTCTACAACCTCCCTTCAGGTAGTTGTAGAGTAATAAGGTCACCCCTGAGTCTCCTCTTCTCCAGGCTAATATGTAAATTGTATTGTACATATATGTAAATATTGTATATTTTGTACATATTCATTGCATTTTATAGTTTAGATTGTAATTTTGCTTGTAAATACAGCTTCATTTGCTTTCACCTGACCTGGCGATTTTATGTTGGGAGGTGGAGTCACCGTCCCTGGAGGGGTTCAAGAAGGGATTGGATGTGGCACTTGATGCCATGGTCTAGTCATGAAGTCTGTGGTGACAGGTTGGACTTGGTGATCTTTGAGGTCTCTTGCAACCTTGGTGATACTGTGTGAATTTCAACCCACCACATATAACTACTTATATTCTTGTTGGTGTTGCCTGGCTAGTGAGTAAGAATGAAAAGGCAACTTTTCCAGCACCTGTTTAAATGCTTGAAGTATTGTGCAATTCTAACTGACCCAAAAAATCCGCTTTGTATAGACTCCTGCACAAATGTGTAACTCAGTCATAAATGTGTGACTGTTGGAATAACTACAGCTAATAGATCATATCCCCTAGATTTGTAATCTGCTTCTTTAGTTACCTCATTTACTTTCTAAAATCTAATTTTAAACCATTGAATTTTTCAGAATGTGCTTGTGTCTACTATCCTTCTATGTTAGTGGGTTTTGGGTTTTATGATGTTGTTAACATGAGTTTTGTCAGGAACAAATGTCTTTGACAGGGAATATTCAAAATATTTCCTGGACTGATAAGTTTGTTGAATTCTCGTGAGTGTACCGTGAACATATGGCTGATATATAAACTTGTCTTAAAACCCCCTTTGGAAATTCTGCTTTGGAAGAAGATCACAGAAAAAAAAAAAAAAAGGAAAAAAGCTTTAAGATCTTTAAAAGAGGAATATATTTTGTGGCACTGCAATTCTGTGGCAAGACGTAATGTATTATCTGGAATATATTGCTGATCTCTGTTTACATGGGATTCTTTCTATCTCCCAAAGCAGATATTCTATTTGTAATGCCAGTTTTTAATTCCTGCTGTTAGTGACTACATTGTGAGAGATAATTACATGGTGTAGAATTGGTACAGAAATGTGTTTACAGCAGCAACCTTCTCGTTGTTTCAAATAGTGATAATTTATAATGAAAGCTTTTAATGCAGTGTTTCCTGATACTGCTAAGACACCCCTTGCTTCAAACAGAGTACAATTCCTCAAAAAATAGTTTTGGGAGGGGCTTAATGAATGTTACCATGTAAGACTACACAAAGCAAAAACATTTGTGAAAGGAGGGGTTTATGTCATCAGCTGTCTGGGAACTGCTCTGTGAACTCTATTGTATTAAAGTCAATACCATAATCAGGGATTATTTAATGTAATTTTTTTACTTTTTATCAATGTTCCTACTTCCAGAAGCAGCAGACATATTTTAAGCATAAAATAATCTTGCAACAGAGCAAGGATGCTTCATAGACACGCATGTCCCATGAACTGGAGGGTAAAAACTATAAAGTGCAGGAATTATCAAAAGTTTAGGATGATGTTTTTGTTTAAAGTAATCTTTAATAAACAAGGTAGTCACTGCATTTCTTCACAAAAACTAATTTTCAAACCAGCTCATTCTATTGTAATCCAATTATAAAAGAATTAGCTATGCTGTTAGGCAAAATCCACTGCTTTTCAACCACACATTCGGTTTCATCACATGAATAATCATAACTCACAAATTCAGAACAAAAAGTTCTTTACTCTTGAAGCAGAATATATGCAGAAGAGATGCCCCTCGGGGAACTTATTTATATTCCAGCAATTTTGGTGAAGGTAATGTCATGTTTTCCTATAGTGTCTTTTTGTTCAAATTATCTTTTTAGTTTGTTAAGTCTTTGTGATTGTTTTTTTCTCATACTCTCCTGCAAATGCACATATTGACCAGGTTTTCATTTTTATGAAATAACTGCTGTGAAAACACTGTGTATCAGGAGTTAAGCAACTGTTACTTATATTTTCCTTTGGATGCAGAAATGCAGTCAAAATCTCAATTCTTGAATCAAACTAGATATGAAATAATGCTGGGTTTCTGGGTTATGGCCATTGTGAGGGTTAGTGGGCAAACAGGTGCACAGAGTCTGTGTAGGTGACTTCCTCTATGTGCCTGTCTGTCCTAATCATGATTTCATGCTGCATTTTCTGGATGTATGGTCTTGCTGCTGGTTGGTATGTTAAGACACATTGCTGTCTTGCACACATGAACATTCACCAGAAAGTCTTTAGACCAATCCTGTTGTATCCACCAAAATTATGGCTTGCATGGATATTTATACTAGGCTTTTACCAAATTTGATGCTATCCAGGAATTTTCTTGGGTACTGGTTTTCACTAATCTTTACATTTGCCCATAGTTAACTTGTGTGTTTTACTAATGAGTTCTTTTCCCAAGGAATTCCAGAGCTTGTTTTGGAAGCCAAAACATCCAGCAGGCAGTTTGGTTACACTCACCCTGCTTTTGAGGCTGAGCCTTTTCAAGAGTAGATGCTATTGTTCCATATCACTTGGCCTCAATGCTTAGGAATGTTCCTAGGTACATTTTTATTGCAACAGTGTAGATGTAGCCTTGATGTCTGACTGAGACAACCCTCTTCCCAGCAATGTGGAATTTGTTAAGTGCAACTTTCCAGTTACTCAGAGTAGACATCTGTGCATGCAGAGAAGCAACCTACACTGAGAGATAAGAGCCTGTCTCCTGCCTGAAAGATGTGCAGTAGCTGTAGTTCTTAACTGCAGAGGCTGGGCAGTCCTGAAGGAACAAAAGATCCAGAATTCTGGCCTTCACAGACAACTTGTTGTTTGCTTGCCTGTTTTCTGACCCTATGCTCTTAGATTCCTGGTTCTCACTCCAAGTATAATATGCTTACAGGTGAGACACTTGTTGATGGCATTGGAGATCTTCTACTCTGAAATGTAGGTTACCTAAAAATAAGATCTCTGATAGAACTGTAAGAATAATGCAGAAGGCAGATGATATAATTGTTTTCCCTTCATTCCTTGCTGCATTTTCAAAAGGACTCCCATTTCTGCTTTTGCTATGTCCTCTGAGGGAGCTGAACAGCCGAAGTGCCTAGTAGATAGAACATCTTATAGTGTTTCTCAGTGACTGGCTTTATTTTCTGATTCAGTGCTCCTAATGGTGGAGCACCATTTTTATTTCCCCCCCGCCACCCCGTGACTAAGGGAAGAGGGGCAAATTCCATTGATCCTCTCAGGTTACTTTTAGTCTGTGGTTCATAAGTAAATCCTAGGCTCTTCTGCTTGGTCTGCTAGGGTTCTTAGACTCTCATTATTGCTTGCTTGAAATCTGATTCCATTTTATAAGTATAGGTATTAGTGAAACTTGAAATACTCCAGGTTATTTCACTTTGCCTTCATATTTTGCTCAAGATAGGTGCAGGTTTCCTGTTTTCCCCCCTGTGCCATATCTGTTAGGTGACTTTGATATGGTAGTACAATTCAAATGATTCTATATGCATATGTTTACATTACTGAACAGAGATCTTCATTCCATATAGCAAAGTGAGGATTTTCTCTCTTATGCTTTGTTTTTTACAATCACAGTGTTTGCCTACAAGTCCTTTGTGTGGTTGAAATTTCAATTGTGTGGTTAATAAATGATTAATCATCCTCTTTTTCTTCTCCACTTGCTTTGAATTCTTTTCCTGCGCACATACAGCTTTTGTAAATCAATTGCCCAGTGACTGCTCCTGATCTTATTTTGTTGATCCATGGTTGATCGATCCACAATAGATATAGATCATCAGCTTCATCTGGCTTTCTTCTTGTAAATCTGACCCTTCTACTTTTCTCCTCTAGATTTTATCATTCCATTAATTTCTATAGTCACTTAGAATTTGGAACAGCATGCAAGCATCTGGCAGAAGCCCAGGACAGCATGTTTTCCTGTCATATTTGTGCTTACAATGAGTTGCAGTTTCAGGGCCATATAATAAACCATCCTTTATCTGGTCTTTCCACGTTAGAAAGTGGAAACTGAATGTCTCTAACAGAATTTCAGGTTCTATTATGGGTTCAGTTCAAAACTTGTATTACTTGGAAATTCTTGTAGGATGTGCATAGCTCACTTTAAACTGCTCACTCTAGAGTGCCTAGGGTTCTTAGCTGTGAGAAAATTACACCATTAAACTTTGTTACTTTCCTGTTCCTTTGAGAAAGGTAGGGTAAGGGTAAAGATCCTTTACGTAATAAGGAAGTGACAATCTGTTTTCTGTATGGAAAGTGATACCTGTTAAAGTGAAAGCCACAACTTTTACATTCCTTCTTACATTCTTCCTTAAAACTTCCTTGAACAGGGATAACTGGACAGCACCTGGGAGTTAGGCAGCTTGTGCAGATACAGCAATCTTTGATAACTATCATGTTTTGTAAACTTTCAGCTATGCTCTCTCAATTGTGACTTGTCCCATCTATGGCATTTCTGAAATTAGTGCATTAATTTGAGGCTTTTTATTTGCTGTGTACTTGGCCAGATGCACCGCAATGTGATTACCTAATTTTTCTATTCCAGTCATGATCAGATGTATCAGATACAAGATTTTCTCACATGTTTCTGTAATGGGTGAGATGCCTTCAAAAACAGGACAGTTTTTAGCAATAGATGATTCTCAGGAATGCACTGTGGTAAATAGGAAGTTGTGCAATGTGTTTTTTTGTTTGTCTGGGTTTGCTTTTTGTTTGGGTTGGAGGTTTGTTGTTGTTGCTGTTGTTTGTCTGAGGAGGGCTGTAGCCTTCTTGGATAACCCTGTGATGCAGTTCTCACTTCACAACATAATGTACTGTCTTCAACATAGATGCAAAGTAGAGTACTATACATGACAAATTATGCCACTTTCTTCATATAAGAGCATAATATTTAGCAGAGAAAGTCAGGGAAATATTAGTTCTTTTTTTATAAGTATGGAGACTCCCCAGTGAATAGGGAGGAGTGTCAGAGAATCAACATGCATTATGGTTGAGTCTGCAATTGTGGACAGCAATTGTGAATAAGCATCTGTGTATAACAAGTGAACAAGCCATGATGGAAGAGCAAGAATCTCACTTTTCTGAAAAAGAGACTGTTATCTGGCTGATATGATGAAACATCAAGCTGTAAAAGATTTAAACTCTCTTCCCTAGCTATAAAAGTATATTGATCTAAACTCTATTATTGCAAGTTAGAACTGGCCTGTATAAATATATAGGCAAAGTGGAGTGGAATGGAGCCTCTCTTATTTCATTAACACTACATACTTCCATGCTGATCTGATTTGCCAAATGTATGAACTGGCAAGCACTTGCTGTGCTTTCTGGCTGCAATGGTGTCCTATATTTTGTTAGTTATGGTACTGGCAATATACTGGCTATATGTCACTGGCATCACAGGCTGAATAACATAATTTGCTGGAGTGAAATACTTTGCCACAGTATTTCAAGCTTTTCCACTCTTCCATGGCATCGAGGTAGATGATGGAGTATTGCTGTTGCCATAACGTGTTTGTTTCGCAAACAGCCTAAGAAATGTTCTGCTATACAATGAGAACTTTACCCTGTGATAACAGGCTACAGTTTTAGGGAAGGTTCTTTTTGGATGAAGATGTCTAATGCTTCTTGTAATTACCACAACTGTTTTCTGCCTCAGGACAGTTATACATAAAACTTGACAACTGCTTTGCTCTTATGAGTGTAACGTTAAAAGGCTTAGAGATAAATATTTCTATATAATATCAAAATTTCAGTGCTTTATGTAGCCCTATATGCTCACAGAAGGTATTCAGTTATTTTTTTAGCCCAGACATAGATACATAACTTGACATCATGAATGAACCTGGCAGTTCAGAGATAACATGTTCTGTTTGTGATACCAGAGGCAAAAATGCTCATAGCATGTAAAGTATTTGCTGTATAATAACATCAGTATAAAATATGTGACTTAGTTCAAGTGTGATAACATTAAAACCCTTCCACAGTCCTAACTGGACTTGTAGTTGTTCTAGAGGAGATGCCAAATGACATTAAAGGTAAATACCCTGTAGCACTTATCAGGGCTGATGTAAAATAAATTTTCAGAGACAATAGAGGTGCTTTTAAGACAGTAAAAATTGTTGCTGTGAAGCTGTGGTTACAGAGGCAAAATGCTTTTTGTCAAGCTGTTTAATAGTTAGGAAGATAAAAATTCAACATATGTTATCAATTAACAAAATGTAAATTTGCTGAAAAAAATATACATTGTGACATTACAGAAGAATGATTTCCTGGAGCATAGTCACAAATATTCCTTTCAGAAGCTAAAGAAAGTCATATGCATACTATATATGCCATAGTTACGCCACTGTTAAACAGCTCACTTTTCTGCATATAAAGTGACAGTCCATGATGTCAGGGCATACCAGGTGTGTCAGACTTCTGCATCTCACCTGTCTGAATGATCTTACAATTAATTTCTCATTCTCTAAGGGAGGGAAAAATTTATTTTCTACCTACTCATATAAATGAAAATACACACTATTTGATGTTTGCAGAGTGCCTCTAAGTAGAAATGAATACATAAGTGCAACCTTCAAGTAACCCTGTTTAGTTTTTAAGGGATTTTCAAGTACAGCCTCTTCCAGTGTAAATAAAACTTTCCTTTTGAAATTGATGCATTGTAGCTTGCTTAAATAAGAAGAGAGAAATTGTGCAAAGCTAGCATTGGAAATAAATAAGGGGTATCCAGATATATGAGAAAGACCTCCAAACCACATAGGGGTAGTCTGTTTGTGGGGAATGGTCAGTGTAGAAAATCCGCATAGGAAGGCAGAAGAATGCTGGGAGAAGGTTTTGTTAGCAGAATAGGTAGTGGATTTGAAGGAAGACAGGCCATGATGTGTGACAGCTGATGAGAAAGCCTGCATTGTACAAATAGTCAAATGAAATAGGAAAGCATGTCGGGTAGGTGATGAGTATATCGTGTGTGAGATGAAATATTGTGCAAGATTCAAATTTCAGTCTGGGTGTGTATTGGAAGAATTGCAAGGTCATCAGCCTCCTTTTTTTTCAAAAACAAACAAACAAAAAAAACCCAACAAGAAGAAGAAAGAAAATCCCAAATGCAAAACCAACCCCAAACTGATTTCAATTTATGTATTTGTGACATAGTTTGAGCACCCTCTTATGTTTTGGCAAAAGCATAGCAAGAATATTTTGCAATTAAAATACATTGATCACCAGCAAGCAGATTTGCCGTGTTTATTTTACTTACAGCAGAGTCCACCTGCAGTTATAGCCTACTTGGGATAAACAGTTATTTTGAAAAGAGAACTTCTTGTATTGATAATGGAATGAGATTTTCTTCAATAATTTTCATTCAGATTTATCAAACACTGATAAGAAACTGAAATTACATGTGAAACCACATCTTTATTGTTCGTGGGTTTAAGTCAGATCCTTGTAAAAAATTTTTTTAATTTTATTTCTTGGTTAATTTGATTTCCTTATTATAAATTCCCATTTGTCATAAAGCGCAGGCTAGTTTACATCTGACAACTCCTTGAAAAATGGGCTAAGAGAAGCCAAATAAATTAGAGAAAGCTCATGAGATTGGGTTTTGCGGTTAATGTCTTTTTCTTTTCTAACTAACAACAGACTGAGAAGAGCAGCCATCCAATTACAGTTATGTATAAATCTGCCTTTCAGTGATAAGTCATACTGGACTGTGTTCTTAAAAAGCTGATAGTCTAAATTGTAAAGGGATTTCAAATCTCTGACCCTTAAGTATATGCACATAAAATAAAAAGGAAATGAAAACTACCCCAATATTGCATAGCTCACTAAAATAGGACATTCTTTTGTTTATGAGGATACTTACATTTGATCTACAGTTTTAAGTATGTCTCTGTGTCTCTGATTAATGTAAATAACAGAGGCTTTACTTATACTGTGTGGAGTCTCCAATATTAGTAAGGTAAGTAAGAAACAAACAACAGTCTGCTGAAATGCAGTATCATAGAGAGACACTAAATGGGAAGCCACTTTTAGTCTTTCATAATCCCTGTGGGCTAGGAAGCCCAGTATTTTACCAAAGCTTCTTGGTATAGATAATGAACTGAGCTACAATACCAAGACATCTCTTTTCCTTCCACTTCCATTGCTAGCTTGCCCATGTCTAGCCGTGGATTTTTGCACCCATCCCAGTAATTATTTAATTTCTCATTCTTTGGGGCTGTCTTTTTGTGGCATTTTTTGAATTTTAAATAATGATTAGGACCCCCTGGTTCCGATCTTTAATTTACACTGAGTTTTCTAAGCAGCATTAGTGTTTAAGTAATGTAATTTTTATCTTCCTGTTACTTAGACCCCAGTACTTAATTCTAGTGACACTGATGCAAGCAGATGATTGAGTGAAATCTTTGGTTCTGTTGTTAAGAGATGCTCAGCACTTCCTGGTACTGTCCTCAGCTGTACAGGTTGATGTAGAAGCTTAAAATACTTAGTTCTGCACCTCCTAAGAGACATGCAGAACTGCCACTGGCGTGGCACTGAAAAGGTCACAAGATGTTCTTCTAAATTGCTCAGCAAATGCTAAATAGTTCTCAGGATCCTTTCTGGCATTGATAGGCTACTTATACCCCAGTTTCTGTTACAAACGAAGGTAGAATAGATCTTTTTCTATTATGTTTCTTTGTAAAGTTCATGCAATTACTTGTGTGCATTAGTACTAAAGTACTTTGGTGCCTTTCTCCCTAATGTTCTATTATCCTATCAGTTATAAGAACAAATACAACAGCAGGTCTGTGCTTGGTTGGAAAAGCAAGATTAAAATATATACTTGCATAATAGATTTTATCCTTGAACTCTCCATTACTTATAAGCACGTTAGCTGCTAAATGGTGAGTGATCTCTTTAGCACACTGTAAAGCTCAGGGGGAAAAAATATAAATCATTGTATAGGAAACAGAGGAGAGTCAGATTTGAAATCTAAATTTGAAAAATATGATACAAAGTAGGAAACTGTATGAAACCTTGGCAGTTCTTTACCCCAAATCTAACAAATCTCTCCCAGTTTTGTGTGTGAGAAATGTAAATACTGTAGTTTAGATTCATATATTAAGCCTTTAATTTATCCTGGAAGATACAATTAGTTTTGAACAGCTACATGGGAAATAATGATTTGTGATTGTGAACGCAGACAGAAACAGAATGCCAGGGCTAGAAATATTGTAATTCCTCTCTCTTCATATATGACTTGGCTCTGAAATGGGGGAATGTTTTCTGTCAAACACCCATTATCTCTAATTGCTTGATTACTAGATCCTTGTAAGCAGTAGATCGTGTTACACATGAAACAAGAAATGGTAAAAAATATGGTACTTTCAATCATCATTCTTTGTTGTCTCCCTGTTGTTCTTTGTGAAGCCCTTCTGTTGCTCTGAGAGGTAAACAAGCTGTGTGCGCAAAGGAAAACAATAAAAGCATGTCCTTATCCTGAATTCCAACACTTTTGTTTCTTGGTTTGAGGACAAAATCAATATCAATTCGAAACTGACCATTGGTTTGGCAGTATTTGTACTTGTAATACTCTGAGGTGACACTAATGCTCACACATATCCTGATTAGAAAAGATGTCTAGTGACCTATTCAAATATCCACCTTCTTTGTTCCTTAACTATCTACTCAATATGTCAACATTATTTTAGTACATAAATAAAGTTATTTGTTAACTTTTCCTTGAACTGTTTAGAGGGCTGTTTTAGCAGGACTTTCTCATACTCAAATACACTCTGCAAATGTGAACTCAATTATATCATATCAACTTTACAATGCTACTTTCATTGACTGGGTATATAATTTCCATGATACATCCCATGAAGACAAAAGTAATTTTACATCCTAATCTGAAATTTGGTTTATGCTTTGTATAAATATTTTGCAGTTAAAAATTCTAGTGATTCTGTGTTTTGTTTTTAAATTCTGAAATCAGTAATCTAAAGTAAGAATAATCGTGGCAACAGTAATATATACTTCCATTTTTTAAAATCAGATAATCCTGAGCAAACCTGACCTTCTAAATGCAGTTGTCAAATACATTGTCATAGATCCAGTATAAATATAAACCACTGGACCAAATTAGAAACGCCCTCTAAACTGTCAGGTTACATGCATTTTCTAGGCATGTTTGTTTCAGAGTTCATTATTATTTCTATTTAACGTGCTTCAATTATTCCCAAAATGAAATTACAGAGAGTAGCATATTATTTGTATATATTAAACAAGTAATTAAAGTGTTTTAATTCAGCACTTCTGTGTTATGAAGCAGAAAGTCAAAAGGAAAGAAATGTTGTCATTCAACAAGGTCTAAGCTTTCAAAGCCCCAAAATCTGATTTAGACATGAAAATGAATTAAGGCTATCAAAAATGGAGTACAATGTAGCTGGACACCTTGAAGATGTAAAGTATTACTCAGATGCTAAGTATTGATATTGTCTAAGCTTGTTTAAAATGAATATCACATGTCATAGAAACTCTAGTTAATATCTTTCTATATCACTAGTCATAGATTTTTATTTTAGATTAAAAAAAAATTAAGAAATTTTCAACTTATCAAAGCCATCAGCAAGTCCTGGCCTCAATATATCCTATGCAGTATTTAATTTAAATTAGTGTCTGACATGACACTTAATAAGATAATTTGGGAACATAGCAGTAAGAGGGAATAATATCTCAAGCTAGGGACATGCTTCAGACTAATAACCTGAAGTCATTAAGTGGCACTGGTGCTGCTCATTTTAAACTACAGCCTGAGAGTCCTCTCTTTCTGGGTGGAATTCAGAGAGAGAACTAATTTTGCAAATAACTAGGGTTAGAAGAAAGTTACTTTTAGGAATCTTACTTGACAGGGTATCTTGAAATCTGAGCCCTGGGCAGTAAGAGATTCTATTGCCACTTAACCATTAATTTTCTTCGTATTCTTTATGCTAGCTTTTGGTTGTTTACAGTTCACTTCTTGTGCTACTATAAACTCCAAGCATGAAAGGCAAGTGAGTTTCCAAGCTGTTATAAGCTTTCCAGCACCACATCTGCTTTCAGTTGCACTTCTGCAAAAGTGACTTCACAGTCTAAGATTTTGTGGAAGCTGTTCTCTGTAGAGTGGTCAGGCAGGTGTATGTATTATCTTGGCTACAGCCTGATAGAAAGAGCGTGGCTTTCATGCCTTTCAGGAAGGATGCGAACTTTGAGTCAGCTTTTAGTCCTTTTGAAAACGTTCAGGTGTCAAGAGAAGACTTTGGTGGGAAGGGGGACTTTCATTGTCCTGAAAGAACATTCATAATGGGTCCCAGATATAAAACTAAATAAATACTTACAATTATTTGCACTGTTTGACCATTTAAATATAATGAGAGTGCAGTGAAGTCCCTGTAGTCTGCTTCTGTCTATGCATAATTCTAGGTAATTTCTGAAATTAAGGTGCCCTTGGGAAGTAAGTCATTTAGGGTTCTTCAGTCAGTATTTGATATGGATTTGCACTGAGTAGCATGGTGATGTCAGGGGGAGTCTGAGTCCACAATTATTTGCAGTCCTGAAATTTTTAATCTTCAGACTTGCGTGGTTTAAAATTACATCTGTCTGAAACATACCAGAGAAAGGATTTTTCCAATAATGTCTCCTGATCCAATGGGCTTTTAATTATTTCTTCATGAATTTTCATGAGAAAATTAAACTCTAGATTTCGTTGCTATGAGACATGGGAAAATACAATATTTTTAACCTGGAGAATTAGAATCTCATTTAACTATATTTAAAATGTAATCCTATCTGTTTGCTCTAATTCTGGTGCTTAGGTTTCATTATAAAACAGAAAGTAAGCCAAAAGAGTGTATTTATGGCCTATGGTAGCTGAAACAGCAGTTCATTGGAAAGATCATGCCACATCAGCTATAGATGTAGGCCTTTTTTTGGTGCCTACCACCCCTCCTGCCAGTTGCCAGGCAACACTGGCAATCCCAGTATGCAGTACATTGCAGATAAACCTGCATTGGGCTTTCTCTGCACATGCCTATATTCATCATTGCTTTTTATCATAACTACTCCGGATTCCAACTCAATGGTTGTCCTTTTTACATCGGAGCTGTGTTTGTTTCCTATTGAAGACCACTCTAGTAATAACAACCTTTCACATTTTTTAACATCTTCACTTCCAGTGTGACTTACACAAATTGCTCTGTGAAATATAGTCATCTCATCACAGCAACAGAACTCTCAGCTTTTTGGGACCTAGAATGCATTCATTTATACAACAGAGTTTCTATTTCACCAAGTGGACTTAAACAGACAGGATTTAATTGTACAGCTGTAATTTACTCAGAATGGGGTTAAGGCTTCTGCTCTTTGAAGATATTCTCCTTCCTTTTTATTCACTTTGAAAATCAGGGTTAAGTTCTTTGAAAGCTAGTGAAATGAGGAAAGCACAACCGCTTAGCACTGTGCAACTTTTCTTAGTGCATTTAAAAATACTAGACCATCATCTACTCAATCCTTGTTAGAAACATGCAAATTTTCCTTTGAAGGTTACTAATTCAAATAAATAACCTGTGTAACTGAAAAAATTCTCAAGTCACAAAGTTTTACTAATAGGCCATGGTATCTGAAACAGCTTCTCACCATGAACAATTGTTGCATAGGCTTGTTTCATTTTTCATTAATACTTATTGCCTTATTTGGACTAAAGTCTCTTGCTCCTGTACCTGGCAATGCTATTAGCAGAATTGCTGTTGGAAGATGGTAAAAATGTAGGAGTGGAAAGAAAAGACAGTTTCAAGTGCTAGTGTTTAGGAAAGAAGCAACAACACATAATTCACATTTGTGTATCCTTAGACACTCTTAACAGCCTTGTTTTAAGAACTGCTAATTATTCATTTCAAATATCACTGCCCCCATTAATACAACAGTACTTTGGTTTTAAGCACTGCTACCTGAAGCATGAATATAATAAAAAACATCTTATTAAGAAAAGTGGAATAATTCTACTGGGAAAGTTTGAATTTGAGCCATAACAGAAGGTAAAATAATATGACAAAAGGATGTCTCTTGTTCTACCTTGAACTTGGAGCTGATTGCTATAGGTAGGACATTGCTAGCAATAGTGGCAGATCCAAAAGTCCTATATGCTTTATTGGCTGGAATTTGGTAAAGGATGGTAGCAGTGATGCTGTTGTCATCCTCCCAGAGCATAAGTGTCCAGTCTCATAGTTAAAGATGTTGCAATAAGATTTATTGACTCTGATAAAACCTGGCTTGGCACTGATGTAACCACCCCCCACTTCTCCCCCCCTCCCAAATGCCTATGTCTTAAAAATGCCTATTAAAATATTTTGCTGCTTTTGTAAATGTGCAAAGAGCTTTACAAAGCAATTTTCAGTGTAACTAGGAGAAGGCGGAGGTACTATTTAAACTATTCTTATTTCTGACACAGTATGTAGCTAGCTCTCCTGTTTGGGAAAATTCAAGCTTTATGAATGCCATTTACTTAAGCTTGTGATCTGTTAGTAATCTCTTGACATATGCATCCAAGTTTAGGAATCAGCATATAATTTTATACTTGTGCTACAGAAAGTATGATAGTACGCACATCTGCTTAATGGCAGCTTTCTAATAATGCAACAATAGACATTATGACTTTAGTTGGCAGCCACCCACACACAGAGCCACCTACATATCTCCAGCATCCAAAGCTGAGATTTTAGATTTATATTCTGAGAGCTATAAAGTTATTAAAAACAACAACAAGAAGGAAAAAAATCCTCTTCCTGTCAGTGAGAAGATACATTTGGAGCACTTTTCTTTCCAAATGACAAATGATCTTGATTGGAATCTTGGTGCTGTATTAATATTTCAGCCTGGTGATAATTTTATCTGCTTATGAAAGAGAGGAAGAAAGAATTTGGAGCTAGGCTACAACTATCAAAACTCGGTTTTCTTCTCAGACCTTTTAGATGTTTTGATCCTGCTGATGGTTTTAACCTCTCCATGAATATATTTGTCTGCTGTATAAGTTAGGAAATAAAATACTTTGGTGCTAGAGTGTTAGGGAAGTGTTTCACACAGTAAGCTTTTAAATATATCAGGTAAATTCTGTAACTATCAAATTCTAATGCTTAAATCTAATCTCTGTGACTTGGCAAATGAATATTTGCATTATTTGAAAATATTTCTGGTTTTCTTTACTTGAAGCTATGAACTTCATCTAGTGTATGAAAAGTTCAGTGTCAAGTGGCTGAGAGGCAGCTTGATATACTTGCTTTACTTTAGCTATTCTAAATGTGCTGTTCAGGACCTTTTTTGGGTACAGTATTAGGAATTTCCCCATGGATCCTTTGTTGTATTGTTTGGAAACCTCACAATTTTATCTTTTTTTTTTTTTTTTTTTTAGTTTCATGTTTTGTACAGCAATGAAGCAAAATGGTTTCAAACAATTGTGTTGTCCTCTACACAAACCCTAGAAAGCGCTAGAGATTCAGCGGGGAAGAAGACTGTGTGTGACTATGTAATATAAAGTCTCTGTAATGAGGGCTCATGAAGTTTTCTGACATTGAACCGCTACTGAGTTATATTACAACCTAACTGGCTTGACTTGTTGAGAATCTGCTAAAACTTAGAGCTGCAGGAATCTCCATTAGGCCAGCTCTTGAAACTTAGCTTTGTGCCTATCACAGAAGCACAAGAAATATGAGCAATGTAATGAAATGAAAAATCAGTCCTGGATGGTTGACTGTGAGAATATTTTTTTCAGTCAGTCTCTAGTTACAAGCAATATAATTTTGAAAGAAGAGATTGAGGTTAAAAGTGACCTCTCTACAGTGTGAAGTAGTTTCACCTGACCAGTTTCAAACTGGGGTGCAAACTGTGTGATATAATGATGTGATAACGTCATTTTATATAACCTTTATTTCAAGGCAGGGTAAATGACAAATGCAATGGACAGGTAAAATCAAACTCAAATCACAGCGTATCAATTCATATTAATGCTCAATCCAGTAGATCAAAACAGTTCCTTTAGAACTTTAGACTTGCAGGGCCAGAATATGTTTCTTAGTGTCTGCATACACCTCTGAGATAAGACTCTTCTTTCTAAGTGCAGATCTAGCTATACTGATGTTCCCCCTTCAGCTTGGACAGGAATTGGAATCTTCTAATTAGCTCTAAGGAGTATGGCAGATTTTGAGAAGGAAAAGTAAGTCAATCGGAGCAGAAGATTTTCTGAGGTTTGGACCGCTAAAATTAATTTTAGTTCTAATAATGTCAGTGGGCATGCTGCCATGTTCTTCAGTTGAAAAGGCATATGGTTCTCCATGAGGTGCCAGTTGGGAAGCTATTATAAGCAGTCTGGTAACTAGAATAAATGTAGATTCTTTGCCACTAATGGCTGATTCTCAGCTGGACAATGAAAGATGAAGCAAGAGATGAGTAGTGATGAAAAAAAAAAAAAAGTTAATTTAAGAAGTGCCTAAAAGGTGACTACAAGACCTTTACAGATGTTAAGGATTACTCTGTGAAAAGCTAGCTGTTAAGAGAGGTTTAAAGTTCAAGTATTTCAGATGCATTTAAAAGAAAAAACAAACAAACAAACATTACTTTAAATCTGGAAAAAAATTATGCTTAACTATTGACTGAGTGTGGTTGACCCTATGTCACAATATCCCTGGGACTGTCAACAAAAACTCATCTCTTGAATGTTATTTTGTTTGTAACTGGTTGTTTACTCAAATCATGTTTTGAAAACAGCATGCAAAATGAAGAGTATGCATTGATGTATTCTAGTGGACTTTATTTTTCCAATATGAGTAAAATAGAACAGGTGGCAGGGCAGAATTTGATGAGCAGAAAGCTGTGGCAAATGTGTCAAGTTAGTACAGAGTTAAAAAAACATCAGAACACTCTAAAATTCTTCTCATGCTCCAAGTCTACATAGGTCCTAATAACTGTGTTTTGTTGATGGCTGCTTTTTTGAAAGAGAAAGATTTATACTTAGAGCAAAATAGGTAAGCTCATTTGTCTCTGTCAACATTCATGTTAACATTGATATTTTAATGTATTATGATAACTTTTCATCCTACACTGTGATTTGCTATACTTGCATACGTCATCATGAGATTAATTAACAAAGATGACAGGAGATTTGCAACAAATACCATCCAGTTATGTTTGCCAGTATTTGAGTTCATGAGTGAATCATATCCTTTTCCTGCAAATTCAGAGAAACAGATTTAGGGAGAGCAAGGAGCAATGAATTCCTTTAAGTTTTTCCCTCACCACCATTTCTGATTTTATTCCAGTTTGTTCTGAGTAACTACTTTCATACCAGAACAAATTAATGAGGTATGTCCTCACAAAATTAACTTTTTCATTTGTATTTAAACTGCATCTATGCATGATTTATCCCTGTACTAGCAGATTGCTGTCAAGGTCATCCATATCTGTGTATTAACTTGTAGATTTCAAATGACAAATGGGAGTAGGTTGTTTTCAGTGGATGAGAGAATACAGTTATAAAATACAAAGCATCTACTGAGATTGATAACATGAAAGGATTTGCATTTCTAACTTCTTCCTGCTTGAAAGTCTGGTTAGTTGACTACAGAGCTAAACTCTGAGCACATTGCACTGTAGTGCTCAAGGAGCTGATTTGGCTGATGCATACTTTAGACCATTCTGTGACACCAATTTTCAGACACATTAAATAAAGACAATGTGACCAGTTTGTGCATTAGCTGTTTTGTGGATAGAAAACATAGGTCAGGTTATTAAATTGTGCTGTCTCCTCTGATGCTTTACACTCTTAGGCAACTTCTTTTTTGTGATCTCCCATGCCCCTTTCCCCCCCCACAGGGTGCTTTGTTAAGAAATATATCTTTTGTTGGTGGCGACTCTTCTAATTAACTTCATATTTAACGATACAACATATGTGCTTTATAAGAGAAACAGTGCCCATTCATTTGTAATGTTACACCCACAAATGTGATCTTGTCATAGTTTTTTGAGCTAAGCACAGTGGGCTCTTTTTGCCTTTGTTTCAAGTAGATGGCGTTAAGCATAAGCTATCTAAGCACTGTACTGCAAGTGAATATGTGTAATGGACATCAATATGGACTTGTATAATGACCTGTTGATCGAGGATGAATGGAGAACAGAAGACTGAGAGGCTTTGTTCTGTGGTAATGCCAAGGTTGCACTGATCATAAAAAAAGTTATCTGGGTATAACTGATGTTTGGGAAGTTGAGTTGTTACATGGGAACTCCAGTCAAACACCCTTATTATCTTTGGGTCTTGACCTAAAACTCTTTTAAACATTCATGAAATAAAAAAAGAGATTGTAGTGTGTATCTATGTGCAAGTTAGTGATTTTGTTTGTTTGATTGATTGATTTTTCATTTAGTTTTGGAGGTTTTGTGGTGTGGTTTGGTTGTTTTGGTTTGGTATGGTTTTGTTTGTTTATATTTCTTTTGTGTTGTTTTTGTTTTCGGCCCTTTGAGTAGGTAATATTTGACATGGTACATAAAGCATGAAAGAATTCTCCCTAAAGGGATAAAGCGACATGAACAGTTTCCAGTACTGGCAGTGAGAAGAAAGAGTAGTTTCTCTCTCTGGGAAACAATATGATATCTTATAACAGTAAAATGCAGCTTTTAAAATGGACAGGTATTATTCCATAAATGGGACAGTTCTAAGAAATAATGTGTGATTGATATTTGCTCTTGATAATTAAATATAATGACTATTCCCTTAGATTCTCAGTGTCTCAGAGTAAAAAGTAATATTTTTTTTAAATGTTTTGTTATTGAAGATAATAAGTTTGTGTATTTGTTGTGATTATGACATATTTATGCATTTGAGAAGAGTCTAAATGTAGATGTCATAGATATACAGAAGCATACACTATCAGAATTTAATTGTACTAATTTCTTGTAAAGATATCAGCTTGGCGATAATTTCATTTATTGCCAATTAAAAATCGAATGAAGTGATGAGAAACAAAGGCAAAATTAAAACCACCTTTCCCTCACCTGTTTTGCAGCATCCTAACTCTTCTACATCCTTCCTGCAACCCTTAATAATGCAGGGTGATGGGGAATGGGGGCTGTGGTCAGTTTGTAACAGCTCCACTCTGCTGCTTCCTTCTTTCCACATTTCCCTGCTTCATTTCAAGTCTGTCCCGCAGGCTGCAGTCCTTCAGGACAAACCAGCTCCTGCATGGGGTCTGCACAGGCTGCAGTTCCTTCAGGCAATACCCGCCTTACTCCAGTGAGGGAGTCTTCCACAGGCTGCAGTGTGGACATCTGCTCTAGAGTGGTCCTCTCCATAGGCCACAGGGAAATACCTGGTCCACTGTGGTTTCTTCCACAGGCTGCAGAGGAATCTGCTCCTGAAAGACATTCTTGCCTTCCTTCTTTTGACCTTGGTGTCTGCAGGGCTGTTTCTCACATTTTTTTCCTTCACTTCCCACTGATGTTGCTGTGACTTGGCCCTTCTTTAATATCTTTTCCAAGAGGCACCATCACCTTGTCTGTGGGGTTCAGTCATGCCCTGCAGTGGGTTTTGTGGAGGCAACTATGTCCAGCATGGAGCAGCTCCAGCCTCTCCTCTTAGAGGACACCCTTGCAGCCCCCTCTGCCAGCACCTGGGCATCCGCACAGGCAGTGAAAGGACAGGACAGTCACAGCACCATTTCACATCTGTGTCATCAATAACATCTACCTTTGAGGAATTAAGACATTCTTATCCTCTGAAGGATTTTTATGGTTTTTACCCACTTCAGAAGCAAACCTGAAACAATAAGGTTTAGTATTGGTTACCTATTTAGATGTACATTGACTCAATAATACCTATGCTTAAGCTCATGCAGATGTGGAAATTCTGGCTTCTTGCCAGCTGCCAAGACCCACTGAGGGAGTGAAGCAGCATCAGATATGGGCCATCAGCCAGATAGCAACTGATGAATAAAGCCACATTCATTTTTTCATTCTGTTTTGTTTCACTTTCAGACAGTGGTCATAATTATTCATAGTACCTCAAGCAGAATTTATTGTTTTATTAATGAATATAAAAGAAAATTTCGATCAGATTTCCTGCAAATTTTAGATTTACATTGCAGTTTTTGCTTTTATTATCCAGAAGGGTCCTTTAAATTAGAAGTTTTCAGTAAAATTTGTTGCAGCTGGCCTTTTTTTTCACCATCTCCACTATGCTTAAACTGATACAATTTTCAGACTTTTGATTCTTTGTTATTGACAGAACATTACAACATTTCTGATCTTGAAGCACCTAGTACTTACATAGACTATTTTTGAAAGTGAGGAGTTTAAAAATATGAATGACCTGGATTGTTCAGGCTTAATTCATCTCTTCAGAAATTCTTGGACTTTCTCTTTTATTACCATGGTGCCTTGGGCGCCTGCTTTGTTTGCTAGGTCACATCCTCATGGCATTATATGAAGATAAAAATACCCTTTGGTGCCATGACCTTTATGTTTTCTTTCTCTTCCCAAGGTCTGTTTTAATAGACTGTCACATAAACTTTTTTACAGAGAAATTTGTTTTAATGTCGGATGGTGGTCACTTCATCTTTTAACACAGATTGTTATTTTTCCACTGGATGATTATAGCCTTTCTTTTTTTGTTCACATTCTTCCTCCTGTGCTTTTAGGTATGAAAAGTACTGAACCTTAGCTTTTTTTCTTTTTTCTTTTTACAACTTTGGTAGTCTTGCATGATGTACAGTTGCCTGCTCGCTTAATTCGCCCTGCATTAATCTATTTTTTTTTCCAGTAAATTAATAAATCTTAAAATTACATTAATGAAGCACTAGATTCTTCTGTGGACTGATATTTTAAAACATAAAGAGAAGCCTAACATTTTTCTTACTTGGATGCTTAGGGCATACATAGCCTTCTCTTTTCATGTAAGATATTAAGGAAAATTTAGGAAATCTGTTTGATAACCTCTGGGTTTGTAGATTGTTTGATTAATTACTTTAGTGGGGAATATGATGAAGAGATGACAATGCTAAGCTTTAACTGGTTTTGCTGATATTGGAGCCTTTAATACTTAAAAAGCATTAACAGTTTTTTGGTGTTTTTTTTTCCCCTCCACTGTGACAATGTGGCTGAAAGTCAGCAACACCACTGCTTCGGGTTATTGTCAGCTTATTTATTTGCCCATAGAAACTCTTGCTGTCAACTTTAATTCTTGTATAGGTGAATTGCTTTCCTTCAAAGGTCTAAAGAAATCTCATTTATGTTTCTAAACTGATGTTCTGTTTTACTAAAGTGCTTAACTATACAATAAGCTTCAAACACACGATCAGCCTATTGCATTTATTGATTTCTGTGCTTAAGCAGAAGCCAAGTGTAGGCACCTTATTGAACTTGAACTTTTGATAGAAATGTTCCTAAAAACTAGAAGTAGCTTTATTTTTCAGGAAATTGGGTTCCATGTAGAATTATAGTGATACACAGTATTTCAGGTATTAATTATATTCACTTGCCACTTAGAAAAATACCACATACTTAACTACTTGGGAGGTAGAAGGGTTTTGTCTTACTGGTTTTTATTTCAGAACCACAACACTTTTTGGTATAGTTGTAAAGTTTTTAATCAAAATCTAGTGATTTTTGATGGTTTTGCATTGGCAAATGCAAAGATTAACTGTGTGTTAGTCATTAGGTAAGAAACTACCGTTTAGTAACTGTCAAACAAAGCAAATTTTTTAGGATAAATGGTGGTTAAGTTCTGAGTACTTCTGTAGAAGTAAACTATAAATTATAAAATGAAAAACTAATTCAAATGCCTTAGCACTGAGCAATTACAAGGAAAAAGGCTGTTTAGACAAGCAAAATGTTATCAATAAACTTCTTGTGAGATGGGGAATATTAATCTCAACCCAGTTGAGGGGACTTGGCCAACTCATTAAAATCAATAAGGATTTGTTCATTCGCCTTAATACAAGCTGGAGTGTGTCCTACTTCTTATATCTTGAGTGACAGTGAACCTTTTTACCTTAGTGCTTGCTGACACTACAGTCATGGGTTTTGGCAAGAAGAATTGAAATGATCTGTTACAATACTTTATGGCAAATTAGAACAATCTGAAGTGGATAGTGGAAAATTAACACTTTTAAGGACACTGATTTGCTGTGAAATATTACAGTTTATGTTTTGGCAGCTTCAAACACAAAAGAAATTGATGTATATGCCATTTTAAGAATGAAAATCAGTAGTGTAAAAGTATATTACATAAAAGACCAAAGCTAGTTCAATGAATGTTTGTGTCATTAGGAGAGTAAAAAGATTTAGTGAGTTAAAAGTGGAAGAGGCATCTTGCTACAGAGAATAAATTCTAGCTGATTGAAATAAGTGTCTTTAACAACAATAAAGCTTTTAAAAGGTATTTCTAATTTACTTATTACAGACCTTTTAAATACTGAACAAAACAGATTCAGGAATGTTCACATCTATCTTGAGCCCCAAATTAGTTAGCAATTGTTTACGCAAAGCATAAAGTTTCTAGTATTTGAAAAGCACCGGTGATGTGGTTTATTTGTATTTAAGAAACAGTACCAACTGAGCATTACATTATATGACATAATCAGAAATAATAATTTACTCTTAGTCATTGTATTCCTGTTTGGACACACAATTGCTTTTTAAGAAGTATATAATAGAAGGCTGAAGGAGTAAACCACTATTGTTTAATATTAACTTTAAATCCTATATATTTAGAAAAAATCTAATCTTTTATGACTGATTCAAAAAGTAGAGATCTGTATTAATTTGCCATTTTATATTATGTTTCTTTAACCCTTTAGTTTCCAGATTTCAGTGGGAATTTATTTCCAAATTTATTTATGCAAAAGCCAAATAAGAGATTTATTTCTATGTAAGCATGTGTGGTACTTAAGCAGTAATTTCCAGCGGTTCTTTTCAGTGCATTGTGTATTTTCCATCGGTCTTCTAATCACGTCTCTTACAGCTTTACCTGGCCAACATTATAAATGTTGCTGTACTTCCATGGTTTATCCCTTCATATTTCTGAGCAGACAAGGAGATATATTGTATTTACTTTCAGTATACTTTTACTGAAGTAGTTTAACAAGTGTGGCCGATGATAATGTGTTCCTGGTCTGCTGGCCATTTTCATTACCCATCCATATGGGTTCACTTCAAATTTGAATTGCCCCTTCCCCCACCCCTTTTTTTTCTAAGAGGGTACAGGAACTGAGTAAAATTCAAATGCCTAGACACCACTTGTGTATGAGGTGAAAACATAACATCATCTTTTCCATTATTACATCTTATCTTCCTTTTGTTTTTAATGTGAAAGAAATCTTTGTCTACCTGCATTAGATCTTGAACTGTAATTTTCTACAGTAAGCTGAATTCCTTCCTGTGTAGTGTATTCATAGAAGATGAAAGTTTTGTTAGACTAGTTTGAGGAAGGCAAATATCCCTAGGAAAATGCTACTCAGTGTGCCTATTTTTTTGGTACATATCTATAAGTCCTCAGTACAGTAAGAATTCACATGTGAGTGAAGTTTTTGATCAGCTTGGTAAATTTAGAAAGAACATGGATTAATCATTAAAATCCTTGAGTTCAACTGGTTATTTTGAAATTCTGAGAACTGTGGTAACTAAAATCACTAATTATGTGAAAATAATTTATTAATTTAAGTACTTTCATGAAGCTATTTCTTCTTCCATCTTTTAGAAGACTTATTCAAGGCAACTGATGTTCAGTTAGAGTACCCTGGAGGAAACTCTAATGTAGAAACTGGGAGCGGGCTATGGAAATTTTTGAAGAGAAATTATTATCATTTTTTCTTGGCAACAGAAGACGATAAAATAAGTGGAAAATAGCATGTGCAGAGCTACTTTCTGTGAAGAATAAAATGTATGAAAAATGCAAAGTAGTACTCAAACCATTTTAATTTATATTTCAAATACAAAGTATTTTAAACAAACTTTAATCAGCCTTATAATTGTACTGTTTGGGGCAGATTTTGTTTGGTTGGTTTTGGGTTGGGTCTTTTTTTTTGTTTGGTTTGGGTTTTTTTTGGCATTAACAAATTTTTCACTTGCATACATGTCCTGCTTTTGAGGGGACAGAAACCCAGCCAGCCATGGACTGCAGGATGTTGTGAGTCATCCAGGACACCTGACTGGAGTTGGCTCACTGATTTATCCCAGACCATGAGCACCACACTCAGTATAAAGGAGGAAGTTTCCTGAGTTGAGAGTAGGTTTCTGCTAGTCTTCCATTTGAGCTTTCTCCTTGAGCTTCCTCCTCTGGCTCCTCTTCATCTCTCCTGCTTTTGAGGACTGCTATCCTGGATACTGTGGCTGCTGGTCTGAGTATGACTTTTTATACTTTGTATTGACATTGGTATTAATTTGGCTATTTCATTGAATCCATTTTTATTTCAGCCTGTGGATCTTCTCTCCTCATGATTACCCCTTTCTGCTGGGGAAGGGTCATGGGGTGATAGAGCAACTGGTGTAGTTTAGTCCCAGATATTAGCTAAATGTAGACACTGTGTTCAGTGGGCAGTTAGTGTGATTAGTTACCAGGTGATTAGAAACTTGATTTTGCTGCTGAAAATAGGTTTTGATTACTGAGTATTTTTGTAATTTTTTTGGTGGGTAGAAAGTTGACACATTCACTCAAAATTTTGTAAGTGATAAAAAGTTAGAAATAAAAAGGCAAAATACAGCATAAGAGCTTAAAAAAATACCAATATGTATTAAGGTTCCTTGCTAATTCTATGCAATAACTTCATAATTAAAATCCAGGCTTTTTAAGAGGTTTATAAACATTGATGTAGCACTCTGTAGAAACACAGACATATTGAAACATACTAGGCAATTTCTAAAAGGGTAGAAAAGGGTTATCTAAATGACGTGCCAACACCATCCTGAAAGTCTGAGGAGAAATAGCCATTTGAACCCAGCTACTATTAAAATCATAATAGCTTATGGTTATAAGTTGGTTAGCAGTTTTGAGCTGCATAAGTAGCACTGTGAGGAGAACTCATGTGCCTTCCTGTGGAAGGTTAGTTGCCCACTGGGAGAAATGAGTTAATGTCTGAAACTAAGTAACCTAAGTATCAGACAAATTGTTAGCTCATTGAAAATATTTAGAAATCTTATTCTCTGGACAAACTGTGAGTTAAGTTATCTCATCTTACTTCTGGACGTTTTGCTGCACATAAAGAACTTGGAAATGTATGAGGAAATGGAAGAAGTGCTGTTAGTTTCTCAGAAAACTACACTGTGACTGTTAACAGTTTTATGGAGTTCATGAGTCCCTATTAAAAATGCTGTCAATGGTCAATGTTATCTTTAATGTGTTTTTTTATTACTATTTTTAGTTTATTTTAATTATAAATGGATTGCAGTAACAAGTAGTTGAAGCTGTCAGGAAGCCCTTAGATGTTCAGTCTTAAGTAATTTTCCTTTGGAAGGACTGGATAGGTAACAAAAGTTATTATTTCACAGAAATAGTTCTGATTTGTCCATGGATTGAGAAAGCATTAACCCCAGATGCTATAAAGAAATTGTATTTACCGACAAAAGTGTTGTTTGGGGATAGTAGATAATGGGTCTTAGATGGAGAGAAATGAGCTATCAGCAGTTTGCTCACATATATTGTTGATCAAAAGTTATTGAAAAGGATATATAATATTTCCTTTATTTATAAAGGAAATGGAAATAGTAATCAAAATATTAATAACCTTTATTACTATGAAAATTGTCGAATGTATCAAAAGGTTCGATGTACAGTTAGAATGTTTCTACAATGGGATGTGCAGTAATTGGGCAACTATAACAATTTAACTGCTTTATGCAAACCAGGAGGAATATAACAGAAAGAGAATACCCCAGGAGCAAAATGGCGCTCGACCAGAGTGTGGAGGAGACTCAACGAGAACCGTTATGCCAAAGAGGCAGTTAATTAATTACCCACAACTGGTTGTACTCAAGTAGGGAGAGTTGCTGCTGTGTATTAGAGGCTTTAGGGGTGCTCTCATGTGCCAGGCACAGCAGGTTGCCAGCAGGAATGCCATGCAGTTGTTGCTGGCTGGTCCGGCTTCAGCAGGCGGCAGGCTGTTAATGATACTTCTTGCAATGGGCACTTGCTTTGTCCTGGGTGAATTGAGGCATGGCAAAATCCTGATCTCAAGGGGAAGCAGGCTTGGCTCCAACTCCTAAGCTCGTGGGTTCTCTCGTAGCTTGCAGTATGTATGCTCATGGCTTTATCCCAGGCGCTGGACTGAGCAACTCAAAGCTATGCAACTCGAGGTAGTTTCAAGCCAGACAAGGTCCAAGCAGTTTCAAGCATGCAAGGCTTCAACAAGGCTGAGCAACACTAAGCAAGGCTTGAGCAAGGCAAAAGCAAGGCACAGGCAACTAGCAATTAGCCCATATATTGGGCATGAAACCAGTACATAGTTGCCCAATGGAAAGGGGTTCTGCCAGGCAGTGGCCAGAACACATACCCTTACCATAGATACAGGGTTGTTTACTGGATGTGCATGGCCCTATCCACTTTGTTCCTTTTCCTGTGTTACCCTGGCTTTCTGCAGGAAGGAAAGACACCTTAATGTCTATCTGGGTTTGTGCTGGGGCCATTTGGCCCTCCCATGACAAAAGTGTGTGGTGTAAAGGAATGAATTCCATTGTGACAGTTCAGAATACGAGAAATATGTCGTACTTCTTTACAGCTTTTAAATGGTTTGCATGTAAATTAGGTGGCATTGCTTTTATGACTTCTGTAGTGTCTTGCCAAACAAAACATTTTTTTAAAGTAGTAACATTTCTTTTAAGGTTCTGAACTGATGGGAAATGAAAGCTGATTCACACTGTTTTTTAATATTCTGGAGATGAATTTCTTTATGACTATTCTTCTTTTTAATTGCAGCTGTTCAGCACATGTAGGCATTCCTATACACATCTTCATTAATAAATGCCTCAAAGCAGTCTGAATTAACACTATGAAATATAGTTTATATTTTATTATTTGTCTCTAATCCATTTCTAAGTAGCTGATTATGAAATTATATAACTGAGAGTCTACCTAGTCAGCATTTATTATTTGAGTAGGTGGAGAGGTTTACCTTGAGCCTGTTTATCAACTTCAATTCTCTTGCCATTCATTTTCAAGCCACCTTGGGTGGGAGAGCTTGTTTTACTATTGGAATGGCTTTTTTGACAATTGTTTCCATGTCAAATATCTCCAATGAGCTTTTGAGCTTCTTTGAAACATCAGGAGGTTCTAGATAGCTATTCAAATACAATTCTAGGAGCTGGCTTGAACCTGCTGGAATGTTGTCCTTTCCCTAGCCCCTGGGAAGTTTTAGCTGGGTTAAGGAGAGAGCACGTGTTATCAGATGTTTCCTTGCGGTTACATACAGTGTAAATCTATCTGACATTCTTTTTCTTTACTATACTGTTGGCATTTATAAGACAAAGCAAAGCTTTGTTCCACTTCCATGATAAGTGGGTTTGAAAATAAAGATGTATTTGGGTGACTGGGTTGTAGGAAGGGCATGTATTTTTAGCTGGCCTGGCTTCAGATGCCAAAGGAGGATCTCAGTTCTGATTCACATCGAAAACAAAAACAGAGTGAAGTTAGGATTCCTAATAGAAATCTTTTGTATCTCCCTGCCCCTGAGGATAAAAATAGGCATATACTTATAGGTTGTGGCAGAGAGAAGAAATGATGTAGTGGCAGCCAGTATGACAAGTTTCTAATTTAGGAGTTTTGGCTTTTCCTTTCTCTTGGGAAATGAGGAAAAATAACAAACTTAGTTTACATCCAAAGACAAGAAGAGAAAGGACTGGAGTGGTTTTACCTAAGTGAATTAAAATTGCACTGTGGGGAGGAAACAATTTCAGCACTAATCACTACCTTAGGCTTGCTTCTGGTTGAAGATGTGCCATGTGTCTTCTGACTATAGAAGGTATAGGAAGAATCACAGAATCAACCAGGTTGAAAAAGACCTTAGTGATCATCAAGTCCAACCTATCACCCAACACCATCTAATCAACTAAACTATGGCACTAAGTGCCTCATCCAGTCTTATTTTAAACACTTCCAGTGATGGTGACTCCACCACCTCCCTGCATAGCCCATTCCAATGGCCATTCACTCTTTCTGTGAAGAATTTCTCCCTAGCAACCAGCTGTTAGAGAATGTATTGAATTTATTATTAAGATATGGCAAATATGGATATAAATAAAAATATTAACTCTTTATTAGTAAAAAAAATTGCCCAAACCGATCAAATAGGTTCAATATATGGTTAGAATATATATTCACAGTGGGGATGTACAATATTTAGGCAAATATAACAATTCTAACAATTTTAAGCAAACCGGTAGAAATATCAGAGAGCATCCCTGGGAGCCAAAACAGCACTTGACCGCAGCGGGGGAGACTTGACAAGAACCATAAAAGCAAGGAGGCAATGAATTAATTACTCACAGCTGATTCCACCCTAGTGGGGAGTGCTGCTGCTGCTGTGTATTAGCCCTTGGGGTTTTAGGGGCACTCTCGTGCACCAGGCACGGCTGGTTGCCAGCAGGAGCGCCATGCGGTCTTGGAGCTGGTCTGGCTTCAGCAGGACAGTGGGTGAGACGACACTATTACTGCAATAGGTTCTTGCTTTGTCCTGGGTAAACTGAGGCATGGCAAAATTCTAGTTTCAAGGGGAAGCAAGGCTTGTGTCCAGCTCCTAAGCTCATGGTGTGACTGTTAGAGGCTGTGCTTTTAAGAAAGGGACAGTGCTGGGACCCAACAGTGATTCCTGGGGGACACCACTGGTGACTGGCTGCCAGCTGGATATGGCACCATTCACCACCACCCTCTGGGCTCAACCCTTCAGTCAGTTCCTAACCCAGAGCAGCGTGCTTCTGCCCAAGCCGTGGGCTGCCTGCTTGGCCAGGAGTTTGCTGTGGGGGACAGTGTCAATGACCTTGCTGTAGTCCAAGTAGACTACATCCACAGCCTTCTCTACATCCACCAGGCTGGTCACCTGGTCATAGAAGGAGGTCAGGTTGGTCAGGCAGGACCTGCCCCTCCTAAATCTAGGCTGGCTGGACCTGATTCCTTGGCCATATAGAGTCATACCACAGGTAATTAGTAATAGTATGTATGGTCACAATTATTTGTCACAATATACCACATGGCTTGTCTAAATCAAGTAAACATTATTTTCAGTCTAATGACACCAGATTTTTTCAGTATATATCAGTTTATGGAATTCAGTTTTGATGTGCATGCAGCATACTAAGGCTCTAGAGACACTGCTAATATCAAAAGCTATGAAATGGCTCAAGTGGCTTAAATATGACTTTAGGGACTTAGAAGGGTTATGCTAGTGGCTTACAAGTATTGTGGAGGAGGAAGATGTTTCTAAAGCTTTAAGGAATTTGATATACCTGAAGTATGTGCACAGGGTAGGGAATATATTCATATTTCGATACTGCTAGACTCTAATTACACAACTCTTCATGTGTGATAGAAAAATATTTTTATTCAATATTTCAGTCATTCTTGTTTGTTTACAGAAACAGATGACAGCACAGGACTATAAAAAATAACTCAAAATTAATTCTCATTTCCAGAAGAGAGCATTTTTCTCTAAACTTTTCAGACTCTATCCTTCAGTATTGGTGTGTTTGATTGATGGGAAACTGGTAACCTTAAACATTACAAGAGCAAAAGTTTATTATTGAAAATAAAAAGTCTGAGGATCTCATGATCAAAAACACTACTTTATTTAGCAATTTGCTTGGCTAGACCATTACTACAACAAACTAAAATAAAAATACCAGTTTAGCCTCTCTGTGGTAGTGGTATCTAGCTTTTAGCTCAAGGCTGAGCTGTAATGCCAAATGTCTGGCTGTCGTACACTTGTAGCCATACCACATTGTCCCCTCTGGGCAAATTGGTTTCCATGTCTCATGTGAGATACCAGACAGCTGGTTTCAGGTAGAGCTTATTCCTTGTTTGTAGCTTGCATATAATATGAGTAGACCATTTCTTCACAACATCTCCTCATTTCTGGAAGAGCTAGTACTAAAATCACAGTAGCATGCCCTATCTTCAAAATTTTGAGGAAGCAATAAAGTATAACTTGCTTGTTAATTTGCTTGCAAATTCTATCTGGGAAAGATTTTGTCCTGAATTCCTGTCTCAGATCTGCAGAGACTAAGAACTGTGCTCAAAATGGTGAGGTGTGACAGTTCCAGACAGTTCCAAGTGTTGTCTCTGGCAGTTATGAAACACTAGAGCAGATATGGATCCATACAATGAATCGAAATCTCTGATAGATAACTAGACTTTTGAAAATTATTTCTTGTAGCTGGGGGGGTGCAGGGCAGAAGATACAGAAGATACTCAGATTTTCTCATCTAGCATTCTTCCATCAAAAATTATATTCAACTATGGAATTGGATTATTCAAAGTCTGTTTATTTTGAGTTTGTACAAGAACACAGTAGTCTGAAAAGAGAAAAATATTTGTGCATATCCCAAAAGCTGAGTGTGTCATTTCTATATCTGGTAAGCATTCAGCAAAGTTAAAGGCATTTAATAGTGTAGCCAAAGAAAGACGTTTTGTTACTCCATTCCATTATTCAGTTGGTTTTCTCTGGCCTTACATTCATTTTGGAGCTTTACTCTGCTGAGACACATTTCTTCAGAATTCTAGATTATAGAGTAGTTTTCCATCTCTTCTTCGAACTTTCTTACTCATGTTTTTTTTATTCTTCAGAAAGTCGAACATGGTAATTTTTATTGTTTTTTAAATAATGTTATCTTTAGGAACTTCTGCTTATAGCTGAGGAATTGTATTTTTTGTATGTTGTGCAGACTGACAGGCAAAACAAAAAATGTAAATGTAATAATGCAATATTAATGTGGCAACTCCCTTGACACTGATTAGGGTACTATTAAGACTCACAGATAAAATTATGTGGAATATTTAGCAAAACACAGTTGATTCCCATAAATTGTGGATGCCCTAGCCATGGGTGAAAGAATATCCTGCTCTTGCAAGGCAAATGTTAATCTGATTTCAGAAAATGAATAAAGATTTTACTATTCCAGTATCTATGCATAACTTTTCAGGATGGAAAATGTCAGGGAGCAGCTATGTGAGGAAGGGCAAGTTGGGAGCCAAAGATGACCAAAGTGTAAGCTGTGCCATCATCAACTAGGCACGGTGCTGCAGCACACATGCTGAGTGGGCAGCACCAAGGGTTGGTAGCAACACACTGCACCAATATGAATTTCAAATGAGGCAGGGGATGACTTATGAGCAGCTGCAGAGAGGTATTGGAGCCTGAGCTGGAGATGTGGTCTGTGTACTCCATGTACAGGTTTGGAGTCCAAGCCCAGCCAGCCAGAAGCAGGGCTGGGGATAAGTATAGATGTGGCAGAGTCCAGTTAAGGGCTTAGTGTACTTGGGGTCCCAACAGAACCAATTTTCCAACAGAAATTATTTAATAAAAACAAACCTTGCTTCTCACTTTTTTGTTCAACCATATTAATGTTTTAATACAGTAGTAAGGAGGCAACCATATTTATCTCAGGATAAGTTTTTGTTTTCCCTTTTTGTTTTAAACTGTTTCTTTCTTTTGCCAAGTGTGCTGAATGAGCTACAAAAAACAATAGAAGAAATGTTTTGGTGAGGATTTGATCATGTTTGACAGCTACTGCTGCCAAGTTATAATCCTCCTTTTGAGTTGAGTAGTCACTAAAACTTTCAACCAAATGTCCCCAAACCCCCTTTTTTACACCAAAGTCAGCGACAGCATCTTAAGCATGACAGGTGAATAAAATAGAAACTTGCAAAGGTACTTGTTACTCCAAATACGTGATTCTGAAAAGTATGTCATGGTCAGCAACTGCGCTTACGGGAAAACTCTTTCTTTATTTCTGTTCAGCTTGACATTTCACATAAAGACAATTTGATTCCAGATGTCTGCAGTTTCTCTAAAGAAAGACATTTTTTGACAGAAGTTGCTCTTTAATGCTATTATCTTGTGATTTTATTTTGTATGTGTGCTTTTTAAGGAAACCACCAGTTGACTGGTCACTATCAAAGCAAAACTTCAAGGTTTCTAACATTTTATCTCTTTTCTCTTCTCAACACTCACTTGCACTTGAATTCTCAAGTAATTTTACCTTTTTCTTACATTCAGTAGTATCTGGACATAAAACCGAGTGATGTTTCATTGTAGCTTCTTTTCTACCATGCTCATGGGAACAAGAGATGTCAGAGGGCAGCCTCCTGTACTTCAGACCTTTAAACATCTACGGCTTTTTGCTCTGGGAGCAGGCACAACTACAGTTAACTCTCTTCCTGACCTCCAGAACTGTGGAAAAGAAATAGTTAAAGAAGCCTACTAGTATTGAGCTTGTTATTGTTATTGAGCTATCCCCTAATGCAGTCTTTTGTCAAACTGCAGTACAAATGCTGCATCTTAGTGTCTCATCTGTACACATTAGCCTTACTTCTTGCGTGTTGTGCTTAGGAAGCTTATCACCTCCTAGAATCCAGGGGAGGAGAACTGAAAAGCAGAAAGTGAAAAACCACATGGACTAAGATAAAGATAATTTAATAGGTAAAGCAAAAACAAGGAATTAATTCACTGACTCCTGCTGTCATGCAGGTGTTAGGCCATCTCCAGGAAAGCAGAACTCTGTTTTTAAGTTACTGGGAAAGACAAGCACCATCACTCTGTATGCCCCTCCTTCTGCCTTGTTTCTCCATTTTTTTACCACAAACCATGGATGGTATGGGTCAGCCATTCCAACTGTGTTCTCTCTATCTTCTTGTGCACTCACAGCCTACTCACTGATGGGGTGGGGTGAGAAACAGAGAAGACCTTGACTCTGTGTTAAGCACTGCTCAGCATTAGCTTAAAAACTTCCTGTTATCAACACTTGATCCACAAATTCAAGACACAATAACACATAAGCTGCTTTGAAGGAAAATAACTGTATCCCAGCCAAACCCAGTACTTTAACTTACTTATTTTCCTATTCACTACGCCTTATTTTTCATTTCACCTTCAAAGCGTCAGTATTTTAAGTGTGCAAAGCTTACTGATAGAGGAGACTTTGATAGAGACAACTTTGCACATCCTTAATAGCAGAGGAAAAACAGATACACTTAGCACAAATATTTTCTCAGGTGTTATATATGCAAGTCTTGAGGTAAACAGACTTACTTTTGCCTTACATGCATTAATCGATTGGGTCAAAGGAAGATGCATGGAGTCTTTGTGAAAGAGAAGCTGACTTTAGCAAACACAGTGTTTTACTGTATAGCATTAAAGCTCTGATTTTTGTACACTTACCTGTTTGAAATAAATATTTTAAACTTAATGCATATTAGTAGTTATGAAAAAAAAAAAAAGCTTGTGTACTTAGCCAGGCTCAAAACTGGTATATAGTATATAATGTTTGCATTATTTTCACTGAGAAGCAGTCAGTGCATTTCAGAATTAGCAGTGAAGGATGCACCATGATTTCCCTACCAGATGCTAACATATGGCAGTGAACACTGGCACCTCCTTATTCTCAACATCTATCATGCTGCCTAGTGAAGAGCAATGATAATGGATCCTATAGGCTGCATTCTTTGTGGGTTTCTCTGAAGATACTGATTTAATACCACCATCTGGAACCAAGAAAAAAAGCACTCTTTCAAGGCAAAATCATCCCATGTATGAAAGTCTACAAGCGCAGTTCAATTAAAAGTGGTATTCTTAATAACATAAAGGGGTTTCCTGCTATGCTCTTGCTGAATGTTGAGGTGTTACCATTTTAAAAGGTTCCTTTTATTTTTTATTTTGTAAAATCAAGACATTGTATTCCAAGAGTTTTCTCCTTTTTCACAGTACATTTTCTTAGAGGAAGGAAAATGTAGCAAGATCTCTCAAAAACATGTCCATAATTATATGCTGCTATGAGAGATGTTGGGAGGAAGAATTAAAGAATTATTCTTTTTCATAAATGATATATTATCTAGGAAAGGATAATAGTCAGTGTTGAAGCAATAGAAATTGAGCTGACCACAAATGAAAGCTAAAACACTGAAAACTAATATTAGGTTATTTCTATGGTATCTGAGGATACGTCTATGCACCTTACAGGTACTTGGCATATATTTATATAGCAGCAAATAGTTTATGTACCCTTGCAAGAATTGGGAATAGGAGTAAAAGTCATCCAGGGAACGATGGTTTGTGATTCTTGCCAGCAGTGACTGCTATTGGTGCAGTCTTTTGATCACAAATTTTCCATAGAAATACGTAACAGAGCTGTATTTGTACCTTCTCTGACCTCTTGAGAGCCAGCAGGACATGTAGAGGGATTGCTGACTTTCACTGTCATCTGGAAACTTTTGGAACCACCACAGTGAGGACTGGAGGTCTTGCAAGTTTTGCATTGGCACCAGCAGAGCTCCCTAAATCCCTTAGTTGCTGGGCAGTGCTGAGCCTCTGGGAAAGACAGCAGTAGCTGAGACATCTCTTGGGTTGCGCTATTGAGTTGCACAAGAGAGAACAGTTGAAAAAGACTATTTGTCAGTCCATTTGTTAATTCTTGTACTTCAGACAGGTATTACAAAATATTTGACTGAATACCTGCAGCTCACTTCATGCAATGTGGTGGGAAGGTGGTCAAGTAGGACACGTAATAGAACTGCTGAAAATATTTACACTTTAATGGGAAATGTAGGCATCTGTTTTAAAGTTTTGCATGTAATACTTAGATTTGCAATGTATTTTCCCCCTTAAGTCATTGATCTCTCTGCCATGGAGACAAGAGATTAGCAAATATTGCTCTGTTGTAGTTCACTTATGCTACCTCTGCCTTTTCCTCAGTGAGGTCAAGTTTAAGTCCCTGTGAAATATATAGACATGGTATGAAATCTCCATCACAAAAAGGGGTGATGCAATCAAATCAGACTTCCTGTCATAATAGAAAGGGCACATTAATCATTATGACGTTTATGATTAAATTCATCATTTTTCCTGTAGTACAAAAAAAATGTTTGTAGGACATTTTCCCCAGAATTCTGAGATAAAAACATTTTACCATTCTTTTAACAATACAGTCATAGTGTACAGGTGTTTGGGGTTTTTTTGGGTTTTGGTTGTTTGTTTCATCCACATAGACTTTCTATATCTTCATGCATTCTGGTTGCTGTCTGTCATTTGTGAAATATTTGGTCTATGTGCTGTGGGCATAATTAGGAGATTCTGTGATCATTCCAGTAAAGGCATAATTCAGTCAAATAGGAAGAAAAACTTAAAAAAAAAAAACCAAGCAAACAAAAAGGTCTAGTTTTACTTTTTCAGAAACACCTTTTCTGATTTGAAAGATGTTTGTATTTCAGTGAATGCTAGCCTTCACTTTTATAAAATCTGTCTGAAGTCAAGATATAGTTGCAAAGACAAAGTTAGTATTAAACTGTTGCTGTTGGCCCAGGTGTATCACAGTGCATTAGAGGTTGGAAGGGACCTCCAGAGATCATCAGGTCCAACTGCCCTGCCAAAGCAATATCACCTAGGGTAGTCCTCACAGGAATGCATCCAGGTGGGTTTTGAATGTGTCTAGAGAAGGAGACTCCACAACATCTCTGGGCAGTCTGTTACAGTGCTCTGTCACCCTCACTGTAAAGAAGTTTGTCTTCATTTGAGGTGAAATCTTCTATGTTCAAGCTTGTACCCAGTTTCTTGTCTTCTTATTGCGTACCATCAAAAAGAGATTGGTCCCCTCTATTTGACACTCACCTCTGTGAAATTTATACACATTGATGAGATCCCCTCTCAATCTTCTCAAGGATAAAGAGCCCCAGACCTTTCAGTGTTTTTCTCCTTGTCCCAAATAACTCTGCTCTAACTTGCCTTTGCCTCACTATAAAGAAACTGACTCAGAGAGGTGGCAAACTCCCCAAAGTTGTTTTGCTTTCTTTAATCTCTCTAATTTTTATGCTTTCTGTACAAGTAACTTTTATATTGCTACTATTACCATTGCCAGGTCACTTTCTGCTCTGAACAAATTATGAACATCAGCAGAGTCCTGAAAGACAAGTAAAGATAGGAGTGGCATTGAAAATATTTATCTGAACCAAAAAGCTGTGTAAAAATTTTGGATACACTGGTATCTTTCTCCATGGCAGCTAAATCTGTGAAAATAAACCTCTTGAAGTCTCCTTGTACCTTCAAATTCCAGTAATTTTCTTCTCCTTGTCCCCTCCCTACTTACTTTCTAGGAACTAGGGGATTTTTTTGTCGTTTGTTTGTTTGTTTTGGGATTTTTTTGGTAGTCGTAGAAATGCTCACAGAATTTTCCCAAAATCATTTTTCTTTCTAGTTTTCTGAGCTGGCCACTTAAAATATGTTTCTGGAGCCAGGCAGACTCAAATGTCTCAAATAGCTGTTCACCAGGGACAAAAAAAAATCAGGTGTCATTAGAATTTTTAGAGTAGAAAAATGTTCTTCATTAATGTAAAGGTAGTCAAAACCTAACTCAGAATTTTCTTTGATTGAAACTCACATTTTAAAATACTAATTTTTATCCCATATGTATGTGTGACAAAATATCAACTTGAAGTCTGCTGTAGATTAAGCCACACTGTAAGGATTCATTTAATTAATTTATTTTAAACTTATTTTTATTGTATTTATTTAATTATTACTTTTTATCACAACATCATACCTTCTTCAAATAAAGCCCATACAAGAGTTGCAATAGCGCCATGATAGTAATTTTGCTTGGAGGGATAAATGCAGCAGTCATGATTTGCCGTCCATGAGCTGGGCAGGAGTATGTTCAAAGAACCCAATTGCATTTCAGTTGCTACTAATGGACTGACTGCAGTAGTGATTAGTACCAGCATGACATCTAGCATCTCCTGAAAAGATGCCTATTTTTAAATGGGGGCATGAAGAAAGCAAATTTAATGTTGACATGGGAATAAGTGATGGAAGGCTGGTGGCTGAGGATTGAGATGCCACTCACATTGTTAATTATAAAAATTAAGCATGCTTTGCTAATGCAAAATGTATTGTTTGGCCACATGGGGTTAGTGTTTGCCATGTTTGCTGTGAGTCTCTCTGGGGTCAGATTTGTAGGGGTTTTCTGTGAAGAGCAGGACTGACAAAAATATTACAACTGAACTCTAATCGTTCCAATGTGAAGGCACAAATGGGAATTGAAAGCAAAGTCCTTCTGTCAGAACAAGCAGGGGGAAGTTATCAGCTGCTAAGTTCCTTAAGGATGGGGAGGGTGAATGCATTGACAACACATAATTGGTGTAACTGAACCAATACTCAGAGTGATAGAAATGGGACTTTTAGTGCCTAGTGTAAAAAGAAAAGTTAATTAACTTCTGTAAAGTAGAACTCATTCAAGTTGAAAACAGATGTGCTTCAGTTTCCTGCACGTATTCAGCTAAATATAACTTTGTGCTCAGAGGCACTTGCTCATAATGGATTCTCTAGATCACATTCCTAGAAGCCTTATGCAACTATGCTATAGCTTGTGTATGATGCTGATTTTATTGTACCTACCAATTCAAAAATTTGCTAGAGCTTTAGAAGATTGTGCTGCCATTGGTAGGAATCAAAATTTGCACAAATCTGGGCTTATTTCTTACATCTCTTTGCAAAATCAACACAACTTCTCATGGTTATTAGAATTTAGAATTCCACAGTGCCTTTCTTCTTTTTTTAGTTGTAGTTAGTACTGACTGAACAAGCAACAGCTCCTTTAGTGGGGGCAAATGAAAAGTAGTATTAGTAGAAAGTAGTGTTTTGTATTCCCAGTTGAGGAACTTAGTAAAAACAGTGTCAAAGAAAATGGTCCACAAATGGCTTGCAGAATAAAACTATATCCTCTTGTAGTCTCTCTAGCAAAAAAATGTCCCATTACAGCAAAACAATAATACCCTCTAGTAAATATCATGGCATGTTTCCAACTTTGTACTTTTCACTGCTTGAGTTGTTTGCTGCTACTGTCAACTACCATTGTTATGAATAATTTCTGTTCCTTTTTGCTGAATTGTTCTCATTTCAGTTGTCTTCTTAAGAGAAAATAAGAGCTTTAACAGGATAAATGGAAACGCTGTTCTGTGAAGCCTTGTAAAGTACTATATCTCCATTTTACTGGGTTTCTGTTTGTATTTTTGCTTCTTTAAAAATTCCCAACCTGCTTTGTCAAAAAGACATTTAAAACTTGTGTGGCCTATGCAAGTATTACATGTATCATTTAATGGTAAATTAATTGTATAAAATTATTGTTATCTTAAGCTTCAACATTTTGTTTCTTTGTTTTTCTTACCCACTTCTCTAAAAATCATCTTTTGCTTGTTTGTTTGTTTTTGTTTTGTTCTGAGTTTTGACTGTTGCGGTGCTGATACCTTTTGAAAGTTTTCTTCCATTTGGAAGATCTGTGTGGGGTGAATACACTGACAGCTTATGACCATGCATAAAATGATGACAATATCTATCAAAGCCTAGATATTTCAAAAGCAAAGCATGAAAAGTAGATGGATAGGGCAATTAATTGTGATTTCTTGCAATCTTAAGGTGACTTCTCTCTTTTAGTGCCCTTTGTTTAGTATATAACATAGTTTAAGTACCAGAAAGTTACTTCCTCAGCATAATAGGGAGATTGAAGATGAAATGTTTGATGTTAGCGAACTGAATGAATTTCAGGATCAGAAGACTTGTAACACAGCTCTTTAACACCAGCTCTGTGAGGTACTCTGTGCCATTGAAACAGATCCACTTGCTGGTTCATAGCAACAGCAGGTGTCTCTTACCTTTTTCTACAGGGTAAGAAAAGAAAAAGAAATATATGTTGCTTACTTGGGAATGTAAGAGCTCTTTAAAGCAATAATAGACATTGCTGTCACCTGCTAGAGAAGTACATTTCTTCTGTCCTGTTGTTTAGTGACAATCAGGAACACTGGACCTTTTCAGCATCAAAATTTTCTTTAGAAAACTACTTTATTATCCTTGTCATTAATGCCTGTCCAGATCTCTATCAATGCCAACAATTTACCATCTGTTCACAAATACTTGTGGAATGAATATGTACAAAGGCTTGTATACACCTACAGCTTTCCATGTTGGAAAAGACCATCCCACAGAATTAACCTTATGTGAAGGCCCCCATAGATGACATACTTCATGATAAAATAATTTTTAGCTACCTTCTGAATGAGCAAATCTTTTAAAATGCACTCTTGCTTGGACCTTTGTTAGCAAACTGAGTGTATGGAAGAAAGAAATCCAAAGTATCTGTATTCAGCTATGGTACACAACCAATTTAAAAAAAAAGAGTCCTGTAAAGCATTAGAAAGAGGATATCCTTTTCTAAGAATTCCTTACTTTCTGTAAAACAGTCCAAATTGTCCTAGAGTAAGCACTGCTTCTGTTAAATTCAGAAGTGTTTTCATTCCCTTCTGAAACACACTGTAAACAGCACGTAAGTTGAGTGCCTAGAATTAAAATTGGTGGCACTCATATGCATGTGTCCTATCACATGAAACGTCTTAAGCTGAAGCAGTTATTTGCCTAGGAAAGAAGAACTGTACATGTACTGGCCTGAGTATTTACAGAAATAGCAAAACTCTAGATCCAAATAGAAATGCTGAGTCCATAATACATTTTTTTCTATTAATTTTACTCAAGCAATCCATGAGTTTAGTGCCTGATGTTTTATTAAATTTGCACTTGAGGAATATAAAGAAAAAAAACTTAACTGAAATATAATTTACTACTGAAAGAATTATCCAACTTCTCTGCATTGTATATCCTGTTGGGTATCTTTGGATATGTTTGACTGCTAGTCAGCAACCAGCTTAACCTGCCAATTTCAGACTCTCACATCTCTAATGAGATTACAGAAATTCTGATTAATGTCTTTAAGCAACTGGAGTGGCATTCTCAGAATGTACAATTTTGGTTGAAACCTCTCTGAAGTCAATGCAAGTTTTAACATTAACTGTAACAGAAATGTAGAAATGAAAGAAGTGCTGAAGTCATGGAAACCAACTCTTGGACTCCAGAATGGCATGAACAAAGGAAGAAGTGTGTTTTTCACCCAGCCACCAGTTAGGCAGTTTTAAGGATTCCAGGCAGTACAGGTGGACGTTTAAAAAGCAAAACTCAAAGGAGAAACTAAAGCACTTTGTTACTGTACATCCACTATTGCAAAGCAAAGGTAGCCTGAGGCCTCAGGCAAAACAAAATAAACAAAAAAACCAGCTGTGCTAGGTATGTGTGAGTTCTGTATCTTTTTTGATAGGGTGGGAGGTTGTTTCATTGTTTGTTTTGTTTTCACCTTGATGTCCTCTATCTGGATTATAAGCCTATCTGCGTGCTAACTGCAATAGAAAGTTTGACTAGAATGGCATTCTCTGAAGAAATAAACAATATGTTTGGACAACATAAGGAAAAATTATATGAAATTGAGAGCCTGAAATATAGTAAAAGCTGCAGTAAGGTTCAGTTCATCCTTCTTTAGCATATATTTAGCTGGAAAACACTTCCTCCAAGGCAATTTCTGAAATTCTCTGACTAGGCAATGGTAGAAGCAAATAACTAGAAAGAGATCATGTGAGCACAAATTTAGGAAAATCTCTTATATAACACCTAAAATTTAGAAGCAATTTGAATATATATGTAAATGCTATCATTTTCTGCATCTCTTTACTCAGTGCGGATCATGAAGTGTGATTCAAAACATCTGAAACATTTCTTTTAATGAGTGTAGTATACTTTTTCCCATCTATTGACATTAAATAATACTTGAAATAACAAGTAGTTACTTAAAAATTTTGATTTCAATTGCCTAGCTACCTGTATACCATGTTACATTTTGGATCTCAACGCTGCATTCATTAAGCAAATGCAATGAAGGCAAACTGCAAAATAAATCAGACAAATTATTGATCTCCATACACTTTTGTTTCTATAGGTATTTCAGTACAGAATAACTAAAATGAATGTATACAAAGTGCATTCCACTTTTGGAATACTCATTACAAGAACACCTCTCTCCACATAACAAAATTTTGTCCTTCAGCCTGTAGAGGTCTCTGACATTTTCTTTGCATGCAGAACTTCCAGTGCCGTGGTACAGAATTCAATGCACACTTAAATACACCAAATATGGGAGTCAAAAATAATGGAAAAGGGACCTGTGTATATCGAAGTCAAATATGGGAACTGTTCTCCAAACAAAAGATTCAGAAGTCTGTCTTGCTTCATTTTCAGGTTTAAATGTATTTATTTAAGCATCCAAACAAAACATGGAGGGACTTATATATGTAATAACCAGTGATGAGGCTTTCTGTATTCATAGGTAGTGCTTGTACATTAACCCTATTTCTGAATTGTGTGGGATTCACTGGAGTCAGTGCAGTAAGATGTGTTCATGTCCTGAATTGAGTCCCAAGGAGAAAAAAGTGGCTCTAAAGTAGGAAAGCTGAATTTCCTATAATAGCTGTTTCCACTTGCTTTTATTGGAGAGGATGGAAGAAAGTGTAAGATCATACGTGTTTATATAGGAGGGCTTCAAGGGCATGTTTTTGAAAAATATTGCTGAAAGCAGTAATTGAAAACATAGAATATCTTAAAATAATGAGAAACAAATATTAACAATTACAACTGAAAGACAGGCACAATGAGAGTGGTTTCAGTCTGCCCTATAAAATCAACCCACACTAAAATGGTTAAAGAAAAAAATAAGTTCAAGGTTTGGTAATGAGTGCTATTGTCACTGAGGAAGAAAGATGCTTAGGGAAGAAGACTTAGAGAAGGACAGTAGTTAAAATCTGAAGGAAGCTCTTTGGGGCTGAGAAGAGCTCTGAAGAGTGTTTCTTGGTTGACAAAGGTACTTAATTTATTTTGCAGAAATAGTGAAAAAGTTAGAGTGTAAGCTCTGTGTGTGAACTCCTTACAGCTATTTTTGAGCAGCAGTTTTTGAACTGTACTGCTCTATGGAGAAGTGTCCTAAATACATAAAGCTTTAATTAGCACTCAAATATGTGGCTGGTGTGAAAACTTTACACAAAAAAAGTGTGTAAAAAAAACCCTGAAAAATCCTCCATTATTGGATTTATGTTTTGTTTTTTTTGTCTTCCAGAATGTCCCCAGATACACTGACAACACTTGATACTTCTGTAGCTAGTCAACTAAAGCAAAATCAGAAAGATGAGTTTAACTAGCATTTAAATGTTGTTTGATTGACGTGAATAAATATTTAACAGTGGCCGCTTCTAAGTTCAGTGACACTGTAGGCAAAATCTTGTCTATTATCCATTAAGAGATCAACCTTAGGTACTGTCATCTGAACAATCTTCACCCAAGCATGAGAAATGGAAAAGCTCCTCTCTTGTAATCAGCTCTGACAAACTGAATAGGGCAAACCACCTGTCTTGTAGGAGAACTGTAACCCAAAACTCCTGCCTGTGTTTTTATATGACAATGATGTTGACTTGCTGCCTAAAGCATAAATTGTCTAGTCAGAAATAATGTGACTTTTGACCCTTGCTTTTGGGAAAGTAAAAGCAGCAACACATTGTAAAACACTAAGTATATTTCAAATATTTGAGGTAAACCAAAAATTGATGTTAGAAAGTTCAAAGTATAAGCTGCGACACACAATTATTTGGAAACCGTAAAGTTAAATGAAAGGATACAATTCATATACAAACACGTAAGATTAATAAATGGAGCTGTAACTCTTCACTACAAGCCCTTGTGAAAAGTCCCTTCCCATCTTTCTTGCTGGCATCTTTTGGTTACTGGAAGGCTACTCTAAGGTCTCCCTGGAGCCTTCTTTTCTGAAGGCTAAACAGTTGCAACTCTCACAGCCTGTCCCTGTCAGGAGTTTGCTGAGAATGAGCCATATCTGTGGCTTTGATAATAATATATCACCCTTATGATTGGAATAGATGATCTACTTTTTTTTTTTTTTTTTTTCCCCTCATAATTGATAATCCTTTTCCTAATGTGAGCAATTCCTTTAAGTTTTCTCTGGGACAATTTAGATATATACTTTTCCAAACTTTTTATGTCAAATCTTATGTAGTGTTGAATTTTCAGGTACAAATCAAGTGCAAGAATGTATATCTAATAAATTAATTGGGAGATTGCTTTGGGAGCTGCTTTGAAATTTTGTGATAAAAAGCAAAGACTGGGGATCAAAGGTGCAGAGATACCCATCAGTCTGTTAATTTATGAAGGGCTGGAATTTGCCTGAATGTTTATATAAAGAGATGAATCATCATGTGCAGATGCATGTTGCTGGTATGATCCTCAACTGAAGAACTTCTTGATTTTGTGGTGGAAACTGCAACAAGTTTTAATACAAATGTGCAAGTTAGACTTGAGTACTGTCTATTGACGTTTCTAAATGACAAGCTATTGTAGCGTGAAAAACATAAGAGTCTCAATAGTTAACCTTGACAGTGCATTTTACCTGTAGTTTTGAGGCTATGGAAGGTATTAACAGATTTTTATTTCTTTTAAACTTACAAATAGCATGACTTTGAGACTCCTAGAGGTATTGCAACACAGTTAAGCCAAGCCTCTTGAGCCTTATTTTGTACTGAGAATTTAATTGAGTTTGTCCATCTTGGGTGTCACTGTAGTTTATCATGTAAATGCAGCTGAATTGCTTCATATAGTGTGGTTGAGTTTGTTCTGCAAAAATATCCTAGTACTGCTCTCAATGAACTCCCAGTTACCCTTATGTGTCAACTTGTCATGTTCAAAGGTAACACTGTAGAAGTGCGCTTGTATTTGGATCCTTCCCAAAGTAACAAGTGGACATCAGAGTTCTGAGGCACGTGGTCCAAAGACACATCTCTAGAGATCCGTACTCAGTGTAGAAAATCATTGCTAAACTATAAAATATTGTAGAGTCAAACTGTGTCTGTCAAGGGCTATGCAATCATATGGGTATTATGCTTTCAAGCTCTCCTGATGCTGACTGTGGAGAACTCTGAACCTGCTCTGCGTGGGGTTGTCCGGTATTTGTCAGACTTACTAATGAGTGCTGAACTGCTTCCGAGCTTAGCTCCAGATTTCTAAGGTGACATATATACAGTGAATGCCTTGTTAATAAATCTTTTTGGTAGAACCAAGCTATATATCCTCAGCAGTAATGAGTCAGTTTATCTGCAGTTCAGATTTCTCACTCACAGAAAAATAAGGCTGCAGCACATGGAGAAACCTATTAGTAATCCTTTAAAAGCTCTTATCCTGCATTTCATAAGCATTCTGCCATGCTTCTTGCAAGAGATTGAGGATATCTTTTCAGAAACTGTGTCAGGAAGTTTTCTCATCTGTGCTCTGCAGGATTGCTAGTGTTGGTCTTAATGGTGACTAAAAATATTTCTTACAATGACAGCAGAAATGAAATGGTGTCCCACAAATATGTGGTTTTCTGAATGGAAGCAAATTTAAAAAAAATAGATATTTATTCAGCAGTATTTTCTGAGAGCTGATAAAATCAAAATTCATAAATGATCTGTCCTGAACAAATTGCTTACCTTTGTTCTTCAATTACCTATTTTATAAGGAATATAAAAAGCAACTTCTGATGTTGGCATGCCAAAATGAGAAGTTTCTTTGCTTGCCTTTACATTTTGTAAGTTCTGTTGTGGAGTCCATGACGAAGAATCTCTGTTTTCATACAGAGGTCTGATCCATTGTAGTGATTTATGTATACTTGTGGAAGTTTTATAAATTATATGAAAGTGTATATATAGCTTGGGTATACTGTCAGCATGCATTAGGTGTTCCTTATGATCAGAAACTACATGAGAGGAGAACTTGCAGAAGCCAGACCTTGGATACAGGGCTGAGACGTAACAGACCTTAAAATGCTCTGTTTTAAAGTTTGCAGTGGTTTTGATGTACACTGCCTATGGGCCTTTTGGACGTGAGGAAAGAAAAAATGAACAGCCAAATAATACTCAATCACATATGGTTATTTGAAACCGACTAGCAATTTTGCCTCATTTAACAGGTGAATTGTCCTGCTTTCTTCTGTCCTTTCAGGACAGGGCTTGTCACTGATTCTTCTGAATTAGGGTTCCAGTGGTGTTACCATAGAAATAGGCTTTGGGCAGTTTCTGCGGACTGAGTCATTCTTTTAGAGCAGAAGAGCAATTTCACTTCTTCTCTTCAGCAACAGATGGATTCGATTAACTCATTTTACTAATGAGATATTATAGTGGGGAACAGTTTTAATGCTTAGGATTTGCATGTGGAGGGTTTTTGTGGTGGCGGTGGTGGAGATGGGGGATTAAACAAGTCATGCGTCTACGGTTGAGTTTCCAACTTGTGCTGTCCTTTGAGAGAGGAGGAGGTTGTGAATGGAGAGAGAGAGAATTTCCTTCTGAGTGATGCATTTATCTTACACTATCAGCTTTCATCATATAAAATGGTGCAGATCTCATATTTGCAGAGAAAAACTTAAATGTCTATTCTTAAGAAATCATTAACAAATAATACAAATAATTTTTTTTTGAGGTGTTCAGGAGGAGACTTGATAGGGTGCTTGGTGCCATGGTTTAGTTGATTAGGTGGGTTGAATTAGTTGATAGGTTGGACATGATGATCTTGAAGGACTCTACTCTACTCTACTCTACTCTACTCTACTCTACTCTACTCTACTCTACTCTACTCTACTCTACTCTACTCTACTCTACTCTACTCTACTCCTGGTAGTTTTGAAAGGCTCTTGCTCTTGACTTCTTATTTAATAAATAGGTAACTGCAGCACTTACCTCCAGCTTGCTGTGAATTCTGAACAATTTGTTGTAACTTCACTTACAAAATCTCGAGTCTGGATATGTTCATTGTATTTCTTAGCTGCCTTGATTTTGATGAAGTCCAGTTCTAGTACAGATTGATTTTGATACAATATTTTAAAAGTGGCTTATCTATCTGGAAATTTACTAATGAACAGTGGGTGAAATCACCCATGAAATTTGCTTTTTAACAGTGGTCACACAACAAAGAAAAGTGATCAGCAATACTACATGTGCTGTCAAGAAGGAAGTATACATTATGTATTTTTCTTTCTGGAAATGCATGGCAGTATTGATTCCATAGTATCATTTTGTACAAATCTTGCAAAATTTATGTCTGAAACCAATTTAGGCAACCTAAATATTTTTATTTCTTACACATGTAAAGAGATAAGTATTTTAAAGAAAATATGACACAGTTATATCACCATGGGTTATTTAACTGAAGCCAGGAAACTGAATTTATATCTGGAAGTTAGTTCCTATTCATTGTATTGGAAATACTGTCTAGCATTGAATTTTCTCTCTTCCGCTGTTGACTCCAAGAAAATTGTAACTCTTTCTTCATTTTACCATGCAATTTCATTTTGTGGATTTTAATACATACAGTAAATGTAGTTATGACTAGTCAAAGGCAAAACCAGTAGGAGATAGTGGGCTGTTATTCCTCAGTGTTTAAATTGAGCCTGTTGGGTGCAGAGTTCTATATACACAGTTCAAAGACCAAGACTGTCACTTTTCTTTGGAAATAGATGAAATAGGAATATAGTACAAGTCTGAAATTTCCATAGGGATGCTGTTTTCACAACTGCTGGTATCAGAAATCATACTTTTTATCAATATTAAAACAGATCCATGGGTGCCTCTCTTAGCACAGAACAGTCTCAGAAGTCTAGCATTGCTCCAGGATGTCAAAGAATATAAATGAATCCATACAGAATATTTTTATCTGAATGTTTTACATACTATCCAGAATTCTAGTTATTGGAAAGAGAGACAAGTTTGTCTATAAATTACTTGTATCATATAGCATAATAAAGTGATTAATTACTCATAGTAAATAGCTTTATTTCCTGTGTAATGCCATCTGTCATAATATTTCAAGTACCAAAAATCTAGAAATTTAACATATATAAATAAATATAAAAATATTTTTGTGTTTTAATTCTCTTTTTGCTTTTAAAACTATTTGACTTCAATACATATGGTCTCAAGACTGCCTTACAAATGAATTGTCACAGTGAGGCATCATTGGAAATGACCTAAACGTGAGTTACTCTTAGATTCAAAAGTCGCAACTACTTTTGGTCTGACTGTGGCATACCAGTATCACGTTGTGCTGCTGTGCTTATGCAGCCATGAGCATCTTTTGCAATATATGAATAATAACACCACCATATGTCCTAATTAGCGGAATAATCACTACCCTCCCGTGGGTTGTCATTATTTCTTCATAAAGGCACTACCAGAGGTGTGATCATCACGCTCACCAATACCTCTCATGCAATATTTAGAATGGTCACTCAACATTCTCTGATTTCCTTCTCCAGCACTGTACATTTAAATTAGAGCTATGAAACATCTGGCATAAGTGTAATACAATTTGCCTTTGCACAGTAAATATGAGTGATGTGAGCCATTTGCATCAATGCTACTTGTTCCTGAGTGTTGATGTATCAACCTGCATAGCTGATCCATGTAGCTTTCTCTCAGAATTTCTTATGGCCTCCTAACTGATTTCATTCAGATACTGGTGGCCTTGGATTGAAACGATGGACACAGCCTTTGTCTTTATTCATTGTAACCTAAAGGAACTGTGGTCATCGAAAAGCAAGAATCTTTCCTTGTTCCCTTCTTTCCTGTGTGTATCTGTTAGTTAATTAATATACTGGCTAAAGATATTTCAAAATTAGGTTTAAAGAGATTATATTTATGTCTATGTTTAATGTATTTTAAGAGTAAAATATTTGAATATATGAAAATAGGGTATTTTAAATGTAAAGTTCATCTAGATTTATTTCACTGCAGATTTTGAAGTTATAATTGAAGACATTTTGGTTTTTGTTAATACTCAGCCACAACAAAGCAATGTAGCAAAGCCAGCAGAAGCCAGAGCTAGTATCTTCTAGAGCGAAGGAAGCTAAAAGAGAGAAAGTTAGTATACACAACTAGCTTTTTTATTTGTTATCTGTCCGATGGGATTATTTAGAATTTATCATTATTTTCCTTTTTGCATCTAATAGTGACTTATTTACATTCTACCACTTTCTGTTCAAGATCTGTTGAAAATTTTCAAGGTACAGCCTAAAACTACCACACAGTGCTTTAGAGCAGTTTAGAGGTTTTGAGTTTGATTGGTTGGTTGGTTGGTTTGGGGGGACTGAAAGTGTTTTTTAAAATGTTCAGTCCTGCAAGAGTGGGTGCAGTTTATATTTACTGTGGCCAGGTATTGGCAGTAATGGCAGACTGAAAATGAGTTCTGTGTATACTTTAGCTGATATTTCTCGTGTTAGTTGATTAACAATGTCTTTAATAATAAATAGATAAGTATATTTTTAGTACTTTTAATTTCCTGGCAGCCTCACAGCTCTTAAGCTGCTGAAAACCAGAACATTCTGATTGCAATTTCCTTATTTAAATCTGCCAGTGTTTGAACTTTACTATATGTTTTTGATGACTGGGGAGGTTTACTTACTAATTGGAATTTTGCCTAATGTTTTTGTTAAAATAGAACTTTCTATCTTATAATTAATCTCCTTGTTCTGTATGTTCACACAATAAAAGTTCAGAACAAATGAGTACTCGAAATGTTAGATGTATAATGAGTAGTTAGAATTTAAACATAACTATTTTCCTGACAAGGACAAGGTACTGCTCTAAGCAATTGGCTGTCTGACGTTATTCTTCTGCCAGGTTGCTTCTTTTTTCTCTCTCTCTTTTTTTTTTTTTTTTTTTAATGGATTTTACAATAAGAAGCTGCATACAATAAGGACTTTTACACCACCACCAAAGGAATGAGTTCATTTCCAAAAAAAACAAGTGAATCTACTTTATTCATTGTTTATTTAAAATTTTAATTCATTGGTCTTATCTCCACTTGAATGCAGGGGGAATAAATGAGTTTTCCTTATCGATTTATGAATAGAATCCCCAGCATGGCTCAGGAGGAAAAAGGAACATAGTCCATCTGTTCATGAGTGGTGTCATCTTCCTTTTTTTAATTAACCCAATCATGCAGAACTGAATGAAGCTTAATATGGAGGTAACAGACTAGTTTTTGAGTCCAAGAGACCACACTTCTCAGAAAAGGAGAGGACTGTTTGACCTCATTACTTGTGCTCTACAATTTGCCAGAGTTTCTCTTGTACAGATTTGGCTCACTCTTTCATTTGCTGCTGCTGATATTCTGTAAGGAGTTTGGTCTCAGTCAATTATATATCCTACAGAATTTTTTCTGTAATGTTATGCATAAAAGTATAGGCCTAGATGAAGAAATGGTTGCAGTTCTGTGGGATATCCTGTGGTTTCATGACTTCCACAGCTGCATATACACAATCCAGTTCAGAACCTTCTTGAGGAAAACTGATGACTAGGGTTTGACCCCATTGCCTGATATTTTTGAGTCAAAACTTTCTGTTTCTGAAACTGGTAGCAACTGTCTCATAAATTTGATCCCACAGTTAGATGTGATATATGTAGTGTGGTGCCTTTCCATATTTATCTGACTGCAGTACACCAAGAAAATTATCTAACACGGGTCAAAGCACTGCTGTGTATTGGATAGTCTTGCAACAGAACCCTTCTTCAAGAAAACTTGTGCAAATGTAAAGAGTAACATTATAAAACAGTAGTTCCCAGTGAAAAACAGTGATTTACCAAACTATCTACTCTGTCAAATGTATTCAAAGATGGCTTTTATTTCTCATTCTAAATGTGATAAAAGATGCCTGAAAGAAAACCTCATGAAAAGTTAGAGTACTAATATCATGGAGAATATTGCTATTTCTGCTAAAATAGATCTAGTAATTGGAAACCTGTTGTCTTGTCTAAACCAAACCTGTAATAACTTCCACTGTTGAGTTAGGTTATATGAGGCTGAAAACACAACACAGTTATGCTGTTTTCCTTAACACAGTGGAAGGTGGCTCCATGGAAGTATGAGGGAGACTACAACTACTTTAGAGTTTCCCTTAAAATTTGTTCTAGCTGAAATTTGCTGTGTTGCATGAAAAGTGTGATTGAAGCCTAGAATGTAGAACAGGTAGATTATCTTTTGTTTAAAGCTAGGATACTTTTTATTGCTGGAGGCATAAGTAAGATACTTCTTCATTTTGCCCATTGCTGTCCATTTAGGTTGTTATTGATATATTAAGAAATAGAATGTACTATGGATGATAATAGTGTGAGAGTACAAGAAGAGACAATCTGCACATTACTGATGAGGGAATGTGGTTACACCTAATTTCTAGTTTAATTCTTCATTTCACAGCTCTAATGGTACTGTCTTGATGTGGATGTTGTCTACTAGAAACTGAAGAGTTACAGTTTTTAGAAGGCTGTTGGAAAGCCAAAACATTGAGAGAATATTGTTTGACTCACATTTGGAATGCTGGTAGCAAGATTTGGATGGATTTCTGATACCCGCAGTTGTCTATTTCTTTCTGAAAACTACTTCAGAATGAGATTATTGAAAATGTCTGTAGTCTCTCAGAAAAGTTTGTTTGGAGCAGTATAATTTGATAGTCATAGAAAATATATAAAAAGTCCCCAACAAATCACAAGCAAAAGAAACAAAATCAAACCCAACACCTAACCCCCCCAAAGAAACCGGTACCCCCACAAATCCACAAAACCAACCAAGCAATCAAAATAAAACAAACCAACCAAACCCAAAACCAACCAAACCCAAAACCAACCAACCAAACCCCACACAATGCCAAATAAAAAAGAAAAAAAAAATAGTTTTGGTCCCTGAAGGCAACTTGTGGCAGTATCTCAAAACAGTACATTACATCTGATCCCAGAAGTGACTATGGCAGATAGAGAGGTCAAAAGGAAAGAACGTCTGAATAATCTGTGCAAAATTGTCAAATATTTAATATATGGAGCAGGGGGATACTTTTTTTGCTGGTGATGTCCTTCTGAGTGGATAGCCATATAATGAAAGGTTTCATATAATGTAAGTTTATCAGAAAGAAGCTCAGCTGAAATTTCAGACAGAAATTCAGAATGCAAGCCCATTCACTTCTGCTGACATTTTGGGTTTTCAGTTTAAGTTTATTTTTGCAGCACATGGCAGCTTCACTTAGACTCCTATTGCTGACGTGCAAATTCCTTTTAAAAAAGCCTTCTATTATTACCACTAGCTTTTCTTATATCTTCTCTCCTTGGCTTTGAGTATATCTTGTGATGTAAGGAGGAGGGATTTAGAGAAGGGATTTAGAGATAATTAGTCTTAAAAGACCAACTTCATTCAGTTAAACAGAGTTCCAACATTTATTTTCCTGCTTTAAAAAATCATTATCAAAGAATTCAATATTCGTATATCATAATTATCACAAGACTTATTGACTACATTTTGCTTTTTCTCACTACATATGCAATTATTTGCATCTCACAGGTGATGAACAAGACAGAGAGAAAAAGTAGCTTTCTGTTAAACTCACTGAAGATCAGAGCTTGTGTTCTTCTTTTAAGTTCTGATACTTCCGTCTTACAGTCAAATTTTAACACCACAGAGTTAAGCCCCAGTATTGTTACATTTAAATCTCCTTTTTTTTTTTTTGGATTACAGCATTCTTGTATCCTTTCCTGCCTTTCAAAGATGAATCTAGCTGTGCTTTTGATTAATGCTTTTCTCAAATTCTTAGTTTGGTTTGCTTTGGGGTTTGGTGGGTTTTGTTTGTTTGTGGTTTGTTGTTGTTGGTTGCTGGTTTTGTTACCTTAATCACCAAAGGAAATGCTCTTGCTGAATATTATTTCTCTCACAATGCTTGTTTTTCTATAGAGGTAATTTTCTATAAATTATACTTTAAAATGTGGTTTCTGTGCAGTAGTTCAGTCTATGGATAGAGTATTTTCTCACCTCTGAGCTGCCAAGCTTGCTGATTTTTGAGTGTTACATTCTTCTATATGTTCTGATTTATCACAAATACACATATCCAACTAGAACATTTGAGACAAGTTAAAAGAGACAATACTAAAGACATTCCTCTATAATTTTCTGATTTTTTACTTGTGTATCCTTAACATAATTCTTAACTGTTCTTTTTTATTTACAGTTAGATAAAACAGGAAAGTATGTTTTTAAGCTTTTTGATGGGTCTGGAAGTACAAATGGGTGTGAGGACATTATGTTCATACACAAGTATATTGTTAGCAAGATTAAACTCCTCTTCAAGTCCCTGTGTATCTGCTATATTTTCTTCAATATCCTATAGGCCATTGGTTAGGATCTGAATTCCCTCCAATGGTTTAAATAATTTGGAACATCTTGTGCTTGATTTGAAGCCCAGAAAAAGCTTCTTCCCTTCTTTTCTCCTCTCCTCTTTATCTTTCTGATACTTTAGTAACCAAGGACAATTTGGAGCAAGAAATTGAGGTGCCAATATCACATGTGTTGACACTTCAGGATTATATAGCATTCCTAGAATCAGACTGCATTTGGGTCTTACCAGGCACTGAAAAAGCCATTAGGCATAAGGAAAGTAAAAAATTCTGCAGTAGTTTTTTCTGTATCCATGAATTCTATTGTTCTTTTCACTTAAAATGAAGTTCCACCTTATGGTTCTGGAATGACAAAGTTAGAGATCTCCTTCCTACTTGTTCCCTCCCCTGTTTTATTTATTTTCTTTCTATTTTGTGAGATTGCACACAAAGTAATTAACCAAACAGAATAAAACTTCTGTGCTGAAGAGACAGAGAAAGGCCTTATGCCTTGGACTCATCCACTGTCTGTCCTTAGAGCATAGTGTCACAAAATGTTGAATTATCCGAACAAGAGGGATGTAAATAATAAGTGGAAATAGCACTGGTTGAAGGAAGTATGAATCTCATACTCTTGTCTTTTGCAAAAAGAGATTCAAGCAGAGAATTCTTGGAAATTTGTACTACATGTTTACCCTAGATTGCTGAATTGAGTTTACCTTAGAATCATAGGATCATTTTTGTTGGAAAAGACCTCTAAGATGATCAAGTCCAACCACTCTCTAGCTCTACAAGTCTGACAATACAAAACCAAACATACGGTTTCTGAAACACTCCCACAGAATTTCTGGTAGCTGTTGAATTTGCTACAAAGTACAGACAGCTTTTAAAAATATCTTCAGCAGGTCATTTACGTAAATTTTTGTTTGAAAGTCTCTTTTCATTGTAGAACAGGGAGGAAAAAGGTGGTGGGGGGGAGGGGGAATAACCATGCAGCCATGGCTCTGATCTTTTATCTTCATCTTTGCAGTCTCCTTTATTCTGCTGCACTAGAGAATTTATCTTTTTTTTTTTTTTTTTCAAGTAGAGTTTAAAAGTAGCTCTTTTAAGCCATTCCCATTATAATTCCACTGGTTTGTTAAACGTGCATGAACTGCTTAACTTTGCTATAATAGCTTGTTTACATGTAAAGTGAACACATGTATAAAGTGTATATGGGTTTTTCCTCTTTTATTTCTTTCATTAAACTAAAAGAAGCTAGTGAAGATGTCAGCTTTTCTTATGAGGACAGCATAGCAAGCCACTTCAAATCCCAGCTCAGAAATGTTAAGTGGTTTTACTATTTCACCGGTTAGGAGTCATAAACCTTTCCTAGATGTCTAAAATTAAAGGGCTTATACACTTTATATTTGTATTTGGAAGAGGAGATGGTATGATAAGATTTTTTTCTCAATACTCATTCGTGAATAGAAAATTAAACTTTGTAAGAGGTATTTTTAGAATGATGTCTGAAACGGTGTTTTCTAAGTAAGATTGCACTGTCATGATAATGATGCTATGAGTAACAGAAGAGGGGTAGGGGTTGGAGAGAGGTATTTGTCCAGATTATGTAGTAGAAGGAAGAAGCTGCCCAACCACTACCTTGTAGTCAGTGTAATTTCCAAATATTTTTTTGCAGGCATTCTGGAAAGCACTTTTTAGATCTGTTTTGCTATATAGTGTGGTATAGCTCACATTAAAGATATTGGAACTGTTTTTCAAGAATGTGAGTAGAATTGTTGTGTTCAAATGAGTAGGCCCCTGTTTTATTTAATATCAGAGATTCCTCTGTGAGTGTAACTTGTCTGATGGTATTTTCTCTCACGCATTGTAACTTTATAAGAATTACTAAGGTCAGTTATGTAATCATTTTACCAGCATGAAAAATTAAATTGGACAGACTTATAAGCATATCATGCTGTCCAAAGATGGATGTTATTAGGAAAGGTATACATGCTCAGAACGTGTGTGTTGCAGTTTAACCCCAGTAGTTAGGTCAGCCCCACACAGCTTCTCGCTCATTCACACTTGTTGGGATGGGGGAGAGAATTGGAAGGGGAAAAGTGAGAGCTCCTGAGTTGAGGTGAAGAACTATTAATAGGTAAAGCAAAATCTGTGTGTGCAAGGAAGGCAGAATAAGGAGTTGATTTGCTGCTTCCCATCAGCAGGCAGGTGCTCAACCATTTCTAGGAAAACAGCTCTATCACACCTTAATGGCAAGTCAGGAAGACAAACATCTGTGCTCTCTGAGTGTCTGCCCCTTTCCCTTCCTTTCTCCAGCTTTTGATGCTGAGCATGGTATTATATGATATGGAATATCTCTTTGGTCAGTTGAGGTCAGTTATCCCAGCTCTGTCCCCTCCCAACTTCTTGTGCACCCTCAGTTTATGCACTGGCGGAGTGGGATGAGAAACAGAAAAGGGCTTAATGCTGTGTGAGCACTGCTTAGCAGCAACTAAGACATCCCTGTGTTATCAACGTTGTTCTGCCTACAAATACAAAACATTGTACTATAGGAGCTGCTATGAAGAAAATTAACAGTATCCTAGCCAAAACCAGATGTTGTGCCCTTCACAAGATGCATTCTTTTGTTTCCTAGCTTACTAATTTCTTTCTTTATATTTGTAGTATCTCAAATGAGAGTTCAAAGCAGTATTAAAACTTTTAAAATTGTCTGTGGCTATTTCTGGGTGATATACATCTTCTTCATGAGATTAAGCTTATGGATGATAAACTTTCCAGTCCATCTCTGAAACAAAGTTACAATGCTATGTTGATTCTCATACTGATTGATGCTATGTGACAAAATGATACTTGTATTTCTTGAAGAGGACATAGAAGGTGAACTAGAATTGAGATCTAAAAAAGATAATTTTTGTATCTATATTGACTAATTTACACCTTTCTAAAATAGAAGATAATTTCCTCAATAGTGTGTATGAGGAAACATTGCAGCAGTGATTTGTAGATAATTTCTACATGCTTAACCTATGAGTGGAACATGCAGAATGAAACTTGGAATATTTTCTTTACCATCTAAAAGAGGGCTCTTGCTGTGCTCCCAAACAGAATGAAGGGCCATTGCTACATAAACTAGTTTTCTTTTTTTAGGTTATAATTCAACAAAACATGTCATATATCATCTGGATGTTTCCATGCAGAAAAAGGAACTAGAGACATTGCATATGGTTTTCTCCTTTCAGACCAGTAGACTAGGCATTGACAGCATTCATCAGTGTCAGCATTTCTGATTTAATGAATTCTGCCTGTTCCAGATAAGTGAGAATCTGTTATGCTATTAATAGTTTTTCAAATTCCCTTGGAAAGAAATATCTAAAATACCACAGTGTTGAACAAAGAACATGTTTTCAATATTGTCAAACCCTGGAATTTAATATTAGAATGACCTTAGGGATACACTCCACAATAATGTAGTTTAAGGTTCCTTGAGATAAAGACATGAAAATTGAGAAAAGAAGTCTGATAACTCCTGTGCTAATTTACATAAAATTCATAGATTAAGATCTGATATGTATTTACAAAATCTGACTGTGTATGCATTTCCTTGGATAAACTATTTATGAAGGACTTCAACACAGGTGATCCACTGAAGCGCTCAGCTTTATTCTTTGGAGATAATTTTCCACATAATCCCAATCTGGCTATTATTAAACTCACTTTAGCAAAAAATTTGGTTGACTAACGAAAGTATTAACATACAATTCTAGCCTCTTCTCCTGTTTAAAAAACTATCATGTCACCTTAGAGTGCTGAAATCCTCTCTTTCACAGAGGCATATCAATAAACCACTATTTGGAAATCCAAGTAGCAAAGTATGTGCTGACAGCACAAAAAATTAAGAATCATAACAGGAGAGCGGAGCTGTTTGTTTGTATTTTCTTATACTGTGTTGTTTTCCCTTTCCATTCTCTGAGATGTTGAGTATGGCCTCAGCTAATGATTTCAAAGGAGAAAATACTACTTCTACAGAAGCAGAGGCTGATAGTTGAACAGAATAATGCATATAGAAAAGGTAAATTAACTCGCTTGTGGTATTAAGACAGAATTACATGTTTGGAGGGATTAGAGTGAAGGATGAAGAATGTGTGGGAACCTAATGAGGAATAAAGGCTGCCCCCAGGATGTGAGTGAAAACATACTCTTACTGGGCAGGACTGACAACAGCAAAGACAGGATGAGCTCACAAAAGAACTTTTGTTAAACTAAGAACTTTTGTTTAAACTAGGAGGATGCTATCTCTTTTCATAATGATTGTCATTATATCTAAGAGAACTCAGGAATTTTTTACTTTTAATTCTAGTGGGTCTGTGTTGAGGTGTTGGGGTTTTTTTCAGAATTTTCAGTTTTGTTTTTAGAACTATCTATTTATTTTAATGCTTGATGAGAAGCAGTGAAACTAATTTCAGATGAGTCACAATGTCTTAAAATGGTCAGCAGAATGTCTTTCATAAATTCAATGCTGGCAGATTTGCTATATATTTCAATAGATAATAATTATACATAAATAACAGTTCTACATGACAGTGGTCTCTAATTGTCAGTACCTCATCTAGCTTGTCAAGATTGGGACATCCATGCTTATCTCATATATATTCTGGGTTTTGATTGGCTCTCTCTTTTGCTAGCCATTGTATCAGTTTCATATACATTGTCAGTAGTGTCTGCAGTTATGATCTCTGATGAGGAACAGAGATGTCTTACATTTGTATGTTTAAAAATATAATTACCGGGAATAGAAATCAGCTTTAATTTTAGAACTCCAATACTGCCCTTAGTATCATTTTCCCCTCACAAACCTTTCACAGAGCATGAACAACATGTTACTGAAAGCTCAAGAACTGCTTTTGGAGAATTGGAAATTGCATGTTGAAAGACAGTTGGTGTTCTCAAGGATGCTGTAACATCAGCTAATGGAAGAAATTGTTTATAAAAGCTATGAGTAGTAAAAATATTTGCATTGGAAAGGCAAAAGCATAGAAAAGAAGACGGCTTTCTTTAAACCACACAGCCACAGAATGATAGGGGTTCAAAGGGTCCTGTGGAGATCTAGTCCAACTGCCCTGCTAGAGCATCCAGGCACAGTTTAAATGACTCCAGGGTTGGAAACTCCATCATCTGGGCAGCCTGTTCCAGTGCTGTTCTACCCTCAAAATAAAGAAGGTCCTTTACATGTTTATATGAAATTTCCTATGTTCAAGGTTGTGCTCATTATCTGTTGTCCGGTTACTGGCAACAGTGAAAAAAGATTGGCCCCATCCTCCTGACACTCATCCATTAAGTACTTATAAGCCTTGATAAATTTCCCCCCTTCAGTCTTGTCTTCTCTAAGCTAAGAATCCCCAAGTTCCTCGCAGCCTTTCTTAATAAGGGAGATGTTCTAGGCCTCTAATCATCTCAGTTTTACTGAACATGCATGAGGTACAGAGATTTATATCACACACAGTTTCTTTGTAAACATTGAAGGATCTTGTCAGCACTTTTGTCTTTCAATATTAACCTCCTGAGAATATTGCCGTTGGCCATTTCTGATCATTAGTCTTACCCTGCCTGAGACAGCTCTGAAATCGAGGGAAACTTTCTGTCAGCTGCAATCTGGCTCAAAGCAATACTCTAGCTTGGTTGTAATATGGAAATGGGAAGGGCATGTTCTTGGGACACCACTTTCCTGGAGGCAGCAGCTTGTGCTGGGCACCCAGCCACCTCTTTATTTATTGTTTAAATAAAAATAATCTAGAGATCTTTTATTTAATCAAATGCATAACTTTTAGAATGTCTAAATTAGATGGGATTAATCCAAACATAATGCTAAATCCCACAAATTTGGCTATAACACAGCTTGACAAGGTCTTTTGTACAAGTAATGTCTATGAATTAAACCTGTGATTGGAGCTTAGTTAGCTCAACTGTATTTGCTTGTGATTGATTAAGGGGAAAACAATATTTAAAAGGATGTCTTTTGAAGACAGAAAATTTGAGATAATGAGTAAACCTTCTATCTTGTTCTTCTGTATATTTATGAAGATATATATGGAAGAGAGGAGCCAGTGAACTTGCAAGTATGAGAGCACCTGCTCCATTTTTTCCCCCCCTCATTTTCCCTTCCCCCTTTTTTTTTCTTTTTTTTCTTTTTTTTTTTTCCCTTAAATGATAAACTAAAATTTTTACACTCAACTTTGAAAAAGTAATTTGCAAATTCTCTTTTACGTCTGAGTTAATGGGTGTAAATATTATAGTTCCTTAGCAACCCTGAAAGTACCTAGGATCTTTTAATACTTCATATATATGATAATACCACAGGAGTTTTGCTAATTTTCCTGATTTCATTAACTGTCTTCATTAATGAGATAGAGATAGATCCTCCTTGTGATATGATGAGCTCAAAAGAAGACTTATGGTGCATTTATTCAAAGATGGCAGAGGATCATTTATATTAATGGAATGGCTTCGTTTTACACTTGCTGATCCAGATTTAAGAACTTGGAAAGATCTAAGATGGAAATTGTGAAGTACTGATAAAAAACATTCTTATAAAGGAGAAAATTCATACTTTCCTTAAGTCATTTACTAGGGTACAAAAGGACTTTTTTTACCATGACTTTGTCTGCAGTCTGTCAGCAGAATTTAAGACTTTGAAATGTAGAAAAAGTTACCTAGTTTATATTACTAAAGTTAAAAGGGTTAATAATAATTAATACTGTTATTCTTTCTATATGGAACCTTAAGGCTACATTAATGTCTGTATGAATTTAGAATGGACTAAAGCTTCATTTAACCTAAAATTGTGTTCTAACAATTAAAAATAGAAACATCATTACCGTGTTTATTCTGGAGTTGCATGTAGACAGTTTGTTTAGCAGATATTTTCAAAGCTCTCTTTCATAAATTAATCTGATCTGGTTTTCTGTGGTTTGACAATGAATATTTAAAGACTAGTACTGTATGGAAAATATTTTCACAATAAAATAGTGTGTTGTGTGAGAAAATACTCTTAAAGATATCCCAAGAAGATTCTGGATGAATGGTTTCTCCAGTCATCTTTAGGCTAACTGAAGCTGACAAGAACTTTCTTTTAGCATATAATAGCAGCTACATGGGATATACTATTTACCAGCTGAAAGAGATAAACATAGCAAATTTGTTTTGATACTTGAATTAAATAGCACACATTTCCAGTCTTTGATAAGTAGGTTCCCAACACAAAATTGCTGTGATGTAAAGTAGAGGAACAGATAAAAGAATACTCAAGAATAACTTCAGCTAAAAAGTAGGAACATCTGGTAGTGAAACTTATCCTGAAGGCCATCTAACAGCACAGTTTTCAGAAATGTATCATTTCCAAATTTCATCAGTCAATTTAATACCTTCTGACACTTGTGAAACCAAGGTCCTACACAGACAACAGTCTCCTTCTCTTCTTTCTACTTATTGAGAAGATTGAAGACTTCCTTACATATTAGCTACATTTCAATAAAGTCCACTGGAAGTTAGATTTGAGCATGTGACTGGTAAGAGCAAAGCACCAAATGACCTGGAATCTGTACTTATTTCATGTGAGCATAGCTTATGCCAGTCTTAAGATCTAAAACTAGTAAGATATCAGTAAGAAGACAAATGTGGTAAAATCGGTTCAGAAATGTGTAACAGCATACACAGAAAGCACTAACTTAAACAAAAAAACCCACCCACAAAACAAACAAACCAACAACAAAACCAAGGAAACAGGGGAATATCTTCTCATTGTCATTGAAAAGACATACTGTAATTTGCTGCATTTTAAACACTCTGGTTCTATCAAGATTTGGGAAATTTGAAAAGTGACATTTTCCAGTCTTTTTCTCTTTTAAAATAGTATTTATTTGCTTATAAAAAACCACCACAGGATCATAGAATAATACAGTGGAAGGGACCTCAAGGATCACCTGCTCCAGCTTTTCTTGGCAAAAGCATAACCTAGACCAGTCAGCACACTGCACCACTACTTCCCTGGAGAGGTGATTCCAATGGCTGATTGTTCTCTTGGTGAAGAATTTTCCTTGTGTCCAATTGGAATCTCCCCAGGAGTAACTTGTGCCCACTAGTTCTCATCTTTTTCATGTGTCTCATTGTAAAAAGAGGTGTCCATCTTCTTTGTAGCCTCCTATTAAAACTGGAACGTGGTGATAAATTATTTTCTAGGCCTTCTTTTCTCATGGCTCAGCAAACCCAGTTCTCAGTCTTTCCTCTTACGGATGTCCTTTGATCATTTCTGTAGCACTTCTCTGGACCCTTGCCAGACTGTCCACATATCTTTTGTACAGCAGGGACCAAAACTGAGCACAGTATTCCAAGTGTGGCCTGGCAAGCACTGAGTAGAGTGGGATAATGAAGTCTTTATCTCTGCTGGTGGTGCCCTGGTTGATGCAGCCCAGCATCCTGTTGGCTTTCATTCCTGCTGCAGCACACTGTTCATTCATACTGAGCTCATTGTCCACCAGGACCTCCAAGTCCCTTTCTACAGAGGTGCCTTTCAGTGCTTTTTGACTCAGACAATTACAAAAGAGGAGCTAGGCACCTAATTTTATGGAGCTTATGATGTCTCTTCTCTTGTACAAAGTAAGGTACTATAAAAAAGACTCATCAATCCGTGACTTACAAGTTGAAGATTTTATGAGATATTCACAAACTGCAGATCTAGAAAAAAACTTGTTTATAAGTAGTGACTCAAAATTTACAGATCCATATTTTACCCAGGGTTTTAATATAGGAAATTTCTGACTCACCAAGAATATCACTTTATGATAACTTATGAATAATAGTGAATTATACAGTTAAATCAAGGTCACCTGAAAGATGTTTAACATATTACTCATAAGATCCATGATAGTGTTCATTAAATGCATTTATGAACTGCACCAAATGTGTTCTCTTCACAATTCTGCCTTAAAGAATTATTTCCTTGCTAATGAAAAGGACACAATATTTGCTAATTACATTTTCCCCATTTTTGTTCTTTCCTTAGTCTTTTTGGCCACATGTGTTATATAGAAATTCTTCTGAGATAACTTGAGAAGCAAGAATAATTGAAAAATCAAGCTCCAGAACATTTATATCCAATAAAATTATTGGCTTTTATACTGTCTAATAAAAAAAAAAGGGGAGGGGGGGGAAGAAAAATATTCTTGCATCTGCTTTATTGTAGCACTTTAGATCAAGGATTGCTTCAGTAACAATTCATTTCTCAAAGGGGAGGCAGACTTTGTTTATCAAACCCTGTTCCTCTGTTTAAATATTCTCATTCATTTTCATTTCTATTCAGTATCCAGATAAATATAAAAATCTTAGACTTTTTCAAACCTAAAGATTCAATCCCAGGATTCTTCATGGCTGGGACCATGCCATAAGATGAGACATAGGTTTTCTTTGGTTGCAGAGTCAGGTTGTCTGTGGCTCGCTAGAATTTCTGGCTGTGTGACCTGTGATGGGTTAGCAGTAGTCCTGTTTAAAAAAAGAAGCATGGAATAGCTATTTTAGAGGATCATGGCTGAGCAATGCAAAAATCTGAATTGGAATCCTATCAAGATGAAGCGAGAACAGGACCCAGGCCTCCCACATAGTCTGAATGTTGTAACCAATAGGCTATTATGCAAATACCCAACAGCACTGAGATATAAAGTGACTGCGATTACTGTGCTTTATGCTGATCTCAGTGCTACCAGTGTGTGGGAGGCATATTCAAAGTAGATAAACTGGGTCCACCTCTGTTGTTTATTTTGTAAATCCCTCCAAACCTTAGCTGTTCAGATGCTGTCTTCAGTGATTTTGGCTGAACTTCATGGACTGTACACTAACTCACCTTTTGGTGTCAAAAGGAAGAGATGTGGTAAAAATGTAAGCACTCTACAGACACAGACATTATAGCTAGGAGGTTTTTTTACTGTCTTAAATTCAGTTATGTATATTTTGCATTAAGTCACTTCAGTACTTTTTTGGCCTGCAGTGTTTCATAACCTTTTACAGTTTACAAGAGTTTCATCTTGAAGCAACGTGCTACTACAAAAAGCAATTTCCTGTTGATTATTACTGTTGGTGACAATTTGTTTGATGGCATGCTTCTGCTGGTCTAAAGATTCCTAGTCTCTCTGAAAGTGACCTGCTGGGCAAATGATATGGGAAAGAAGTAGGGAACAATCCTTTCCCTGGAATCCTCTCCTTGAAACAATCTAATGTTTTTGTTTTGTAGTCCTTGCTGGGTTTGTTGTATTTTGTTGTTGTTGTTGTTTTGACTTCCCCATGCCCTTTTAACCCTTCTTCCTTTTCTTCCCAACCCACCCCCTCCTCCCCCCCCCTTTTTATTTTTTTTGCAGCAAACAGCTGGGTGGTGTTTTTGTTTTTGTTTTTGTTGTTGCTGTTGCGGGTAATTTTGATCACCAGTGGACCTAAATAGTGCAAACAGTAAAACAGATCTCTGTCTGCTTAGGGTGACATTATGTTAATAGAGTTTCTCAGTTATGTCACTTTAAAATAATAGTAAAGGTGAGAAAATGTTAACCTGGATTTGCTACAATGGGTAGGATTGCATAAGTTGCCAAGTGAACTAGTACTCATATTATCTTGTTTTCAGTGCTGTTTTATTTAACCTAAGTAATTAGCCTAAGCTTTTAAGAGCATACTTTTTATTTTTTTCTTTCCCCCTCAGGTCATTAGAGGCTGAAAAAGCCAACCACTTAAAAGATACTATATTTGTGTGATATGTAACTCATAAGACTTAATATTGCTGAACATAACTTGCATAGAATTATCAGTTTGCAATAATCCATTCATTACTTTCATTGGTAAATGGTAACAGCCTGTAACTAGAGCAGAGAAACCTTCAAAACCCGCTTGTATGTTTCATTTGTTTTCAGAATGACATATTGAGCCTTCCATGAACATCTAACACACTTTACATAACTCCACCAGATCAGAATAGGGTTACTCCACTGTTCCCCAAATATTAGGACAGAAGGTAGTGCAGGAAGCAATTGGACAAGCATGAACAAGGCATGTAAATTACTTCTTATTAAAACTTTTGATGGAAAATACAAAAGATTGTGTTTTCTTGTGGAGTGCCGGGAAGATCACAGAATCACAGAATGTTAGTGGTTGGAAGGGACCTTGAAAGATCATCTAGTCCAACCCCCCTGCCAGAGCAGGTTCACTGACACCAGATCACACAGGAACACATCCAGGTGGGTTTTGAATATCTCCAGAGAGGGAGACTCCAAAACAAGATAACTTGATTGTCTCCAGTAGCTAAAAGCCTGGCCATTCTATGAGTGTCTACAATGGATGTTAACATCTAGTCATTAAAGGAAGAGATACACATATTCTCCATCTTCCAGGACAATTTTAAATGTCATTTTGTTCAGATTTAGTACTGTTGTTCTGGAAATGCACGTATCAGTACTTTGTATCAATGTTTTTTCTGACATATGGAAAAAAACTTCTGTAACAGAGTGGTTACTTAAGTATAGGCTGATAGTGAAAACACATGGCAGATAGAACAGATGTTATACAGTAATTCATAATACAGTAGACTATTGTATGTTATTCTGGAGACAGTATGCTGCACTTTTATTCATCCACAAGGTCAGTTGAATGCAGGCAATCTACTTCTGTGCTGAACAAATACACCAGCTTTCATTTAATAATGGTTCTAAATGATTGCTGAGTAGCACTACTATAATGCTATTAAATATGCTGCTAATTACTATTATGTTTTGCCAGAATAATATAAGGAAATGTAAGACTACAAAATTAATTCTGTTTAACAAATTATTATCTTGAGAATAAAGTAAAAATAGATTCTTATTCTTATCATAAAGTATCTTTAATACATTCATGTGAAAAGTTTAGTGGCATTTCAGTGAGTTGAAATGTAATACATAGGAAAACTGCATAACGGTGATAGACTGTAGAATAAGTCTTGGGATGCAAGCCTTGCTTTGTCTTATCCCATTAACTGTGCTGCAAGTACAAGGGAGATCAAATATATGATGGCACTACTGTTTTATAAACTTAAAGTTTGTGCACTGTTCAGTCAATACTATGCGAAGACATTAATGAAAAGAGTTCATGTCATTTGGTATAAGAGCTTGGAAGATTTTTAGTTTGTTTTGTTTGTTGTCTTTTTCCATAGATAGTGTTGAATTGCCGTGCACAGAGATCTGATTCAAAGATGAATTAATTTGGGTTTTTTTTATGGTTTTCTTTTGGTGGGAACAATATATATCTCCTTCCAATCCCCTACAATGAGCTCCTAAAAGAATTTTTGAATTTACCCTTGGAGCTAACTTGGAGTACTTATTGGATGAAAAATAAAATTTATTTATTAGATTCTATTTAATCTGAATTAAGGAATTAATTCAGAATTGAGGAATTAAATCAGATTGCAGGGTTAGAAAATTAGTATTGATTTGTGATGGGCATAGGTGGGGAGCATTGAAACCAGCATTACCTCTCTGTAAGAATTACTTAAGAATCCATGGTTCCAAGCTGATGATAAGGAATGAATATTCTCATGAGATGTAGCAATTCCTTGAGCTGAGTTTCGTTATGGGAAACGAAAATAATCATTGATGCTTTTATTCTGATAACTCAGTTAAACTATATTCTACACCTGGGATCATGAAGTCTGCTCATTATGCTGATACAAGATTTACATGCTATCTGGCATGTAAATGGTAGATTTTTTGGACCTTTGCAAGTGAAAAACAGTGGCTCATTTTTAGGAAAGTCTCACTTTCTTTCTTTTTTTTTTTTTTTAATGACTTGAAACTATTCCACCTTACTCTGCTCTGACATTCTTCAAAATGACATGCCCTATCTCTTCTGACCACTTACAGATTTATTTATATATGTATTTTGGAAAAGCTTCAAAAAGTAGACTTGGATGAAAGTGGTTCTTGTAATTTCATATGGAAACTGCCTTCAGTTGCCAGAGGAGCTTTCTGGATTCAGTGATGTATTATAAATACATGGGATGAAACCGAAATATGTGAACTTGAGAACTACAGTGAGTGAAAGGATTTTTTACTGCCAACAGACTGAAGATGGAAATACACATTTACTAGTGTGAGGTTGTTGTTATTTTATAAATAATGATCTTTAACCAATCTGGGGTTTTGTTGTGGCGTTTTTTTTCCTTGTTTGTTGTGGGGCTTTTTGTTTGTCTACTTTAAGGAAGCCTACCCCATACATTTTAAAATGTGGGAACTTGAAATTCATAGCCACTAGACACTAATGTCCACATCCTCAGTACACAGATCGAGTTTGTGTCCTATTTCTGGGTTTTCCGCTCTTTGCTTCCTGTCTCTTTCTCCCTGCACTATAGAAGAGCTAATAGTTTGAGGTGTTTTCTACTTGCTTTATACAGAATAAGTTTCTCTCAATTTCCTAAATAATTATTAAAACTAGCTTAAACTGAAATAAGACTCCTGTGCTTGATCATGAGGCCATAGGTCAAACTTTATTAGTTTCATGACCTGATGAGAAGTTAGATGACTGGAAAATGTTATTAACTTTTCCCTGAATGAAAAGGGCAGTATGATCTCTTGAAACAACATGAAGAAAGAAAGGAGGAGGAAAACAGGCCTACCATTCTGCCAGCAGTCTCTTCTTATACTAGGTTCCTATATTCCTATATTTGCATCTAGGAAGAACAAAATGTGTTTAGCTTGGAGTTTCATGGTTTGGGTTTTATTGGGTTTTTGGTTGTTGGGTTTTGGTGTGATTTTGTTGTTTGCTTGTTTATTTTTTTTTTTTATTTATTTTAAATTCTGAGCTATTTGAAGAGCTCTATAGGCTAAAAGCTTGTCTGCACTTTCCAGCACTGACTAAACATAACAAGATATTAATTCTCCTTAAAGAAATTGCTTTTCTTATATTGGAAATCTCTTACTAACTTGTGAGAGTATATATGTATTTATATTTGGTCTGAGAGGAGAAAAAAAAATATAGCTGTGGGATAAAAGAATGACTATGAATGCTAAGAGAGGGAGGAAGATGCCAACATTTCAGAAAAGACAGAGGAGATACGTGATACAGCAACATATTCATAAGAATGTTTTTCTTGATACTTGCTTCCATCAAATTTTGAACTTTTGGTATTGATAAAAGGTCATAGACTTCATTTCATCTTGTATTTCTTATTCAACTGAGTAGTTTTGCTGACGAGAAAAGAGTTGCTCAGGAAGAAAGAACTGATAATGAAGATTTTAAAGTTAGTAGTAACCTCTCCAGGGCTCAGTAATTTGGGCCTGTTCTCTTTAATAACTTTATCAGTGATCTGGATAAGGGAATTGAGTCCACCTTCAGTAAGATTGCAGATGACACTAAACTGAGTGGGAGTGTTGATCTGCTTGAGGTTAGGAAGGCTCTGCAATAAGATCTGGACAGGCTGGATTGATGGGCTGAGGTTAGCTGTATGAGATTTAACAAAGCCAAGTGCTGGGTCTTGCACTTGGGTCACACAAACCCCATGCAACACCACAGTCTTGGGGCAAAGTGGCTGGAAAGTTGCCTGGCAGTAAAGGCCCTGGGCATGCCAGATGACAGCCATCTGAACATGAGCCAGCAATGTGGCCAGGCATCCAAGAAGGCCAACAGCATTCTGGCCTGTATCAGGAATAATGTGTTTATCAGGACTAGGGAGTTGATTGTGCCCAGGTACTCAACACTGGTGAGACTGCACCTAAAATAGTGTGTTCGGTTTTGGACCCCTCCGTACTAGAAAGACACTGAGTTGCTGGAGCATGTCCAGAGAATGGCAACAAAGTTGGTGAAGGGTCTATTGAACGAGTCTTCTGATGAGCAGCTGAGGGAACTGGGGTTGGTTATCCTGGGGAAGAGGAAGCTGAGGGGAGACCTCATTGCTCTCGACAACTACCTGAAAGGAGGTTGCAGTAAGGTGGGGGTTGTCTTCTCTCTAGCATTAGGTGATAGGATGAGTGGAAATGTCCTGAAATTGTGCCAGGGAAGGTTTAGTTTGGGTATTAGGAACAATATTTTTACAGAAACTCTGGTTGGGCATTGGAATAGGTTACCCAGGGAGGTGACATAGTCAATTTCTTAATGACCATGTTGGTATTAGGTTGACAGCTGCACTCAATGATGTGAGAGGTCTTTTCCAACCAAAAAAAATTCTATGGTTCTACATTTATGGAGTTTAGCAAGGTGAAAAAAAAATAAAAAGCTTGAAATCCAGAATAGAGCATGCTTGCACCATTTTATCATTAGTAGGACAGCAGAAATCACAGTGATTAATCACTTCCCAGTCCTTCTGTCCTTTACTTTTATTTAGTTTCATTGATAGGACAGATGAAATGGTCAAGTTCTTTCTGTTCAGTTTTCTCTTGGACTTTCAGAGGTTTTGGTTTTGCTGATAGGTGGGTTTTATCTTGACTGCAGAAATTACTCTCATACTGTCAAAATAAATGGGTTTCACCAGAACTGGAGTGACCTTATTGCCTAACTGTAGTATGTAGTACTGACCAAAAAAAAACTATAAATAAATTATAAATAATTTAGTTTTGCAATCAGTTACAAAATCCAAATAAAATACAGTATACAAAAGAGTGGGAATAGTTTTCATCATAAAAAGTCTATGGAATTTTTCTATATGTGAAAATAATTTAATAAATGCTTTGGTTTTTTCCTTTTATCATTGTCTTGAAAACCTGTGTGTGTGTGTATGTATAATCCATATAATACATCTATTTTTAGCAAACCTCCTACTGCTTCTACTTAAAATTGATCAGAATAATGTCTCAGCTGTGGTGTGCCTTCACATACATGAAGCCAAGACACAAAGCTGTTTCTTCTTTTAAATAATGTACACTCAGGAAAAAAAAAAAACACAAAACAGTATTTTGAAATACAATTAACACAGACTTTCAACTTCTATCAAGGGTGAACTCCCTACTTGGTTAATTTGTGTCTCCATCAGGCTTTATAAGAATAAATTACCTTTTTCTTCTTTTCAGCATTAAAAATTTATTTACTTGGCCATTTTTCTGGAGGGGGTTCTCATAAATGTTTTGTCTACTTAGATGAAGGTGATTTTAAATCCCAAAGTTGTAATTAAAAAGAATTGTTTGTGTTAAATTAAATCCTATTACTACTGTTTTCCCTGTAAATAAACATTTCTAAGGATTTTCCTTTCAATTTTAATGTATTTAGCAGTCATTTTTGTCTCCATAAGGTATGAAAATTATATCTAGTCTTTTGATAATAATTCCTTTTGTTAGAATATTTGTAACTTCTGGTAAGCAAATGAATTAGGAAATTCTCATCAGTGTTTGTGTATTAGATCGTATTGATTCATTATATCAATTTCACAGAGCCCAGAGAAGTGCTAAAATATTTTCCAACAGTATGGTGTCCAAATTAAGCATATGAGGTTTCCCAGGGAGAGCAATGGAATGACTTGTGCATTTTCTAATTTTAATGCACAGTTAAATGTATTGCTGAGTTGGAAAGGTGAGGGGGTGTTTAGCATCCTATCAGGTAACCATGTAAGAGTCAGACATCTAGTCCAATCTGTTTGCTAAATAGACAATGAAGAATTATATTTATAGATTATTCATATCTTCATAGAGTTTATATTGAAGGTAAAACAGAGTGACTCGCATTACTAAAAGAATCAGCTGTCTCTAAAATGGGGGCTTTGATGGCTGGTTTCAATTGAGTGAGCAGTTAAAAGTTAAATGGGAATAATCCCATCCACAATGGTTTTACATATAAGCATAAACATAATCTGACATCAGTAAGACTTCACAGGAAAAATCAAGTTTGCGTCCAAGTGTAACATACATGTAGATTATCACTACTCTTTCAAAGGAGCTTGAATCATTTTCTACCTACAAAGCCATAACTGGAAAAATAAATAGAACAGGTGCCTATGTAGAGGAAGGCTTTGAGAAAGTGTTGTAGGATGTGGTCAGTTGGTCTGGTAGCTGTAGCATTTTCATCTTGAAGCAGATTCAAGTAATTTTGAAGCAATGTTTTAGATAATATGCCACATGATGAAGAAATTGCAGATTAAATGATGTGTGACAAAGAGAAATCATTACTCATGGGAGTATTTGAATTATATTAAATAAAATAAGTATGTTAAGTTTTAAATGTGCTGCATATTTACATACGATATACTTTGTGTAGAAAAGAATCAAATCAAAAGCAAAATACTGACATTTTTAGTCCATGGACTCTAAGTAAAAGAAAAAAAAGAAACAAAATCAGGTTTGCTAACTAGTTGATATTTGGGGTTTGTTTCTAAAGCTTTTTAGGAATCTGTGAACAAATAATGAGGTTAAACACTGAAATTGTCTTTTAAAAGACATCATTAAACATGTAAGCATGTTTGTGAAAGACAAGGATACTTAATCTTGAGAATTAATATGTGATTAGTAGAATATGCATTACGGACATAAAGGATAGCTCTATGAAATTCTTTATTACTGCAAATGTTTGATAGTTATGTACCATACTGTCCTCCCACGGAAGTACAGGTGCTTTGTCTTATAATGGCATTGGAGTTATTCTGAGCATTTTACATTTTTGAAGTTGCTGATTTATTTCCAATTTACTTCAGCTGAAACCCTGCTAGTGGAGCAAAGGTCTTGTATTTTAGTGCTGCAGTTCAGATTTTCTGCATTCTGTTTCGGATAGTTGTTAGCTAAAACTTATTGAAATACTTCAGGGAAGAGACTCAAATCCAGATGTACCAACAGGTAGAGCCCTGTGGAAATGGGCTTGCAGGGGTACTGGTGGATGTAAAGGTGGACGTGAGCCAGCAGTGTGCACTTGCCGCTCAGAAAGCCAACTGTATCCTGGGCTACATAAAAATAATTATGACCAGAAGATTGAGAAAGGTGATTCTCCCCCTCTACTCTGCCCTCATGAGACTGCACCTGGATGTCTGGGTCCCTCAGCAGAAGAGATGCACTGGTTAGAGCAGATCCAGGGGACCATGAAAATTATCAGAGGTCTGAAAAACCTCTTCTATGGAGAGAGGCTGAGAGAGTTGGGGTTGTTCAGCCTAGAGAAGAGAAGGCTCTGGGGAAACATTATTGCAATCTTTTGCCTCCTTAAAACCCTGAGGAAATACAGAACCTTTCACCAGGGCCTGTAGTAACAGGACAAGGGCTAAAATTTTGAAATTGAGAGTAGGTTTAGATTAGATATAAGGAAGAAAATTTTTATGATGAGGCTGATGAGACACTGAAACAGACTGCCCAGAGAAGTTGTGGATGCCCCACCATTAGATGCATTTAAAATCAGGCTGGAGTGAACTTTGAGCAATCTCGTCTAGTGAAAGATGTCCATGCACATGAAAGGGGGGTTGGACTAGGTGATCTTTAAAGATTCCTTTGAACCCAAACTGTTCTATGAATTTAAAGTGGTGGTTAATTGTGACCAGAGCTATTGCCTCACATTGTTTTTGTCTAGTATAAGATTTTGAAAAAGTATGAGGTTTGTTTTGTTATGTAGCTTTGGTCATCTAAACCTCATGGCAATTATGAGGCAGTTGCCTAAGGTCTAAAGAGGAGCAGAAATTGCTGTATTTTTTTCCATAGTATTTCCTGAGTGTTAAATTCCAGACAGATGTCTATATATCCCTCTTCAGTGGAGCCTGGATGTGTTATAAGCCTTCTTATGTGAATTTTCTGTCATAGTAGGGATTAGAATTTGGAGGAACAGAAGCAGCAAAATTGCAATGACCCTAACTATTCTAGATTTATGTTTATTTATTTTTTGTCATCTGCTACTCTTTTTAACTTGTTCATTTTTATAAAGAAAGAATAAAGTTTCTTGAGGTGAGACCTGTAAGGACACTGAATTAGAGAATGATTGTTAAGGAAATAGAAAAAGACTGGGTGTGAAGAAGAGACTTTTAGAAAACATGAATATGTGGACACATAATTTAAGAAGCATCATCTAACTTTGTGTATTCTTTTCCATTTTGAATTTTTAATGGCCTCAAGGCATATATTTATTATTTGCCTCGGATTTTAACAAACAAAACCTTTAAAGCCCTTTAAACCCCTTTAAAGTGGAAGTAGCCAGGACCGAGAAGTCACTGACCTTTTGTATGGCTGGGCTGAAATATGGACTATGAATTTGTGAGGATGAGGTACACACACTTGCAGTGCAGTCCCAGAAACTGCATGAAACTTGACCATGCTCACCAACCATATGCGTTGTACTAAAACTGGAATTCAAATGCAAAATATTGTGTCATCATAGACTCTGGTTTAGCTGTATTTTCAGTCAGATAAGAGAGACGGAGAGTGATTCCATCTCCTAAACCTATTTCAACACAAAAAAGGGAGATAATATTATTCTCTGGTTTTTATTCCTGCAGTAGAACTAGATATAAACATACATAATATATTTGCATAATTAAGTGAAATAGTAAATTTAATATTGATCTAGGAATTAGAATAATTGTACTCCTATGGCTTTATGAACACGCTACTTCAACACTCCAGCTACTCTGTGATAGTTCTTCTGAGTCTTAACAGGTAGCTTAGTGCCCATTGCTATATGTGCAAAACTGGACTTTGCTCAGCCATGGACTTACTTTACCTGTGTCACTGTGCAGTTTCACAGTACCACAGTCTGCAGCATTCCACATAGCCTTTCTCTGTAAACCAAAGCATGTGAAATGACAGCTGAAATTCAGTATCTGTTGCAACCAAAGAGCCGAAGAATCTGAAAAAAAGTTAAATAAATAAATAAAAAATACCTTTTCCTGTGACTTTCTTTGATTAGTAATTATGTATACAGTGTTTTGCCACAGAAGCACAGAAATGTCAAAGTAATTAATAGAGTATCATTAAGAAAATCAGAGTAAATTATAAAATGCCTTTACCAAATATGTATTTGAAAACTGAAAAAGAATGAAAGGTGGAAAGTAAAGGATAAAGGTGGAATTACTGTACACTGCCTGACCAACCTGATCTCCTATGACCAGGTGACTGACCTGGTGGATGTGGGGAAGGCTGTGGATGTAGTCTACCTGGACTTCAGCAAGGCCTTTGATACTGTCCCCTATTAAAAACTCCTGGCCAAGCAGGCAGCCCACGGCTTGGACAGCCAGCACTGTGTGCTGGGTTAGGAACTGGCTGGAGGGCCGAGCCCAGAGAGTGGTGGTGAATGGTGCCACATCCAGCTGGCAGCCAGGCACTAGTGGTGTCCCCCAGGAATCACTGTTGGGCCCCATCCTGTTCAATATCCAAGTGCCAGGTTCTGCACTTTGGCCACAACCACCCCATGCAGTGCTACAGGCTGGGGACAGAGTGGCTGGAGAGCAGCCAGGCAGAAAGGGACCTGGGAGTACTGGTTGACAGTAGGCTGAACATGAGCCAGCAGTGTGCCCAGGTGGCCAAGAAGGCCAATGGCATCCTGGCTTGTATCACAAATAGTGTGGCCAGCAGGAGCAGGGAGGTCATTGTGCCCCTGTACTTAGCACTGGTTAGGCCACACCTTGAGTACTGTGTCTAGTTCCGGGCTCCTCATTTTAAGAAGGACATTGAGATACTGGAACATGTCCAGAGAATAGCAAAAAAACTGATGAGGGGTCTTGACTGCAAGCCCTATGAGGAGAAGCTGAGGGAGTTGGGGTTGTTTAGCCTGGAAAAGAGGAGGCTCAGGGGAGACCTTATTGCTCTCTCCAACTACCTGAAGGGAGTTTGTAGCCAGGTGGGTGTTGGGTTGATCTCTTCTCCCAGGCAACCAGCACTAGAATGAGAGGACACAGTCTCAAGCTGCGCTAGGAGAGGTTTAGGCTGAATGTTAGGAAGAAAGTCTTGACAGGACTACCCTAGGTGATCCTGCTTCGTCAGGGCCATTGTACTCAATGATCTCTGGAGGTCCCTTCCAGCCTCTAATGTACTGTGATACTGTGATCTACACTGTGTCACGGAAATCTCATCAAGCAATAATTGGCCATTGGAATGGGCTGCCCAGGGAGGTGGTGGAGTCACTCTCCCTGGAAGTGTTTAAAATAAGACTGGATGAGGCACTTAGTGTCATGTTTAGTTGATTAGATGGTGTTGGGCAATAGGTTGGACTTGATCATCTTGAAGATCTTTTCCAATATGGTTAATTCTGTGATTCTGTGAAATTCAGTGTCATAGATGATGTGATGTGATGTAGCTAATGAAGACACGATGGCTTACGTCAACTGAAAATCTACAAAGTGTGAGAGACAGTTGGCTTGAAGAGGGCAATTCTCAGATTAAAGCATAGGTATTAAATAATAAAACTGCTTTGTTGAAGACATTTTCTTCTAGAAATAGCATGATAAGAGATTTGGGAGGGGTATGTGGGGATGTCTTACGTTCTACAGGTGTTGTAATTGTAATATGGTTATACTTTTATACGTGACCTTTCCTGGTTTGAGTTGTTTAAATAGCCTACAGAATAAACATTTATAAACACAAACATGGAAAAATGCCTATTATGTCAAATGGCAAGTCACAAAAAATACTTGCTAAATCTTTATTCATTGTATTTATAATCTTCAGATATAAACTGTACATGTAGTAAACTTTACATTTATTCTCAAAACCATTGGGATGTGCTGCCCAGGGAGGTGGTGGAGTCACCGTCCCTGGAGGGGTTCAAGAGGGGATTGGACATGGCACTTGGTGCCATGGTCTAGTCATGAGGTCTGTGGTGACAGGTTGGACTTGATGATCTTTGAGGTCTCTTCCAATCTTGGTGACACTGTGATACATCAGATTTTTCTGCATGTGGCAGTTTTAGGCTATGCCTTTAAAATTTAGGTGCAGATTTCGAGCAGAAAAGTAGAAAAATATAAATAAATCACTATTGGGTGTAAAAAGGAAAACAAAAGATTATTCTAAACAAATTAATTGGATGGTAGTCTGGGGTAAAAGAAGCTGTGTCATGACAATTCTTTGCATTTCACTTCCATTCCCATTCCTTTTCTTTTCTCTTCTTGGCTGTTCTGCTTCGCCTGGGAGATAACAGCACTTCTGGCTGACCTTCTGATAAGAACTAACACTCATTGCTCTCAACTCCTCTTTTCCTCTGGCATGGGATGGAAGGGGGTAGGTTTGGGGTGGGGGGGCAGTGGAGCAGCTTCCCTGGTCTTCTGTACATGGAGGGTTTCCATGTTATTTGCTAATTGTAAATATCTTTAACATTGTAAATACTGTATATTTTGTACATACTCATTGCATTCTGTTGTAGAGTGTAGTTTTTGCTTGTAAATACAGCTTTCATTTGCTTCTAGCTGAGTTAGTCTGGCTGAGTTAATGCTGGGGGAAACTTCAACCCACCACACTGCAACATTGCAAAAGCTCTGTTTGTATGGACTAGATGATTCCAGCTGGCAACTGGACTGTGAATTATCCAGATTCTTTAAGTATAGGTTACAATGACACAAAGAAGATATTATGGTTGCCATGTTATAGCTGAAGCATGAAACAGCATTTGGCTGTCTGTCCAGCATGACACTGAGGAAAATGTAATGTTGCAGTTTCTGCTATGAGAGCCATATGTTTAGTGCTTTCTGTATATGTATATGAAATATATACATATATATATGATGGCATTCCTCCCAGAATAAGAGGGGTTGTAGATAGCAGGGTAGACTGGGAGTCAAGTATATTGATGGTGTGAGAGAGGTGAGCACTTTCTGAATTTTAAGATCATTTCATGCATCTGTAGTCTAATAACTACTACAATGTGCATTCAATTAATAATTTATAGTTGGCTGTATCAAAAGTGTGACACTGGCAAAGATTTTTATTCATATGGATAAGAATAATTTTAAACTAGTTAAAGCTTGGTTTATCATAACTGCTAATTGAGTAGTCACCTCAACAAAAATAAATGTGTTGTTTTAAAATCACTGCTGTTTTCTCTGCCTTTTTATGTTTAGTAACAGAAATGTGCCTGTCAGATGAGATGTGAGATAGCATGACATAATGCAGTCTGATTTAGCAGGAGTGAAACTTAACATTTCAGAATGACATCCTTGATGGCCAGTCTCCCAAAGGCATGTCCACTTTTACTAAGTCATGCCAATTGTTTCCCTCTCAGTTTTGCTTCCTTCTGGAAGCAAACTAGATAAGTAGCAAATTTGAACTTGTATGTATAGAGTTGATCATTCTCTCAATGTAGTCTCTAGAATCCTTGTCACTGACTTCAACAGAATGTGATTACACTCCTTCACTACACTACACTTCAGTAGTCAGATAAATTGTGTTATTGTTCAGAAGGACTAGAATTTCAGGATCAACACCTTCCACCACCCATCACACCTATACAGCAGCTATTTTAGCTGAAGTTAGATCCCTGATTATCACAAATATCAAAGCTTTTATTTTAGGCCTGGAGAAAGAACAGTCAATATTGAATTTGTACCTTGCCCAGAAAATTATTGGCATTACAATTCTTATGGAGGAAGAGCCAATAAGATATCTCCCATGAGTGGCAAGCTAATGTTCTAGAGAAGCACATTGTCATGTCATGGAAACAGTGACAATGAGCAACAGCTTGCAGATCTGAGAGCAATTCTGTACCACAGACCTGGCACTGACATGGCAGAATGCCCTACAATTTACCTGCCCTGGCACAACCAATTTAGCAGTACCAACATGAATAGTGTCTTCATTCTGTAGTGCATCTGGCTCTCCATTCCCGTTAGTCACATAGGCTCCTGAGGATGAGTCAGTGATGCAGACAGCTTTTTAGTTTTGTACAGTATTTTATGTAAAATGAGCATAACAGGTTATTGCTTGTAATATTTTCACAAAGGGTAGATGTCTTCTACCTATTCCAAATATGCCTTCATTAAAGATTAAAAATCCCTTGGAGCAATCCAGTTCAAAAGTAGTCACTGAAGTAGTGCTTGCATCTTGTCATTTAAAGGCAGTATGTGAGGCAGAGGCTGGATGAAAGGGCCTGAAGGAGACTAAGTTCCATTTCTCCAACTTCATGTGCTTCACCTTGCATAAATTATTGAATCTTTGAGTGACTTTTTTCATTTTGGTATTTCAAAGCAGCATCCACCATAATTCTATAAGAGAGAATTATGTGGTATCGGCAAACTAACTGTGAGAAGTAGTGTCTAATGAAGTGCTGTACTGTTAGGAGAAATAATTTAAGTATGTAATATCATAAATACCATTTTGAATGTTTTACAGTTCAAATTTGTATTATCATGTAAGTTTCTCAGTTTATCTGATTTCAATTAATTGTGCAAACTTTTAATTTCTGCAACCTATCTGAATCGTGTGCATGGGCTGAATGAGTTTAATTAGAAAACAGGTACAATATAAACACAATTTAGAAAGTATTATTCTAATCAGCTATACCTTAAAGCAAATTTTGGTTACAGTTCACAAGTTTTTTTTCAATTCTTTAGAATTCTAAATAATTGCTTGAGCAATGGAAAGCAGGGGAAAACATAGATACACTGTATGGGAGAAATAAAACTTGATCTAGATACAGAAAAATATCCTATTCTTTAGTTAACTATTTCCTCCAATATGAACTGTGGGCAGACTGGCAGCATTTTGGTCCTTATTTGTTGTTGTAGATAAGGTTAAAGGATTTAGGACACTGAATCACACCTGTAGTTACTCATGCAATTGTTTGTTATTGATGTTGCAAAATGGTGGTTAGCTACTGAATATTGCTACACATAAATATCACATCACAACTCAGGCCCAGGAGCTGTATCACCTTCCATTCCACCCCACTGGCCAACTAAAGTCAGTAATTATTTTAATACTGGGCAAACTTATCAGTAAGATACAAAATATAAGATACTAAAATTTCTGTGGTTAAGACTATTAGGACATGTAATTTCCATTCCAGTCATGAATGTCTCAGGAAGATGTACTCTGAATTTATAATCTTTTGGGGACTGTGTGTCTGTTGCATTATTCACTGTCCGGTACCATTAATGAATATCATATGTTGTATATGTTTATTAACATTGAAAGTGTAATGAAAGTCATGTTATACACATGCATATGTTGTCACACTACTGTATTTTGTTTATATTTGACTTTGATAATGCTGTAATATTGTTTGCTGTCTTACATTGCTAATTTTTCTTAGGGGAATTATTCTTTCTTATAGGCAAGTTGCACAGGACAGTAGTGTCCATATTCAGATTTATATAAAATACAAATCTAAATAAGAAGCACAATTATGTGTAGGGAAATAATATACCTCTCAAGAGGAATATTTAATGATATTTTGCAGTAGATCCATTTTAAAACTTTTTTTTTTTTTCTTTAATGGTCAAGCTAGAATTCTTCCTGGAAAATGCTTTTGCACTAACAAAGGTGATTGATACTAAAATCTAATGTAATGTCATCTGATCTTTCTAAATTCAATTCCAAAAAACACCCCTCTTCTGTCTTTGAAAATGAAACTTCTCTAATATCTATTGCAGAATTTATTGCCACTCATTCATTTTCCTTCACTACGACCTAGCAATCTCATTTGAGATAGTATTTGTTCTCAGTTGATATCAGTTGATTCTGCACTATGCTTTACTCTTCACAGTAGTGTAAAAACACACTGAACTAAAAGGTTCTGTTTTAAATACAAAGAGTGGATTAATGCACCAAATGATAACAAATTTGAAACCTTTTGTGGACTGATTCTGTATCCACACAGACAAAAAATGCTGGAAAGTCTGCTGGGTAACAGAATTGATGCACAAAGTAATAACTGTCAGGGAAGAAAAGACAGTTGCTGTATACGATGCTCATGGAATGGTTACAATGAGACAAATGGATTTTCCTAAGTTTTCTGAACTAGGTGTTTTGACAATATGCTCTTTCAATAATAGTATAAAACTGAACTCTGTTACATTCTCAGCTTCATGATGTAGGCATCCAGTGATAAAGATGGTAATAAAAAACACTATGCTAGGGTCTGATATGTGAGCAAGGCTGTCAGTGAAGCAGTCTGGGAGAGTGGCATCAATAAAAAATGAAAAGTCAAAGTGACAATACTGAAGTGATCAGTTTTAGTGCACAGTTATCCTCTGTGTTGCAGGAGTCTGACAGAGAGGAAATATAATCCTCAGAGTGACTTGCCTACAGCTGAGTTCTAGTGCATCTCTAAAGAGCATTTGAATTATTGTTTCAGTATTTCACAGACAATGAAATCAGCACTTTCCTTTTATTTACCTGAACTATACCATACTTTCTCATTCTACCAGCTGTTGCTAAGCAACTGTAACAGTAATAGTGATGTTTACCTAAAGCCTCGATTTATTTTATTTTATTTTTTAAAAAGTAGACAAATTAAATCCTCCCCATCATCACTGATCTCCATTGGCTGAATGAGGCTACATCTGTGAAGAACAGTCCTGTTTAAAAAGACACTAAATCTGTCTGTAGCTCAGTGTTTTACACTATAGATTCATATCTCCTGTAAAAGAACTTTTATCAACACTACCTTCTACATCTTTAAAAACTGGTATACAACTAGCTTGGATTTCCTCTCTTTATAATGAATTTTATTTCCTCTGTTTTGATGAATCTTAAAAACGATTGAAGTAAATGCAAAGGAAGAACAAAGAATTCTGAGAACTTTGCTTTACTGGGTTAAAAGCATTATTCTTGAAGGAAAGGCGATACAACCTTTCCACATTATCTAGCTGCTTTTAACTATGAACTTAGTGTTTTGTTAGAAGAGAGGACTATCAAGCTGTAGGCTTGAGAGAGCAATTACAGTGTTTTTATATTTTATTTTTTCTTGGTCTCTATTAGCCAGTGGCACTAAATTGATGGTCTTGTAGACTGGATTTTTAAAGAAACATTAAAAGCCCTTCTACTGAAAAAAATAAAAAATTAAAACCCCCCCCTGCAGATAAACATTTTACTGCGTTTTATTTCCCCAATAACTTGTGTGAATACTAATTTATTGGTCTTCTGAGAAATTGCTGCATTAAAAAGGGAACATGAAATATATATTTTTTTTTCTCAATTTGTAATGGCATCAAAATCTGGCTGATGTGTAGTATGTGTTTCAGCATTGAGAACATCTTTAAAAGTAAACAAATAAATAAATAAACCAAACAACCAACTACAGCAACAAAACCTCACAACCTTACACATAGCCACCATTTAGAATGTTTTCCTCTGGTATATAGCAAAGACTCTGTTATGTCAGGATTTGTTTTGGACCTTCTTGCTGAATAGTAATATTTATCTATAGCAGAATTTAATTTCAGTTGGGTGCTGTCTGAAGGCTTAAATATACATAGGAAATTGTGCACAAAATTATAGCTTGACTCTCAAAATACTTATCTGAGAGTTTAAAAACACTAGCTTTTCTGTTTCATCAACAGAATCAATGAAAATGTATCACGTGGTTAGAAATATGATCTGCATTTGAAATGTTTTATAGACTAATCAAGTTGCAGCCACTTTGGGAACGTCTGCATCAGAATTTAAGGTTATTACACATGTTCAAGCATTGCCAACCATCCATCACATGTGAGATGGACGTAGTGATGAAGGTCCTAGAATAATGACAAACAAAACTGGCAGGGTTTGGGTGAAACTGTATTTAAAGGACATCAGTCTAAATTTTGCAATTTAGCTGCCATTTTTTCTCTATTTTTAGCTTTAGTTGCCAAGGTACAGAAATTTTTGACAATTCAGAATTAACTGGTTGTGCTGGGAAGGGTTGAATCAAGAGCATTGGAGGCTAACATTGTAAAACTAAAACTTATTCCTCTTTTGAACCCAGCTGGAGCAAGCAGCCTGCAACAGAGCCTTGATGGACCAACAGATATTCAGAATATAAAGGGAAGATTAACAAAGACAGCAACTTTCCTTTTTCTTTTTTCTTTTTTTTTTTTTTTTTTTAATTGTAATCCTATGCCTGAAATATTCTCTGTGGAAAATTCCTCAATCTGTTTAAAGTTGAAAAACTGCTAGAATAGGTTAGGGAACAAACATAAAAAATGAACACGAAAAATAAACAATATTGTCACAATCAAGTGACAAGTTTAAAAGACAATCAAGGGAAAAGTTGCTGCCATACTAGTGTAATCTCCAGCTTCAATTCACCTGAGATGCCCACATTTAAAAGAGACTTAGAGGAATTAAGGGACTAAAAGCTAGACAAGAAAGGAAGTGTTGAAATAGCTGACAAAAGATGACTCTGATGTGATGCACATTGTTATGAAGTGTAGGAAATCTCTAGGGGAAAAATTATAATAAATTCCAGTTTTGCTTGTAATATGACAGAATGCAGCTTTGGAATTCAGGAGGAAAAGAATCGTTAGTTGTAATACATAGTCCTATTAAAATGGCAAGCTAATGCTTAGCTTAGTGAAAGAATTGATCAAATTACCAGTAGAACAGAATATGGATTTAAAATATAGCTTTGTGGATGAAGTGTATACATTTTCAAGATTACAAGATTTCAAGATTACATGATTCTTTGCCCAATACATAAAAGAAGTTAGTGGAAGTTAGTACAGACTCAGAGGCTCACTGGATGAGTTCATATAAAAGAAATCTGTCAAAGGCTGTTAAACAGAAAGTCAAGGCTATTGGAACATGTTCTTTTCAAGAAAGATAGGAGAATTTTCTTGAAGTCTTTTCTAGGTTCCTCTTTTGGCTTGCTGTTGGAGAAAAGATATGGAGCTGAATCAGCTGTTCTTAGTTCCTTATTAAATAATACAACTGTAATTCATATTAAAGTCTACTTATAAGAATGAGGGACATCTAGACATCTCAGCCTTATTACCAGTGACTCTCTTCCTCTGTAGCTGCAGAATTGAAGGTGTTGCTACAGTCATAACAAGAATAAATGTGACTTCATTTTCATTATCATGATTCTTCAAAATATCTTTAAGATCTGATTTTGCTATGGTTTTCTTGGGCATATTCTATAGTTTGCTTTCAAATATTTATTTCTTTGTATGTATATGTATCCAAATGCATATGTATTAATAATCTATGTTGAGCCTGAGAAGGTGCAAATAGAGCTGATATGGCTTATGTAAAGAAACTGTCTAAGATAAAATAAGCTGAAATCAGTTTAAATAATTTTCTGCTACAAGCCAAGAACATCAGTTTTCTTAAATGACACTTTTTGTATCATAAAGTTAAAATAGCTGTCCTGAAATATCTTCTTATAGGCAACATATGACAGAAAATTAAGGCTAACAGCATAGTTTATATTCATATAAGCAATTATTTGGTGTCACACTAATAAAATTTGGACAATGTAACACACCTTTAATATCAAAATAATTCCATGTACTGATATTGTACTCAATCAGTGACTGCACATCTTATGGAAAACAGCAAGATTTATTTTTCCATTTGGCACAAGGGCCAGAGCTGAAGTGAATTGCATGAGTAGATCTTTTCAGGGTGTATTCAGTTGCATTCAGGCTGCATTTTCTTCTGTGATTACATTCAACCTAGCAGAACTCTGCTAATATACTTTTTAATGTTTTCTTGTTGGTACGTTAATTTATTTTGTTAACACTATCCACTATTAAGGCACCCATCAGAAACAAAATATGCTTAATCTCACCAGTGTACTTTTACTGATTTGTGGCATGTCTGCAGTCAGAAACTCGATTTTTGTGGAATATTGCATTGCAACTCCTATTTAATTTGCTGCCACCTGTCACCCATAAGTCTCTTCATTCTTACTCTCTTGAGTATATCCTCCTACTGAATCCCTCAAGTGATTTGATGCTGAATTTACTCCTTGGCAGAGGTGTAACATTTGACAGTTCTGAAGGTTTTAGACTTAGATATATTGACAAAACAGCTATCATATAGATAAGAGCTGATCCTTCTTTTCCTTTTTTCCCCCTCTGTTTCAGAGTAAGAGCCTCTTTGCTTCTTTGCAAACTGTCAGGTGGCAGCAATGAGATATCTAGGAGTTAACTGTGATTTAAAATTCTTCTGGGATTTTTATTGTTTTGGGTTTTTTTCTGAACACTATGCAAATGTATGTTTATATGTGTGTGTATCAAACTAAGAGCAAACCTAGAGAGCATTTCACAGCACAACTTGCAGCTGATACTCTTTCTGGATGTTGTGACATGAAGTAGTTCATTAGAGTATTAGGGTGGTGGATTGTCCCTATAATTTTCCCTTTCTGTTTTCAAAACATTGCTTCTGTAGTAATTAAATTATTTACAATTGCTAGTGACGCTTATATGACATTTCTCCTATACAATGCAGGGCATCTTCAACAATGCTGACAAGTTACAGTGAACAGTACATAGCTGAAACTTTTATGGTGTAATAGGTTCCTTCCTCAGGAATGCTTAGTAAACTAATATTTTATTAAAGCAATATGAATCAATTGGCAAATATACAAGAGATTTTTTGTTTTACTTTAAAGGTGTCCTGAATGTCTGCAACTTTTTTATCTTGTCATTGGAATTTTGTTATATTCAAAAATTAGGAGAAAATTATTAGTTCTTTAGTTTTAGCAGTAAATCCCTTTTATTAAATCAGTTTTATTAAGATTTAGAAACCTCCCACAAGCATTTGACAACGCTGCTCTGCAATATTCAGTCTCAGAGACCTACTGCTGGGAAGTTAAAAATAAAATTGCAGCCTGAAATACTTTTCTGGTTTAGGTATAACAATAAAATGCTAGGATTATACTTGTTCTTAAGTGCTTAAAATGGATGTAATAATCCAAGCATTACAGTGCACAGAATGTCCTTAAACTTTTCTTTGTTCAAATATTTCATTAATGCTTCTCTCCAGATCCGAGCCAATACAATTACTGTGTGTGGGATTAACGAAATGAAATAGGAAATTAGCCAAAATGTGCACTGTAAGTCAAGGTTTCTTGAGGACTTCTTGTTAATGAGCTACCATACCATTACAAGGTCTGTAGGATGTACAAGTCAAACACAAATGCCTGCTGAGTGAGCACTTAGTGTTATTTTTTAAGAATCCTCCACCCTAGTGCAAAAAAACCCCACCAAAATAAAGCAAAAGCAACAGCAAAACAAACCCAACCAATTACAAAACAAACAAAAAATCCAAACAAGCCCTAAAAACCCCAACACCCAAAAGCAGAAAAAACAACACTTTCCTTATCACAATATACACAGCACTTTAAAGTCTTGTGTCACTCAAATTTTGCTGTTTTCTAAAAGTACAAAAAAATCTTAATGTTGGTTGCAATAGAACGCATAATAAATGTGTCTGCATTTTTTTCTCTGTGTTGAAAGTATGTTTTGTAATAGAAGAAACACCAATACAAAACCTTTATACATGGCATTAGCTAAAAAGCCCTGAACACTCTGGCATTATAACTGTCAGTCTGTTGAATTTCTCACATCAAGGCTAATGCTTAAATTTCACATTTGGATGACAAAGTTATACATTGTTAATACTACAAAACCCCAAATAATGATTCATTGCATTGAAGAGATGGTAGATGTCTCCGAAAATCCAGCAATGGGAGTTTTGAATCCAAAGGCAAGCATGGTATAAATGCAGTTCTATGTGGTGGTTGTAATCGGGGGGGGAGGGAAGAAATATGTTAAGCCCACATATAATTACTTGTGTAAGAATATATCCTAGGGGAGGGGAAAAAACACCAAAATACATGGCTTCCTTTCTTCTTTTTCAGGTCAAAACTGTGGAGGCTTAGTACAGGGACCAAACGGTACTATAGAAAGTCCTGGGTTTCCTCATGGTTATCCAAATTATGCCAACTGCACATGGATCATTATCACAGGAGAACGTAACAGGATACAATTGTCATTCCATACCTTTGCCCTTGAGGAAGATTTTGATATTTTGTCAATTTATGATGGACAGCCGCAGCAAGGCAATCTAAAAGTGAGGTAAGGTACCTGTTTGGTTGGCTGTTTTTTTGGATTAATGTCTTTCCCTCCCACCCCATCCCCCTCTCTCTTACCTCCCTCTTTCTCTCTTGAATATACATTCTGATGATACGTTATAACTGCACTGTGTTTCCTTAGTTCTTCCCCAGCCAAGGGGACAGCAATGCCCCAGGATCTCATAGCAAATGACATTAATCTAAGTTTCAGATCTTTATGACCCTAGCCTGTGTATCAGTAGCATTGATCCTACTTAACATTTTCACAGTTCAGGGTCAGTTTTGGTACAGGCCCTGAGTACAGGAGTATCCCGCCTTGCAGTAGCTTCATTTTATTGCTTGATTTTATTATCTCTCCTCTGATGGAATCCAGATTCGGCTCAGAGACCCTCTCCTGAAGAACTATTGCTGACAACACACTTTACTTTTCTAGCATGGCTATAGTATATGAATCAAAGGATGGGCATGCTGCTTGTGCTAATGGTGTCCCAGGGCCTCTCGTCAAATGTGCCAGAGAGGAAGTAGTGGCTGATACAGTAGTTTGTGAAAGGCACAATCTCATCTGTGAGCATTAGGCAACCTCCGTAAATGCTTGCCAAATTAAATCCTTCAGGTGGCTATTACCTGCCTTCCAGATGAGTTGAGCTGTAAATTGTTTGACTTTGGCAAAGTTGAAATTCTTCTCTATTTTAAGTAAATACAATTATTAAGCAATTAGCAATTAAAGGTCAGAAACTGGTATGTCTTCTGTGTCCAAATACCACTCAGGTTATGAAGAGGCTTTATAGAAGCTTCTTGATCTTTAAGCTTTTCACAACTTCAGATTTTGATGCATCAATTTAATTGGTGCCTTATTTTGCATTCCTTGGTCATTTGCTGGATCTAGACTGCAGAGCTGGAGAGCAAATATTGCTGTTGGTGAAGTTCTATCATTTTTTGTTCAGGGATGAGATTTATGGAGTACTGTAAAACACCGCTGTCAGTTCTGTTGTCTGATTACTCTTTTACATGCTGCTGATTTATATTATACTGCTAAAACAAATGTGGGAACATCACCAGTTTGTTCCGTATTTTAGTGGGTATCATCACGTATTTTTGACAAGAACAATGTTCTGATTGATGGGTGACTCAGTTCCAAAAGTTTAGAAAACTGTGGAAGGTAGTACACTGCTATGAATACTTGAACAGTGTCTATGCTTCATTTACTGTATTTAATTGACCTCTGGTACTTGTATCACCTTTATACAAGGATTATTTTCTATTTTTTTCAGTCAAATGATTTTATTATCAGTAGCTAACATGCCTGCTTGTTTTGCACTAAGCTGTCAGTAGAAATTTCTTTCAAGGAAGACAAGCTGCAGGTATGGGTGCAGAAGACACAAATTCCCAAGTACAATATCAATCTCATTGAAGTCATTGAAATTGCCACTGATTTCAGTAAATATTTCATTTACAACTTCCAGCAGTGAAGGAACTATTTGCCAATTAGTGACCCTCATAAATGGTATTACAAGGAAAGTGACCCTCATAAATGGTATTATAAGGAAAACAAAACCACATTTCTTGCCTTTGCTGCATGCAGGTGTTTAAATAATAAAAAAAAAAAAGGCGAAACAGAATTTGAGTGTTGGATTTCTGTTAACATGATTCATACCCTTGTGACATGCCTAGTGCTGCACAAAATGCATTTGCAGGTGTACCCTTGTACAATAGCAAATTTCAAGACATCTCACTGAGCTGATATTGGAAAATTATAGTCTTGGCTTTCTAGCTGACAGCATGCAAATGCAATGGAGCATCTTGGCCTTTCTGCTTCAGGGTATACTTTATTTTTTCATGGATTAAAGTACTCTACTAGATTTTGGGTATACAATATTTCTTTCATCATTATGTAAAATCTGGAGGGTTTCCTTTAAAATAGCTGGGTAATTATAAAGCTATTACAAAGGATAATAATAAAGTAATATTCATTCCCTATTTTTGTAGTATTTTTAGATATTAAAGAAAATTGGATAAAAAATAACAGTATATTAAAATAGTTTGCTGTCTGAAGGACATTTTGGTATGCTAAATGTGCTACAGGATACTTTCACTATGTATTTACTGCATACCCCAATGTATAAAATATACTGAAATTATAAGGGAAAGGAATAAATTGGTTTAAGCTGTTTGTGTGTAGGAAGCAAAGAGAAATAGGTAGCTGCAAGATGTAGGGGGACTTCTTCAGTTAGATTATTATTAAAGCATCTGCTGATTTAAGGGATAAATTGCACATCATAGTAATCATAGGCATTATAAGTTGTTATCAGGAGGTTAAGACGTAAGATAGTAACAGGAATATCAATGCAAACTAAAGATGAGGCGCTATTTCCCATATTCCTATTTTTTTAGATAAAATCCAACTACCATTCTGTTGTTATGTAAAATTACTGAGATTTGTGGTCCAAAATTATCTTTAAAAGAGTCTGAGAGAATCAGGTTTGTTCAGTCTTGAGAAAAAGAAGGTTTAGGGGTTACATTATGACAATATTGCAGTGTTTAAAGTGTGGCTTACAGAAAGTGTAGACTCCTTTTTACAAGAAATCACATGGGCAGTCAAGGGGTAATGGGTACCAATTACTTCTGGGGAAGTTCTGAGTGGACACGAGAGGAAAAATTTTCTCGGTGAGAGCAATCAGCCATTGGAATCATCTATTCAGGGAAGTGGTGGGTTCCCCAATAATGTGCAGTTATGATTTGGCTACACAAGGCCATCTTATTTGGATTGTCCTTTTGTCAAGTAAAGTTGGACCAGATTATGCTTGAGATTCCTTCCAAACTTGGGTTCTATGATTCTATTATATATAGAAAAGAAAAGTGAAATTTGAAGTCTGATGCCTGATACCTGTTATGGTAATGCTTTGTAGGGTACTGTAGTCATAATTTTATGAACAAACATGAAAATTGATAATTAATTTCCCTGCATATTATAACCAAAACAGATATCTCCATTCTACAGTCTTGAAAAAAAACCCCAACCTTATCATAAATCTTAAATATTGCTTTGTCTGTTAAAGTTTTAAAAATGCAGCCAAATTCTAATTAAACTGGGGAAAATGTAGGTTTTTTTTTTACTTTAATTTGCATTTTTTAATGGCAAAGTAGTTATCATTTGCTATTCATAGTTAACCATCAGCAGGCAGAATTCATATGGATGAGACTGTTGTGGTAAAGAGAAGCAAGTGTGGTGCACTGAAGCAGTACTCATTGTGGATTTTTTGCTTAAGAGATGTATTCAGTAATTCAGTACTGAATTACTCAGGTGTGAGCTTGTTTTTTGTTTTTGGTTTGGTTTTTTTTTTAACTTTTTTCTTGTTGTATGTATCAGAGATACTAGAAATTTATAATGTTTTTAAATAGGAATAATAAATGTACCAACAGGACACAGGGACTAGGGACACAGGCCAACTCTGAAGAGGCTTAGTGCGTAGGTAGATGTGAACTGACAATACCAACCTATTGTCTTGTGTTATATCAGTAGATGTATTACCTGCCACCGGCAAGTGAACTCAAACCTGTCATTTCAAGAGAATATGGATTTGAGAAGTCATGTCAGGGCTGGTTGCACTGTGCACCTATCTTCAGCTGAAAATAGAAAAATGCTCGTTAATGTTAGTGTACTACTTCTTATAACAGTATATATTCTTATGCTGAATGCCTGAATAGGGGTTTTGTTGAGAGTTGTAGGGAAACTGTTACAGGACCCTGTAAATAGAAATGCTTGTGTCAAAAACTCTGCTGCTGGAGAAGTGAGGTGGGGTGTAAGTGGCACATTGAAGATGTTGTGAACATGGTGAACTGAGATTTTGTGTGAATGCCTTCATCTCAGGTTGTGGCTTGAGATTCCACATTTTGTTCTACATCAAGTACAGGTACATGTTGCAATTTCTGTGTCACAGTGTCTGTCACTAAAAGTTATTTTTTCAGTGTCATACATTCAGTTTACTTAAGAATTAGTTAGAAAAGATGTGTGCAATATACTCTGGAATAATCTTTTGCAAGTAATCAAGTCAATCTTTCATGCAGTTTTGAATATCACTTAAAAACGGATTACAAGCAATTTTGGGTTTCCATAAATAGAAAAGCTGCTAATTAAATTGTGTACTCTGATGGGAAGATGCAAATGTACAAACATGGATACTTTTGTTTGCATGTAGATGTCAGTAATATTTATGGCAGACATATGTTGTATGTATTATTTGGAAATGGATTTTAAAATATCTGCTTGCCTTCATGGTTTCTCAGGCCTTCTAAGCAGTATTTAGTTTAGTGCAGCCTACATAATAATTTAATAGTTGCTGCCTGTTATTACTTGCATTAGACGAAATACACAGTTTTGTTTTAATGGAGCAGTGATGAAAATGAGAGAAGTTGCTAACAGTGCATGTAATCAAATAAAGCTTACCTGATTTTTTTTCTGACAAGCATATATAAAATATGTCTTAAATAGCATCTTCAGTCTACTTTCTTGATTCATGGAAAAATAATAGGAATTGAACAGGAAATCTTCAAAGTATTCTTCTGTTTCTAGTAAGCAATAAACCACATGTCTATTCTGCAATTCATAATCCACACATGGAGACATAGAAAGTGTTCACTGAAGTGAAAGTCTGAGATCCTGTTTATTGTTAAACCTCTTTATATTAACAACCCAAAATGTAACATGCATTCATTTTTTATCTTTTTTTTTTTTGAGTCTCTGCTTCTTCAGAAGACAATTTCTATCTCCCTTCCTTCCAGAATCAAGAGAACAGTGAAGTAATGAGAGGGTGATTGACTTTTGTACAGAACTGCTGACACTGCAGCAGCAAGAGCTTTGTGCAGTTTAAGGTTTTTTTCTTCTTTTTTCCCTTCCCATTTTACCTTTTTATTGTATGTCATTTTCTATGAGTTGCTTTCAACCTGTAGGATTTTTGTGTTTGTAGGCTGTTGATTTTGTAAAGAAAAACTTTAGGAATGAGTATAGAACACAGCACAAAGTAACGGATTTTAAACAAGTTTATTGAAGAATTTCATCAGGATATTCTGGTATTTTGTACATCTGTAAGAAAAGGAAAACTACTATTGTGTGACTATGCAAATTGCCAAGTTCCTGTCAGCAGAGATGCCTATCAATGACTGTCATTCCTCTTTTTTATGTTTAATCAGATTTTTCTTGGCTTTTACACTTATTAAAGTATTGGCAAAAATAAATCATTTATAGTAGAAGGCTAAAATGTGATTCATTGTATATTACATAGCTATTTGGGGAAAGAAAGGAAGCTATGACCTGATCAGCTAAATGCTGACAGATAGTTTCTGCCAACAGCAAAAAGAGCATGCAATGAAAGGAATGATAATTTATGTCTGCAGTACTGGCAGGTTCAGGCTCATATATAGCAATATTTTTTTCCACAAGTGGGTAAAAGGCAAAAATCCTATTCCCTAATTTTTTAGCTTTAAAAGTCTTAAGTTGTCTGATTCTGTTGACAACAGAAGGATTTAATGAAAAAAATATTTAATATAAAGTCAAATAAGGAGTTTTCTTAACAACAAGCTACTTTAGCAAGAATTATGGGCCATATTAAGCACATGCTTTAGAAAAATATAATTCCTTTTTTAATTAATAATGGAATATAGTTTGAACTCCAACCCAAGAAAATCAATTATATATTTAAGGAGCTATTACTCTTGGGAAAAAAACGGTTTGACTCATTTGACAAGCCAAAGCAATGCATGAATTTATACTGCAAAATTTTGCATCAGTTGCTTAAGGATTTTGTAATTGTAGTTGTAAAAGTCAGCATGTTTTTCTGTAAAAATACTGTTGTGGCACCATGATGAAAATGGAACTGTGCTCAATTTCCTTGTGTTCTGTGGACATAAATATATATATATATATATAATTTTTTTTTAAATCTCATAATGATGATAATACACCTTCATGGAATATACAGGTGTTGCTTCTTTGCCTCCTCCATACATGCAGATAGAGTTCAGGTTATTACAGCTGTTAAAGCTTAGATGCATCTTTTTGTGTTGCTTGATAGCACAAATTACACCAAAAATTTCTGAAATCTTCCCAACTAAACAAATTATAATATTAACTTGAATTTTGATTATGTAAGGAATTTTTACTCTTTAATGCATCAATTTTTGAAAAGGCAGTTGCTTACAATTAAAATTTATCTTACACATATAATGTACATAAACCAGTTTTATATTCACCTTCCTGCATCTCCCATCATGTTAAAAAATAGATTATCTTTTATTTTAAATTATACATGTTGAAGCAACATGAATAGGTACAGAAGCCCTGCTGATCAGCATCCCTAAATGCTGTGTATACAATCACTATTACAACAACTCTTGGTCAGAGATCAGTCAGTTTCCTTTGCTTAGCTTGACTGAAAGCTAATTCAATTACAGCCTTTAGAAACTATGCAGCTGAACTCAATGAGAAGAAAGTCCATTTCATAACATCTGTCCCCTTTTGACATTTGTTATTGTACATCCTCATTGTGGGATTTTTCAGAGTTTCTGTATAACTGTGATAGATAACTTAAATATTGATTGCTTGTTTATTTCAGAGTGGAAAAAAGATATTTTATCTGCTAACTGGCAAATGAAAAGAAAATAACTGATTTGTCATATTTCTGATGCAGGTAATTAGGTTAAACTGTGACATGTTCTCTTGCTGCCACCTGGTCATTACCTGCCTAGGCATTCTCACCTCTGAGAAATCTGTTCCAGTGTCTCAGCACTGTCACAGTAAAGAACTCGTTCCTTATATTTCATCTAAACCCACTGTCTTTTAGTTTAAAACTGTTACCCTTTGTCCTATTAGTAGGCTCTCTGATGGAGCCCCTTCCCATCTTTTCGGTAGTCCCTCTTTATGTCCTGTAATGCTGCTATAAGGTCTTCCTGGAGCATGCTCTCAGCTGAAGAATATGAAGTGTTTCAGCTCCTCCTCACAGGTGAGGTGCTCCAGGCCCCTGGATTATCTTTGCGGCCTTCCTCCACGTCTGTTTTATAGTGGGGACTCCAGAGCTGAACACAGTGCTCCAGGTGTGGTCTTACTAGAGTGGAATTGAGGGAGAGAATCACTTCTTTTGAACTGCTGGCCCTGCTTCTCTTGATGCCGGCCAGGATGTGATTTGCCGTCAGGGCTGTGAGCACACATTGCTGGTTCATATACTGTTTTTCATCCACCAGCACCCCCAACTCCTTCTTTGCAGGGCTGCTCTCAATTCACTCATCACTCAGGCTGTATTTGTGATTAGGATTGCTTGGATCCAATGGAGGACCTTACCATTGTCCTTGTTGAACTTCATGAGGTTTGCACAGTCCCACCTCTCAAGCCTGTAAAGGTTCCTCTGAATGGCATTGCTGACTAGCTGACTAGAAATGCATATGAAAGTGATGCTCATCAGAAGGGAAGACAAATTTTGATGACAGGGAACAGCACCTTTAGAAGACTTCGCACTGTTGACTCTCTTCATTGATTTATCACTGTTCTCTTCCATCTGCAGACCTCATAGCATATGTTGCTGTCTTTCAGCAAAGAGATTATTTGTTTTAAAAAAAGAAGAAAAAAACCTTTGCATGTCTCCCACTCGCTCCACACACACCTACAGACTGTGCTTTTCTTTACAGGATCTACTGTGACCAGTGTCATGGCAAAGATGGCAAATGGCAAAGAAGCCAAAATAACAGATGCTAGTATTAGACTCCAAGTTAGTCTTGACTGCCAGGACAGCCTAGTTCCCTAGGCTTCTGAAGTTAAATATGCATAACATGGCCATAAATTACAAAATCATGGTGAATTTGAATACAAATTAACTGTTTAAAAATCCATTTAATATTCAGATAATTCTTTAATTAATAAATTAGAGGAAGACAAAAATGTTTGTGAGTACACTAATGTCTATCAAACCCACACAAAATAGTTCTTAAAAATTACAAGTTTTAATAGTCACATTTGAATGCTTAAATTAACAGTCCCATAAGTATATGTATATATATATATACACAATTAAAACAAGCAAATAAACAAACAGAACCCTAAACAAAATCAACTCATTTTAGTAGACTTTGTTTGTAGTATTGAATTACAGACTGGCAAAGCACTGTTCAAATTGTTAATAAAAATAATGAAAAACAGAGGACACAATAATCTCACTGACCCAAAATAGTTCTTATTGGTAAATGTTGTTTGAAATATACTTATAGGTATTAAAGTTTTCATTACTTAAAACATAGCCTACTCAACACTGCCTGCAAAATGTCCTTAAAGTATGGGTGTGTAGCCATGTTTATCTTTCAACACAACATTCAGCTGATCATACCTGTCTCAAAATAGTACTATGAGAGCTGTATTTCTTTTTAGTTTTGCCATAGAATTCTAAAACATATTTTCAGCACCTTCTGTGGGTTCTGTTGTGTGATTTTGTTTGAAGTGATTTTTATCTCTCACTTTCCACAATGACAGAATAACGTTAGCATTTTCTCAATCACCCTTTCCTCACCCCTGGAACTGAGCTATATTATTTAGTGTTTGGGCAAGGAAAACCTTTCATATTCATAGGACCCACAGACAGAATAGCAAGAATATTGTGGTGTGCAGGGGAGGAGGAGGTGAGAACTGAAGAGTAATGGCAGGAGGGAAGAGAAAGTGGAGGGTATCAGAAGCTTATTTGTGGTATGTCATAGCCTGTGTTCAGAACAGGAAGATGTAATATGTGTTGGAATGAAGTACAGCTCTACACATTGTAGGTACTCTGAGGTTCTTCTAAGGGGACCTTCATGAAAAGACATAATAAGATATATAGAGAGAGCTGTAAAAGAATTTGTATTGCATATTCTGGATTTATTACATTCCTCCAGAAAATGTTAACTGTTTAAGCCAAACAAGGAAAAGGAGTTTTGCTTTATTGTTCAATTACAAAGCTGTGTAGGGTTTCTTATTGTGTATTTTTCTACTGAGAAGCATTCTCCGTCTTCACCAAGAGAGACCTGAGCAAATACAATCTCTAGAGAGTATAGATACATATGCATTTTTTTATGTAAAAAGCTAGCTTCATTACTGCTTATTTTAGATTTGTGATACATTTATTTTTTAATAATCTTTTATAGAAACACGAAGCAGGTGGCAACATAACCTAGACAGCTGTTTGCTTCTTCTGCATCTCGTGCTTACTACACTACATTACATTGCATTCATTATTAGTTCAGTTAGGTGAATCACCTCCCTAACTTTCAGTAATTTATTTTTTCCTTCTTCTTGTTAATTGAGTAAAAATCAGTTCTGTCCTTTCCTGGAGTGTTTGCACTGCTTTAAATGACAAATTGATTGGTGGGATTAAAATCAGATGAGCTTCTTAAGGCAAGAACCTTTTCTTCTGACAACTTTTTTAAATGCTATATCCACCTCCAATATGTTGTAATGTGTATAATGAAGAACAAAAAGAGAATGGTTGGTTTGATGAGAGACTGTTGTTCTTATGTTTGGTGGGTTCCTCTGTGATAGAAAAGAGTTCTTAATAGATGGATATATAATTTTTGTGTCTGATGTCTAACATATAACTTGTTAAGGAGCAAACTCAGAAGAAGATTCTGAGTATTACAGATCTGTATTAGACTATACTATACTTAAAAATTTTAATAGTTCCCTCAGAACCTTTCTCAGAAAAGAAAGTAAGACATGATCCGTGCTTCACCCATCATTTCATAAAGTTAGTCATGCCACAATGGGGAAATAAACATTTTAGTCTGTATTTGTCACATTTGGGTTTATTTGTCAAGTCTTCAAACGGCCAATATCAGCCAAAAAATAGCATAGGAAATCAGTTAGATTGCTAACTTTTATTTGAAAATGTATTTCCATGAAACTGAATGATGGTGCTATTGTGCATCTATCAACCATGGCACCAATCACTGTCATGCCACACATCATTTTATTACTAATTACTAATAGGAAAGAGTTAATTAATATATATATACCTTTTTTCTTAGTTTTCCTGAATGAAATACTGGAAAAAGATTTTCTTTTTTTAATTGAAAACTTATTTTGAAATATCAGACATAGCCACTGAATAATATTAGCATCTCCCTGTGAATGAAGAGAAGGATATAGAGTTTTGAAGTTAAAAAATAGGGTGTGCAGTCCTTCAATAAATGTTCCATAGCACACAGAATGTGAACATCTGCCTGACATCTGAGAAGAAAACCTCTCCTCTGTCAGCCATAGCTTAATTTTTTTCCCCTGTAGAAATTATAGAAAATGGATGAAACTGAGAAAAGCCTCCCTTTCCTTATAAAGATAAATCACCAAGCCATCAAAATCTCCATTGTGTGCTAGAAGCATGAAAGAGCAAATTGAGCATAACAAGTAAACACAGGGATCATGAAGATTTTTTTCTTTCTTTTCTTTTAATGTTGTAGGGCCTTTAGCCAAAGATTCTAATATCACGCTGTGTGAAAAAAGATGTTAATTTCTCTAGTTGCTGTGAGATGTTCCAAGCTTCAAAGAGGTTGCCACTAAGAAAAAAATAAAAATATATATATATGAAAGAATACATTAACATGAATAACTCAGCATTCTCTAGTGAGTAAAGAAACCCAAGTTATTTACATACAAAAAAAACACCCAAAAAAAACAAAAGCAACACAAACCAAAAAACAACCAACCAAAAAAAAAAAACCACCAAACAAAACCCACCAAACCAAAAACATTCCAGTAATGAATGAATGTCTAACACCAGAATGAAATGGGTTGTGTTTAGGGTCACAAATTGAAGGTTTGCGTGTGAATTCCTTACCTACAATGAAGGCAACTGATTATGGCATTCAGGGCACAATAACCTAACAGCACATGCATTGACCTCTGTGAACAGAAACAAAAATATACAATTGTCTAGCAAACTGAATTCTAAACTTTGTGTGAGTTAAACATCTTATTAATAAAGACTATGATAGTGAATATTCAGTGCCATTTTAGAGGAAGTATAAATAAGACCTTGTAACAAAAGTAGAAACTGGCTTCAAAAAAGTGTTCCCAGCTCCAGTTTTGGATTGTACTTGTGGCTCCATAGTGAACCGAGCTGGAAAGGCTCAGAGAGCAGTTACTGACAGTGCCACACTCTATCCGTGGTCCAGAGGCTCCACAATTGGTCTGTCTTGCCTTTCCCCGCTCTCCACCTCCCCCCACCTCCTCCTCCCCCCCCGCCCCCCCCCCCCCCCCCCCCCCCCAATGCAAGGGTCCCTGAAGATTCTGTCACCATCTATCTGAAGAAACTACTTTTGTCTCAACTTTGGGCTATCTTTTTTCCTTCTTTTATTTCAGGTTTTCCACCCATGATCTTCCCATATGTGCCAAAATAAAACTTAGCTTATGCAGTTATGTTTTTCTTGAGAGCACCTTTTAAAGATAAGTGTTTGAGTCAGCAGTTGAGAAGATGTAGGCCTTGAGAAAAACAAAGAGATTATGCATTTGAGTGGACAGAAACAAAGTCTGTAAAACTCTGAAAATTATAAAGAACTGTGGTGGGATTTTTTGATACCAGGAAGCCTAAAATTCCACAACAAAAAAACCCAAACAAAACTCCATAGGCACACATGATTTTTCTTACAGAATTAGAGGTGAAATTCACAAACTAGGCTTTCAGAAGCTATCTTTCTTTGAATATTTATATGAATATTCCAGTTATAAGGACATGCATTCAAATCTAACCGTGAAATCCTGGACATCTCTAACATCCTGATGTGGATGTTAGAGACGTTATAGCTTAAAGTATACAAACCTTTTAAGGAATACTTTTTCTACATTTAACAAATCATAATAGAAGGATTCCAAGAGAAAAAATAGAAAGCCACATCCAGAAATCCTGAATCCCCCTTAAAACAGTGCTTCTGAAATCCTTATTTTCATACTGCTCTCCTGAGGTGTGAAAGAACAGAAGAGCAAACAGTATTTTCCATAGTTGACACACAAAATGGTAGAGGTGGGAGCACCCTTGGAAGATGGAGACCTGACAAAGCAGGTTCACTTAAAGAAGGTCATGAGCATGTTTTGAATGTCTCCATAAACCTGTTACGGCAGCACACCACCCTTAAATATGTTGACATGGAACTCCTTACGTTGAAATTTGTGTTGTCAAGTTCTAGTTGTCATAGGACTACTTTATACCACAGATCACCAAAAATATAGAATGCCAAAGAAACTACAAAGTGGATAGACAGTTCCTATGGATTTAGGTAAATAAATAATTTGTGCAATTATCGAATTATCTATTTTAAAACTTAAAATTAAGCACTAATTTCTGAAATTATAATAAGGACCACAGTGATTTGTTTAATAAAAGCCAGCTCTCAAAGCTATTCAGCATATTTGGCAGCTTTTTGCTAACTGTTCAAGCTTGCTTTCACAGTATAGTCTTTTCCTCATTTATTTTTTGTTGCTGAAACCATTAACTATAAGTTCTCTCATTCTTTTCATAAAGGCTTTACCAAAAGCAAACTGTGTCAACTTCAGTGTTTCAAGATACAGAGTACAGAAAAGTAATTTTATTATTATGCATTTATTAGTTAATACTGCTCCACTATTTTACCTTTCCCTGACAAGTCCTCTGACTTGTCACTGATGGGGAGAGTGGATCTTTTGTACACCCAATCTAAAGAAGTCTTTGCAAGCTTAGAAGCACAAGATAGAGCTGAGAGTATCATCTCAAGAGGAATGTGTTAACACATTTTTGCCTATAAACTTGAATTTCCTGTGCTCAGAGGTAATTCTTGTATGTAGGAAGACTGCTTTAAAAAAAAAGGATGAACGTGCTAAGCTATAGCTTTGGCTAAATCTATCCTGTTTCATGACAATGAAATTTTAGGAATTGATTTATCACTTCAAAATTGCTTACTTTACTTATTTTACATATTTAGTATAACTACAGGCACTTGGCATCATATTGTGGAAACAAATCATGATGTATACTGATGCAGTACTGATACGAGAAGGCAGAATTCAAGTTATTGAATATACAATTTGAAGCTTAATTATCATAAGAAAATTACATAATGGCCTTATACTTGAATTTTCAAGTGGGCAGCTATAAAGATGAGTCCACTAACACATCTCTAGGTTGTTGTTTTTTAATAGTCCTTGCAGCCATATTTACATGCTGTATTGATTAGTGTGAGGGTTTAATAAAGCTTATTCATTGCAGAAATTAATTTAAAAGATTCCACTTGTTATTGTATTATCATTTTTAAATTTTATATTTTAAATAAGTTAATTGGTCAAGACTTTCAGTAGTTCATAAAAATTTATTCAATTTGAAGGGAAAAAAAATGATAAAAGGGCAAGCATGTAGAGAGAATAACTCCGTTACAGAGAATCATAGAATTGTTTCAGTTGGAAAAGATGTGATGCAGATTATGCTACATTATGCCACATGTATCAAATCTAAGTTGCCTGAATTATACTTGGTTGGGGTAAATTTAATTCAATTTAATTTGCTGTTTTTTTTTTTTTCTTCAAAGATTGGAAATTTTATATTCATTCTGTCATAATCCAATGTGGTTGAGTTGAAATAAACACCTCAGTCAGACATTCAGCTTTTTGAAGCAAGAGACTACCTAGGAGATTTTTCTTCTTTTTAAAGTATCATTTAATCTGTTTTATTGTTTATGCAAAATGGTATTTGCATTAATAGGTGTCCTGTTGCTCTAATGTTTATAAGATTGTCAAGGGTCTTTGAGTGGAAGCTGTAGAAGTGTGAAGTGTTCTTAGTACAGGTAAGTAAACTAATTTTACTGTTTCTGTATCAGGATTTTTTTTTGTCCATAAGATGAAGTCATTTGCTTTCACAAAAGTGTTCTGATATCCTGTTTCCAGACTGTCAGATTCCTTTGTTGTTTGTGGGAAATTCTTTTCAAAATGCTAGATCTGCAAATCTGTATTTTCTGAGCATCTTTTAGCTTTATTTATGTTTAAAGGATTTTAGAGACTTGGAGCCATTATCCAAGGGAAGCAAGCTGCCAGCACATGCAGAGCTTCCACAGCTCGGCAGTAAAGATGTCTCGTATGTGCTAAATCAAGTATTTTGTTTGTAATGGTAAAGAAAAATCCAACAAAGGCAGCTGTGCTAACACTAAAGTGAGCTTTATGGGCAATAAAAGGCACACTTTTGACGTAACACCTCTTGGATCTTTGAATAGAGGAAATAAACTGGATATGAAGCAGTAAGCATATTACCTCACAGCAAATGAATGCATACAGCAGAGGTTCTGGGGCAGGCTACAAATTCATACTTGTGTATAGAATGATTAAGAGACAAGCATGGCACTGGAAAATATCTTCCCATTGATTCAGTGAGTCATGTCTTGTTCCCTCCTAGTGTTAGCTGTCCCTGATACTACCAGAAAAAAGAGAATACTTCATAGCTTCTCTCAGATTTTGTGAGACCATCAAGAAAATAGGTGAATATCTGGAACTCATTTTTCTTTTTCCCTCCACCACAGCTACTTCAACTATTTGTGCTTTTTATGTCTCGCTTAAGTCAGCTGATGAAACATGGAGGTTCTGTCATACACAATAAGCCCTTAGAAATGCTGGATGTAGGCCCTGCTGTCTTGGGATTGGTTGGTTGTTTTCTCAAAAGGGCAAAATACTTACCTGTTTGTTAATTGCATGAACTTCATGCTGGAGTGATTTTCAAAGCCAAGTTCATAGTGAAACTGCAAAGTCAGCTGATACAACTGAAGACAATGTTAATCTGTTTGAAACATTTTTGAGGGAAACATGGTAAGAATCTGTCAGATCAGTTTTCAGAGGCTGTGAAGGGAACAACTGCAGCAAAAGTATATGGTGGAATGCTACCAAGGTTTTCAGTCTTATGCAATAAGCACATCAGACTCAAGGATTAATTTTTTTGACTGCATTTATTGTGAAAACAGAAATAAGTTCAAGATAGTTTAGTCATTGGAGTTTCCTCTATCCACAGTGGTTAAAACTGTAACATCCATTTTGTGGATAGATCCTTAAAGCAGAGTATTTCCCTTACCCCAGATAAACTACTTCAGCAAGGCCTTTGACACCATCCCTTATAGCAAACTCTTGACAAAGCTGGAAGCCCACAGCTTGGACAGGAGCACTCTGTGATGGGTTAGGAACCGGCTGGATGGGCGAGCCCAGAGAGTGGTGGTGAATGATGTCACATCCAGTTGGCAGCCAGTCACTAGTTGTGTCCCCCAGGGATCAGTGCTGGGCCCAATCCCATTAAATATCTTTATTGATGATCTGGATGAGGAGATAGAGTCCACCATTAGTAAGTTTACAGATGACACCAAGTTGGGAGCAGGTGTTGATCTGTTAGAGGGTAGAAAGGCTCTGCAGAGGGACCTTGCCAGGCTGGACAATGATGGCATTTAACAAGTCCAAGTGCTGGGTGCTGCACTTTGGTCACAACAACCCCATGCAGTGCTATGGGCTGGGGTCAGAGTGGCTGGAGAGCAGCCAGGCAGAAAGGGACCCGGGACTGGTTGACAGTAGGCTGAACATGAGCCAGCAGTGTGCCCAGGTGGCCAAGAAGGCCAATGGCATCCTGGCCTGCACCAGAAATAGTGTGGCCAGCAGGAGCAGGGAAGTCATCTGTACTCATCACTGGTTAGGCCACACCTTGAGTCCTGTGTTCAGTTCTGGGACCCTCAATTTAAGAAGGATATTGAGACACTTGAACATGTCCAGAGAAGGGAAATGAGGCTGGTGAGAGGTCTCAAGCATAAGCCCTACGAGGAGAGGCTGAGGGAGCTGGGGTTGTATAGCCTGGGTTGAGTAGCCTCAGGGGAGACCTTATTGCTGTCTACATCTACTTGAAAGGAGGCTGTAGACAGGTGGCGGTTGGTCTCTTCTCCCAGGCAACCAGCACTAGAACAAGAGGACACAGTGTCAAGCTACACCAGGGGAAGTTTAGTCTTGAGGTGAGGTGAAAGTTATTCACAGAAAGGGTGATTTGCCATTGGAATGGGCTGCCCAGGGAGATGGTGGAATCACTGTCCCTGGAAGTGTTCAAAAGAGGATTGGTTGTGGCACTTAAAGCCATGGTTTAGTTAGTCACGAGGTGTGGTGTGATAGGTTGGACTTGATGATCTCTGAGGTCTTTTCCAATCTTACTGATTCTATGATTCTAAGGGAAATGATTCAGCTCAGTCATAATAGCGCAAGAAATAACCCAAATGGAAAAAAAGGTGTCCTGGAAGTTGGGTCTTTAGTTCTCTTGGAAGAATTTAACAAGCACAATCCATAAGTATTCAGATTTTGAGATTCAAGTTGCTTTTTTTGTAACACTACAACGGTGACCTCTTGACTCATAGTGTTGTTTTCTTTTTCCTAAATGTTAAAGTGCCATTTTTACCATTAAATTATTTTTTGTAAGTTCTTTATAACTTGCTTTTTATCAGTAAACAACAATCAGTAAAATTTTGAGTTCTTAAACTCTTACCTGAATTGGATAAATAGCACCAGGTGCATAAGCAGGGTGACAGAGTTAATAGGAAAGGTGTGTGAATTGAATAAACATACTAATAGATTTTTCTTTAATTGGAATTACAAGCATTTACACAACAATTTTGCTGGCTTAGCATTTCCTGCATGAGGAAGGAAAAAGACAATTTATGTCCTTGTCTAATTTTGTGTGTTTGTGTGAAATCCATATGTAAGACAAATAATGAAGTAAACTACATATTAAATGATTAAGTGTCCAATTTTAGATTGAAAGTTTCATGCAAGAATCAGCTTGCATTTGTTGAGTGAAGAAAATTTCCCTTTCCCATGTTCATCCATTTTACCTTCATTTTTCTGCTTGTTGCTTAATTTTTTTTTCTACTGGAACTCCTTCTTTTAAATTTATATGTAAATTGATTTTTAAGTAGCATGAGTCTCAACTAAAGCCCAAAGTACATAGTAAGCAATTATTTGTTTCCTTTACAGTTGCCTTCCTTTCATTTAGGGAAATTCAAGGCTTTACTGATTCATACAATGAATCTTCCTTGACCACCAGAAAACAGAACACAAAAGAAGTAGAGATTGATTGTATTAAGTCACATCCTCCCAGAGAAATTAAGGTATGATAAATCAGCATTCACTACTCAGTATTAACTAGATGGGTAAGAATGCTTGGTTTGCTCACAGGAGGTTGAAGTTATTAGTTCATTCCACCCACGTCAGCACTGGCAGCATCACATCCCCATGCCCTGAGCAGAGTCCAATCTGCTCTACACGGCTTGTCAGCAAGGGCAATTAGGTTGTGCTCAGTGTGCCACTCTGTATTACTACAAAGCTTCCTGCTGGTTCAGAGCGTGGGCAGACTACAGCTCTTATCTGTCTGCAAAATACCTTCATAGGCATAACCACAGAGTGCCTTCAGGCAAAGGAACTTACTCTGCTTTAAAAAAAAAAATATATAAAAAAAAGGCATCTAGCATTTGGTTTATAGTAAGAGTGAGAAATCAGTGAAAGATAGCAGATGTGCTTAATTTTATTGTGCATTAACATTTATTAGCAGCTAGATAAGTCTTTAGCATGTAGTTTCATAGTGTCACTCAGATGATAGAATTCTATGCTTTAGACTGGAAAAAGTGGTCCTGGTCCTTCTTTGCCCTCAGTCCCTGTTGGACACTTTGTTGCACAATGAAGCACCTAACAAAGCTGTATAATTCTCTACACTTGAAAAACTCCCTAAGTGATTCGCCTTCATTTAAATAGTTAATTTATGATTAATTGAGCAGAATGCCTTTTACCAGTGTAAGGTAAGAAGGAGCATATGTCATGTGGTAGGTTGAAATTAGAGATATGAGACGGGAGTATTCTAAGTGGCTCAATGATGTTGTAATCCCTATCTTCCATCTTCAGTTTTCATGTTTAGCACTCTTATAAATTCAGAGAAAGTGGCATTAGGATAATGTTATCTGACAGATTATCACTAGAAAATATGGAAAGATATATTCTTCAGACACTTTGTAGAAAAACAACAGGTTTCCTGTGTGCTTACTAGGATTCCAACATAATCTTTTGAAGATTCTGGTCTAGGATATCTTGAGGCAAGCCTGATGCTTAACTTTCAAACAGCTTGTACCCAATTAAATTACTGAGTAAAGAAGTAGGTAAATTTGTATTGAAAATCTAATTCCCAGCAATAACCTCATTAAGAAGGGGTCAGGGAGTTGTTGCTTTTTTAATTGTTGGGGTTGGTTGGTTGGTTGGTTTTTGGAGGTTTGTTTTTTTTCTTGTGTGAGAGAGAACTGTTGGAAAGTATATAGAGAATAATTCAAGCTTGGAAACAAGAGAACTGGCTGGAAGCTGTAGCCAGAAGCAAAAGTAACAAACTCTCACATCCAGGGAATTCCTTCCATATAGGTTTCCCCCTTACATTTTATAATTGGAAAGAAAAAAGAAAATCAAGGAAAAGACTTAGTTCTGTGCTTATCTGATAGGCTTCTTTGGTTTAGAAAAAACTTTTATATTTCCATGCAAAATAAAAATGAAAATTCATAGTATCACAGTACCACAGTATCACAGTATAACTAAGGTTGGAAGAGACCTCGAGGATCATCGAGTCCAATTCACTTGCATTTTCATTTCTGCAGATATTTTTTCTAAGCAAATAATTTAAATTCCCATACAGACCATAACTACATTCACCTCTTTTGTAGACTGTTTCAGTTGACTTATACAAACAGTTCCACTGGTCTTGTTAAAAAATATAAATAATGCTTTGTTTGCGCTACTGAAAGAGTCAGATAATATACTTAACCAAACCATCTCGACTTTCCATGTTTATGATCTTTCCTTTTTAAATTTAATTTCTCTACTTTGAAAACTTGTATCAACTCACTATATAGATTCATGGAAAAGTTAAAGTTAATTGCAAACAGCACAGTCAAATATACAAGTAAGTTATGTCAAAACTGAAAGATCCTGCCATAGTGAAAGCTGAGGGAAAATTTAAGCTGTACTAAATAATACCTAACACAAGGCTCTCTCCATTAACTATAGGCCCCAGTTCCAAATAATTATTCTTTTTTTGGTAGAGGACCTGTCTAAGTTCCCTCAGAAGTCCTAAATCCATCACTGTGAACTGCTTTGAACAGAAATTAATTGCTAATTATCTTTACATACTCATTTTCTGATATATAATATAGAAACTTTTGTTCTCCACTCTCTTCATCTGTGGAAAAAAAAAAAAGGAGAAAAAGAAGCACATTCTTTCCTCAGCCTTTGGTTTAGTTTCAAATCTTTGAAGTGTAAACAAAAACTGCTTTGAAGTAAATGCTAAAATCTGCCTCTTTAAAAGAGGTAGACTCCCTAAGCTTTGTTTTACCTTATTAGTAATATAGAAGAGACTATCGGTTCTTACTGACACACCTAATGCCCTTTTCTATTTCCTGACCACATTAAAGTTAAGCCAGGCTGGTTTCTTTCATCTCTGACAGTAGTTTCTTTACCTGACAGATAATTTTTTTTTTTTACAATTGCACTTTTTCATATAGTCAGTCTTTCATGACATAGTTAACTGCAATAAAACATCATATTGAGGTATATCTGAGAAGATGTGTGTGTGTGAGCATTCTTCACTATTGTACTTCAAATTGGTTTATGTGGTGCTTTTTTTTCAGTCTGGCTTTCATTTTTTTTTTTTCTATTGCACTAAACATTTTCATCTATTCTCAGTTCTAAAATATTATATGTTTGTTTCAGTCAGTCATAGTGACATTAGATACATAGGACTGAATCTGTCAGTCTTCCATATCAGCTGTGGAACCACACTTTTAGCTGAATATCTTGTATCTTTAGAGATACCTGAAAGCTTCCCGCTTTCATTAGCTGTCAAGAGTGACAGAAAGGAGAGAAAGAAATGGCAACAAGGAGCATTTAAAGATGGAAACTAATTTTGAATTTTATTTCTAACTCCATCTCACAACTATAGGACAACAGGAGATGGCATCAAATTACACTGGGAGAGGTTTAGGTTAGATTACAGGAAAAGCGTCTGTACCAAAAGGGTTATCAAAGACTGGAACAGGCTGTCCAGGGAAATGGTTGAATTGCCATCTCTGGATGTAACTAAAAGGCTGTCTAGATACAGTGCTCAAGAATATGGTGTAGTAGTGGCCCTAGTAGAGTTAAATAATGGTTGCATTAGATGATATTAAAGGTCTTTCCAACCATAGTGATTCTGTGTGAAAGTCACACATACATAGAATAACTTTCATGGTCTTTTCAGTATACCTGTACAGTTTCAGTGTAGCACAGATAATTAAAGACTCTACATGGATGAAGATTAATTTGAAAAATCTGATGTATATTCACAGCTAAACTGTACGTAATCTCTCACTGAAGAAAGTGAGACATAGTAACTGGTATGAACAAAACATTGGCATTTAGAGAAGTGCTGAAATATCACCAATGTTCTCAGTAGAAAATAAGTTCTGTTTTTTTCCCCCGCATTGTTTGTTCTTCTTCAGTTCTCCCAAAGGTACACTGAGAAATTAATTGCTTGTGGAAAGAGAGAGGAAGTTTACAGAACAGAAAACTATTACTGTTTTTTAAAAACAAAACCATTCTTTAAAATATGGCCTTTTGTTATTGTTGTTTAATGTATACAACTCTGAAGAGCCAGCCTGGAAATCATCCAGGAGTATCTATGTTAGAGTAGAATTTTTCCCATGTGAGCGTAATGAAAAAGAAGCCTATTTAAAGATATTGGTGCCTTAACCCATAAAATAATTAGTGAGATTTATAAGAATTTATTTATAGGTTTTGGCTTTAAAACATCTATATATCCTGTTTTATGTGGACACAGAATACATCTATAGAGAAGAGATTTTACAGAAAATTTTAGACTTCTGATTTCTCAAGACATAATCTTGTTACCAGGTGTACCTGGTTACCTAAGCTTAATCTTCAAATCTACTGTTTGGAGCAGTAGACTCCCATGACAGAGTTTTCTTGTACCTTTAATACTATTCAACGAAACTAAAACTGTGGAAAATATGTCTCAGACATTTATGTAATGGAGGACACAGAGCTATGTCTGGGTGAAGAACAACTCAGCCAAATTTCTGTCATAGGATGCAATTTTCTTCCCTGTAAGTAGTAGTCATCCTTGCAATTGAGAGACAGCTACATGTGCTGATACATTAATAAAGAATCATATTACAAGTTTCTTTTCTTAAGACTTCTGAAATATGAACCAGCACTACTAATTATCAAGGGTTTCATGTAGTGTATCATAAAATGGTTTGGGTTGGAAAGGGCCTTAAACATAATCTAGTTCTAGTGCACCTGTAATAGGCAGGGACAGCTTCCACTAGACCAAGTTTTTCAAAGCCCCAGCCAACCTGACCTTGAACACCCCTAGGGAAGAGGCATTTACAAGTTCTCTAAGTGACCTGTTCCAATGTCCCATCTCACACACAATAAAGAATTTCTTCTTTATATCAAGTGTAAATCTGTCCACTTTTTGTTTGAACCTATTACCCTTATCATACCCATACACTTCTTGATAAAGAGTACCTCCCCATCTTTCCTTTAGTACCCCTATAGGTACTGGAATATGGCTATAAGGTCTGCATGGAGCCTTTCCTTCTCCAGAAACAGCCACCTCAATTCTAACAAGGTTTGCATGGGCCCACATCTCAAGCTTATCAAGGTCCCTCTAGATCCCTTCCTTCCAGTCACCCATGCAACATAGCTTCATGTTACTAGGACGAAAGAAGAAAAAAGAAGCACACCTTTTTCTGATAGTTCAATAGGTATATATTTGATGAAAAGGTGATTTAATAGGACAATAATATCTAGTTCCAATAGGAGTTTAAGTTCTGTAGCTTTGGTCCTAATTTTAGTCTTTCTACAGCTGAAATAATAATATTCTTTTTCAAAAAGCCTTTTTTACAAGTACCTTTTTCAAGAAAGAAAAAAAGTATACAGATCTCTAAAGAATTTATGACATTAAAATTAGCTCTCAGCTCATGCGTTTAGGTTTCCAGTGTGGGAAGCAATTTTAGATTGCTGCCTATTTGTAATCCTGCTCTTGCCCAAAATAAAACCTATTTGATTTATGCATTTATCTTGAGGTTTAGTAGGAGCTGTGAGAGCTGATGTATGAGTTTGGAGGGAGCTAGGTATGAGCTTTCTTTTCTGCCCTATGAGCCAGAGAAGATGCATCTTCTGTGTGTCCTGGAATGTAGCCAAAGCCTTGCGTCTTCTGGTAGCCCTACCAGGAAAGTCTGATAATCCTTTACTTTATGCAAAGACTCCACTTTGTGCAGTGCCCTGGGAGGCACTGCCTGTGTCTAGATGAAGGTTTCTCACAAAGATGATGTCAGCACTACAAGTGGGTTTCCATTTTGCTATACTCAGCAATGACATTGAGCTTCTTAGGTGACAGAAGCAAAGGGACCATTTTGCCATGTACAAATCTGTTAGCAGAGGCATTTTCTGTGTCTAGAACCAGACCTGAAAGAGAGATGACTATGTCCAGCAGGTTTTGTGGCTTGGATTTCTTTTAGTTTGCCCTTCATGCTGCCAATTTACACTCAAGACCATGAGAAATTTTTTTACTTGAAAAACCTTATGAGCTAAAGCAAAATACTTCTCCTGTTTCAACTGCAGAACTTCAGAAAATTGTTAATTTTCTCAATAAAATCTCACATACTGTTAATTTTATTCTTTATGGAAATTGTATTCTTCATGAATCACCGTCCAGAATTCCAATGATGATAATGGAGCTGCCTAATTTTTAAGAAGCCTATGTAGTGCTGCCTTCACTGAGATTTACTAGTAGTAAATCATACTAAGAATGATATTATTCCTCCTGCTGCCTGTGTCTGTGAACAGACTGCTTTGCAAATGATTACAGTCTGCACTGCTGATCTAGATCAGTGAATAAATGTGGAAAACTGTTTTATTTTGATGATGAGTGCAAAGAAGAGAGGAAATCCAGCATAGACAATACCACATTGATTCAGAGATAACATTCATGAGATTGCAGTTAATTTCTAATTGTTATGGCTGAATTTGTATATTAGACTGGGTTGATGAATGCACTTTAGAATCAGTTAATGAGTAATGAATATGGTATTTAGTAACACTGTTCACTGTATAGCTGGCAGAAATGTCACAGTTCTGTTACAGTAATCAGAATTCATTTGCGACCTGCATAATCTCATCTAGTCTCAACATTCTTTGGGACAAACACTTTGTACACAGAGCTAAAGTATCTGTCTTTCTCTTATAACTCCAGAGGATCAATTTTTGAGAGAAGCTAAGTAGCTAGCTGACTAGGGTGGCAGGTCTCCCAGGCAATAGTGTTCATGTTTAGTTTAAGACTCCAGGATTAAGTGAGCTTTTTATTTGCAGAATTCCAGTTTTGAGTTATTTGATGCTGAATCAAGAATTCAGCAGCAACACACATGCACAGAGGGAGCTATGCCTCTAACCAATAAAAAGGTGACTAGGTTTTTTTAAGGAGAACATGTTTTCTATGAATTCCAGCAGCACCTATTTTGTATTTAGGCGACTGTGTAATTCATTGACTTTTTATGTCAGAATTTAAAAAATGCCCTTTTGTAGGTAAGCTTGTAAAAGTAATGGAAGGAATGTGTCAAGTTATGTGATTCTTGTGAATATTAGTACCGTTACACATTTCTCCACTTATAAGGGCTGCAGGTGATGGAAGAAATAGAATAGATAAGATCTTTTAGTACCACCTTCTCTTATGGATAGGATATTTTTAAGTTATGCCAAAATTCAGACTGAGATTCAACTCTATTTCCAAAACATGATCTGACTTAGCTAAAAGAATAGTCCACAAACTTAATTTCTGACAGCTCTGAACTGTGCCAAAAGAGGATTTTATTTACAAACGTCAAATTGCTGTAATTTTAACAACTGATTTGCTTGCTTCCATTATTCAGTTCTAGCTACATCAGAACTCTGTTTCTTTGAACATGAATTTACTTCTGTGATAATGACAGCAATGTTTAAATTACTTGTTGTTGGGATAGGTCACCATGTTGTATTTGATATAATTATAGTAATAAGTTTTATTTAAGGTGATGTACCATTGAGCATCCATCCATAGAAATTCTTTTGCTTTCTAAAGAAATGAAGTAAAGAAGGTTGTCCTATGTACAAGTAATTAGAAAACCAGGGATTTTTATGAATAATGTTTTAATAAAGAATATGCTTCAGGCATAGCTGGTCTGTTCTAGTTTAAACTAACAAAAGACCTGTATTTAAGGTTCTCATTATCCCCTTTCCCCCACCCCTCCCCCCTTCTCTTGGTAATGCAACAGTCCTTACATGTGAGAACAAAGGTTCTGTAATCCAAACATAACATTATATTACACCCTGAAGGTGACCTGGTAAAAGTGACAATCTGGTTGTATGTATTCTGAAGTATAGTCTATAGATATGGAGCTGTAATAATTCTAAAGAGCCTACAACAAAAGTCATTATACTGTCTTTTATCACAGTAACAAGAACAGAAGCTCAGTAGTGCTGAGTGTTTAATTAATTTGTTATGTACAAGTTAAAAATAAGGATATTATTACAATGACGATCATAAAAATCATATTAGCATTCAAGCTCCTGCAGAGACTCCATTAACCTTGCCTCAGAGCTGCAAAAGCATACTCCAGCTTCTCATCCCTCTTAGACAAGGAAACAGTTTAGTTTAACTCTTGAACTAGCACACCGCTGCTTAGGTTAAAAAAACACCAAACCACACAACAAATTAGGTAGTAGATGGATACCAGAGATACTGTAAGCAGCAGTGAATCTTAACTGCATGTTGCAGCAGTTTTGAAGATCTCACAGGGAACAGATGGAAAAAGGCCCAGTGTTGTTAAAGATCTTGAGTTAAATGTGGAAACAGAGAACTTCAGCTTAAGAGTTTGTTGTTTAATATAGGGTGTTATGTTGGTTACATAAATACTAATAAGCACAGTTTTAACTAAGGATCCAAGCTAGCAAGAAAAGAAATATTTCTCTTTTTTAGCCAGCAGACTAACAACTAGGATAAACTCTATCTGCCTTAGCAACCATATTTTTTTTCCTTCCTCTGTATCATATTCCAGCCCTCATATATCTGTGCCTGATCTGAGTGCTTGCAGCACTGCCAATATCTGCACAAAGACATGATTTTTGCTATTTCTGAACTGGATAATAATACTTATGTCTCACCATCCCTATATATGATCATGGCATCCAAAACAAGATGTAATAATAAAAGTCAGTTTTGTTCCTCTCTCTCTCTCTCTAGTGGCTGAATTAATCGCACTCCTATTTGAAACACATAAGAATTTCTGTTCAGGCCAACATTGTGTTTGACCAAAACTATTTAAATAATCATGTATTGCTCTGTGCACTCTCTCAGTTTTAAATTAGATCATTTGTGGAGCTGAATTGACTTGAATTTACACAGTCATAGATTATCTATCAGCAATACTGAAATTTGACTGGCTAATGGACTGTTAGCAGCTTTTAGGAAACATCTTTTCCCCCCTTTGCTAGTAGCCTTGAAAAGAGCTGGATTTTACTATTATTATGCCTTTTTGTTTGTTTTTTTTAATGGCATCACTTGGTCAATTCTGTGGGAAAGAAATAAACTTACAAAGATGATACTGGAATCATAAAAAATCCCAATTAGTTCTGTGTGCATTGAAATTTCAGATGTATATCTCTCTGTGATTTGATAAATTAATTCTGAAAATATTTTGTGCTTATTCCTGTTTTAGACATCATATCTCACACAATCCAAAATTACTAAAGAAGTCTGAATGATTCCAATATCATCTCTGAGCGTTTTAGGAAACTTGAATCATCTGCCATAGCCAGATTAATAAGAAATTTGGCGCCAGATTCAATCATTAGAGAGTCATGCATACTGAATGCTGGGGTGTATTAGAAGGGATGTGGTTAGTAGGTCGAGAGAGGTTCTCCTTCCCCTCTACTCTGCCCTGGTGAGGCTGCATCTGGAATATTGTGTCCACTTCTGGGCTCCTCAGTTCAAGGACAGGGAACTGCTTAAGAGTCCAGTGCAGAGCCACAAAAATGATTAAGGGAGTGGAACATCTTCTTTACAAGCTGAGACTGAAGGAGCTGGGTGTCTTTAATTTGGAGAGGAGGAGGCTAAGGGGAGATCTTATTAATGTTTATAAATATGTAAAGGGTGAGTGCCAAGAGGCTCTTCTCGATAATGCCCAATAACAAGACAAGAGGCAATGGGTGGAAGTTGAGGCATAGGAAGGTCCATGTAAGCACGAGGAAAAATTTTTCCACTGCGAGGGTGGTGGAACACTGGAACAAGCTGCCCAGGGAGGCTGTGGAGTTGTCTTCTCTGGAGATATCCAAAACCCACCAGTATCACAGTATAACTAAGGTTGGAAGAGACCCCAAAGATCATCAAGTCCAACCTGTCTCGATAGACCTCACAACTAGACCATGGCACCAAGTGCCACGTCCAATCCCCTCTTGAACACCTCCAGGGACGGTGACTCCACCACCTCCCTGGGCAGCCCATTCCAATGACGAACGACTCGCTCAGTGAAGAACTTTCTCCTCACTTCGAGTCTAAACCTCCCATGGCGCAGCCTGAGACTGTGTCCCCTTGTTCTGGTGCTGGTTGCCTAGATGCATTCCTGTGCACCAGGATGCGCCAGGATGCATTCCTGTGTGATCTGGTATAGGTGATCCTGCTCTGGCAGGATGGTTGGGATAGATATCTTTTGAAGTCCCTTCCAGCCCCTAACATTTTGTGATTTCCTACAAACACTATTATTTCCAGAGGAAAAGATCACCTCAGACTTAAACAATGCACAGGGTAAAAATCACTTATTTTCAAATGCAAATGCAACCATCTTCTCCTAAAACCACTCAAAGAAAAAAAAAAAAAAAAAAAGGTTTATCACTGTCATAAATGATTTTTTTTTTTTTTAATCACAAATACCTGAGGGGTGGAAGCAAAGAGCTCTGTTTCAGTTACTGTACCGGGAAAATTTATCAGCCTTACATGAGTAAATGCACACAGATTCACAGAATCAGAATCAACAAGGTTGGAAAAGACCTCAAAGATCATCAAGTCCAACCTGTGATTGAATTAAAGCCCTTACCCTGCAATGAAAATTATTTTCAAGTAAAATATTAAGAAGTATTTTAAAAACTGAGAAGAATTTATATTTAATTCTTTTAATACTTTCCTTAGTATATATTAGTTATGTATTATTTGAATGTCATCTTTAGGAAATTGCAAAGTAATCTCTCTGTTGCTCAACTGGGGCATGAAGAGATTGCTATTTATAACTGTGTCTACTAAATAGTTTCTTAAGGTAGATCAAACATTTTTAACCTAGTTTTAAAGCCACTTCTCCACTGGAAATACATAAGAACAAAATGCATAGAGTTTCTGGATCAGGTTATTCTATGACATGATTTCAGCACTAGAGGCCTGATTATGAGGTCAAACAGAATTATTTTGGTTGAAATGGCAGATTAAATATGCATATTTTTTGGTTGTCCCATGCTGGTTAATTCAATAGCTAAGCTCCTAATGAAGAACAGCTTTGAATAGAAATAAAGTAATAGGAGATTAAATTATGTATAACTTGCATTTTTTTCTGGTCTGATTTAGAAGCGAGAACTAAATTCAGGCTTAATTAAAGAATCAAATCAGTTTCAAAACCGAAGAGTTATTGTGGATTTAGCTATAGAAAGCTAATAAGTACCACTTCAACATATTCATTTAAGAGAAAACTTTTTTGCTCGTTTTCTGTTTGTTTGTTTCTGTGTTTGCTGTTGTTGTTACTGTGGGGTTTGATTATTGAAAATATGCAAAAGCGAATAAAAGAAGAAATAGTCAAAAATAGTTTTAAACATGTCTCAACTCAATGGTTGTTGAGATGTATAATTTTGAAACTGTCTTACAGTTTATAACGCATACATCTCAGTAAAGCTTGTTAGGCATTACTACCTCCATTCTAAAGATTATTATTGTAAACAATTATCAGAATTATGTATACAATCAAAGCCTTCAGTTTAGTGGTTTGTGTTGTACAACATATAATGTTGTATAGGTAATGACACAATTTTAAACTACTGTGTTTTGATGTTTTGTTTATGCTCTCCCTTAACATACAATGAATTATCACTTTATAGATAAACAGTGACACATAATAGAGAGTAAATTATGGAGTACTAAACGTAGCTTGCTCTTGATTGATACAATTAGACAGACTTGCATAATATATTCATATCAAAGGAAAATAAGGCTTTAAATAAAACTGTATTTTTGACTAAGGATAAATTCATTTAACAATATATGCTTATTGATTTCATGCATAGAAATTTAATCTACAAAAGTATGCCATCCAAACATAAGAAACTAAATTCTGGAGGTATGTGAATGCAAAATGAATATGTATGTATTCAAATATATATTTTAAAACAGTTATGTTCTTTACCTGAGTTGTTAAAACAACTTATCTATCTATACAAAAAAAAGCTAACTGTACATTAAAACAGTATTTCATGCAAAGAGTGAGCCTGGAAAGGTGGATGTAAAAAGAAACATCACAGAAATGCCTGAACTTTAAGACTGTTAGAGTTCCAAAAGTCTAATCAACTAAAGGAAATAGCACAAAAAGAAAATTCACCCACAAATTTCATGTGTTGGGATAATGCTTATCCTAAACATTTCTCGTATATATAAAATAAGATGTCAGGGTTATTACTGTCATCTTCTTTTCTTGCAGTTTCAAGTACTGGTGAATGCATGGGAAGTACAAAATGATGTAACTAATTTACTTTAACCACTAAATTGTGTTCCTGTCATTTCTTGTCTTAGAATGCTTGAATCACTCAATCATCTGTTATTGTGTTTATTTTACTTTTCTTTACAATTTATTCTAGAGGTATAATAGCAACCTCACCTGCACATTCCCATTTCTCATTTTACAGAGCATTTATATTCTCATGTCTATTTCCTATGTTTTTTCCAATAGAGCTACACTTAAGAGAGACAGAAAGTTTTAGTGCAAAATTTTTAAAAATTGGTCTCTATTATACTTACTATTGTATAAATGGTGCAACTCATCCAAATTCAGAATTCACACTGCTTCTTCTTACAGTCATTCATGAAAAAAATAGGTAAAACCACTTAAAATTGCAAGAAAATTGTATCAGATTAAAACAGGTTTCCATAGAAGATTTTAAGAAATATCAGTGTAGTCAAATGATAATTTCTAATTTCATATCAAATGCAGAATGTTTTGGGGACTGAGATGAGCACATATAATAATATGACATTGATACTTTTATTCCTGAGTGATTACTGGCATGAAATAATTGTTTCTTTGTTCATGATGTCTAGAATTACTCTCTCAATCCTTAAGATTTGCCATGCAATTTATGATTACCTCAGAATCTTAGAAAATAAAATGAATGCATGGAAATTGATATTTTTTGAGAGGATTTTAGCATATTACAAATATTGAGACTATGAGAATGTAGGAGGATGTGGTTGTTGGTGTAAGGGTAATGTTAGGTACTCCATTTACTTCAGAGCTTCCACAACAGGAGCTTAGTAAGAAAATGCACAATCTTGAAGTACAAAAATGATGTCAGGATTATAAATTTGGTTCTTACCATAAAATATTCTTCATAAATGTATGGTCATTGGAATATTTTTTATCTCCCATTTGTCCTATATAAGCTATTTTGGGATACTAGCTTCAATGTTTGGGAAAATTTTGATTTTGTTCTTAGTTTTGGGGTTTTTTTCATTGTAGCTTGATATCTCAGCTAGTACAGTGTATCTTGCTTCACACTAACTCCACTATATTCTTTTATTCTCTTCCTTCTTTCCTTCATGGCACTTTGTCTCATGTTCTGATAGCCTCTCTCAGACTTAATCACAGACTTTCTTCTTATCCATTTTTCATTTCCCTCTCCTTCATAATAGATGAGGGGAACTTGTGTATATGTTGTCTTAGCAATACATTTTCTGGTTTTGCATATGTATAAACTAAGCAACAGCTATTTTCACATACCAGAGATCTTTCATTTTTCAGTTCATGTGGCCACAAATGGCCTAAATTCAGGAAAGTTCAGGTACTTGTATGTGTTTAGGTGTATCAGTCCAGTTCTTGCCATCAATTCTGCATATGTGTATATTCTGTAGAAACGAACTCAAAGGATGTGGTGAGCTAGAGAGGTGACTTTGGATCACTCAAGGTATGAGCTGCACTTTGAAGATTAGATTTTAAAAATTCTTTTTCCTTCCCAGAATGGTTTCTATTAACATTTGCTTTTGGAAAGTGTTTTGTCATTTTATTCAAGACTAAAATCTCTGCCTTTCTACTAGACTGCCCTGTAATAGGCCACAAAAATACAGAATTTTCCATATGTGCATACTATGGGCGAAACACAGAAAGCTGCTATCTGCCACTGTTTCCAGAATATGGTCATGAAGAGTTCTCTTTCTTAAAATGTTATATAGAGGGTTAATATAAGTGGCTGTGATAATTAACTGAATTGTTAGTATTTTCTCCATGCTAACAAACAGTTTTCAAAAATATGTAATAGTTTTATTTTGAGCTTTTAGATGCTCTTCCAAACAGATGGACAATGTGCTGCTTTTCTTTGAAATTACAGTCTGATTTCAAAGTTAATGTAGGCGAAATCTCCATACATGAAAAGAAATCTGTGTTCCAAGAAATGGGCGAGATAGTGATCTAAATGTTCTACCAGCAATCTCTATTTAGACTAACATTTAATGATTAATGAGACTAATTGCATAATGAATTTGTGAAATTAAAATCAATTCTTCTTGTGTTTTGTTTTAAAGGAAAAAAAAAACGTTAAAAAGCTCCTTCAAGCCTCTTGCAGACATAGAAAAATATTATTTTTTTTCTGAAAAAGAGATTATTATTTCAGTTCACTAAATTTAACTTGGAGAATAGCAAGGTACTACATGCTTGCTGCACTTCCAAAAGATTCTAAACTCTACATTTAGATGACATAGTTAGCAACAGTGTCAAGAATAGAATATCTGGTAGTACTTGTGAGCTCTGTAAACAGTTGTTTAAAAGTGAATAGCATAACTTAATATGGCAAAATCCTTGACATTGATGCAAATTCCTTTGCACCTAATGTCTGGGAACTCTAAAAGAAATGTCAAAATTATTTATAATAGAACAAAACAAAGCAAAACAAAACCCCCAAACAAACAAAAATCCCCCACAAAATCAAATATATAACAAAACAACATCAAAATAATAATAATAAAAAAACTAACCACAAACAAAACAATACTTTAGGAATTCAGAGGAAATCATAGAATAGAATGGTAGGGATTGGAAGGGGCCTCTAGAGATCATCTAGTCTAACCACCATGCCTTTTCTTTGAAGGTATATATTAAGAAAAGAAAAAGTAAACGCTCTTGCACAGTGTGTCATAGATGGCAAAATATCTTGAATATCATAAAATAGATGAAATAATCATTGCAATGCAACCAATAGTATAGTCAGACACCTGAGTTATAAACCAATCCAGCTGTGACTGTCAATACAAAAGTAGCAGCAATACTATTCTCTTTTTTCTCAGTAAGGGAAGAGAAAGGTAAAGTAAATGTCTGATGTTGTCCTCTGTTCTGTGCTGACCTGTGCTTTTCAGATGCTCCCCCCAGCATGAAATACTACTTGAGTCTGAGGGAGTGCACAAAACTAGTGTATAGAAAGGCAGGTTACAGTATTCTGTGATCTAATGACAGTATTGCTGTATTTAACTTCAAAATGGAGGAAGACTTCCTAATCCAGGATGGAAAATCATTCTGTTCCACAACTCCCTAGGTAAAGTAGGCTATGTTTAAATTAGCAAGTAATGTGGCATAGTAGGTGCAGGTCTGTGGAGAGAGATAGTTGCTTTTCAAGATCCCTATTGCATGCATTTGTTTCGGAGGGAGTACTTTAAACTAGCTGTAACCTAGTCTTGTGAGCTGATAGAAATGCTCCTTTGTCAGTGGAACCTGTTTGGCATCACAGGGATCTTCCAGTTCAATTTTGCTCAAAAGCAACCTAATAGCACACTGAGACCTCTCTGCCATGCCTAATCCAAGCCTCATAGATGAAGATGATCAGATTTGCTTCAGAAGCACATTTCTGATCCAAGTCAAAATATTAATGTAGACACATACCTGTATATTACTTACATACATGGGGTGGCAAGTTTAGTTCGTCAAAAAGATGCAACTTTTCAAAGTGCCATAGTTAAACAATGTGACTGATAGGCACAAGATATAAAGGATGCCAAACTACTACAGAATTCCAAAATTCTGCATACAAATTCATGGAAGAAAAATATATTCAAGCAATGAAATATAAAGACATCACCTCTATCTGCAAATGTTTCAATGAAACAATTGGGTGAGGTACACATTTAAATACTATTTTTAAATGTGTCCTATTCTTGTCTTGTTTTCTAGTTGTCTGCTATTGATCACTCTCAGAAACTAATGGCCAAGATATGTCCTGGTACCAAAAGCCTTATGCTGACTAACCTCACAGTAATAATCTTACATAACACACAGGATATAAGTGAAAGTTCAGAAACATCCATAAAAATTGCTTGCTTAGTCGTTATTTTCAGTTTTTCCTTTAGAGATAAATGTCTACTGATGTGCTACAGAATCTAAGGTTCTTCCTTGGAAACCCAGGTGATTGAAGACAGGGATACATGTAGTTCAGACCATAGTCTCTGAGACGCAATAAATAGTATTTTTCTGTGTAGACTTTACTGATGTTGCTGTATGTTAATGGAGACAAGAGTAATTAAGGTCTGCATTTAATTCTTAAGTATTTCTGTGATACTTAATCTGTGATTCTGTCTTCCAATTCTTAAGTTTTAAAAGCAATGGGTAGAATTTGAATTTGTAAATGTCTAGGTCTGATAAAACACCTGACAATAAATGTATAAATAATAGCTGATGTCAAAGGCTGCTTCCCTCTCTTACGATTCAGTGATTTGCTTATTTATTTGGAAATTCTGCAATTCAGACTTCTTCCTCTGGTTATTAACTTAAAAGGATTATGCTTACATTTGCAAAAAAGTCCACAAGATACCAAAAAAAGCAAGCTTGCCATTCTCAGGAAATCTGTAAAAATCTTAACAGCTGTAGAATGCACTACAGATACACCAGACTGTGTGACAGAGAAGTTCAACTAGTGAATTTTAAGAAGGAAAGTAGGTAGAAATATGGAACAGTTTACATTTAATGCAGATGGGAAGATTTACTGAAGAAAATACTCTTTGAATGTCCCAAGAAGTTCCTTGAAATCAATTATCTATAAATAGAACAATTATTAATAGAACAGATTTAATGGTAATCATCTGTACTTTACTGTACTGAGTGTTAAATATTTTTAAACCATCACACTCATTATAAGGAGATAATGTGCTCTCTGACAGTGTTAAATTTGTAAAATATGAAGCAAAGTGGACAAAAGAATTAAGAGAAAAATAATAAATTAAATATAATGTATATTCTATGATTCTACATTTTTATGTTGAAAAACCATTTGAGAACATGTAAGCAAAAATTTATTCCAAAGCTTAATTACTTTCCATGGAAGTAGATGGGACATGCTAACTTTTGCTAATATTTAAGCTTTTTCTTGCAAAACTAGTTGTCTCATTTTATTCAAGTTGTTTGGAGTTCTTTTGCAGAGCAGAAAATGAAAAATCAGTAATAGAGGGACAGTGCTTTCTACAATGTAAATGGTGCTGGTAGATGTGGCAGAGATCAGTTACTTAATATTTATTGGTTTTCCATAGAGAATCTTCTGCTGATCTACTACACATTTAAAAATATTGTGACTGATTTCTCTGGAGTCGTTTAGAGCAGTTTCCCATTTATTACAATGTAATAAAGAAGACAGATGACATTTTTCCATGTTTCAGTTCATGCTCTTTTGAAATGAGTAAAATCTTGTATTTCCATGTGAGAACTTTCCAGAAGTATTTATGACCATAAATTTACACGTAAAAAGCTGCTGAAGTGTGTGAGTGTATTTGACATATGTAAAAGGATACAAATACATGGGACAACTCTAAAATCCTTACCATGAGTATGTTTAATACAAAATTATATTAATGTTTTCTAACTGAAACTGTATAACAGAAAGTCATTAATCATGAAGCTTATACTTCTAACATCGAAATAACATTTTAAACTCATAATAACGTCTGTAGAGCTTCTGCTATAACATCTTAGACAATTAATAATGATGCTAAAATGAAATGTTCCTTTCTTTATTTTAATCCAGGGTAGGTATCATCTCTGATAAACCCATAAAAGATGTTGTTCAAGTAAGTGATAAAGAGCACCTTTATTTGTAATCTTGTACTCTGCAGACAGGTATTAGTTCCAGGATGAGGCTGAATGAGAATTGATCAATTTTCTGATCATCCAGTTTAGATAATTACCTACCCCCAGATCTGTATTGTACTTTCAATCATAATAATGCATGTTCAAAGAAGAACTGATATGACCAAAATCAAGAATGTTCTATATTACAGTGCAGTTAGGAAGTTTTGGAAACTTTGTTTATAAGCATCGATTCTCAATGGCATCCACTTTATTTCCTTATTTTAATTTTAAATAAAATTCACTCAAGCTAATTCTGTGGAAAACATTTGTGATTGTAGATTAAAATAGAGAAGAAAAACACCTCAACGTGATTGAAGAATATTAGTGAATTCAGGCATAGAAATGAAGATTATCTATTAATACTGGTGGAAAAAAAGAGAAATAGTTCCTGTACAATCATCTATAATAAAACCACTGATGTGAAATCAAGTAACAGATATATGCGTTCCCATACTCTTAGTATTGAAATAGTTATTGCAGATTCAGTGCCTTTTAAACACGACATACAGTCAGATGAGTTATATTGGCAAAGCTCCACAGAAATCTGCAACTGCATATTTTACGTATGTATGTATTCATTTGAAACATACTTCTTCATAACAAGAGAAAGATTTCTTAGATTCAAGTTTGTTCTGCTTTGTTTGTTGTTGGTTTGTTGTGGTTTTTTTTTTACTGTAGATGCACTTATTTTCATTGCTGTGAAGTCTCTGGTTGCTGACTCAGAGTACTCTTTACCTAGACTGGACCATATCTTACTTCCTGAGTCAGCTTTCACAAATTATAGACTGGCACTCTTCCACAGAGTTTCCTTCCAAAGTACAGTGAAGACAGTAATTTGCCTGGAATTGCCATTTAAACAGTATGAACAACAACAAAAAAAAAGACTCCTTGTCATTAAGTAAAAGGAATATAAGCAGGAGCTGTATAATAACTTTAATAGGAGTAGAGAATTTACGTACCGAAACAGCAGGCAAAATTCTTTTGTGGTTTACCTTGAAGCATTTTAATATGCCAGAGAATGGATTTAAGGTAATAATTTCAGAACAGCATTGCAAATACAGCATCAAAAGATTTCCCAAACTGTTATTAGATTTTGTTTAACTAAGAAAGGGAAAGGCCTAGTGAAAGCAAATATTTGTTCATTGTTAGAGGAAGGGAGATTTAATAGTACCATTATTGAGCAGATATGGTAACAACTGTTTACCTTGTGATGCACCTCCAGAAATACTATGAAATGCAGTACAAGTCTAAATATTCTCTTGGCCATGGTGGTCTTTGCACTGATTTCTATAGACTGTGGATCAGGTCTCAGACAATCATTCCTATAATACACATTTGCAGACACTTTTTGATACTGGTACTGTACTCTTAATGAGGCACTTAAATTATGACAGAAATATTAATTGTGCACAGCAAAGATATCGTTATGCCATTTCCTAATATCAATTTCCATATAAAGGGAAGATGTAGCATCTTCTGAATAAAAGCTTTCAAAAGCAAAATTAAATATATTCATCACCCAAATTTGTGTAGCACAGAGAAATCCACTTACATGCCATAATAAACAGTTTACTAATAAATACGTATTAAAATATCCCTATGTTTCAAATTCTTGTTGGATACTCTTCCTTTTGCATTGTACCTATTGCAGTGGTATTCAGGGTAAGACATAAAAATGTCAGGATGAACATTCTCTCCACTAAGCTGTATGACAGAGTGAGAATGTTCAGAAAGATATTTTTTAATTAATGCTGCCTGCACAAAAAGGGCATCACGTCAGCTGTTCAGAGATGACAGACCATCTTTCACTTGCTAGACAACACATTTATTATTGTGTACAGTTCTAAGCACCTCAGTACTAGAAATATCGGAATATATTGGAATGAAATAGGAAAAATGAAAAGAGGCGGGGAGAGATGGAGAGAAATACGCAAGTACTTCATGGATTAAGGAGGATTGACTGTAGATACAAAGACTGATACATGTAATAGAAGAAATGTCCCCAAGCTAGGCAGATTTTCTCCAACTGTAACTGTACGGTGTCAATTTCCTTTGAATTCAGTAGTTGGAAGAGGATTAAAAGAATAGTTGTTAAATATATGATACATATTTTCCAGGCATCCTCCTAACTGCTTGTCTTTAGTCAGTATAAAGTTCCAGTAGCAGATTCCTACTGTTTAATAACAATCTTTTCTGTCCTCTCTAATATGGTCAGAGGTCTGCTAATATAAAACAATCTAATGTCTGTCTTAAGCTGAATGCATTTATTTTGCAGTTCAGACAGTGCAGGCTCATGTATGTTTTCACACACATACCAAAATACACATATATGGTATGATTGTTCTGAAAGCAAAATGATAGGAAGTCATATGGAACAAACAAAACACAAGAATATTCTTTAAAAAAAAAAAAAAAAAGAAAAGGTAAATTAATGTGTGAGAAAAGCAACCTCACCAAAATTTACATTATGAAAATAAATCTGCCTGAGTTTCTGTATTCTCACACACACCCAAACCCACACCCACACAACTGCTTGTAGGAATCAGTATGATGCAGTGTTCAATCAGTTATCATGGGGTTTGCTGTTCTTTGTTTAAATTTGTTCTCTGATATATTTAGTGAAATACAGACACATAAGAGACAACTGTGTAAATCAGAGTCCCACAGTTTGTGTATTTGATTTTGTGATCAAAACAAAAATTTTCTAGCATGGATTTTAGTTACTAATTGTAATTATAGCATAGCTAAACTTGAAGTTCCTCTGCAGTGGAAATATAGTTAGAATTAGTCCCCTAATGTCTGTACCATGCTCGTTATTACCCAAGTATCATAACTATCATGCCCTTATATAATTATTTTTCCCCCCATATTTCCAGATTTGATTCCATTTATCCTTTCTAACTCATGCTCAGTCATGAATGACTATTTGCTCTGTGTCTCTTGCTCTCAATTGCTGTTTTTAAGTGGTTTTTTTTGTTGAATTTAATTCGGTTATGTGTTTCTTCTACTGATTGCCAGCATTGCATATTATCATTTAGTCCATTGCTTCACTGAAATCCTTTCCCTGATGGTATCTTTTCAGTTTGTTACTTTGTAATTGACATTCTTCTTTAGAAACTGGGCAAATAAACAAGTCCAACCAACCAACCCTCCTGTTTTATTTCATGATCTTTCAGTATAGTGTTAACTGTTACATCTTTCTAGGGGCAACCTGCTGTGGCCATCCTTTTTTATTTCCTTTCATGTATTGTTTATTAAATTTAAGCATGCAGAGAATAACAGACACATTCTACTTTGTTGCCTTTTTAATAATTTTTCCTTTTTCTTCTGAATGATTATTGATTATATAATAGTCAATTTTATGACATTCATGGCTTGGCTCATTTGCCCGCTTCCATGCCTGAATGGAAGAAGGGACCAATCTAACTCATGTCTGTACTTAGTGGATGTCTCCCTTAACATATTCAAAAGTTTATACCTTGAAGGAAAGTAAAGACACGTTAGCTAAATTTAAAAACTCAGAACATGTTCCTTTTATTTCCCTGTGGAGAACATCAAGATGAATTTTATTTATTCAAAGTAGGAAAAGTAGAACAGTGTACTCTGAAGGCATCTTGGTGGTCATTCCATATCCCAACTAGTGAGTCACAGTTAAAAGGCTATTTAAGCTTAAAGAAATGTACTGGCAAGAAACCCTGTCAGCAGTTCCAGACGGACGCTTCCAGGCAGAGTGTTATCCAACCATACGAAAGCTACAGTCTTTTGGGAACAACATTTACAAGCTGTTCATGCTGGTAAAATCAGAAAACCAAGTCTGATTTGTGGTATAAAGCTCTAGGGCATGTTTATACTATCTGCTTAAACTGTCACTGAAGTATTACCCTGGGTGTTCAGGTTCAAAAAAGTGACCTAATGCCTTAAAAAAAATTAATCTGAAATAACTAGAATAAAATAGTTTCAGAAAATATTTATTTTTTCCATTCATGACCACTTGATCTACTGGAATAATTACATAAGTTTTAATAAGCAAGGTGGATTTCATTGTAAATTAAAAGCATAGAAATGTTTGAGAGTTGCAACTCTTCTTGCTCTACTGCTTTGGAACATTTGAATCAGTAGCTGTGTTCTTCTGAAGGACATGGATGTACCTGTGTTTCATGTAGCTTTACTTTGTCATTGTCCCCTTATTAAAAAAAAAAATAAATTAAATAATTACAAACAATAGAGAATCCCCTCTAGAAATGTAGGCCCGTTTAAGGATTCCAAAATCTGTTTCATGGGTTGTAAGTCATTAAGTGTTTGTATGTTATGTAGAGGATTAGGGGTTTATTCATGGCCAGCCTCAAGTGATCCAGCTGATTGCAAAATGTAATGAACGTACATGGTTACACTGAGCTGGAAAAGACTTAGTGTTCAGAGACTGATGATAGCAGCTGAGCAGCATTTAGTGTATCCTGCTGTCACAGTACCAACACACAGGCAAAAGTCAGAAACTTAAATTGGACTGTAAGTATTCTTCCAATCCTTCCCACTGTTTTGCAAAGGAACAAGATTCCTTTGCTAAGCCTGTTTAAGGGACACTTGAGAGTCTTTCCCTGAATTTTTGAGGTATGGGAAATTCCCAATTTGATGTGCAATCCTAGAACTTTGGGGACCTGCAGAAGGGCAGAGCTACTACCGTGTAGTGCCCACATCTGCACATATGTGCCCTGGTGAAGAACTTGGGGTTTGGAACATAAGCCCTACGAGGAGAGGCTGAGGGAGCTGGGGTTGCTTAGCCTGCCGAAGAGGAGACTCAGGGGTGACCTTATTACTCTCTACAACTACCTGAAGGGAGGTTGTAGACAGACGGATGTTGGTCTCTTCTCCCAGGCGGCCAGTACCAGAACAAGAGGACACATCTCAGGCTGCGCCAGGGGAGGTTCAGGCTGGATGTTAGGAAAAAGTTCTATACAGAGAGAGTGATTGCCCATTGGAATGGGCTGCCTGGGGAGGTGGTGGAGTCGCCATCACTGGAGGTTTTCAGGAGAAGACTTGATGGGGTGCTTGGTGCCATGGGTTAGTTGTTTGGGTGGTGTTGGATTGGTTGATGGGTTGGACGCGATGATCTTGAAGGTCTCTTCCAACATGGTTTATTCTATGTAATTCTATGTAATTCCCTGTTCTGCTCACAGCATCTTGTATATGCAAAACAATTCGGATGCAGGCATTGGAAATAAAATTTGAGTTTATGTTTTAATTCCAATGCCTAAATCTTTTTAAATGGTTGTTTAATCTATTTGTCTTTAAAATTTTGTGTGTTCACATAAATATTTTAAACGGTAGATTTAATACTGTGTAAGATCCTTAAGTGTGTGTTTAAGTATTTTCTTAAACAGTGGTTATTTTGCAACAAGTATGAATATACTTTAGACTGAACTTTCTTCTCACTGAGGGGTCCCTTTCCTTACCTATGGAAAGGTAAATAGCACTTTGCTTATTTAGCAAGTAAGCAATTATCCCAGTACCATAGTAGAGGAAATTTAATGAATCCATGTCAGGTCATTCATAGTTCAAGACACAAAAGAAGCATCAGGATATTTTTATTCTTGGTGATAAATCTGCAAGCACTGACATGGTAATCCTCTCGTCCAAAGACCTATATAAAAGGGATCTGCTGGTCAGTGGTGAAAAAGAAAATTTAAACCTACAGAATATTGGCATGTGAGTGCTTTTTTCAATGACCAGCTCTGTTAAACTTGGATTGAATTAGGTGTGGCCAGGCAACAGCCATACAAAATTTGCTTTGCTATGTGACTAAGGCTCTTCCATCTCCAGATGCATTGGAAAATGTTTCTTACTCCAGCCTGCTCTTCCCCTTTTTCTGTGTACATTTTTATTGTATGCTGCTTATGTTCTTTGAAGTACGACTTGAATGGCAGAAGTCATTATACACAGTGTATTTTGAAATATAATTGTGCATTACAGTGAATATTCCTAAGAGTCAAGCACATCTGCTTTTCTCATTTAAAAGTTTTGGAATACTTTTCTGCTAATCACTGGCACAGTAAATTGACCTTCTTCCCACCGACTGAACAGGTTATTGCCAAAGCATAAAAAATGAAATCAGGTAAGCCCTGTGAAATTATGTATGAAAAGATTGTCCTTACTTTTTTCCTTTGATTTTGTTTCTGCCACAAAGAATCCAGTGTTTTGTAGTCTTCTTTAGAGCATTTGATGAAATATGGATAAAGTACTGGACTACAGAAAGAATGAATTTTTGATATATTTTTCTTGTGGACAGAAGGTGTTGGAGTTGCAATACTATATCTGTCCCTGTTCTTATGGAAAATAAAATGCTGTGTTACAGCACAGCTGTCAAATGTTACTTTCTTGTGGCATGTACGAACCAGTGAGTCATTTGCTTCTAGATAGTGTAGTTTGTGTTAGCATACAGAAAGTAAAATGCTTACTTGTATATTTTAGTTTTATTGGCCCTTCCCCATGATCTTTGAGGCGATTGTTAGATTTTTCTTTCTACACATTTTAATGTTCTATATACTGGTTCATTCTATACTATTCTAGTGTCTGAAACACATGACTAATCTGAAAAACATACTTAAAAGCAGTTCCTGATGAAAGTTCAGCTTTCAGCCAACAATGATTAATTTGAGATCTTTTTGATCTTCACATCATTTAGAGAGAGTTGTCTGGCCCTCATATATATGGGATACTGGATCAGAAAATTATATAAAATTTTATTTTAAAAATTTCTTTTAAAAATACTTTTTGATAAGGTGCAGGGTACCTAACCACATTAGAAAGGTCATACACCTGGGTGAAAATATTTCTATCACATTTCTCAAAAATGATGGGTATGTTTCAGCTCTGTTATCTGACCTGGCCTAAAAAGTGAGAGGGTTTTGTTTTTGTCTCTAAGAAACAAGGCTATTTCTCAACTCAGGAATAGAGCTGTTCTAACTTAAATTTACTATAGATTTGTCATGTCGTACGTGTAATTCATAGCCTTAAACAGTGCTAGAGCATGATGCATTTTTTTTTCTATTGGAATGACTGTGATGTCCATTAAATTTGTGCTTCCAAAATGGTGTCTGCTTTAAAAGAAATACTCAAAAAATTAGAATCCAGATTGTAAAGAGTGTCTATCTGTTTTTAAATGGAGTCTGACAATGAAATTCATTATTTGCCTTAATTATAGGTAACTGTCATCATGCGATATTTACCTTCTAAATTGCATGATTTGGGTTTTTTATTTGAGGTCATTAAGAATTTGTAGTATTTAGGGGCATGAGTATTCAACCTCTAAATACATTTTTGAAAAGTCTTTCTGAAATCTGAGGAATCAGTCATGAGGTTCATGTATTGTTTTGAAGTCTCTGATTTTACAAGGAACACATAATAAAAATATCAGATATTATTCTTCAGATATCAGATATTGTTCTTCTTTAGGTAAGATGCTTTCATTTAGTATTTTGACTCCCTTAATATCTTGCAAATCTAATTTAAATTCACTGCAAATAGTCCATGCTCTTACACTGAAGACAGAATATGTTTGCTGATAGTTTGCTGCTTTTCATGTTAAGTTAGTGATATGAGTTGCTGAAAACTGTCTTCAGGTAATTAATCTGGTTGTGGCGCCAAGGATTATTAAAGGCTGCTGAACATTTCTGGTTTATGTAAACCAGCTCTGAGAAGGTGATGACATGAATTTGATAGCAAGCAAGTTGGGAAAACCATCTGTTTATAATTTGTAATTTAATTTTGTAATGGCTACCAGGTGAGTTTCTAGGAAGCGTATTAAAAAATAAAACCCAAGTAAATAAAATTACCACTGCAGAGGTGAACTATAAAATTATTATTATAGAATCATGGGTTATATGAAAGAAATCCAGAGGTCAATTTATTCTATCAGATTCTCCAAGGATATTGTTTCCTACAAATATATTGGAAACAATTAATAATCATTGAAATTATACATGCTTGTTGACAAAGTTCTGATGAGAGCTAATGTGGTGAATGTTGCAAACTTGTATATCTCAAGTCTGCTCTCAAACATTAAAAAATGGGGGGAAGGAAATATAAACAATAAATCCACCCCCAAAATTCAGCTACATCATAGTTCCTTGATGCTTAAACAACGCAGGAATTCAGACATTTTGCATGAAGAGAGAGAAGACAAACTCAGTAATAATGTGCATCTCTCAAAGCAAAATCCCATTAGATGATGACTGCTTAGCAAATGCACCTAATTGCTGAGTAAGATGATTGTTGAGTCAGGTGGAAAACACCCCATTCATTCACTGAGAGCTGCCTGCTGTCAGTGTACTTGGGAAGCAAGCCAGGGAGACACTGAGAATAAGAGTAAGAGCTAAGATTGCCCATAAGATGCACCATTGAGTGTCAGGAGGTGCTTCTGTGGATTTAGGAAGAGAGTGCAGACTTGTATGCTGAAGGAGGATGTATGTCATCTAACTGCATAACGAGGTCATGCCTCATTTCTAGGGTTTATTCAATGCTGTTACCTACAGAGTTGAGGAATAAAGGGAGAGATTGTGTTTTAAAGGCCCCTGGAGTGAGGTTCTGTCTCAGTTAAGAGAATTAGGGTAATTAGGCAGTAGCTTCAGGAGGAATGTTTCATTAAGGGAAGGTTAAGTCAACTTTTGCTTTCCAAGTATTATTCAAGGCTCATTTATACATTTGAGATGTAGAGGAAAGGATAGGATGTCTAGGCAGTCCCACTCGCCTCTCTCCTATCCCCATATACACTCCTGCTCTTCCCTACAGCTTGAACTGAGGGTACAGGAGTTCTGTCTTCACCTCACTTAACTGATGAGGGCATTTCAGGTCATTAATCTAACCAGGGTAGCTGTAGGTTAGTCCTGGTGAACAGGTAGTTTACCTTTACTGATGAAGCTATTCCATAGATCAGTGAAGAATTTAAGGGTTAACTAGGTCAAGGACTGCTTAACTAAATAATGTTTTCTGAAGGTTAAATGCCTCACCTCAGATTATTACAGTTCATATTCTGGTTGACTCTCCCAACTCTTTTACCTATTTATATATAAAAGTAATTCGATAAAATTCATTATCTGTTTTTCTGAAGATAAGTGAGGGGGAAGGGCAAGCATAGGAGAAATCTGAAAAGTCTGAAGAACACTTCCAACCTCTGTCAATTAAAAAGGAAACAATTCCACTAATGGTACCTCATACACAATGGAAGATATTTTCCATGTTTTTGAAAGTACAGAGTAATTGACAGCTATAATTATATTTAGCCATATGATTCAAATGAATAAAACCCCATGACTACAGTACAAGATGTCTTGCAAAGACTGTAGCTGTTAAAAACAAATTGGCCTGCCAAGTGAGAGTTATTGAATTTAGGACCTTTTTTACAAAGGTGGAATAGCTAATGAGAAAATGAACATTCTGAATCCAAGGTAGTGTGCCCACACTGTTTGAACACTGCTGTCCTGGCTGGAAACGTTTTGTCCTTAAAAAGGTGTGTGGTTTTGCCTTTTGTTCAGAACATCCCTGATTAAAGTACACATAAAATAAACCTGTATGTATGTATGAAGACAATCTCCCTCCTGATTTTGGGTCCTTGAATTTGCACATGCATGTTGAGATCTAATAGTACATTATAGTACATTTTTAAGCCATTTATACAGGAATCAACAGAATGTTAGTTAGGTATTGGAAGTGACTCAAGAGATCATCTAGACCAACCCCCCTGCCAGAGCAGGATCACTTAGAGCAAGTCACCCAGGAACTCCTCCAGGCATGTTTTGAATGTCTCCAGAGATGGAGACTCCACAACCTCCCTTGGCAGCCTGTTCCAGTGCTCTGTCACCCTCACAGTGAAAAAGCTTTTCCTTATGATCATGTGGAACCTCCTATGCTCCATCTTGCACCCATTGCCCCTTGTCCTGTCATTGGACATCACTGAGAAGAGCCTGCCTCTGTCTTCCTGACACTTGTCCTTTTTATATTCATAAACCTTAAGGAGGTCATCCCCCAATCTCCCCTTCTCCAAGCTAATGAGACTCAGGTCCCTCAGCCTTTCCTCATAAGGGAGGAAAATAAGAGAAACCCATTTATGTTACAGTCTGTCAGCATTGGCAATAAAATTATTTGTAGATTGTGAGAGACGCATATTCTTCTCAGTTGTACAATATCTGCTTTTCCTTCCAGTTTAGTTGGAGTATCTAACAGTCTTATCCCATATATATTCTCTCTTATGTACCGTGAACAATACTTTCAGTCAGAAGTTCAGTGTTTGTTGGGGTTTTTTGTTTGGTTGGTTTGGTTTTTTAAATAATATTTGCTTACATTATTACAAAGCATATTTATTTGATGCTTGCTTCGGACTATTTCTTTTGTAGCAGAGAACACATACATTAAAAAAACCCACCCCCAAATAACCACAACCAACAAAAAGCATACCTGACTTGTTTTCCATATCCACAGATATCTGAAGTGGAAGAAGACAGAAGATATTTCTTCTATTGCAAACCTGATGCAATTGAACACATTTCACATTCCTATACTATGTTTTTAGGCTTTGCTTAGCAAATTGTCTTATTAGTAGCTTTTGTTATTCTATTTAAGAAAAAGAAAATCCTTATATTTTTTTCACCCAATAATCCCTATTTTGATCACTGACTGAATGAAAAGCTGTACATCTCCTCTGGGTTTTTCATTGTAATTTTGGATGAAATGTAGCTTTAGTTATTTTTATATTTTTTTTTTTTTAAATTTCCCTTTTATCCTGCTTTGAGAATAGGAGACAGTCATCAAACATTTGCTAATGCCTTCATTTTAGCTCAAACCCAAAAGCCAAACCACTTTTGGCAGTAACTTTATGAGGTTAAATGACTAGCTTAATGAGCAGAAACAGTGACTTTTCATTTGAAATGTGCGGAAAAGCCAAAGGAGAATCTCTCTGTGCTTGCTTGTGGCATTGAATGATGAGGAATATGCTTACGTACTGGAATTTTACAGGTACCTTGTTATAGAAAGAGTGGATTCCAGCCATTAGACTTGTCTGATCTTAAAAGTTTTGATAAACTTGATGATAGTAAAAGTCTTCCTCCAAGAAATATGAATTACTTCTCCTAACTACACATCTGTAAAGGCCTATGTTCAATGGTCAAAATTCAAGTGACATAGCCATCAACTGTGATAACAGCCAGAATTTCCAACTGTAAAGACTAATCTGGAATTGTTCATATAAAATACAGGGCAGAAGTCTATAAACCTCCAAAAGGTTTCTTCCATTTCATAAGGCAACCAATACTTAATAAAAAACTAATGCATCCTCACTTTCTTTACCTTAAAGTAAAAAAAAATAAAATAAAAAAATCCCAGCATAATAATGCCAAATAAAAGAAAGGTATCTTAGTAATTACTGTCTGTTGGAGTGGTATGAGGTAATTAGACATTCCAACATTTTCTAATAAGCCAGGCTTTCCTGACACTAACATGATGATCACTTAAAAACAAACGTATTTTATGAATGTAATTTGGCAATGTATTCTAACATTTCTGAAGACAAGACTTTAATCTGTCCTTATTAAAATTAGAATGCAATGGCATTTTTTACCGTTTGGTAGCCTATTTTTGTTTTACATTAGCTAGTTTGTAAACACATAATGAAAATATATACTTATACCAGTATGACAAATGTCTGTTTCTGATAGTTCTTCAGCTGTCACATTTATTATGAATATCCATATATACATACTGATATGTCCTAGCATAAATACATTGAGCTGCACTTGTGTGTTAGACATCAATAAATATTTGTCAGAATTGCAGTCTTCCATACTATTTCAAGGTTTTAGAACACTGCTGTCCTTTGAAAAGTGTATCTAGAAGATACTATAAGAAAATAAAAGTATGAAATACTTTAATTTATATAGTGTAATTTCATCCCTGACTTTGAGTCAAATTTGATTCTTCCCATGAACAGTATTTAATAAAGGTCTTGTAAGTTAATTTTAGTCAGTGAATTATATCTGGACAACCAAATTAACTTCAAATTATGCTATTGGTGACACTTGAAAAATACTATGACTTGGAGTATTTTGTCATGTGACTGTCATTTCAGGAGCAATTCTGTTGATTGTGCATTAGACAATAAAATATAGAAGTTTGAGTCTTTTAGTGAAGAAAAAAAAGGAAAAAGAGAACTATGATATTTGGTTGATAAAGTAAGAAGAGACAGCCAAGAGATTTTATATTCAAACCCAACATTATTGCATAATTAATTTACAGACCTACGCTATTTTGAATTTACAAAATTTTAATGAAATATGCTTACTAACAAATGCTGTCTGCAAGAAGGAAAACTAACCCAATGGGGGTTTTGTGCTCTGCACAATATTGCAAAATGTATTTGGTTGTTAATCTCAGAGGTTATACTACCGAATATTAATGACGAAATTCTAAGTGTTTTATACTCTGCATATATGCATATCTATGCAGATATTGATATTTATTATTTATCTCTATATTTATACTTATGCAACAACTTGTAGCTGAATCTAGAAAATTCCTTTCCTAAAGCATTTTAATTGAAACAAATTGCTGTAGTTTTATTATGGTGGCAGAAGTATTACTAAATCCAAGGAAACTGTATCCACAAAGAAATCCCAGAACATTTCACCTTTTTAAGAGACTTACTTTGGTGAAACATCTTCTTTCTCCCTGTCATTTTATGGTGTGACATTCTCTGTTTTCTAACATTCCCAAACACTTTTTAGAATGAGATTCAAATTGAGTGCTATTTTGACTCTTTGACAAGGGCAATTTTCAACAATTGACATTATGTCCAATCCAGAAATCAAATTTCTGCATAAAATTTACATGATTTTAATTTTACCTTAAGGAATTGTCATTTTATAGTCTAGCTTCAACAGCAGTCATGTAGTCATTGCTAAACTATCCTTGCAGACACACTATCTGATTACTGCTGGAAATTTGAAGAATTATTTACCTTTATGGACAGTCTGAGTGTGATAATTCCTCTTCAGCCCACAGCCCACACCTCTCATTAGGGGAGAAAAAAACCAGGGGGGGTGGGGGAGGACAATCCAGCCAAAACAAAATTTCTTAAACCAGGAAAAAAGATCCATTTCTGACATAGGAGTGAGCATGGCCTTTCACAGTGTGTGTAGGTGTGTGTCTGTGCAGCATGGAAGTGAATCTGTGGTCTTAAGATAAATTGGACAAATGCTGTAGATTATTCCTGTGCAGCACACATGCACACACATGGTGTCATTGCTCCAGAATGCACATTGTTACAGAACTCCTTTCAGGAGTCTCAAGACCTCTGTCCAGTAGGCTTTTACCTGTATTTACTCTGACTTCCCAGTGAGAAGCACTCTTGTAAAGGAAAAACACCAAAGGCTGAGAAAGATTGAAGATGACTATTGTGAAAACAAGCATTTAGCTTCTATAATGAAATTATTTTGACCTGAGAAAAACCCACAGGTTATTCACTAGATTAGCACTTAATGCTGGAAGTTTTATAACAGAACAAAAAATGTACTTAAAACACTTTTATAGCTCCTGTATTCTTTAGGTTGTATCACATAAAACACTCCATCTCTGTTATATTACATGCCACTTTTATTGACTTTAGATCATCCATATTAATTTTAGAATAGTATAGTTCCAGGTAGAAGAGACCCATGATCATCTAGTCCAACTTAAAGTATTCATCAACCTTATTTTGTTTGCTTGCTTCTGATAAATTGATTGATTTGGATTACTTTTATTGTAAACTTGATTCTTTTCCTGAAGAGGTGTTGAAAATTTAATTTTATAGTAAGAATTCAGGAATAATTCTCTAATAAGCACTAAAACTATTTAAAAACTGAAAATCATGATTGATGTGGTGTATATAAAATGGAAGAATGTTCAGGGCTTTCCTTAACAACCTTGTTTACCAATATAATGTCATTTACTGCAATGCAATATCAGATTGATAATTCCTATGAACTTCAGAAAAAGCAGGGGTGTATAACCCATCTGAGGTTTTTAAGAATCACAGAAATAGCCACATAGCATATAATTTTCAATTGCTTTTCTTTCCTCTTCCCATCTGACTCAGTTATTCTTGGGCCAAGTGCTGATTAACACGATTTCCAAAAGTACAATGTACAAAATTATAGCACTTTGCTAAAACAGTGATCAATGTGCTGAAGGAAACAAGCTGGCAGAAAGCAGTAATAGTGGGGATGAGAAAACATTTTGAAAATGGAACATGATTTGGATTTGCTGTCATTGACTTCAAACAGCTACCTAAACAATGTAAAATTGTGCTGTAGGGGTTGAGGCATCTGTCAAGTCCTGAAATTTTAAAATAGACAATCAAAAGAACTGAAAATAACAGAGGAGAGAAAAGAGAAGAGAAGGGGAAGACAAGCTGCTCCTTATAGGCAGGGCAGACTGCTTTCGTTGTGGAAATACAAAAAAGTGCAAACAATATAAAAGGAGTAATTAGTTTTGAAAAAGAATGGATATATCTTACTCCAGCTGGTACATCAGTAACAATGTTTATCATCTGGGTTTATCCTGGTAAGTACAAGAGCTTGAAAAGACAAGTTTTATAATTCAGTCCATGAACTCCATAGTTTTATGTATTCTTAAATCCTCCCAGTCCTTAGGTGACACTAAATAGTCTTGGGAACTATAAAGCAGCTGCTGGTTTGTTGTAGGTTTTTGGTAAGGCTTATGTGTCAATGGGGTTAGGGAGGGAGTGTGTCTATGTTTACCACATATCTGGGGCTAAACTCTAGTACCCAGTGGCTCTTCCCTAGCAGAAAAGGAGAATCAGGAAAAAGAGATAAGATCCAGCACACGCAGGAGGCTTTTCTAAGATTTCCCTCTCCTCAGCAAACTTCCTATGAGTATGATGCTCACAGTCTTGGATACATCTGTGAGCCAACTCAAGTTGGGAAAAGAGAAGAAGAAAGGAAAGGAGGGAGGGAGGCAGGCAGGAATGCAGGGAGGGAGGAAGGCAGGAGGGAAGGCAGGCAGGAAGGAAGGAAGGAGGGACTGGATAACATTTGCACATGGAACAACATGACTCTCTCTGAGATATTTTTGTAGTGTTTTTTTTCCAAAATGCTAGAGCTAACAAATAAATAGCAGAAATGAATCAAGGTCAATTGGAGCAGGATGTCAACTTGACAAACTATGTGTTTTAAACCACAATGCAGATGTCCTTAATTGTAATAAAATGAAATGAAAAACACTCCACTGGAACACACAAGAGCCAGATTGCAGAAGGCAGTCAGGTCACAGTATGTACTACCAGATTTTAAGGTGAATGGTAGCAATGAAATCACAAGGAGAAGAATATCCTGTTGCAGTTCAGCTTTTTATACTTTTTTAATTGGAGTGAAATTAAGGAACTTTTAGTATGTAATTTCTGTGGAAGAATTTAACATGAGTTAAACAGAGTTATCCTGGTATTTACAGTAATAGTAGCATACCTCACAGTAGTTGGAGTTTAAGAGGTATATTTTGGTGGTACATATGTGAAAGTCAAATGCTTAATGTGTTTGGAAAAGACCTTTAAGATTGTCAATTTGAACCATTATTTCAACTTGCAGAAGAAAGAAGAATCACAGAATGTTAGGGGCTGGAAGGGACCTCAAAAGATCATCTAGCCCAACTCCCCCTGCAGAGCAGGGTCACCTATACCAGATCACACAGGAATGCATCCAAGTGGGTTTTGAGTATCTCCAGAGAGGGAGACTCCACAACCCCCCTGAACAGCCTGTTGCAGTGTTTTGTCACCCTTTTGTCTACAATATATTTAGGACAGAACCATACTGATTGCACCTGGTAGATTTTGTTTGTGTGCTTGGTTTGGTTTGGTTTTGTTGGTTTGTTTTAAAATTACTCAAGTGTTCCTAGTGAAATTTCATTTGTGGAAACTAGGAACTTCTCATACATCCAATTCTGGGTTCATCCTAAAATCTCCTAGGGTTGCTTCCTGCAGGAGGTGTGGGATACACTTCTTGATCTCTGCCATCTCTGGTGAATAGCTAGCATTTATACTAGTATAAATTCCAATTAAGAGGATTTCTGTTTTAAATCATAAAAGCCAGCCAAAATTTAGTTCCCTGTGCTATCAATGCTATTTTTCTGTGGTGTCTACTAAAGCAGCTGGCATGTGGTGTTTTTTTTTTTCCACTGATTTCAGAGGAAATACTTCTGAAGAAAAATACAACTGAGATATGTATGGAATTCACATGCCACAACTTTTCACAAAACATAAGAAATACTGTGTAGCATGTGATTTTAATTTACTCATTCAAACAATTTAAAAAAAACCCAAACCACACCATTTTGAAGTTCAAAATTTTGTTAGAGTAGGTGGCATGGAACAAACAGACCAGATGAAATAAAATTCACAGTAAAATTCCCCTAAATTTTGGGGGGTGGGGGATGCCTGAAATAGCTCAATTGCAATAGTATGGAATCCCCTGTGTTTTTGTGAAATGTGTAGACTGGAGTTATTTTCCTGTTAAATCTACGCTATGAAGTTGTAATGGGTCCTTGGCATAAACTTCATCTTCTAAAATTTAAACTGAAAGTATTTCACTTGGCTCTTCATCATTCATACCACATGGAAAGTATTTTGAAATTTAGATATTCAGAATAATTGGTTAAACATAAATTATCTTAACCCTTCACTCCATTTTCACAGTTGGAAAGCCTCTTGTAACTCTTGTAACATACTTCTATGAAGAGGCAAGAATATTGGATAACTTACTAGAAGTGCATACTAGATTGTGAATATTGCCCTGCTTGTCTTGTTGTTGGTATGGGGGGATTTTTTTTGGTTGTTTGGGTTTTCTTCTTTTATTATTATTTGATATAAACCATTCAGACTTTGACCATGAAACAGCTATTATTTTCTGCTTGATTTCTGTACTATCAAAGATGATCCCCAAGGCCATTATAATAAAAAAGATAATCACATATTAAGTATTCAAAATACATTCATCCTTCAGACTGTGATTCATTTTGCCTCCCTGAGGCATCTGTTTCAGGGTGGGGTAACTTGTTGGCAGGCAAGTATCTTTCTTTCTATATGGGTGGATTTCAGACATTCATCTTTTATCAGATATCTCCTTTAGATAGTGATGTTATATAGTAAGACTCTTACTGTAAAATGTCAGAGTTTTAATTTCTAGGGGGGGTTGTTAAAGTGAATTATTGGTGTTTTTCAGGAGGTGAAAGGTTGTATTTCCTCAATAAGCACTGTTTTGGTGGGTGTTCAGAGTTGCATCCCATTATATTGTTCAAGGATTGAACAATATACTGCATTTCCCAGCTTCTAGTATCTTGTCATCCTCCTTATTTTCCGTCTTCGGAACGACTAAATATCATAATGTCATGGGCAAACAAATTATTTTGCTTTTTGAGTGGAGAAAAATAATCATGAAGCAGCTAATGGAAAGGTCTCCCCCATGAGGAGATTACAGTTTGAACTGAAATGTGACACAAAAAGAGGAGAAAATAAACAACAACAAAAAAAGAAGATAGAAGTGGGACTGTAATTTTTATAAATCATTATGCAATTAGATGTCAGATATGTATGCATTTTGGATTGCCAAGTGCATTAGATTTCCTTTAATGGAAGATTTTAGGAGAAAGGTTTTAGACGTAATTGGAAAGATGAGAGAAATAAGGTCTGTGAATAGGGATTCAGAAGACATTCCATGAATGTGAGACAGCTGGAAAGAGAACATGAACATAGAATGGTAGAAGGAAATTAAAACAGTGCTGAACTCATGTCCTTACCACATAGAGGAAGATGAGGTCAATGTTATAGGTTAAGGCTGAGTAATTTGGGTCACTGAATGCCAAGAACAAGGAATTTGAACTTGTCCTAACAGAAAGATACAGTTATGGATGATGTAATTGCAGCATTACACAAACTGTAGAGTTAGCCGTGTTTTATGCCATAAATTACATTATTATGTGCTGAATTTGTTGACTTAGGTCAAAGATGAAGGGAAACTATATGGCTCAGCTTTAATAAATGGGTTTTCATCAATATAAAAAAATCAATATGAGATAAAATTGTTGATGGTGATTGACACTTAGAAAATGTTGGGATCTTTAGATATTTTATTGCTTTTCTTTTCTTCATGATCTCAGTTTGCCAGTGAATATGAATCACTACTTCCTGCCTGATGTACAAAATGAATAGCTAAAAACTAAAACTGAGCTAGCCATTTCCCCCTGCATTTATTTTTCATTTGACCCAGTTTCTTAACACCATTTTCTTTTCTAAGTGAAAAAAACAAAACCAAAACCAACTCCACACCAGATTTTGCTGATAAATGAAAAGTTATTACGTTATTTTGACATGCTAATGAAGTTTCTGACTTCATCAGTACACTGGTTCTTAAGGATCAAACTTTCCACCTTGTAGTCCAATGTTTTTATCATGAAGTTGAGAGAAAAAAAATAAGTAAATTGTTTTACAGCAGTTGTATAAGGCTTATTGGTTTTCTTCATTTACATCTCAAGCTTAGCCTAAGGAGAAAAGTACAAAGTAAGATTTCTTTGCTCCTTAGTATTGTTTAGCAATACACATCAGTGTATTTTTTCAAACATAATTTATCTAATATAGGTGAAATGTTTCTTGTTATACTTTTAGAGCATTCCTACAACACTCTGCAAGTCATCTGTTTTACACATCTGAATGTCTGAATGCTTTTTACCACTGGTATTCAGTGCCTTGACAGCATATTGGATGCTGCTATTTTATGTCTGTGGGAGTGAGAAATGAAAATGCCAGTTTTATGACAACATGATGCATTGATTCTACTCACATGAATACCATTAATGTCATACCCTGCCTTCTTGTCTTGTGCTAAGTTTTCAGCAAAAACATAATAGCTTTATGGTGGAATCTAGGTAGGACCATAAAAATATCCATCTGACAAGATCCAGTTGCCCTGGTAACTAAAAGTTCTTGATCCTCTGTGTCCCAGAACAATTACTGAATCCTGGGTTACTTCCTCACATAAAATGGATGCACTACAGGGTGCAAAGTGCATCTCTCTGGCATTTGTTGTCCAACACTACATATCTGTGGCAGTAAAAGAAGTTGCACCCCCTCCTAGATCTCACATCTACATAGGAGACTATTGAATCATCTGAAAATAAACATCCTAGATAAACCAGTGCTAAATTTTCAGACTAGGGATATTTAAACCAATTTTCAATCAACTCTAGTTGAATATTTTCAATAATAAGAATAATAATGATGATTATGATAAAAAAAATCCAACTGTTGATTCAGTTGGATATGGTTGTGGATTGGACTGTAGATACGATTGTGATTTGCTGAATTTTTAGTCTTCTGTGAAAAAGTTTTTCATAAGAAGCTTCAGAATATTTTCATGAAATGTCTTTTGAATTCCTAATTTTAGCAGTCTCTCATCTTCTAGGGCCTCATCAGCATTTTAAAACATATAATTTTCTTCAAGCATAACAGAAATAACTAAAGCTGTGTCTAGTTGCATTTTGGTCCAGAACTTTCAATATGCACAAGAGCAATTGACCAAATATTGCCAGATCATCTAAATACTTAGGGAAATTGCAGACTAGTCTATCCTATAGCAATTTGTACTAATTCTCATTAACTTTTGATCTTCAGTGTTCAACCAGTTGCTTGGTGACAAAGTTGTTCCTACATTTCCCAGGGTCTTGCAGTGATAAGAGGTAATGAAGGAAGAAGATAGCATTCAATTGAAAAGTGGAAAGGTTTTAAGGGATTTCAGTACACAAGTTATCCATCCATTTTCAAGGACTGATTCTTGGTCTGATGAAAAAAAACCAAAACACTTCTAGGGTGTTTTGTAGTTTCTAATATATATATCCATTTATTTTGAAATCTGCTTTTGTAAAGATAACTTGTGGTTCCTGGTTGCTCTGCAGCTGAGCAATGAAGTGTGAACACAGTGAAACAACAGTGCTAATCTTCAGTTTGTATTGATTTCTAAGTTGCGAGTTCAGCATATTTATATGCAAGTAATTAGCTATCTATGCACACTTAAAAACATATATGTTTAAATTACATTTAATGGATTTTCTCTTACATCAATTTCTCAACACATTTCATCTGGTGTTACTTTTGGGCAAAGAAAGCAGTGAGAAAAAGTCATTACTGTATCCAAATGAAATATTAAGAGTGGAAAATTTCACAATACCTCAATGATCATATGAAACTGCATTTTGAAATAAGCAGAAATCATTTGGAGCCTGAATTACAGCTGTCCAGTTATTTCTTAGAAATTCCTCTTCTGAGAGATACTGTTACTTTTGAATAGGTCACTACAAGAAGTTGCATATGAATATCTGTATATATACACATCATTGAAACAAATCCATCTTTAATAATTGTCTGCTTGACACTACCAGATAATTTATGTGCAATTTTATATCTCTTGGGAGTTAATGGTCAACTTTCCTATGCACCATGCTTCACTTTATTTGAAAGGGTAGATTTTGCATTTTACCTCTTCATTCTGATTTCAAAAGTGGTAATTCTGAAATTTGCTTTCTAATTTAAACTGATAATATAAACAGAGACTATTATAGTCTCAAGGTACTTCATCATTTGTATATTCACATACTCTTGTGCTTAGTAAGTGTTTGCGCTGATGTTTGTCACTGTAGCTGCAGGTTGCAGTTTTCTTTGTGCCATACCATAGTGGTGAAAGGGTCTGTTCTCTTGAGACTGAAGTTGTCTACTGTGGAAGAATTTGCATATGATATAAGAGGACTAGACTCCTCTAATACATCAAAGAGGACCATTGCACTGAAGAATATCCCCTGTGCTGTAGCTCACAAGCTCCAAGATATTACAGTATGCAATACCATTGCAGTATACTCAAGTGTTCAATGCAATTTTGAAAGACAAAAAATGTTCGAAGAAGGAAGTATTTTTAGTCTAGTTCCCATTTAATTTTCAAATGAATGAAAGAAATTTGGTGGTTTAGGGCTTGTCTATAAGTCAAGCCTTCAGTTTCATATTTACTATGTGTTTGTTTATGATCTAAAGATAATTCATTGACGCTAGATCCAGACAAAAATTTAGGACCCCTCATTTAGGCAACCTAAATTTTTCAGCACACAGGATGAGACCAGAATTTTGAGATAGACATGAAGTCATCTTGTATGGTGGATGAGAGGACTTAGGGAAAACACTGCCGCAGCCTTGCCACTGGTAAACAAAAAAAAAAAAAAAGAGTAATATTGATAAGGCAGGGAAGAAAGTAAAGCTGTGTAACCTAGGTTTGGATACTTCGGACTTGGTGGGAGCAACCTGAAGTCCAGTTCCCTCTCTAAAAGTTGCTTCTGCACTGAACATGAAATAGTCACCACAAAATGAACAGTCTTCAGAGCAGCAATAGAACTGTGCCTTCCAGCTGAGCTCCTACTGGGTTACAGATATCTTCTTACTTTTTTCCATGCACATATTCTCTCTAGCCCTATAAATTTTCATGTTGTTGCATAAAGCTCATACTTTAAAATGCCTGTGAATAGTTTGTTTCTAATATTTGGCTGATCTTAGAGCTTGAGCTCTAGAAGCTGTGAAAGATTGGTTTCAATCTTGGCTGATACAATAGGTTATTATAATAAGGTGAGTGCAGTATCTTCCATCCCCTTGAAAGTAAGGAAACCTCTTATAGCTTGATTTTAAAGAAAGCAGTTGCTATTCCATATCAGCAGGAGCCCTATCCTTTCCTACATACTCTGATTATTCTGATTGTGAAATACAAAGCAGAGCTGTAATATAGATACTTCTTTCTCTGGCAAGTATTTGCTGCAGATGTAGATTTTCAATTTTTATTGCTTCTGCTTAAACAAGGATCACAGAAGAACACTCCACAGTGGAGTCCTGCAAAAAGATGCTGAAAAAACAAGGTCTCTAGAGGGAAAAATGGGTTTCCTAAGGATTTGTGAAGAAAGGTTCTTGGGAAAGATGGGTGTAGGAAATGTCATTTAGTTTTGATTGCCAGGAAAAGGGGAAAACTGGAGGAAAAAGGAGAGAGTGCATCCTTGCATTGCCTACACTCCTAATCGATTTCCTGAACTTTCCTTCTGCCAGTGTTGGGGGCCCTGGATAAGGGAAGCACAATTGTTGATGTGCTGAGCCACCTCCTCAAGTCCAAAAAGCTGTGAAAGCTGAGTGTTGTGAGAACTTGAGACATGCTCTCTTTTTTTTTGTGGAAGGAAGAAATCATATCTTAGACATTATATGGATCTTATGTACTAAAATATATGCAGCATAGATTGAATACAGAATGTCCTAATTTTGCTCACCATCATCTCATTAAATGTCTTCTGTTCTTCTTTTGAACACAGTCATTACAATTTTACATTTATCAAGAATGTTAAGAAAGGGGGTGATGTGCTTAGTTTGTGCCTTTTATGCCAGCAATGTTTCTATTTTGTGTTGAATCTTTTCATACTGTTGGAAGAAAACAAGTAACACTTTTATTTCCTGAATATCTATCTTCTTCACCCCCTCTGACCTTTTTGTTAGACAAAAAGTTCAGGTCTATAAGTGTGATATGAAGCATTTTGTGTCATTCTTTCTCTTTACCCTTGCTCTTTAGAGCATTCCAAAGAATCTTTATGGCATACCCTGTGATCATTATTAGTGTTAGAGGCCAGGCAGAGTGTTTTAATGCATCCAGGCTGACAGGTTAAGGTCACCTCACTGGAGATGTGATGTCTGACAGGTAAATCCTTCTGAGGTTGTAAATTGGAAAACAATCTGGTTTACAGCTGTAGCATGCCACCACCTAGCTTTACTGGTGTTCCAATTTTCTCCTTTAAAATGGGAGGTTTTCAAAAGTCCTAGGTAATACACAGGACATTTTATATTCAAATAATTATTTTTCTACCCACCAACTATCTGTTTTTTCATCTTGTGCTATCAGCTGCTCTTTAATCTTTTAATTTATTTGGCTGATTTTTTCAATAGTGAGTTCAGCTCACTCCCCCTTTAAAGATACTGCATCCAACACAGTGACCCCCACAGGAGTTATAAATTAATGACAAATTAACAATGATGTCTTAACGCTGCTTTTCTGAATTGCCTTTTTAGGAGTGAAAGAGGAATGTCCACAGGCTATTATGAAAGAAAATATTGTTGTCTAGACCGCTTCTATGGAAGTTCTTCACTAACACCTCCCTCAGCCTGCCCAGGTTGAACTAGTGTGGAGAATAAGGCATTTTGGAATTATAAAAAGACAAAAGCATTTGACTGATTCTTGTTGTGGTTTTGTTTGTTCATTGTTTTGGGGTTTTTTTATACAGTTCAGCTGTTGAATAGAACTTAAGGGAGCTGTCTCTGAGCTCTCCTTAACTGCTACAATATAGTGACAGTCTCCTCAGATCACCATTTATATCCTGTGACAGATCAGCATTTTTGTAGAATTATATCATCTTAATATTCAAATAACTTCAAGATGACCCAAAATTATGAAGATTGTAATCTCCTACTGCCTGCTTCTCATTATTTATTACTGTCTCAATTGAACATGACCATTACACATAGGGAAAAAAAAAATCACATGTGACAGGGAAATAGAATTATTTTCTTAAACGTAAACCAACCTCAAACTTTTGGCTAATTTGAGAAGGCTAAAATTTGAGGAATTATTTTTATTTCAATTCAATTTCCCAACAACTGTGTTGGAAATATTATGTTTCCAAATATTTTGTATTATATTGTGTTGTGTTATAAAGTAATGGTGAAGGTTTTTTTTTTCTTAACCCCAAGTAATTAAATGAAGATAGGGCTCACAAAATGAACTAGGCACATTTAATACAATGGCAGCTTAATCATATATAGCACTTCTATATTTAGGGCTTCTGGAGGATTTGCCTCTTTTCCTCTTGTCTGTTTTAATTGTTACATAACTTTTGTGGTTTGCCCTACAGACTTCATGGTCAGCAAGAGAGCAGGCAAATCCTTTCTTTGCTTCTTCACTTTTACAAGATTATGTAAACAGACTTTCAGAAAATACAACTCCTTTTCGATCTTCTCACTCCAAGGGTCTAACAGTTCAGCAGGTCAGTTCTGGGGAGAATATTTCAGGGATGACTAATAACTGGAAAAATAGGAGAGTTAGTATAGTGAGAACTTACATGAACCACTTCAGCGCATTGCTTAAGGAAAATCTCAACCTTTCTCCCCAGTCTTTAAAAATACACAGCATCTTAATCCTTTACTTTTGTGGCCTCTGCTGAAATGTGATCCTTGGGAAAAATAATAAGAATATGCTATAGCTGTAAATTGACTTTAGAAACTTAGAGTTACTTCAGTTGGCATTAGATGTAGAATTATTTTATTTGGTAAATGGAATCATCTATTTTTGTTGCTGTAGACTTTGGTTTCGCAAAAAATGACAGTTAGCTCTTTTCAAGAGTCCCTAAAAATCAACATGTCAGCCCTTGTTCACCTACTTGTGCTATCAAAAGGTGACAGGCTTCCAGTGCTCAGAAGTCGAAATGATGATTTTTATGTTTGCAGCCAAACTCCCTCTGCTGGGGAAGGGTCATCAGATGACAGCTTAACTCTATGGTTTTACCCCAGATTCAGGCTAAACATAGACAGCAATCATAATTAAAAAAAAAAACAAAAACCCAAACAAAAAAATCCAAACAAAACAAAAAAAAATGACCCACATCTCACTTGTAATCTTAACTAAGAATATAATAGTTACAGAGATACAGAGGATCTACTTGTTGTACTATCTATAGGGGACAACATATATGCAACAACATGTGACACCACACAATTGTACTAAGCTATGTAAAAGGCAAATGAAATCTCTAGACAGGACTTGGCCTTAGAAAGCCTGATCCATCTGGATACCTATGGTCTCCAACAACATTAGTCTGTATGGTCCATGCAAGAAATCTCTGAATGTTTTTATGTCTGCTGCACCTGAGCGAGACTAAGATTGTAATTATGTGTAAGGTGTTACTGGCTTTCAATGGCTGCAGTTCAATAAGCTCTAATGTCTTAGCCAGTAATGACATGAAATACTAGGGCTTCTTTTATTCCCTATTTCCAGCTTAAATTGTCACCAACCTGAATAGATATATCCTTCACTGATATATCAAGCATATTACTTGATATCATTAAATTAAACCAGCATTATGCTGGTTGTAGCTTGCCAGGCAAAATTTCTCATACATTGTCTAGTTTCATGTCGCCACTGTTACTGAAAATAACTGAAGATTTATTAAACAAACAAACAAAAAAATTAGGCTGGGATTTTTGTTCTGCTGGATTCCTTGAACTGTTCATTTTACCTGCCTACTTCGGCTTTTTAAGAGGAAACACAGCTATTGTATGTCCGTTAGATAGGAACAAACTTTGAAAGGAATACAGTTCAGCAATCTGCTATAAATACAGCTAGATAAACACTGTATTCCAACACTATTTTTTACTTAAAAAAAAAAGAAAAGAGAGAAGAAGAAACCACTTGATTAAGCTTATTTGGGGTTTACAGGCAGTTATGTCTTACAAGAATGACTGAAAAATGAGCATAAACCCCCGATCAGCTAAAGCAGGCTTTGCCCCCACCACAGGATGTCTGACATATTTAACTAAGATCTATAGAAGGTGGCCAACAGACATAAATATTGTATTTCCATTTTCTTAATATATTTAATGGGACGGAGTCTTCTCTGTCTGAGAGGTGAAACCTTCTACTATCTGACGGATTCAAACTTACTTCAGAGAGAGAGTGGTGGTGAATGGTGCCACATCCAGCTGGCGGCCAGTCACTAGTGGTGTGCCCCAAGGATCAGTGCTGGGGCTCATGCTCTTTAACATCTTTATTGATGATCTGGATGAGGGCATTGAGTCCATCATCAGTAAATTTGCGGACACCAAGCTGGGGGCAGGAGTTGATCTGCTGGAGGGTAGAGAGGCTCTGCAGAGGGACCTCAACAGGCTGAACAGATGGGCAGAATCCAATGGCATGAGATTTAACACATCCAAGTGCCGGGTTCTGCACATTGGCCACCGCAACCCCATGCAATGCTACAGGCTGGGGTCAGAGTGGCTGGAGAGCGGCCAGGCAGAGAGGGACCTAGGGGTACTGGTCAACGGTAGGCTGAACATGAGCCTGCAGTGTGCCCAAGCAGCCAAGAGGATCAATGGCATCCTGGCCTGTATCCAGAACAGTATGGCCAGCAGGAGCAGGGAGGTCATTCTCCCCCTATACGCTGCACTGGTTAGGCCACACCTTGAGTCCTGTGTCCAGTTCTGGGCCCCTCAGTTTAGGAAGGATGTTGACTTGCTGGAACGTGTCCAGAGAAGGGCAACAAAGTTGGTGAAGGGTTTGGAACACAAGCCCTATGAGGAGAGGCTGAGGGAGCGGTGACCTTACTACTCTCTACAACTACCTTAGGGGAGGTTGTAGACAGGCCCATTGGAATGGGCTGCCCGAGGAGGTGGTGTAGTCACCATCATTGGAGGTGTTCAGGAGGAGACTTGATAGGGTGCTTGGTGTCATGGTTTAGTTGTTTAGGTGGGTTGGATTGGTTGATGGATTAGATGCGATGATCTTGAAGGTCTCTTCCAACCTGGTCTATTCTGTTCTATTCTATTCTATTCTACTCTATCCTATCCTATCCTATCCTATCCTATCCTATCCTATCCTATCCTATCCTATCCTATCCTATCCTATCCTATTGTTGTATCTAATATTCTACTGATTGGCAATTTTCCCCAACACTAACTTAGATCCTCATATTCTCTTGCACATGGTCAGGTTTATTCTTACATTAAACATGTATTTATTGATGAAAGGCTTATATAGAAACATTGTCAAGCTTGTTGGTGTTTTTGTTTGGTTGTGGGTTTGTTTCACCACAGAATAAGAGCTCTACTGTAAGCATGTCAGGAAGTTGCCTCAATTTTAGTTCTAAACAGTTCAGAAACAAAGTTTCCATATTAGAACACACAAGATACTGTGTGAAAATTATCAGTTTGTACATACAGTGTGTTACTTTCCTAATCATTTTCTTCATTGTGGAAGTGCAGTACCTTCAGTATAGCATTCTTAACATCTCAACTTCATTTTTAAAAATTATCTTTTAGAGAACAGACTTGATAATTGGTGGTATTATTATTATTAATAATAATACTACTATTAAATGATATACTTTGTTTCTATCTGGAACAAATTTTTATCTATAAATAGGAAACTGAGCTTAGGTAACCAATATATTGCAGAAAAAAAAATAAATACTTGCTTTTTTCTCATAACTTCTTCCATTCCTTTAATAAATATGAATATATCATTTTCTATGTGATTTGGTCAAATGGTCTTTCAGGTTGTTTCTGTCCCATTATTTTGAAACAGCATTTTAAACCTCCCTTGCATGTTCAAATGAGTTTAATTTAGAGCAATGTGTACTCTTTGGATCAGTTGTTCTCGTTACAAAATGTGCAAAGCCCTTTTTCGTGATTGCTATTAGTTGCTGGAATGTAAACAAAGGTCCATATAGTTAATTAATAGGCATAATGTTAAAAATAAAGTGTATATCTGTTGCTATTTTCTGATGTGTTTTAGGTGTCCATATCTGCCCTTAAGTTTTGGAGTCAGGTGTCTATAAAAGGAATTATTCACAAACACACTTTTCAATTCAATATTAAATTATGTTTTTTTAGAGTAGTTTCTAAAACTGAATGAGAAGTTTCTTTTAGAATTAACCTGAGCTCAGAATATTTACTGTGTATCGTTTTTTAATGGCAGATGATGAGAGAACTCATGTGTCTTTAACAAAAGCAAATTGTTTACTCATTCAAGATTCTGTTCAGGGCTCTGTATTTGAATGAATTCCAAATCAGCGGTTCTACTGAGCTGCATGGCAATCGATTGCCTTTTATGTTAGATGAATGGTCATGTTCAACCTTCCCCTTCTCCCCATCTTTTTTTTTTTTTTTTTCCCTTTCTGGCCCCTTGCCTTAGATGCCATCACCCAAAGCTGTTAGTCCCAAACGAGATTCTGTTTAGTGGCTATCAGCCACTTCCAGCTTTTCACTGCATATAAATGACTGCATTAAGAATTGGAGATGTGATGTTATAAATGGATCTGTGAAAGAGGGGGGCTGCAGGGGAGGGGAAGTCCAAATGCATAGAGGAATAATTTAAAATGGGGCACATGAAAGGATGATTAGCAGAACTTTTTTCTACTTACAATCATAGAAATGTTACTAACTGGGTAACAGGTTTTTATTCTTTGCTTGATTGTGGTATGTTTAGCATCCAGATTAGGGAGATGTCCTCCCTTTAGAATTGCATACCTTTCCTCTTACTATGAGCCTGTTTAACTGCATTGAACAAAGCTTATAGCAGTTCCATCGTGCATGTGTTGGACAGCAAGTACATAGCTAATGTTTCAATGTATTTTATGGTTGTTTTAGGAGACAGACTATGTGTCTTTCACCTAATGTCAAGAGTCCTTATTTTTCCATGTTTGCCAGTTATTAGAATCCATTCAGGGCTCCTATCAGCCCTGCAGGAAGACAGTGAAATCCTCTAAAGTGTTTGCTCTGTGGCCAAACACTGTCATTCAAAAAGGACTGTAAGGATGTGCATAAGGCAGCCACAAATGGGAAACGGTGGCTGTGTAACCTCCACTTGAAGGAACATTGCAAAGCGTAATATAAATATCACCTTTGTGTTATCTGACAACATGATAACTTGGCATTAACATCACCGTTTCTACAGTTGTCCTGATTGTTGCCCCCTCTTCTGTATGGAGATTGGTTATGTTAATAGCAAAATGTTCTGTATAGCAATGGAGACACCATGTATCTTCTTGTGACTTTTCAGGAGTTTTAATTATAACAAGAACTGTGCAAGACAATGATTCTTGCAAATTACATTTACTTCATATTGGCACACAAGATCTTCATTCTTGAGCACAGCATTCGAAGATGTGCCTCTAGATGTGCCTCTATGATGAATGTTTACATTTTTCTGAGGAAAAAAGTGAATACTAAGATTAATTGTCTTTTAAGAGTTGTTTCGACATAACCACTAGTTTTGGTTTATGATAGTTAAGGATCTGTTTATCTGAAAATAAATAGAGAGCTATTAGTGACACTTTTGTATAACTCACAATAACTACTCTGTTACTTGACAGTTCACTATTTCTTCTTTCTGCTGCCAGGCTAAGATCTCTTTTCTTCACTGCCTGAACATGAGTGGTTCTCAAATAGGTACCTACCCCTATAAGTAAAATCAGCAACACATTCTACTCTTTAAATTCTGAAAATCTCTTCCCTGGACTAAGCTAAGCACTTTAGATTTCAGAATACTGGAATTGTCTACAGTCCTGGCCTAGGGTTTCCACTGATGATTTAACTAACCTTCTCCTCCTTCGTCCTTTCTCCCTTACAAAAATCTCCCACTCTTCTCTTTCTTGTGTGTTTCCTCTGTTTGATCTTTTCACCCCCAACCCTCTTTTTACTCTGTCGTTGATATTCTCACTCCACAATAAAGGAATGACAGCCTCCTTCCTGTGTGTCAAGTGCTGTCTTTTTAAACTCACTTTATCACTTCACTTCTTTCTTACTGTAATGGACTTACACTGTCTGCCTGACCCAACTCATACCTCATTATTCCTTAGGCAATTGCAGTCACCTCAGTCCCAAGTGTTTTAAAATAAGTGCATTAGAGATCATTAAACTGGTTTTAAATAGTGATTTACAAGCACAGAGAGAGACATAAATAAGTTTAAAGAGCCTTACATTGTCTTTAAGAATGGAACTAGATTTACTGGTGGGATGAGAGCTTAGGTGTTAGTGTCTACATCAGCATTACCTAGTTTAGCATGTACTTGGTACATTACTTGGGATTAGCTATCCAGCTTTCCTCTTCCTCTTGTAGATCATGCTTGATTTGGCCGTAAATGACTTCCAGCTGACAGTAAATCTGTATTCATTAGGACAAAATACTTACTACTGTAAAATGTGAGCTCCCTTGTTACAGCAGGTTCTACAACTCTGCTATACACACAAGTCAAGTTTTCATTCCAACTCTTGCTAGACTTGAAGTTACTGTTAAGGCTGTAACTTGACATGCCAGCAGAGGCAAATCCAGAACTTGATATGTTTATGGTAGCTAACATATAACAGAGGAAAAAACATGAATTATAGATACATAGTTATTTTTGTAATGCACAACTAGTCTGGAACAGATAATTTATTTGTGAGCTTTGCAAAATGCCTGACAGAATAATGCCTAACAGAAACTGAAATTTACTACTAACACAGCATTTCTTTTTTGGTTTCATTGATTTTTCCTCTTCAGGCAAACTTGCAGTTGTCTCTTTTTGGGTCAGTGTTGTACTGTGTTTATAATAATTCTTTACCATATTTTTTATTGTATTCTGTTGATCAGAGGTCAAGTCTCATGTGATTAATATAAGCCACAAACATCTGAAATCAGATGCTTTTTTTTTTGCAAATGTTCTTACTTCACTTAGAATTTATGTTAATTTTGCTGCTTCAATGTCAATATACTTTTCAGACAAGTTTTAAAATCTTTAAAGGCCAAGACAAGAAATTCTCACTAAATTAGTATGCTAATCATATGAATGAGATGAATACAAAAAGCATAAAGCACATACCATCTGAGATAACTGATGAGCTAGAAAACACTGTGATATCTTCTGTGTATGTCTATGGATATCGGTGTGTATATGTGTTTTGCAACCACACAGAGCAGTGTATGTGTAAGTATGTGGCTGCTATTTACCTAGTAGTTCAGGGTAGCACCAAAGGACCATATACTTCTGTTGAAAAATAAATATTTAAATTTAAAAACAAACACAAGACCAAGAACAGCAACAACAGCAAAAATCACATTGTCCCTTTACAATCTCATGGTTGCTTTTAAGCCATTGCAAAGAACTTTGACATGCGCTGTCACGGGCTGTTATATAAATCTTTCTCTTAAATATAATTATGTGATTATTCGTGTTAAACATAATAATGAAACTACTTTGTGGGTTCTGATTTTTAAATGCTCTTGATCTTTCCCACATAAATGAGTAGGTAATGGAGGGCACTACTTTAGGAATTATTCATTGAAAAACAATTCTTGCTATGAGCCACTGATGTCCAACACATTTGTTTTGAATTAGTCAAGCTGAAAATAAAATCAGATAACCATATAAAATACTAGTAACACCTGTATTTTTAAATTGATTTTTGACAAGCATATGAATGATTTCAATCACTTCAGTTGAATGCTGTTGAGATTTCACCAGAATAAATTTGGTGCTTTGCTTGATAATACATATTCAAAGGTTATTGAAAACACTTCATATTGTTTACGCATTTAGAATGGGGCTTAATCTTCTAAATAATTTCTATGATTAACTTCTGAAAAACCTTTCAAGTAGGAGACTCAGGAGACAAGCCCACAAAAGTTGTACTCTGTCAAATGTAACCTGTACAGCACTGCAAAGGATTTTGTATTTTGAATCATTATCATGAAACCCACTGTCAAGTGAACAAGAAAGAGGATTTTCACATATAAGTTTGATATTAAAGAAAGTTAAAACATCCAATCTTGCTACAGTTTGCATTTCCCAAAAGGCCCCCAAAGCCAGGTTGGTTCTGATAGAATTGTTTTCTATGCAAGGGGTTTGGCAAAATACCTTTCCTGTCTTCTGATAGTCAGTTTCTCTCACTCCTGTAAAGCAGAATATAATGACTTAACATTTTCCAGTTACTGCTTATATAGTCAATGTTATGTTCTTAGAGACCCCCTTTTATATGCACAAACCACACCTGAAGGGAGTCTTTTATTTATGCCAAACAATTGCAAATTAATATTATTAATTTGATTTGAAAGCTACGAAGCCACTGTTTGAGTCCTCAACTATTTCTTTTACTGAAGTTAATGTAATTTATTTTTTGGTATAATATTTTGACCCACCTATACATAATTTTTATTTATTGCATAATAGCTAGATAAAATACATGTATTTTGGACATTTCAGAATGAAATAATTGAGGATTTTTTATATTCTTTCCCTTGACATTTACTAAACAAATTAAAGGAAAAACAAACTAACCAAACACACACATACACACAAATGTTTCATCTGCAATTATTTGTTAGCTTGTGTGGATTAAATGTATTTATTTTCATTTGAACAAGGAAAACATCAGAAAGTTTGGTTTGTTTTGGTTTTTAATGTTGTTTGGCTGCAGTCTTCGCTTTGCTTTGCTGTTAGGGAGATAAGCCATTCCTGAAAATGAAATTCAAGTTTGGCAAACAGATAGACAATGGAAGTGGCAGGGCCAATCTCAACTATTCCAAGACTTAGAGTAATCGTGAAAACTCATCTTTATAAACAGCTACTAGGGGAAAATCTTCCTGTGCTGCTGCAACAGAAACTTTAGCTGTTTTTATTGGTCATAGGAGAAAAAGAAAGATATATGTTCTCTATCAAAGAGCTTCTGAAAATCAAAATCATCTATAATAGACTTTTTTTTTTTGGCTAGTTGGTTGGGGTTTTTTGGTTTTGTTTTGTTAAGTTAAATCAGTGTGAGTGCACTCATTCTGATTGATAGGTGTTCTGGGTTAACACAGCCTGCTCTCCCCCAACACAGAAGTGAGGGAAAATAACAAAAAAACCCTCTAAATTCTGGGCTGAAATCAGGAATAATGGAAAATGAGATAATACATTGAACCTTAGCCTACTTGCACTAAAAAGTGCAGCAAAATGCAGAAGCAGCGGCAGAATCCAGTGAGCTACCCTCCACCCCATCCCCAACCTGCAGCCAGCCCAGAGGAAAAGCCCAACACCCCAAAACAGAAATCTGGAAGCAGCAACTAGAACAGGAAGCCTCTCATGTTATAATCTGAACTTCAAGCCCCGTAATACTTTGCTTCAACCAGCACTTTCATTTTGAAGCAGGCATGACAGCAGCATGGGATTGAGTGTCAGCAGCAGATTCAACTCAATCCATGAGAACAGAGAATTTTTCTGATTGTGTTTTTCATGGACGAAATGACCTAAGTGTTACTTCGTGTATTTCCAACCAGCTGTGCCCACTGCATATTTGCAGTTTGTGCTTCAAGAAGGATGGATGAATTGTTATGGGGTGATAATCAGGGTAGTCCAAAAAAATCAAGTGATTGTCCTTTCTGGGGTATTTCAGCTAAGTTTCCTCCTGACTGAAAGACAGTCACATCTTTTATTCTCTAATTACCTCTACAGTTCTTGAAGGTATGTGTGTGCATATATTTGGTTTATTTATTGCTGCTTGTATATGGGAAGTCTTTGAAAATTGCTGTCACAAAGCTCTTGGTTGAACAGCGTTGAGGAAAGATTGTAGTCTTGAGGATTTACTGCTTAATTTGAAGCTCCAGCTGTGCAGGGAGAGTCAGCTTTTCTTGATCTTGTTTTGGTGATAAATCAAGAGGCAGAGGTGGCTAGTATTCAGTGCATTCCATGTGGGGAATGACTGGGATCTCTTGTGTCTTCTCATTAAAAATTCCACAGAATCCATTTTAAACTAACAGAACACATCCCTTCAGCTATGATACTCCTACTCTTATCAGGACCTTCTGCTGTGATTTAAAGCACCATATGTTCTGATATGCTGCTTCTGAAATTTCCCCAAATTATCCAAGATCAAAAACAGGATTTAAAAGCAACTAGATCCTGTTAAGTTTCCTCCAAATCCAAGGAGCTCTATAAAGTAATGAAGTACTTGACATCCTCATTGATATTTACACCCCTGTACAGTCCAGGTTGGCATCACATTAGTCATTAACACAGTAAGGGAATCATTATGTGTTTACTACTTGAAACAACTGAAATTAAGATGGGCAAATTCATCCACCTCAGCCAGATAACAGAATGAGCGAATGAATACTATTCTGCTGTAGAGCACATAGGAAGCTGATGCTTTAGTGGTGCTCTACTTAACTCCATTCATTGTAGGGTTTTATGTTTAGAATCACTTTATTCTGTAGTTTCTGCATCATAAAACTTCTTTAATTTGATGTAAACAATAGTTTAATGTTCCCCTAATTACCTCTTATTTTAGCTCAAGCCCTGGACATGTAAGTGGAAACACTGCATTTCCAGAAGCCAGCAGCAACAGTGGGGGAGGCTTTTTAATGAGACAATTTAAGCTTGACTATTTAGAGTACATTAATTAAATAATTTCTACTTCTCCCTCTAGACTGACTCTGAAGTTAAGAGTGATCTGGTGAGATAATTTTGTAATTAGTAGCAACAACTTCAAGCATTTTAAATTAACTCAGCAATGGAAAAAAAATATAAATAAAATAGTTCATCCTTTGGCCTCTCTTCACTTGCACCGGTTTTATTTTGGCACAGATATTTCATTGTTCATTTGCTTCTTGAAATAGCCTCATAATTATGTGTTGATAATATCAGACAGTATTAACACTATTCTGACTTTTTTAAATTGATGATTTTTCTTGCTTTAGACACTTTATTGTTTAGCTATCGTGGCATTTGTTGTATTTTATTAGCACAGAAGGTTCATTGTTGCTAATAGGAAGCAGGGAGCTTTTTATCCTTCACACTAAAGCTGAATGTTGGCCTGGAGAAATTGCACATTCTAACAGAAAGAAATAATTAAAAAGGACAAATAGAATCAGTAGCTATCTTGTGCCTTTTGTATTATCTTGTTACTTAGTGAATTGGAATGCTTAATTTTTTTGCTGTAGAATTTCTTCCACTAACTCAGAATTTGAGTCTCAGCATGATGAAAGTAATCCACAGGATGTATGTAGTACAACAATGTATGTGGTATGGTCGATCCCTGTTCAAATTAAGAAGTGTATCTTTACTTTAGGAAAGCTCAACATGCAAAGCTTTCCTTGACAAAGTTTTGAGAAAAACTCCATTCTTCTGTAAATTCAGTCAGAATTCCTAGTGCAGTAACTGACAGGACTGGCTTATAGATCTTCTCCTCACTGCAAATCTAGTGCTTATTAATCTGCTGTGTTGATTTCTGAATTATGTAACATGAATTGCAGAATTGTTGACATCCTAAACTCACTTAGTTTTCACACTGCGTATTTTAAATCATTGTTTTAAAAATATTATATTCTGAAAGATTAACAGTACCCCCATGAAAAAATGAAGTAATTTTTAAAAAAGACTTCAAACACTTTATTTACATCCTGCCATGTCTCCTTTCCTTAATCCTGATTCTCTGAGTGTAAGGAAATTTGAAACAGAGCGGTAAGTGACTTGTTGAAGTTCATAAAAAGAGCTGATTGCAAAATCAAGATATAAATCTGAGGCCTGCTTCTAAGTCTTGGCCCTCAAGTATTAAATGACACATAGCACACAACACTGAATGTGTTATCTCAGAATGTGAGGTCCTCGCCAAAGAAGGGATGTGACCACTCTAGAGAACACGGTGTTTAACTTTTATTTCCCATAAGGAAACTTGCTGAAATCATAAAGGCACAGTTCAGTCAGATATTGGTCAAAACTTTTCAGAGTATTTCATCTCATACGTGTGTGACCATGCAGTTACCTGGCAGCATTGAATACTCCTAAACAATAGTCCAGCATAGAAATGACTGTCATTTAGATAGTCCAACCTTTACACTATCACCCACAGTACATAAAAAAGCATATCATGGAATTAAATATTGTCTTTTTCATTAAACCTTTATCACTTTACTATACCATGACTGTCAAAACATGCAATTGCCAGGTTTAAAAGAATGTCCCCAAGGTGCTTGCTCTGCTTTTTTTGAATAAAAAGCAGCACAAGCCTGTTTGCAATAGTGACATCTAGTGACATCCTCTTGTATTTATATAATCTTCTTCACCAGCATTAACTTGTTGCAGTGTTGTACCCACTCACAGACAGATTTGCTGGTGAACTGGCAAATATGTCCTTTTGCTTCCCAAAAGGCAATAAAAGAGGCAGGAATTGTTTCTCTAGAACAGCAAATAGCTTAAAGAGTGAAATATTTAATCCTGTTGAATATGAGACAATTTTCTAGCCTTGTGAATCAAGTTATATTTAACACTCGCGCTAAAATGAGCAGAAGAACAATTTCAGTGTTTTACCTGTTACTGAATTCTCTTAATTAGGGTGACAATATGAATACAGCGTATGCCTAGAGACATAAAAAATAAAATTGAAAAAAAATAGTGTTTTATTTATTTTATTTTAAAGACATAATTTCAAATGTCCCAAAGCTGTACCTTAATGATGAGGTGTGGGCTTCATGCCTCACTGTTAGAGTTATTTTTTGCTAAATGAAATGGGGTTTGTGCTTTGCTTTTCAAATTATGCCACAGTGTATTAGTGGATGCATTAATTATCTCACCAGTCCACTTTTTTTTCTTCATCTGTATAATTTTGCCTTCAATATTTGTACATACTGCATAGCATCTACTTATCTTTTCAGGTCATGATAGTATATAGGAATGCAATCAATTAAGAAAATAACTGCAACACAAATTTCTACTTGATTTATAATAAACATCATTACGATATTTAAATGTAAGCTGTAGTCATTTACATGACACGAAACTAGACTTTGACCGCTGTAGTGTACAGCTTTTCATTTCATACTATGATGATCTGATATTCCTTCTAAGTATGTCAACATTCACAAAAGTGCAGCATACCTTGACATTCTCAAACTACTACATCTGGTTCTTTGACACCCTTCATTGTGTCACTCAACTTAGGTTAGGAGCTGGCTGGAGGGCCGAGCCCAGAGAGTGGTGGTGAATGGTGCCACATCCAGCTGGCAGCCAGTCACTAGTGGTGTCCCCCAGGGATCAGTGCTGGGCCCAATCCTATTCAATATATTTATTGATGATCTAGATGAGGGGATTGAGTCCATCATCAGTAAATTTGCAGATGACACTAAGTTGGGGGCAGGTGTTGATCTGTTAGAGGGTAGGAGAGCTCTGCAGAGGGACCTTGACAGGCTGGACAGATGGGCAGAGTCCAACATTAAATGCAGTCTGGCATATAACAAGTCCAGGTGGCGGGTGCTGCACTTTGGCCACAACAACCCCACACAGCGCAACAGCCTGGGGTCAGAGTGTCTGGAGAGCAGCCAGGCAGAAAGGGACCTGGGGGTACTGATTGACAGCCAGCTGAACATGAGCCAGCAATGTACCCAGGTGGCCAAGAAGGCAAATGGCATCCTGGTCTGCATCAGAAATAGTGTGGCCAGCAGGAGCAGGGAAGTCATTGTGCCCCTGTACTCAGCACTGGTTAGGCCACACCTTGAGTCCTGTGTCCAGTTCTGGGACCCTCAATTTAAGAAGGATATTGAGACACTGGAACATGTCCAGAGAAGGGCAACGAGGCTGGTGGGAGGTCTTGAGCATAAGCCCTACAAGGAGAAGATGAGGGAGCTGGGGTTGTTTAGCCTGGAGAAGAGGAGGCTCAGGGGAGACCTTATTGCTCTCTACAACTACCTGAAAGGAGGTTGTAGACAGGTGGGGTGTTGCTCTCTTCTCCCAGGCAACCAGCATTAGAACAAGGGGACATAGCCTCAAGCTGCACCAGGGGAAGTTTAGGCTCGAGGTGAGGAGGAAGTTCTTCACAGAGTGATTTGCCATTGGAATGGGCTGCCCAGGGAGGTGGTGGAGTCACTGTCCCTGGAGGTGTTCAAAAGAGGATTGGACATGGCACTTGAAGCCATGGTTTAGTTAGTCATGAGGTATTGGGTGATGAGTTGGACTTGATGATCTCTGAGGTCTTCTCTAGTCTTATTGATACTATTCTATAATTCTATTCAGTATCATGTTGCTGCATGTTCAGTGGCATTAACAAAAGGTGCCCTGAAAGGCTATTATGTCAGTCTCTTTTCTGACAATATTAAAAGAGCTTCTATGTAGCACACCTGCATCAGAAGTTATGCCACTGAGCAATATTTGTTATATTTCTATAAAATTGCAATTTCTCTGTTGATGCAAGCAATTATTTTAATTAAGATTGTGTTTTAATTATGGAAAAACTAGTAACAGTTGTAAATCAACAGATTTTTTTCCTAATGGTATCTAATTGATTTTTTCATAGTTTAGATTAACTGAGCTTGTCATTTAAAAATCCATAGATCTTTGTCCTAAAATTGTCATAAGAAAACAACCACACTTTCCCAGAATCAGATCTAAGGAAATGTTCTAGGGAAAGAATTGAATCTGCATGTCTTTAAAAAAAAAGCCATGTTTTGTCATAGTTGTTTCTTCGGCCTTTTGAAATCTCTGTAAAATGAACTTGAATTAACTCACAGCGCTACAAGCCATTGCATCTTGGTAGGTACCTTTTGCTTACTGTCTGAAGTCATCAGAGACATAGTGAAGAAATTGAGCATTCTTTGGTTTAATTATAAGAAACAAAAATGTATAATAAGAATTCAGGCCTTACTATTGGTCTTATTATTGGTCATAGTATTTTTGTATCACACTCCAGGAAAATGTTGTTAACTTGTCATGCTGGTGATAGTCACCAAAGCTTTCATTTCCATTTTCATTTAATTTTACATTGGCACATGCAAATACAAACTTCAGATGTGTTTGCAATTATTACTATCAGAAGGGTTCCCTCCATCAGCCATATGAGTGGATGGTTAATTTAGCTAATTACAGCTCATCATTCACGACTCAAAGAGTGAATGTGTAATACATTCAGAAAACTGTGATCAATCCAAAGAGTGATTTTAAAGTTTAAGCATTTACTTGTTTTGATATATATGAACAATCAATTAGCAGCTGGGGAAGCAAACAATGTAAGCTGAGTAATTAGTTTCAGATGAGTTTTTTGCTTGATTCTAGCCATTTTTACTACATTTTCAATTTTTTTTTTTCAAATAACCATTTTTTTAAAGTGTCTGCATAATCAGTACACTTTTACATCCATGATGTTAATTTGAACCTCCCCCCAAAAAAAAGTAATAAAAAAGCACATTCAAATGTACCAAATAATGAAAAATTGTATTTATTAAAAAGTAAGCTAAACTGGGGCATAGATTTAGTGAGTTCATAATTATATGATTCCACAGTCATGTCTTAATGGGCACTATATGAGTTGTCTCATTACAGCTGGAGGCAACAGGAACTGCAGAAACTTAGTTTGATATGGAAGTCAAACTAAAGATATGATGGTTCCCAAATGTATACAGATACAAATATATAAACATAAGGTGCATCAGATTCTGCACATGAAATTAGAATAGGTACATACTGACCATGGTTATCAGTTCTGTAGATACACTGCCTATATATTCATCCAGATGACTTGATCTGCAGTGATTTTAATGATCTGCAGACTCATTAAAAGAGAGTATTCTCTCAATCTTCTTTCCTTTAAAAACTCATCTACAAGATAATCAGAGAAGTGAGACTGAAACTGTGGCATGAGAGTTCAGAAATATTTTTAATGTTAATGGCTGAAGGAATAACATTTATTACACTAAATACAATATGCATTATGTTAGATACAAGTATACCATACTTTCACAGGAATAGAAAAGAAACATGAATTACATTTTCAGATTTTTTTAAAACTTTTAGAACTAATTAAGTTTTGCTACCCTAATTAAAAATAATAAAAGAAAAGCTAAATGCAAGTATTCTTTGTCCCGTGGAATCTTTCTGTAAACCTTCCTATTATTGAGGTTAATGGAAACTGCTACCTTGAAAACTTGATCAGTCCCTTGAAGTGATATAAGTTGAAATAGAGCCCAAGGGAAACAGAAGTCACAGAGTAAAGCATCATAAAGCTGTGTGAAAATGTAGACAATATAGAAGACTCATTACTACAGAAAAAATGAAACTAATTCCTAGAGGACTTTATATAAGAGTTTTGAGCAATTGCTGTAGAAATTTCTTCTGTATAACAAGATGTTTTGACTTTTATATTAATGAAGGACATTAAGGAGATTCTAATTATGCTGTCTGATCTGAAAAAAATAATCTAAGATTTAAAAATCTAAGATGTTTGAAGTAAGCATGACTGTAACCTTTAGTCACTCAGACAAGATGGTTGCTAAACTTTTCTGTTAAGAGCTATGAATGCTGCTGCATTTCATTATTTAGGCTATGAAATGCTATATGCATTCAATTTATTTATTTATTATGCTATATGCATTCAATTTATTTTTAAAGGGCTATTTGAATAGTGAGGTTCTTTGGGTAAGGGTATGCCACCAATATTCACCACAGTTTGGTCAGCTCTTTGACCAGTCACAAATTCTACTGGGCTAAACTGAATCCCTTTCTGTTCCACTGACATGATCACCACTGACTATTATTCAGACTGTATATCTAAGTATCATAACCACAAAGTGAATTGTGCCTACGACTCCCTTACCAACATGATCTTTTATGTTCCTTTTCCTTCAGAATATTCCTTGTCAGTCAACCTGCTGTGATAGTGTAATTTCTTACTGGTAATGCAGATATGGACTAAAATTTGGAGTTTGTTTTGTGGGTTTGTTTGTTTATTTGTTTAGGGTTTTTATGTTTGTTTGTTTGTTTGTTTCACAAGAGAATGCATTATACAGAGTACTTAGAGTATGCAAGCAAAAGTATTTTAAAGACACTTGTGTGAGCTTAGTAACTTACACACACGAACATCTTTATCAAATTCAACTATCAGATTTAGCCGAGACTTCTGAGGGGAGTATTCTAGGCAAAGAAGTAAGTATAATTCTAACTTTATTTTCTTAAGAAATCAATGTAAACATTGTTCTCATTTCTTTGCTTTCCTCCTCTATTAACCCCACTTTCCATTTCTGCCTGACAAGTAAGTATTATATATTTGTGCATGTTGTTATCATAAAAACATAAAATCATAGACTAGTTTGAGATGGAAGGGACCTTAAGCATCATCTAACTCCAACCTCCCAGCCATGGTTTATGATGTTATTTTGCTAAAACATTTATAATTTGTAACCATTCCTATTCAGCATTTGGTCTTGGGGGAAAAAAATGGAGTATCTATTCACCTTGCTGAAAATATTTGTTACATTTTTGCTTTGTAAATTTTTCCTAATTCCTTTTAAAATATTTTTCTAAACCAGGGACAGCTCTGCCTGCCTAGAAATACGTGAAGATCTTGAAATATGCCATTAGATAGGATGCAATAATCTATTATTACATTTGGTGGTTCATTTTTTACTTATGTCAGGTATCATTCAACAGAATCTTAGGCCTGTTTTCTCATTAATAAAATCAAAGCAATTGTCTCTAGCCTGGCCATAAGGAGCATAACTCAGAGCAGCAGGGTTAAAACTGTTTAACATGTTATCCCTAGCCAGGAGGTACCAGCAACAATATTTGTTGGACTTTATAAAATACTGTTTTCTCCATGTTCACTTTTTCCAGCATTTCTCTCTCCTTTGATACTACAGAATTATTTTTTTTTATTCTTATTGGCTATGCAGATCACTTCTGTATATTTATTTCAATTCTACATCAATAATATATGAATGACTACATTTTTATTACAACTTAATCTCATGAATGCCCTATCAAAAGGCTTGATACTAAATCAGTTCTGGTATTTGTCTATATATTTCATCTAGGCAATTTATCATGTTGTATGCTCAATTTCCCAATTAATTAGAGCTTCTTCTGAGTAAAAGGGCTATACCTATGATTCAATTGCTTATGCCAAATAGCAAACCCCCTAATTAGCTAGGCCTCTCATGAGCCTAATTTTCTGTACTTGTATATCTGCAAAGTTAAGTATTCAGTGAGGTCAACAGTACAATTTCAGCTTGCCATTTAATATCTGTTTTGAAAAACATTGCAAAGGGCCTTTTTCAAGGCATCAATAAACAATGGCTAAAGAAGGATCAGAATTGTTTAATCACTGTGTGGGAACAATTCACCAGTCAATTATTTCACATGCCATTTTAATTTCTTTTTTGAGAATTTAAGTCACATTGCAAGTTTGTCAGGGTTCTGAAGCCACAATTCAGTCATACTGTCTTTGCCCAGCTTCACCTGGGGACTGTCCCCAGCACAGCCTATGGGGCCATCAGTTCTGGGGCCATCTGTTCTGGAACCATCAGTTTCTGCCCAAGCTACATTTTAGGTGTGCTAGTCTCCAGCCCTTTCTCTGACCCACCTCCTACATGGCCCTAGAACTGGTGTTACTTGAAGTCTGTCTCCTGGACTGGTCTTTCAGAAAGAAAGTGCAGCTTTTCTCCAGCCCTGCCTCTAGCCCTGACTCATTAATGGGCTTGGGATCCATGGTGTAGCCTTGTCTTCAGCTCTGCTTTTGGCCCATCTTTTGCTCCTGGTTGGACTGCCTGGGCCTGATTCATTTTTTTATGTCTGGGCCGGTCAAATGACTCAGTAGACCATGCCCCAGGCTCAGCTCACAACATGTAGTTCCTGCAGGACTGCTTCCCATCACTCCAGGCTCTGTGGGTTCTGAGGTTGCCCTGATTATCAAACTATCTGGTCTATATCAATTATTTTAACTACTTAAAAAATAGTCAGGGGGATAAGTCTCAGAATCTTCCAGTGTGTACCCTTAGATCTATAGCAGTCCAGAGCCATCCACTCCTAGTGCAACATGTATCTTCCAGGGTGCAAAAGTCTCTACATCATGTGCCAATGATGCGTTTACACCTTCACACATGATGTTCTTCAAAAACTGTATTCCATTGCTAACTTACTGTTTAAGATGTTTTTCCAATTTGTTTGGCTGCCCACATAAGTACCCAAAGTCTTCACAAATATAGATAACTTGAAGAATCTTCCCTGCACTAAAGTGGAATCTTTACTGTAAGAGAACATCACCACAAATAACTGAGCATAGTTAGTATACCCTCTTATCTCATTGGCTTTCAATGAGAGCACAGTTAGTCCCTTTCTTCATCATGACTGATCAGAACACAATTTTCAGGTGACCCAAATCTGTGTAGAAACTGGATATACCAGATGATCCATTCACCAGCAACTAAAGACAGAGTGCCTTGTCAACTAGCACAAAATACGTGTGATATTGTCCTTAGTCTATCTCTTGGTAAGTACCATATACACATCAGAAACTAAATTTAGAAATGGCTGGATTGTTTCCAAATTCATTAGTTTCAATATCAACCAAATCTTGCATCCATGCAAGAAGCTGTCATGTTGCCTCTCACAAACTCTGACACAAGTCAGACCATCAGTGAGATTTCCTGTATATCTCCTATCTCTTGATTTCTATATGTGTCCATGTCCACACAAAACCTGCTTCCAGGAATCATAGTAATGCTCATGAAACACTATCTTTGTGTGAGGTGGGCTATGTCATTTGCTATAACCAGATGTGTAAGCATCCAGAGGAATAATATCCAGCCTATATTTCAAAACCAAAATGGGTTGTTGCCGCCTTAGTGGAATTCAGTATTGTTTTAAGCTGGATGTTGCTTGTTACATGTAGCATGACTAATTAATTGAAAGGACTTTGGTAGAGAGTTGTATATAGAGATGCTTTTCTTGGTGCTGACTGAGTTGGCTCTTTGATTCAAGAAGCTTAGGTCTGCTTTCACAGTGGGTGTGTGATTTTAGAGCATTCTAGCATGGACCAGATAGTGTCCTCTCTGCTAAATCTTCACAACAATTAGTAGATGACTAAGAGGCAGTGAAGTATGGCAATTGGCTCAGAAGTCTGTTCTATTTATAACTGTGAGGGATAAGAAAAAGCTTTTAAAATTCTGGATAAAGTGAAGATTTATTGTAAGGAAATGTAAGGTTTTTTAAAACCATAGTCTTATCCTGGCTCTGAAGAAACTGTCTTTGTTCCCTGCTTTAGTTTATATTTACCTCAATTTAAATATATTTAAATAAAAATTAAACAAAAATCAAAACCATTCCAAAAATACCCTAACATGTCTGTAGATGAGACATAAATTTCATGAAGCAGTTCACTTTAGGTGGAGCATCTGTTGTAGTTTGAGCTGGGTGCCCCCCACAGAGGGGGCTTCCCCCTGTGCCCCCTTCACCCCCCTACCTCCCTTCTCCCCCAAAAGAGTTAGAAGAAGAGATGAGGACGGTTAACAGGGCAGGAAAAGAATAAAGGCCTTGCACAGGGAGTTAGTATCTTATCTTAGTTGGCCAGAATCCCAGAAGCAGATCCAGCCGAAAGGGACAGCGAAGGAAGGAAGACTGAGAGAAAGTTCCCAGCTCACCCGGGTCCAATCTGACCTCCCACAATCCTTGGCCAATGAAATTCGTTTAGAATACCAAAATATTTTACAAACATTTAGCCAGTGTGCCCCTTTCTTAAAGGCACAGCATCAAATGGCCACAATCCACCCCTTCTAAACAACCCCATTACAGCATCAAAATGAAAAGGCCACAGAGCAGGCAGGGTGAGAGTCTTGGGAGGTCAGAGAAGGGCTCATTTGCTCAATCAAACAGCCCAAGCCTGGAGAAGCAAATACTGTGGTTTTCTGACGGTCTTGGCTGCCATATAAAGATACAAACCAAGCCTGAAAGAGTAGTGGCAAAGTTTGTGAGTACAAAAGTTCAAGCTTGATTCCTTCTTGCATGATATATGTCATGAAGTTTTCTTATGAGAAATATTAGCATTGATCAGAACGTTTTGCAGACATCACAGGGACAGCCATGTCTGCCTTGCCAGGGGGCCTGAAAAGCCCTGTTGAATGCCCAAGGACTATCCAGTAATATTACAGAAAGCTGAAATCACTGAGGACCCACAACAGGAGTATTAATAGAAAGAGCACTGCCAGAGGCTGCACTTGTGCTCTAGTGAAAGTCTGTGCATCAACTTTTGTCTCTGTTTTAGTGACGTATTGTCTATAAATCCCTTATCACATCCTATGGTGTAGATATGCTGAGTCACTATAAAATGTTAAACAATTAATTATTCAAATATTTCATGGTTTAGGGTTATATTAAAATCAAGGAGCCATCTATCTTCCACACTATCAGTCAGAAACAGTATAACCACAGTAGTCAAATCAATGAGTAAGAGCCATTTTAGTCTGCCTACTTTCACTTAAAACAAGAATTTATGCTAGATTCAAGTGCTTGGTTGCATGGTTTAGTTGATTAGGTGGTGTTGGATGATAGGTTGGATGCGATGATCTTGAAGGTCTCTTCCAACCTGGTCTGGTCTGGTCTGGTCTGGTCTATTCTACTCTACTCTACTCTACTCTACACCTTTGCTAACAACGTTACTTGAATAGATTTGTCATAATCTAGGTTACATAAGAGTTTTGAAATCCATTTAAAATAGAGAGGTCTGCATTCTCCCTAGTGCCCAGGAAAAGGATATCATAAGTAAATTTTCCACCTTTGTGAGTCCTTCAGACTATTACCCACTTCTGATTTTTCAGGTAGGTAGTGATGATGCAGCAGTGAGAGGCTTACAATCCATTAGAAGAGACTTCAGGACCTTAAGGCAACTGCTAAAGGGATCAGGAGCTCCAGTTGTGTTATATTCCAAAAGTCGTGGCAGTCCAGGGAGATCCCTACTGACTGGAAAAGGGGAAATAGAACCCCCATTTTCAAAAATGGAAAGAGGGATGACCCAGGGAACTATAGGCCAGTCAGTCTCACCTCTGATCATGGAGCAGATCCTCCTGGAGGCACTGATGAGGCAGAAGAATAATGAAGAGGAGATTGGGTACAATCAGCACAGCTTCACCAAGGGCAAATCCTGCCTGACAAACCTGGTGGCCTTCTATGACAAGGTCCCAACATTAATAGATGAAGGCCAAGCAACTGATACCATTTACCTTCACCTGAATAAAGTCTTCAACACTGTCCTGCACCACATCCTGGTCTCCAAGCTGGTGCAGTATGGGTTTGATGGATGGACCATTCAGTGGGTAAAGAACTGGCTTGATGGCCGCACCCAAAGGGTGGCTTTCAATGGTCCATGTCCAAGTGGAGGCCAGTGACAAGTGGAGTGCCTCAGAGATCAGTGCTGGGACCAGCCTTGTTTAACATCTTTGTTGGCGACATAGACAGGTGCATTGAGTGCACCCTCAGCAGGTTTGGTGACGACACCAAGCTGTGTGGTGCAGCAGACACACTGGAGTGAAGGGAGGCCATCCAGAGGGACCTTGACAGGCTGGACAGGTGGGCCCATGACAACCTCATGAGGTTCACCAAGACCAAGTGCAAGGTCCTGCATCTGGGTTGGGGCAATCCCAGGGCAACAACTGGCTTGAGAGCAGCCCTGAAGAAAAGGACCTGGGGCTGCTGGTAGATGAGAAGCTCAACATGAGCCAGCGGTGTGCACTTGCAGCCCAGAAAACCAATCACATCCTGGGCTGCATCAAGAGAAGCATAGCCAGCTGGTCAAAGGAGGTGATTGTCCCCCTCTACTCTGCTCTGTTGAGACCCCACCTGGAGTACTGCGTCCAGTTCTGGAGCCCCTATTACAAAAAGGATCTGGACATGCTGGAACATGTCCAGAGAAGGGCCACAAGGATGATTAGAGGGCTGGATAACCTCTCCTATGAGGACAGACTGAGGGAGTTTGGGCTATTCAGTCTGGAGAAGAAAAGGCTCTGAGAAGACCTAATTGTGGCCATCCAGTATCTTAAGGGGGGCTACAAGAAAGATGGGGAGGGACTTTTTAGGGTGTCACACAGTGGACACACTGCTGGCTCATGTTCAGCCTACTGTCAACCAGTACCCCCAGGTCCCTCTCTGCCTGGCCGCTCTCCAGCCACTCTGACCCCAGCCTGTAGAACTGCATGGGGTTGTTGTGGCCAATGTGTAGAACCCAGCGCTTGGACTTGTTAAATCTCATGCTATTGGACTGTGCCCATCTGTCCAGCCTGTCAGGGTCCCCCTGCATAGCCCTCCTACCCTCTAACAGATCAACACCTACCCCCAGCTTGATGTCATCTGCAAATTTACTGATGATGGACTCAATCCCCTCGCCCAGATCAATAAAGATATTGAACAGGATGGGGCCCAGCACTGATCCCTGGGGACACCACTAGTGACTGGCTGCCAGCTGGATGTGGCACCACTTACCGCCACTCTCTGGGCTCGGCCCTCCAGCCAGTTCCTAACCCAGTGCATTTCTTAGTTGTACACACAGAGCTTGTTGACAAAAGGTATAAAGGTACATCCTTACACTTACTAACTACTAGCATCTCACAACAGGAGCACATTTTGCCGGTCTAACTAGACACAACGGATCAACAGGAAGGGCTTCAGCTTGTGCAATCAGGATGATAAAGTTCTTATTCTAAAGGTCTTGTGGATACTTCTTGCACAATTCTATAGCATAATTGCCCCAATATTGCAAAGCTTATGTGTCTTACAGTTTAATTTCTAGATACTTGCCTTTGAATTCTAGAAATGCAGTGCATAAATATATATATATATTCAGTGAAATAATCCTGTCTTTCATATGAATTAGAAAATTAATCACTGAATTATATTGTTAGTATCATGCTAGTAGTTTTTAAAATGCAGCATTTAGGAGAAAAGTAGAACAGAATAATACCACATTTGATGTTGAAATCAAGTATAATTAATATTTCAAAGGAGAATAAAAAGCATTATATACATTATTATAAATTTTAGAATTGTAATGTCAAATATGCAAACTAAAGACTAGGATAGTAATTTCTTAAGTGCTGTGATCTAATTAGTGGTATGATATGTATGCTTTTTGTTGTGAAACAAATTCAAAAGGCTGACAAGGTCAAGAGGCTGAAAGAAACACAAATCTCTGTTTTCACTAGCAAAGGCAGCTCTTCAATATATAGACTGTTTGTCTTCCAGTAGAACTCTGCACTATGGTTTAATCAAATATTTTCTCTTTTCTGAGAGGTCACAAAGGAGATTTTATTACAGTAATAACATTTAAATACCCATCTGTGCAGCCTGTCAGGTATTTTGTGAAGTAGATGAGTTACTTTGAAAATCTGTTTTCTGTCTGAGTAACTTATTCAAGAAGAGGTAAACGAGGAATCAAGTAAGACGGTCCTCACCTCTTGCTCCCTCTCTCTTTTCTGGGGACACCTTCCTTCCCCCAAGCCACACTTTAAAAATCTTTATTCACTATCACATACATAAAAGCCAGTTCTGACACTACAGAATACTTTTCTAGAATACATCTTCCTGTGATCTGGATAATAGTTCAAAGAAGTTCACTGTTATATATTTAAACAGGAAAACAAATTTGATTGTCTCTTACCTGAAGATAGTTCCATTACTGGTGTAAGCCATCAAACAGACCTTTTAAAAAAGCTTAAGTGCCATACATGCATCTTCTTAACTTTTTAGATATTTCATAGGACCTTGTTGAAATGCACAGAGTTTTGAAACATAGCTTAAAAGACTTATCTAAAATGTATTCAGAACTCAGAATGTCTCTAAGAGTGTAAATGTTCTAGTTCAAACCTACTGAGCCAAAGAAAATACCGTATTAACTTTGATCATGGTATGATGATCATAGCAGGCTGCAATGGATTTTCAACACTAGTTCACTGTAGTCTGTGGCATCTTTTCTATTTGAGTAAGACTGAAGAAGAACTGTGTAGAACACCATGGTCCATGCCAGGTAGGTGCCTAAAAGCAGGGTTTTGATGATCATTAAATGCCAAAGCTGCAAAAATGCTTACCCAGCTGCTGAATGAACTCAACAGACAAAATTTAAGTCATCTTATCTGACCTGAAAATTTATCATACAGCTATGGTTCAAATTAGCCCATGTAATCTGGTCTGATCTTTTTATACTGTGAGATGTTATCTTCCTAGATTGACAGCCTGTATTCTATTTGCAGCCAATGGGACCAAGTTATTTGCATGTGGAAACCTTTAAAGGGTGATAATCTCTACCTGAATTTAGACCTTCAAAGAATGAAGTTTTTGTGGGTCTACAGCATTTTGTAAATTGAACAGTTACTGTTTACTGTAATGAACAGTCCTTATATGCATAACACTCTCTGAACTGGGAATCTAGGAGTCTGGTCCTTACTTCAGGATTTCTGTTGATTTTTATCCAAAATTGTGTATCCAGTCTCTTTTCATACAAAAATGTACAGGAAGAGCTTCTCAAGCTGTGAGTGTAAGCCACTCACGGCCAGATGGGGTACTAGCCTCAGGGCTACTACAGAAAAGATGGGTATTAATTTTCTGGTTAATTCTGTGTAACGCCCACAGAGAGTGGGGATTTCTGACTTTTTGTGTTGAGGAATGATGATGGATTTTACATGAAACAGTGGCTGTATAATGTAGATATGATTTGTCTGGAGGAAGGGATGAAAGCTGGAATCACTTTGTCTAGCTGGCTTGCTCCAGTGGTTGCTGGCATATCTGGAATCAATAAAAATATTTCTGACTAGTTCAGAACTTCATTGCTGAGGTTCTCACCTGAAAAATCAAAGAACTGGGTTCAAAACAACAAAGACAAAAAGATAAGAGTAGGTCTCATATGAAGCATACATTAAGTTTCTGAGTACATCACTAGGCTGCCATAGAAAATATAGTCTGCAGATTTAATATCTAATTTAGTTACTTAAGCAGAAAGGATATCCTTTCAAATTAACTCAGATGTAACCTTTCCTATCGCATGATATTGCAGGAGGCCTAGGCCATGAGGTTTTGGACTGTGAAAGCTCTATCAGTTTACCGAAGTTATTTAAGGTATTCCTCAACCTTTCTCAGTTAACTTCCTTCATTATTTTCTTCAGGTTTGCAGGATTTAACTGTACAGCACATAAGAACTAATTTTGCCTTAGGGATCAGACACAGGTCCTGCAAAGCTACAAAACTGGTACCTATGACTCTCCTGTATGTGGCCCAGAAACTAAATATTATAAACCAAAATAATTTTGGAAAAAAAATCCTATCTGCAAAGAAATACATGGCCATTTCATAGTTTAGGATTTACTTGTTATGAACTTATTGTAAAATGCTTTTTAAAAATACACACACACACACACACACACAAACACAAACTAAAAGCTATTAATTAAAAAAAAAAAAAAAGCAGCAAATGCAGTCCAAGCTAACTTAGGTTGTTTAGGTGAGTTCATGTTTTACCTAAAAACTCCTTATAATACTGCTTCATTATGCCTATAGAAATGTTTAGATGTTTTGAATGACCCAGTAAACTGAAATCACTGAAATAGTATTCCTCCACTGGCAAGTAATTATGAGCACTAGGGGACAGACCACTAGACAGAATCAGCTGATGCTAAGTCCCATACCTTTGCATTGCTCAGGGTCAGAAGCTTTGCTTCAGGTTAGATTTAGTCTGGCTCTTGGGCAAAAAGCTTCTAGATATAATGCAAAATTCACTGAAGACAAAAAATGTTACATGCACACTGGATTACTCAGTGATGGTGTAGCTAATGGGCTTGTTTTTAACCTAATGCCCCCATGAAGCACTGGGAATATCTAGTTCACATACATCTAAACTGCTCAGAGATCCAAACCTGCACGTGTTAAGTGGAGACAATGACAGGCTCACAGAAATCACACTGATTTTCTGACTCAATTTGCTAATACAGCCAGTGACAAACCGCAGCCCAGCATCATTAACTTCCACAGTAAATGCCATTGTATTTGTCATGGGAATGTTGGTGCATAACAGAAAAAGTGAAATCCATAGTGCCACAAAATACATGGAAAGTTATTGGGGAAAAAAATATTTATAATCTTCAGGAAAATTTGTTCACACTGAAAAGTTAAACAGATGAGTGTTACCTTTGCTTGTGGATTGTACACCAACCATACAAATTATTGTTCTATCTTGTTTATTTATTTATTTATTTATTTATTTATTTATAGCTATATATTTATTTATATATATATATAAAAGAGCTACATATTAGAACTAGTTACAGATATGCCAACATCCATAATATTTCACTAAAGACATCTCATATTATTACAGTTCTAGCTGAAAATATTATGCCATTTTGAATTGAAAAAAAATATGTGCAATTGTTTAAGTTTACTCACAGTTTATTTGCAGTGGACATATCATGGTTCGGTGGAAAAGTATTAATCCCTAATTGTTCTCAATATCCCTCACACTGAAACCCATACTGGTTATCAGGTAATAGCAAGTGTTTTCACTTTATGTCCATGTGATAAATAAAAGTAATATTCTAAAAGATAGCTCAGAAAGACCATGAGGTGAAAAAAAGTAATAATCATAATAATAACATCCCTGAAAATTAATTACAAATTAGGATCTAGTGGCTCAACCACCTACATGAAAGAGTGTGAAGGCCTTAGTAATCTAAACGTTAGAAAATCAAAGGCAGGGCATTAATATTTACCAAAGCTGCAAAACAAACTAAATGAGGAGGTAATTATCAATTGTGAAAATTGCAGCCTTCCTGCAAATTATGCAAAAATGTATAGAGGAACGATCAACGCCATAAATTTACCATGATTAGGTAAACTTCGATGCATTCGTCTACTGGCAGATAAAAACTATTCAGTTTTGAATGGTAAAGCATGTTCCATTAAAATAATCAGTAGTATTAATAATATGTTTTACAGTGAAGTACTAGGAACCTTTCCAAACCACTGCTTGCAGTAAGACCTCACAATAGTAATGACAACTGAATCAACGAATGAAATAACTTAGTCAGACACTTCACTTCCAGAGTTAGAAGAAATGTTGATTCCTTCACATACTACTGAAATGTGTGGAGTATAGATTGGGCTTCTGAATTCACATCAGAATTCAAAAAAAATATCTTCAATACCATTACTTTACAAAAGCTCCCACTCTTATCTCTCTGCTTCCCAGAGTGCATTCATGAGAGCTATTTGGAACAGATGAAAGGATTAATGGCATAAAGTGAGTAATTTATCTTAACTGTAAAATAGAGTAGAATTTTAGTGATATACTAAAGAAATATTGGTGATTTTCTGTTTATTGAGACAGAATATTGCACCATTATCTAAAAGGCATGATTTAGAATGAGGGGGGATACTGACTACACTGACAAATTAAGGCCACATAAGATATTTGAATTTCTTGAAGAAAGAACACTTAAGGAATCTATTGTCTGGTTGATATTTACTGCTGCCCTTTTTATATCTTTTAAACAACCATTTGACACAGTGGCCTCTACAGTTTTATCCGAATACTTTAAGATTTTAAAATGTTTTTGATGTGGCTTTTCAGTGCACTTAGTAAAACAAAATGGAATCAGTACAAAATAAGAAATTAAGTAGTGCAAGTGCTCTTCTGGTGCTACCGTCTTCTTGAGTAGTGTTTAAAAGTATTCTGTGTTTCCAAAAACTCCAAAGACCTTTATAAAACATCCCTGAACTAGTAACAGCCAAGTGACTAGTTCAGAATGAGTAAGGTAGATGTTCTGGAAAAAGACTTAGAGGATTCTTGAGGTTTATGGTTTCGCTTCGTAACAACTGTCACATTGCTGCACAGGATAAAAGAAGATAAAACTCCATATTAGGATGAATGAACAGGAAAATAGACTTCTGCAAGCCATGTAAAACGACCCTTCCTTTCTATTTAGCACTGGAAAGACCTTAACTGGTGCATACTATCCAGTATGCAGTAACTGGAGGGAAGCCAGTTTAAGAAAAATAGAGTGGTCTTAGATTAAAGATTTAAAACCAATGGTATAATAATAATAAATAATAAAAAACAAACAAACAAAACCCAGAAAAGTTTGCTTGGTGGATTTAATTTCCATGTACCATATTTACTAAAGAGTAATCCTTATTTACAGAAGAATTTGGCATGAAAGTAAGAATCTGTGCAAATTTGAGACTGGGGAAAAAAAAATCCTCTTGTATCCTTGCCATCATTGAGTATGGCGATTGCTAGTGTGAACTGTGTCTTGTTTGGGTTATCTGCTTCGTGATGACAGGCATTGCTGAGGTAGTGATTCTTTAATTTTTAATTCACAGCTTGGTTTGCTTGTGCTTTTGGCAAGTGAGACTTGGATAGTAATGCTTTAGGTTTATTAAGTGCTTTATTTCCATTTGAACTAGATTTTTGTTTTCAGCTGTGGTGGTTGGATAGTTGGATAGTATCGGTACACATTTAAAGAACATTGACAAGTGAGAGGTCAACTGATTGTAATTTTGTTACATATTAATAGTATTTATGTTGTTCAGATGTATATCAGATACTAAGCATGATATTTATAAGTAATAGAAAAAAGATTTTACTGGAAATAAGTATTGCTACTTATTATATTAGTATTAAATATTAGTATTTTAAAAGTCTAATTAGCCAATTATTTCTTAGAGCATAAGTATATGAGATTTCCTGCATTCCTTTCTTGACAAGGCAGCTGCCAAAGAGATTTCATTTTCAATCCATTGTAGTGGCTTAGGTTAATAATTTGACCAAACTTGTCAGACTGATATGATATTCAGCATGGCATTTTCAGCTGCTATTTTTTCTGCTAAATTTCGAGTGTTACCCAAAAAGCATGCATTTGCTATGCAAATATTCCACAACATCAGTATCATTAGCCTAAAATAGAAGGGTTGGTACCTCTCAGAAAACCTGGATGATCGGAGGTGTTCAGGAAGGATCAGCTGAGTCAGTGGCCCTAAAATGATCACTATAATGAAAGCAGAAAATCTGTTTCTGGCAGCTTGTGGTAGTAGCAGCAAACTATACAACGAATAGCTTAATGTTTGAATTTCATAGCGCTGTGTGGTAAGACATAGTATTTTCCTAAGAGTAAATTCAATTTGAATATAGTAACACGGTACTGAAAAATCCAGTATTTTCTCATAATTTGTATCTTGTTGCAACTCCAGACTGTGTTGTCTCATCCTTTCACTGGACACCTCAAAGAAGAGTATGCCTCTATCTACTATACGAATCCCTTCCTTCCAGGTCTTGTACAATCATAGAACCATTTCAGCTGGAAAAGGCCTTTAAGATCATTGAGTCCAACCAATCTGAATGACCTTCTGCTGGAGTCATTCACTTGAATTTGTCAATATTCATAGGACTTGGGGGTTTAATCTCTGGAAGTATTATTCTTCTCAACTATTTTTATCAGTGTAAAATTAGGGATGAGATCAGGCCAGCTTCCTTCAGAATCAATGAAAGAAGAATGAGTCAGCCTATCTGAAGAGATGTCTGTCTGTCTTCACAATCTATTATTTTCTTAAATCCAGCCCTCAATGCTATGTCACCATTTAAATAATTTATCCAGATTTTACCAACTATTCTAATTCCCCTAGTCAACATTTTTGTCTAATTTTGTTTCATTATCACACTCTTGCTATTTTGTTCAGCTATTAATAAAAAAATCTGATAAGACTAGCTCAAAACCTGGGCTTTAACACACTCCTAGTAGTTTCCCTCCTGTCTGACACTTGGTTTTTATGTAGTGAATATGTTAGGGAATTTAGATCTGCTGACTACTGAATTTTTTCAGTGTATTATCTGTTGTGGATCTTTAAGTTCTCTACCTCTCAATCATCACACAGTTAATGTAAATCTAAGATGCCATGATTTGAAAAAAAAAAAAAAAAACCCAACACCCAAACAATGTATTATTATCTTCAGTCATTAATGATTTTGTCTCCTAGATGAAGGATATGGAAGTCTTCCACTCAGAGGCATTTTTCAATGGAAAAGGTTTTATCAACATATAGGTTGTACTTTATTCAGTAAAATGTACAAAAGGGAATAGCTCACAAATTCAGGGTTACCCATTTCTTAAAAAGACACCACTATTCCATCTACTACCACCTGTAGTACCACTATTCCATCTACTACCACCTGTAGTACCACTATTCCATCTACTACCACCTGTATCAGAGTAGGCAGGTTTTCAGAAATTACCTCTTGAGATACAGTAAATTTGTCTCATTTTTATTCATTTTTTCTCAAAGTCTCAAAATCCCCAGTCACAGGAAAAAGGTGACATCCCACAAATTCTCAGCATTGTCAAGAAGAAAAAAAAACAAAAACAAAAAAACCAACACACCACCAAAAAACTTTAAAAAATAGATATTAGTATTTTCATAGAACAGAAGACAAACATTTCCCAGGAAAGAATCATGGTTTTCTCTATCTCTTACCAAAAAAATCCCAAAGGAGCAGCCAAAAATGAAATATAGTCACAAAGAGCATGTTAAGATTGGTTTAGATCCCCTAAATATAACAAATGTTTCATGAGAACCTATATTGTCACACCAATTGTTCTTGTTTTTTATATGGTAACAAAACCAAACCCACTTACAGAATAGATACTGATATGGAAGGAGAAGTGACTTATTTGGCAAGTGTAGTTTCATCATTAAATGATACATGCCAAATCAAATAACAAAGATAACAGAAAAGCTTTTGCTACTATCGAACATACTGAAGTTAAAACATCAAAGTGCTCTCATTCTGTAGCATTGAATAACTGTTCCATCAAGAAATCAATAAGAGGTAGGTTTTGTGTTTGGCCAGCAGGTAACAATAAAACTTCAGCCACATATCTGTAACTTCATTAGGTTATTTAGTTCACATACCTCTTTCATACCATGATCAAATACAGGTTTGCAAGGGAAAAGAGGGTGAGTAATGACAGACTGCAAGCACTAGAGTCTGTTAGTACGGAAAAGTAATAACACTGCACCCTCCCACACCACCTTGCCCCAGCATTAAAATAAACTATAGTTATCTGAAGAGAAAAAGAGAGAAGGGGAATCAAATCTTTTCATTGCAGTACAAGTAAGTTTTGGGTTTGATTTAGAAAATATATTAAAAAATGTATAAAAAAATAACCATAAATTTAATACAAATAGAAGATAAAGTAGCTTGGAAAAGTATGAGAGAGGACAAATAGCTCTCTTTTTTCTTTGCATTCCTCTTGATTCGTCTAGTTGTCATTTTTCTTCTCCCCTGCCTCCCCCACCCCAACCCTCATTTTTAGGGTGATTCTTCATGAAGAATACCTTCCTTTCCCCTCGGCTTTGTCTTTCTTACGATTTTGTATTGGGAACATCAGTGCTCAGATTTGTTTAGCTGTTTGATGCATGCGTTCTCCATTCATATTGATAAGTGATCTCTGATCAAACCTTAGTTCTGTAAACCATGACAGGTTTTTTTAGGAGGAATGGCAAGAAAGGCAACGTTCATAGTTGTGTTCCATCTTCTTGTCTGTCATTGGCCTTTTTATTCTAACCACTAGCAGAGAGAATTGCCATTAGTCTTACACAGTTTTCCCAGTTGCCTTTCTCAAGCTCATCTCCCAGTCCAAGCAGCTATTTTTGTGAGGGGTTTTTAAAAAAGGCAAACTTTAGTTGTGGAGGTTAATCAGTCTAGGCTTCTTTCACAGTTATTGTGGAGAAATAGGCTGGCTTAGACATTGATTGAGCGCAGGAGCTGAATGCTGGAGAGTGGTTTACTCCTTTATTTGCTACATGCAGCTTAATAGAATCTGGAGCATTACTGGAATAGAACAAACACACACATTTCCATCAAAATGGACTCCTTTCATTCAGCATGTTCTACTAACATCCCCTATAACCTCACTTCTGAAAACTGGTGGGATTTTTTTTTTTTTGTCAGGTCAGCCAAATTCTCTTGTGTTTACTATAGCTAAATAAATAAGGCTACCTTCTTTTCCCTTAAAACATGGCATTCCTTCCCACAGCTTCATTCTTTGGGATCTCTTTTGAACAATTGGTCTTCACTTGCATCTTTTGCTTTTCTTTCTCAGTTGCATAGTGACTCCCCTGAACCCCATTACTGTTTTGAACTCTGGTTATCTTACTTTTTTTCCATGTGTTCTGTCTTCCATCTGAACAGTAATTATTGCTTCTTAGCTGTTTCATACTTCTGTAACTCATTTCCCTACTACCCATCACTTTGAGAGGTAAGTAGTCCCCATATTAACACCTTGTCAGGGGAATGAATAGCAAAGTACTACTGTAGCCCAAGGAATGATTGTCCCATGAGCATGTGGAGTCTTCTACAGAGGTCTGATCTTAAAACTTTTCTCTGACCATAAAGGTTTTCAGAGACTTGGGGAAGATATTTAACCAAAGTCATCTTATGCCATTTTAAAATAGCAAGTCTGAAGATGCTGACACTTTCATGAGAAACAAACAACAACGAAGTTTTACCAACTGTTCTACATAAATATGAGCCACTGACAATAAAAATATACCTACTTACAAAGAAATTCTAAACAATATGCTTAATTAGAACTCCTGTTCAAATCAGTGAGCAAAAGTGGCAATAACAGTCAGGTTCTGAATGAGTTAAGATGAAAAATATAAAACCGTTTTCCTGCAATAGCAATTCTTTTAGTATTGACTTTCTCTGTATAAAACAATGCATATAGGCAGCCTATAGGATGCCAGTAGAAATGGATGTCAGATCCCTGGCAACAACCTAACTGTAGTATCAAATACTGTATTAAAGGTAAGCAAAACAAAAACTATTAGCTGTGTTCAGATATTTATGATCCTGCATCATCTGGACACACATGGGTAATTAAAGGCAGCTTCAGGCAGCTCTCTTAAGATCATTTGCAGGAGTAAATGAGATGTAATAGCCTAACAGATAATGTAGAGCAACACCACTTTCCTGCAGAGATTTTACACATTTAATAGCAGAATTTGCCTAATATGTAACTTGCTTCAGGTAACTAGGCAACATCTGTGGTTTGAGGCTAATGTATAAATATTACCATACAATTTTAAGAGAAAATTTGCTGAAATTAAAAGTATGAGCAAAAAAGACTTTGCATACATCTTTGAAGAATGAGAACATTTGAATTAAAACATTTTAAACTAGCAAAATATGACTCACCTAAACACAGTTGTTAGGGCAAGTCATCCATAAGAAACAATTTGTTCCAAACCAAAAATGATATCACTGTAGATAATCTCAATGATGATCATAAGCCCTGAAATGATCTATTATATGTGCCAAGGATTAAAGGACAGGAGAAAAAGATAGAATGTTCTGATAGGAGGAGCTCAAGCATCAAATTATGCATCCTAGGGCAAACCTACTGAGGTGACTTATAAGCACAGAAAATGCTCAGAAGGAAAGATTAAATCTCTCTCAATTAAGACATATTTCTAAATCTACTTTTGGAATGTGATATTTTAGGCAGAAACTATCAAAATTTGTTCACTATTAAATTTAACAGAAGATTGTTCTGCCTCATTATTCCTGCATTTGTCAAAGAACTACTGATCAGAGCAAATATTGATAAGGTGGCACCATAAAAAGAACATTTCAAGGGTAATCATTAAAATCTTTATGCTTACTAGCAACCTGAGGAATGGAAATTCAGTACGGTAAACTGCCACATATACTGCAATAAGGTATGTGTGAGGCAAGGACATTCTGAACATGATCAGATGAAATTTCAACATAATTTTTGCTTTAGAAGTTAACAAAAAATAATTGCTGTAGGGTCAATGTACATGGAGATTCCTTAACTGCTATGCCAAAGAAATACAATGGTGAGTGCTAGTGTGGCAAAATAAAGATACTAAAAATGTGGTAGTTAAATATTGTTAGCATGGGTAACAGTATCAACAGAAAAAACAAATCCAAGGTCTTCAGTATAAATGAACAAGTGCCCATTTTCATAGGTATGTATTATGTGTGCAGCTTTCTTAAGTACTCTGGATCTTTCCCGCTGTATAGATAGATAGATAGATAGATAGATAGATAGATAGATAGATAGATAAAGGGGGAGGAGGGAAAATATGGGGTTATATATATATTTCTTTATTACAAAACAAGAAAGAGGCTGCACCATTTTTTTGCCCTTTAGTCCCACCTATCTGCACTGTAAATGCATCCACTGATTAAAATCCATGTCTGTGTCTTGATTTCCTGTCAGATATTCTTGTATGTGCTGTGCCTCCCCACTACCTTTTACAGCCTACTCTTGCTCTACATAGGAATAGTGTTTAAAATGAAGCTCTGAGCTGCAAAGATAGAAGGTTTTGAAAATTGCAAAATACATACAAAGGAAATTACAAGTGGTATATGAAGGAAAATACAAGTACGTGATACTTAATAAAATAAAGGTAGAATTAGCCCAAAGCACTCACATAATTCTCAAACATCTCCTGAAATGGCCATCATTTCCTATTAGCAGCAGTAGCCACTTCTTTTAAGTGCCATTTGAAACTATCAAAACTAGACATCTGCAAAATACTTTTCCTTTTTTTTTTTTTAAGTTAAATAAAATTAAGTTTGGATTATGAAATTCAAGTTGTATAAAAAATGGTGGGTTCTTAAAAAAAAAAAAATCCAGATCTCAGGCTGTTTTGAATTTTATATCACTTAATAAAAAAATTGAATTTGGAACACGTGGGGAAAAATGCCATTTTGACTACATAATGACTAGAAAATACTAAAATATAATATTTTACTCTCTAGAAACATGTAACTATTTAATTCAATGAACTGGTTTATGTCATTAATCTCAATAAAAATTATGAAGAACACTCAGATCCCAGATTACTAATGGGTATGATTTCAGTCATTAGTATGTTAATATGTATTTAGATTTGAGCAATAAAAAGAAGCCAGTTAGTCTAGTCTGTGCAAAACAGATAATGGAAATCTGCAAAGCTGTATAAGTATTGAAATGTTTACTGTTTATCATAGGCCACATTTGATGCTTCACACAGAATAATGTTACAGGTACAAATCTTTAATCTTCCTTAAAGAAGGGATATCAAGCACTGTATAAACTTTGTTAGATGTGCTCATGTTTGGACAGTAATGCATTTTTTAGGTACCTCCCTGTTGCTGCAGAGGACATACTTGCTGTCTGTAATAAAACCTGATCTATTCAAATATTTACTGGCATACTCTCTTTTGCCTTGAGGGCTTAATACTTAAAGTGGTGCCACCAAAGAGGCTCGAGTAGTTGTTATTTTTTTCAGCCGGCAATACTACTGTAATCCAATTTGTAAAAATGTTTAAATAAAGCTTCAGAAATTGATTTATTCCCCCCCTCAGGCAAATTTTGTATGTTGCAGGGCTTCTAAGCCACTTGTTATCATTCCATTTATGCTGGCTTCGTTTCACTGTTTTTTGTGGAGGTGCTCTGATACTGTAATAAAAGGTGAGTCTGGTAAATCTAAGGAGGTAAAAATGTGGGTGATTTTTTAGTTATTAATGGCTGGCCTGTGAAGAGCAAAAGACTCCTCTTTACAGACTTTTTCCTCTCTAAATTCCATTTAGCAGAGGCATAAAATACCATTTGTGTTTCTGTGATAGGCTTTTGAGATTTTAGGTGTTTTGCTTTGGTTTGTTTTGTTTTTCCAGATGAAGAGTTCTGTACATTTTTCATTTCCAAACAACTCAGAAGTGGGAGCATGAATAAAATCTATAGCATTAGGGATGATTTATAATGCATTTTTAAAACCAATTGTCAAAAAAAACTAATTCTCATTTATTCTGAAGTTGAATCAACTGTTCATTGATGTAATGTTCTCAGCCTCATAGATCTCTCTCTAAAGCAGCATTGAAAGCTAGTGTCACAATTGAAATTATGTAAAATAACAGATCACTATATACATGACATGGATTCAATGCAACATATGATTGAATATGATATGACATCCATACGTGAGAGTAAACAGACAAAACTCATACGATGAAACTTAAACTGAGTAAAGCAAATGTTTTTGAAGACTATCTTAAACTGTTTGACAAGTATGTTTGGAAAAACCACTGAGAAATCCTGGGTTTGCTGACTTAATCCCTGATCCTTTTCTTTTTAATTAAAAACTCTCAGATCTCATCTGTAACCTATTATCAACAATGGTTTTACTACTGTGGGTTTTTGGGGCTTTTTGTTTGGTTTGTTTATTAAACTCATCATACTGTGATTAGTGAGCTAACAGATATAGGGATACAGATAATGGGCCTGAAGAAATAATTCAGCTTATGAAAATTCTTTATGTAATTATCTAAAAATAGGATTTCCTTGGAATATAATTAATAATTAATTTATTCAAATCCCATTTTAATGTACATCTGAGTCATTTTACTCCTACTGGATTCATCTAGGCTCATACCAGAACACCTGAGAAGTGGTTTTGATCTCAGTATTTGTGTACCGTTAGAACTGTTTGAAATGTTAATCTGGACTATGGGATGTTAAAGTTTCAGTTGCTCTTTGTCAGGCAGAGTGATTTGCTTCAAAGCAAGTGAAATAACATCTTTCTCATAAGGGTCTACCACTGCTCTTACCCCTCTGGCAATAATGATTTATTTTAACTACTATACTTTTGGCACTCCTTAGAGCACTGCTTTATTTTTGTCCGGTTTTGTCAAATATTAGCTAATGTTCTCTTTCAAATTAATTTTGCACAGAGGCATATGAAGCCATTCCTGCAGCTGCATTTGTTGTACAATAGGTAGCAATTTTAAGAAAAACACATGGTATAATGATAAGTTCTGCAGGTAAAGAAGGCACTTCTGCATAGCCATAGAGCAGTGCTGTGGACCACAAGTTCATTCAGTTGGCAGCTGGCATCAGTCTCAGCGACTGCCAGGTATTTCAGATGTGAACTGGCTTTTTTCTTCTTTAGCTTGTGCTGCGTTGGAGTTGGGACTGTAGGGAAGCACTGTGATTTCCTATTAGGAAAGCCTCTTTTCTTCTCACTGTGAGTAACAAACCCTGCTGGGCTCATTCACTGGCTGCAAGTGCTCTAGGTCTTGTCCTCGCTCAGATCTGCTGTGTGATCCCACAATGCTGGAGCTGCCAGAGCCCACTGGGTACCCAGATCTGCCAGGTCTTTGCCAGCAGTTTCACCTGCCTTGAAATCCTCAGCCCCACTGCTCTCCTGGGATTTGTCTCCATTTCAGTCCCCTTCATGACTGCATATTGGTTTGGCATTGGACACAACTCATCTCGACTTTTCTGCACCCATGCTGATGCCTGTAGCCTGCAGTTACATCAATGGTTTCTGCAGCAGTTGAGAACTTTCTTTCTGTTTACTAATTTAACTCAGTGAGTTTTGGAATGGCTTCCATGCTTCCCTTACTAGCAAAATATTATTTTCATATTCCCAGCAATTAATTTCTAGTTAATATAGTCACAGGGAACCCCAAGAAGCTTCCCGTGCCCCCATCAGCCCCTGCGGGGGCAGGGTCGGTGCCTCCAGAGCTGTGCAGAGTGCGATGCGCGCATTGGCTGTTTAGTGGCGCTGTTGCAGTGCTTTTAAGGCACGGCGTCAGGCCATGGCAGACCTTATTTGAAAGAGTAGAACACCTGGGATCTCGCAGAAGGATAGGAGGAAGTGAGAGCTTAGGGCTTGGGGAGAGCAGTGCTGAGGTGTTTCTGTGGGGCAAGAACGTGATTATCGAAGAGTCTGAGGCTGGAGAAAGCAGCAGTGAGGAAGGCTTGGCACCGCTGGAGTAAGAAATGTGAGAGCTAAAAGCTTTTAATTCTTTTTATCTTAGTAAATAGGGCAAAATACTATTCATCAGTGTGAGGAGGTGTTATTGCATGTTTTCTTTATGCTGGAGAAGTGAGGAAGCAAAGGGTCGTTCATGTGCAGAGAACAGAGTGGGTTCTCTGAGATGGGGTTTCATCACAGCAAGTCTTGTATGGTTTAAGGTACCTTACAGCTAAGGAAAACTGCCTAATAATAATAATAATAATTTGTTCAATATGTATTCACTTTTTCTTTGACTTAAAGTTGAGGCTGGGGGTATATAAATATATATATACGTACAGTATCTCCTGTGACAGAAAATTAGTTATAAGTTATAGATCATATACTACTCTTATAGTAGCTCATCATTCCATTATGTATGAGGTAGCATCTGAGTCAGGTTTTAAATCTTCACTTCCTCTTGGCAACAGAATGGATATAAATTCTTAAGATAAGGCTTCTGTGGTTTCATGTGTGGCAGGTAACAGACAGGTTTGCTGGAGTGGATATGCTCATCTCCTGGCTTTATGTACCATTAGGTGTTCTAACCTGTGGGTAACTTTCCTCATTGCTAGTAGCAAGTGGCTTCATAAAAGGTCATGTTATGAATACATCTTCTGTAATCACATTTTTTTCTCATAGCAGTCCTGCTGTTTTCTGTGGAATAACTACCTTATTGTAAATTACTACAGTAGCTTCTCTTTCTGGCTGTGTTTAGATACTTTTAACTGATTCCAGTTACTAAGATAACATTCGTTACTTGTCTATTTGGTATGTAAAATTGGGCTGGTTTGAATCATTCTTATCATCAAAGCTGCACCAGGTGCAGGTGCCCAGGTGCTGACAGTGGAGCTTGCAGTTGGTGGCCACAGGTGGTGGCCTCAGTGAGGAGAGGCTGACACCACCCTGTTTCAGACTGTTCCAGCTGGCCCACCACAGGGCACAGCTGAGCCTGAAGCTAAGGTGGTGATACTTCTGGGCAACACAAGTTTAAACACCAGAGAGGAGGAAGGAACAAGAAGTAAGAGAAACAGTTTTGTGAGGACCAAGGTGAGAGAATGAAAAAGAGGAGGAGATGCTACAGGCACTGGAGCAGAGATTCTCATCTGCTTATGGAAGAGACCACCAGAGAGGAGGGTAAAAGTGTGAGGAAGAAGGAACATCAGAGAGGAGCTTTTATGGAGTGGTCCCAGCTCCTGTTCCTCATCATCCCTGGCACACACACTTGACTGTCTAAACAGTTCCCTTTGTAGTTACAGTGAATGCCTACACATTAATTGCCAAGAGCTACATGCGAAGGTATGTCAGTTTTCCACATGGTGAAATGAAGTTAAAAACACATTGTGATTTATGAGTAATAACTGCCTAGCAAAAATGTTAGTAAGGGGAGGAAAATTGATGTGGTAGGTTAGCAGTGGTTTAATTCTGAATGTGTCTGAAGAATAACACTCTAGATTTTCATCTGCTCTCTAGTTTTTGTTTGAATTCAATTTCATGGCACTTGATTTCACTGAATCCATTAGAATGCTATGAAAAGATAGTTTCAGAAATATTTCAGGCAACAAGACTACCATAGAGACAGTTCGGTAGTCTATTGAATGACTGAAATACAGAACTTTCCTGTTTGAGACTTGTCCATAATCTGATTCAAAATGACTGTAATTAAAGAACTTGGAAAACCAACAAAACCAAACAAACACCACACAAATAGGTACTCTTTCTTTGAAGTTTACTATATACTTGCCTTCCCTTATGTCCATAAAACATTTAGTGCACTGATTTAATGTGAATTGCAATGTCAGCCTAAAAAAAATTATCTTCTGGTATTTCAAAGGACATGCTATAGAAACAGTTTTGCTTATTGAGCAGTTAATAAGTATTATGCCTCAACACAGATTATGATAAGAGGCAAAACAGGTAGGTCTAGATGTCATCAAAAGAGCTTGGGATGTGGAGTCTCTGCTTAAAGAATTTAATTTGTGAGAACCAAATTCACACCAAGTGGAAAAAAACACTGATCAGGAATGAGGTAGCTAATGATGTATAGTTATGAATTGATAAAACAGTTTTGCCTTTTTTTTTTTTCCCCCCCTATCACCTATATAATGTGATGCAGTTAGGGTCGCTGCTTCTGTATCTGTGTCTCAACCTGGTTTTCATTCCTTTCCTTGTGATGCAGGCTAGTCTCCTACATTTCAGCTGAAAATGGAAGATCCAGGAAATATTGTAGTGCTATCCAAAAAAAATATAAACCCTTAAACCCAGAAATTCTTTTCTCAAGGAAGAGACATGTAAAAAAGAACAAAATATATATACTGTAAATATGGTGGTTTGAGGTTCAGGTACCTTTAAGAAGACCACAAAGACAAAGTTGTTCAAAAAGAGAGAGTCTAAAGAGTGGGACCTGGCCTCCCAGGACATTGTAACATTGTTATTCTATTCTGATTTCCAGTATCACACTATTTAAGACAGTGCCTAGCTGATATTGCTCTCTTCTCTCCTCCTTGAGAATGGCTCATGTGCCTCTTTATCTCATGGTTTGTGCGGGGAAGACAGGTCTGGCTAGCAGGGGGAATTTTGAGCTGTATCATAAGGCCTTACAGGCCTGAGGAGGTGGGGGGTCCACTTATGGCCTCCTCTTGGGTTTGTTGAGGCTGTTAGGGGTGGAAGATTCTGGAAGGTTTTGGCCTGGTAGAGACAGTCTAATTTGTGACTGTATTAGAATACATAGAATAAACCAGGTTGGAAGAGACCTTCAAGATCATCGCGTCCAACCCATCAACCAATCCAACACCACCCAAACAACTAACCCACGGCACCAAGCACCCCATCAAGTCTTCTCCTGAAAACCTCCAGTGATGGCGACTCCACCACCTCCCCAGGCAGCCCATTCCAATGGGCAATCACTCTCTCTGTATAGAACTTTTTCCTAACATCTAGCCTGAACCTCCCCTGGCGCAGCCTGAGACTGTGTCCTCTTGTTCTGGTACTGGCTGCCTGGGAGAAGAGACCAACATCCGTCTGTCTACAACCTCCCTTCAGGTAGTTGTAGAGAGCAATAAGGTCACCCCTGAGTCTCCTCTTCTCCAGGCTAAGCAACCCCAGCTCCCTCAGCCTCTCCTCGTAGGGCTTATGTTCCAAACCCCTCACCAACTTTGTTGCCCTCTTCTGAACTCGTTCCAGCAAGTCAACATCCTTCCTAAACTGAGGGGCCCAGAACTGGACACAGTACTCGAGGTGAGGCCTAACCAGTGCAGTGTACAGGGGCAGAATGACCTCCCTGCTCCTGCTGGCCACACTGTTCCTGATGCAGGCCAGGATGCCATTGGCCCTCTTAGCTGCCTGGGCACACTGTAGGCTCATGTTCAGTCTACCGTCAACCAGCATTCTACCTGAATGCCTTCTGTATGTACATTTGTAAATAGAATTCAAGCTTCATTTAAGCTTCCAATCTGTGCAGCCTTTTTTTGTTCTACTCCCCAAAAAGGAGTAGAATATCTTTCTGTCCTCTGGTCCGGAGCAGCTTATGGCTGTAAACCAGGACATAAATTAATGATGAACTGTCATACAGTATATTCCAGATGTAGGCCAGTAGTGATACCCACTCTAATTTATTAATTACAAGAGGCACATTTCCCTACAAACTGCAACATCTAGTGAAGGTGACAGATCATTAAAAAAAAAAGTCTGAATAGGAGAAGTGGCGAGTTTTATAGGAGTTCTACAGTTTGGGGATTGAGGGGAAGAAACCAACCTGGTTATTTCTGGAACTGGACTAAATGAGATAAGGAAAAAGAGGAGTAATGGGTTGACAAGTATACAGAAGGGGAAAAGATTAAACAGCTAATTAGCACATGTGAGACTATGTTGTTTGAAATTAAAGTAAGAAATTGAAGAAAGCTTTTTGCTGACTTAAGTTGCCTTGCCTGTATTCCTTTCATCTGTATTTAAACCTTTCCTCGCTTTGGTCTCTTACCCATCTATTTGTTTTCTAAAGCCCAAAACTGAAAAGAGATGGGGAGCCACCTGACTTGTGTAATTCAAGTATGGAGTTTTTGTATATGAGCGAGATCTTAAATAAGCCTATTTTTACAAAGAACTTCTACTTTAGTGATACTCTTATATGTTGTTTGTAGTTTAGTGATACTGTTCGATGTTGTTTGTAGTTATCTTCTGCAGTTCCAGATGCCAGTTAATGAACTATAGCATCATTGTACAATAAATTTCAAAGACAAGATTTTGTTTTTAAAAAAAGGCATGTGTTTTCTTAGCAGTCCAGATTAAAAGTATCAAAGAATTGTTTATGCTTTTTGATATTGTTGGTGGTTATTGTTGGTTGGCTGTTGTGGGGCTTTGTTTGTTTTCTTGAGTGTTTCCAGTTTCTGAATTAAGGAAACTCTTCCAGTGTGAAACTTGAACAAAAGGTGTCTTTCTGGGCTGTTGTCCTGTACCCAGTTAATCACTACCCCTAATACAGAAACTAGATAGTGACATAAACTGGTAGTATAGTTTGGGGCTTCTGGGGCAGTCTGATACCTAATGTTCTACTTATAGAAAAGTAATCACTAAGAAACCAATACCTCACTGGTATCAGCTAGGACTTACAAATTGTCTTGTGTGATGTTTCACTGAAAGATGTACACTTTTTTCCCCCTCCTTTGATTTTTATCTTCAGAATGGATCAAAATATTTGAGGAAATTGTCTTAAAATCAGTATTGCAATGCAATTTTATCCTATAAAAATTCTGGTTTGTGTATAAAAGTAAGACTTCTTAGTAAGATGAGAAATGTAAGGTAATTTTTCTGAAAGCTGGTACATGGAAGATTTTGGGGGTTTGTTTTCCAGTCAGTGTATGAAATTGGATATGAATGCTTTTTGTCAAGCAGCAGCTGGAGGGCACACAGGATTGCCCATGCTCTCTGGAATTGCACTAGATACATCTGTGTCAGTCAAGGCCCAGCTATCTACTTCTTGGTGTCCTAAATTTAAATACCTTCATCTCAAAATGGATCTTATAAAAAATTGGTTTGTCTTAAGTAGATACAAACATTTTTTTCTTTCAGTGTTGTCTGTTGGAGACCACACAGATATTTTAAAATAGGAGGGTTAAAAAGCTCCAAAACATGTCTGGAGTTTTGCAATGAATGTTTAGGCTGTGTCAGAATAAAGAACACATAATACTACATCTGAACTGCCAATGATGCTCATCACACCTACTGATATACTTTATTTTGAAAGTTGTTATAATTAATGCCTTTTTATTGCACAGGTTATCTGGATTTCAACTTCCGTCATCTATTGTGAGCACAGGATCTATTCTCACCCTCTGTTTCACCACAGATTTTGCTGTCAGTGCTCAAGGGTTCAAAGCTATCTATGAAGGTAAGAACTCTCTTCCTACCACATCTTCTTTCCACTTGATGCATGCTTTTTGTGTTGAAACACAATGTTCTGATTTTGTTTGGGGTTTGAATCATGAATTTCGCATGAACTTCTTTTTAAAGGTTTTTTTATATCTTACTTATATGCTACTACACCATACAGTCTTGATTTTGAAGTTTAATTTCTACTGGAATTTTAAATCAAAATTGACAGGGTTCCAAAGCAGGATTTGGAATGTTTATTTTTAAATGGTGTAGTTATTTCCTAAATGCCTTTTTTTTCCTCTTTGACAAATGTATACTATGTATAATGGTAAAAATGAGCGGACGTAGGGATAGTAACTGATCTTGAAAATCAATCACTAATATTCTCCCTGTATATAAAAAAAAAATAATGGCAACATAAATAGCTGCTCATATATTAAGGCAAAACCAAAAAAAACCCAAAACATAGCACTTGGACACTGGCTCCATGGGTGACATTAGACTATAGTGATGACTGCACAGTTCTGGGGAAAAAGAAGGCCAAGCATTTCATGTCTTCTAGTGTCTACCAAGAATTAAGGTCATAAAACTGGAGTGATTACATTTCCTTAATACTTCAAGTTGTAAAAAAATGGCTTTATGAAATCTGCAGTGTCTGTTCGGGGAAGTTACCAGATAACCTTACCTGTTGGTTAATGGGGGCATGTGAGTAACTTCGGGATTGCTTTCAGGCTGGCTGTGTGGTTTGTTGATTTGTTTGGGGTCTTTTGGTGTGTGGTTTTAGGGTTTTCTTGTGTGGTTTGGTTGGGGGTTTTTTTTGGGGGGGAGGTGTCATCTTCTATGTTTTGGGTGGAGTTTTTAAAAATTTTATGTCACGGAAAATGCAGGGATTTGAGTACTAGAAGTTGCCAGAAAGAACGGTTTCAGATTACTAAAACACAAAGCAATTGTATCTGTGGTTTCATAGGTATAATCCTTCTTTGAAAGTGTTTGTTCTGGAAAAAACTGCTGACAGCCAGTGAAGTGAATTTAAAAGGAAAATATTTTTATCAGTGGGTTGGTGGTAGTATGGCTTGACTGTAACTATCTACTGTGACTGGCATTTGCAAGTGTATAAACCTGTTACATTGGTCACTACTTCAGAAAAAAAGTCAAAGCAACTTAGAGACCACAAATATTTTCAAGTGCTGGCTAACATTTGATGACATGTGTCCTAGAATTGTTCATAGTTGCTTTCTTGACAGTCCCTAAGTCTACTCCATATTGATGCATAATGATTAATGTTTTGAAATGATGTTGTTGTTTAAAGTGTGTTTTGGATTCAATATCCTCATTGAGTGAAAAGCAGAGGCATAGGAGGTGTCATGAGTAGCTCAAACTTTTTTGTTGAAAGTTTTTCTGTTCAGGATGGGTAGCTCAGCCATTTCTCTTTCTTGGTGCCCCAAAAGCCTTCTCCTGTACTAAGTCAGCTAATGAGTCTTTTTTTAAACTGTGAGGAGGGTTGTGAAGAAAAGCTAGTTTCATTTTGATAGTCTTTAGAAGCTTTATTATGTAAGCTGAAAAGGAGCATCAGAAATCACCAACACACCAGGAGTTGTTTTTGTGACCTCAAGAGTAAATAATTTTCTACATACCTGTAGAGGCCCATGATAGCATATTTCATCCCTTTATGCAATTTGACCAGTTTGTTTTTCATATTGAAAAAGACAGTGAAGAATGCTAAAGGACATCTCTTGACTGTCAGCTTAGGAACACATGCACAGAGCCACAGGCTGTAAAATAATGACACTTCCTGCTGGCCTACTTTCTTGTAAAAACCCCAGCAGGACCAGCAGTAATTAACATTGACAGATAGCACTGCGCTCTAGTTAAACAACACTGCCCCCTTTCAGATTTAGTGCTGTAAACCTGGCATTGTGCGTGAGCTTTAAATTGACTGCAAAATATGACATCCAACTCCAGGAGAAATGGTAAACGTCACTCAAGTGACAGCATTGCAGTGTGCAGAAGAGGCAGTGGGGGTGATGGTTTGGGAAGGATTTGTAGCATCTTGGTGCTCAGTGGTTCTTTCTACTGCAAAGGCCAGTTGAGGTAACTGCAGCCCTATAGGTAAGAACTCCTTTAACTGTTCCCTAAATTACTTGTTTTAAATAGTGCCCCCATCTTGCCAGATGTAGTTTTTTGAGTAGAGAGGTGAGTGTTTTCCCTGGAACAGGGGAATGCAGACTAGATACAAGTCTTTATAATCACTGTCCAACACCCATCCCTAATCTCCTTTGCTTTGACTAAAAGTATCTTCTTGTCCCTGGTTTTAGCCAGCTGTTACATTCTTATGTGAATGACTGTTCAGTTGGAAACATGGAGAGCACTGATTTGCTACTGACTGCTGCTGTGAAAGCATTTGGGACACAATGGGGTTGTAATGTAGGGTTTGAGAAATTCTGTTTTAGACATCTTAGCTGGAGACAAGTTTTAACCATGTGTCAGCTGACAAGGACAGCATGTTTTAAAAAGCAAAAAAAAAAAAAAGAGGCTTTTTAAATGGCACATGAGGGAGTTATCTTTAACAGAAATTGTTTTATAGAAGTAGAAAAGTCCACAACGTTCAAAATTGAAGGAATTCTAATAGCCTGGGAGCAGAAAAAAAAGCTTTGCATTGCTATGCAAAGGAATCATTCTGGAATTGCACCACTTGTCTGAAAGTAGCAGATGAAGTGGGTCTGAAAAATTCAAATATTAGGACTAATGATGGAACTAATTTGCATAAACTTTCCATATTCTGGGAGGCTACAAAGCTATGATTTTTGAAATTATTTTTATTTTTAATTATTTTTTTAGTTCTCGACAGGCCACTCTTTCCTGAATAGGAAGATATCATCTAATTAAGATTGTTTCCTTCATGCAATTAAGAAAGAAAAAAAAAAAAATAAAATGAATGGTGTCTTCAAAGTTAGCTCTGCTATTGAAAGTCAGTGTTTTAAATGTGATCGTGTGGATAAAATTCTAGTGTTTTGACAAGAATTACTTGGCTCTCAAAAGACTTAATAGAGAGGTGGATTCTCTGCTGTGCTGAGTTGCTTTGCAGAGCAAAGGGGATGCTGTTAGGAGGTTTCACCATCACTGTCTGCAGGGCTTTCATTTTAGCTTAAACTCCCTGTGAATGAGGACTGGGTGCTGGGCTAGGAAAGAAGACACAGGGACCACTTAAAGACCTACTGAACACCTTCTGAAGTTACACCCACACTGGTATCTCAAACAGAAGGGGAACTGGATTCCCTTGATTGAGATTCTGATCACTGCATTTTATTGAGTGTAGTCTTGATTTATGACCTCAATTCCTGTGCAGCAATGACATAATCAGACCCTTTGTGATTTTACAATATATAAATAGGTTTACAGTGAAGCTGATGAAACCATGTTCTGGCGCTCAAAGCCCTTGAAGACCTATCTGACATAGCCTGCTCTCACACATATACCATGTGCATATTAATATTTAACTAAATCTGGTATTTTGTGTGGTTGTTTTTGTTGTTTCTAATCACATTTTGTAATGTAGAACTGGTGAACAGTGTTTAAACAACAAGCCAGATGTACTGCACTTGATGTGTTCTAGTACCTTTCCTTGACTTCTCTCCTACTCCAGCAGGTTTTCTTTGCCAAAGGAAGAGCTCATGCAAGTCCTTCTACCCTTCCTGCCCCCAGGGCATGCTTCCTTTTTTTCTTTAGTTCTTTGAATTCTCAAAGTTTTCTGCTCACACCCAGCATTAACATTTATACTGGCAGTCGCCTCATCCTGCTTTATGCATCTTCCCTGAATCTTCTTTATAAATCTGTTTCAGCATCAACAGCAGAAAATAGTGATACACTTTCACAGAGTAAAATCTTTGAAGAAATTCTTTTTTTTTTTTTTTTTTTAGCTCTTTCTGCTTCTGTTCTCTCTCAGTATGTGTTACTTCCTTCCATTTCATGGTTCAATACTTTGAACTATTTAAAACAAAAAGAAAAATTGAAACTCTTCCACAAGCAACCTTGAAAAATTAATCTCTAGTATGGATTCTGTGAGTTTACCAAGATAATTTTCACACAACTGTTTTTTCCTGTCAATGTGGACCAGTCAGGAGAATGGACCTCTGGGCTCAAGCTAATGTTACTAAATTACTATGTTTTTTGTTTCCCTAAGTACCAACATACATTGCCTATATTGTTAAGACAAAAAAACCTGCTTTTCACTGGGTCAGCACTCTTAAATGTTGTAGGACTCATTATCTATCAGTGAGTTTTGTATCTGAAGGAAGAAAAAATTTAAGAGCCTTGTCTGCCACATTAGTCCAATTATAAAATGTCAGCTTTTTTTCAATTCCAACTCTCACCCCAAGAAGTTCAATCCCTAATGGTAGTAGCTCTTAGGAAGGGAATTACATCTTTAAGATATGATCTTGGAATGATCTTTCTGACTGCCTCTGATTCTGAAAGTACGGGATTAATTTGTGCCATCTAGTGATTTCTTGATCCTTTTAGGAACTATTGTGTTCATTGTAGTGTGGTGAACCAGTGATGGTGATTCATCCTTTGTAATCATCTAGTGGGGTTGTAACCCGTTGTAACCACAACACTCTTGCTTGTGCAAGAGTGAAATCACAAATCTAATGGGAGAAGGATTTGGTAAAAGTAGACTTCCAAGAGGAAGACTACAAGGAGCTGGTCCTCTGTGCTACTGTGATATTCTAGTTCTAAATCAGAGCAATGTATTCTAGTGTGAAAAACAGAAGATAATTTCTCTCTTTATAGCCTCAATAACTTAATATAGTGGTTTCATTTCTCTGCTGTTGAGTACTGAGATGCTGGAAAAATCTAATCTACATCCCAACTGTGCTGATACTAATAACCCATTTCATGTTTGTTATGTGCTGTGATTAGTGTGTGTTGTGTGACTAACAATAACTCATGAAAAACACTTCAGAGATTCCCCCCCCCCCCCCCCCCCCCCCCCCCATTGTCAAAGTTCCATTAGTACAGTCATTTCCTTATCTGAATTGGTATTAACATGTTGTGGTTTAACACCAGTAACCAACTAAGCAACAAAGCAGTGCTTGCTCAGTTCCCTCCGCAGCACAGTATGAGGGAGAGGATTGGAAGGCTAAAAGTGAGAAAATGCATGGGCTGTGGTGAAAATGTTTTAATAATCGGTAAAACAAAAGCTGAGTGTGCAAGCAAATAAAAAGAAGGAATTAATTTGCATCTCCTTGTTCACAGGTAAATTTTCAGTCATCTCTGGGAAAGTAGGGCTCGGGGCTAAGAATACCTCTGAGCAATGGCAGCCCTGGCCAAACTCCACCCATCCCCATTTGATTGCTGAATGCAACATCATAGAATCATAGAACTGTTAGGGTTGGAAGGGACCTCAAGGATCATCTAGTTCCAACCCCCCTACCATGGTCAGGGACACTGCACACTAGATCAGGTTGCCCAGAGCCACATCCAGCCTGGCCTTAAAAACCACCAGGGATGGGGCTTCCGCCACCCCCCTGGGCAACCTGTTCCAGTGTCTCACCACCCTCATAGTGAAGAACTTCTTCCTAACCCACTTCTATTCTTGTTGCATTCCCCTTAGTCCTATCGTTACCTGACACCCTAAAAAGTACTTCCCCAGCTTTCTTGTAGGCTCCCTTCAGATACTGGAAGGCCACAATTAGGTCTCCTCAGAGCCTTCTCTTCTCCAGACTGAATAGCGCCAACTCCCTCAGTCTGTCCTCATAGGAGAGGTTCTCCAGCCCTCTAATCATCCTCATGGCCCTTCATATGGTATAGGATATCCCTCTGTTCGACTAGGGCCTACTGTTATGCTATGTCTCCTGCCAGACCTTTATGCACTCCCAGTCACCTTTCTGCCAGGACAGAAATGGCCTGCTGCTGTGTCATGTGTTATCAGCACTGTTTTAATCAAATCCGAAACACACAGCTCATATAAGCTACTATGAAAAGCTGTAACCGTCACAGCTGATCACTTGAATATCACAGTATCAGTCAGGGTTGGAAGGGACCACATATGCAGCCCAGTCTAAAAATCTTGCATAGCAATATGTTGTAGACAGCTTAAAAGTAGCAATTGTTTGAGAAAGAAACAAGGTGAAATATCCCATAATTCTCTAATTGTGTTGGATTTTTTTTTTCCTTAAAAAAAAAAAAAATCAGCCACATAAGGAGTATATGGAACAAATCTTTTCTCCAAGTGTTTTTCTGAAACAAGCTGTGCAACGTGACTGAACAGAGCTGGGATTTTTCCTTGTTCTATTTTACAGCCAACTGGGATTTGGGGAAATAGCTAACTTCTTCTGTTCATAGCCTTGTATATGCACTAGCAATTAGGTTCTAGTTAAGCAGGCTGTGTCCTTCCCTGCCCCCACATGTTTAAAATGTATTGCCAAATATCAGGATGCCAGTGAAAGAAAGATCTGCGTTCTGTTCAAACGTAATTTTGCCTGTACTTTCAGTTCTGGATATAGTCTTTTTCTGTTTACCAATGTGGAAATAAAAATATTGTCAATGTCTTGTGTGCATTGCCAAATTTCTCAGAAGAGTTTCTTGATGCATTTAGCCACAGGTTTTTATCTGGATGAAGAGTTAAACTCAAACTTCCTTTTCTAATTGTCAAATGTATTCAATGCTGTTTACTTACGTTGAGAATGGTCCCAACTAAATGAGATTGTCCCAGATGAAATGCAGCTGAGACTTAGGTAGCTCTTAATGAATCTGGAAAACTCTGAATCTATGGTTTATCTGATTTCAGAACTCATTTGTAAAGGAAGTTTGTTATTACTTTGACAGAAAGTAGGAAAAGTTGCAATGGACTTTTCATCTCTCAGATAATAAAAGTGAATCTTCAGCCGTACCAGTCTCATTTCTGGTTTGTACTCTTTATAGTGTCGTCCCCCCTGCCTTTTTTCTTTTTTATCTAGTATCACTTTTTATTATGAAAACTGTATTTCTGCCTTTAACTCTTAACAGGCAACAGAGACTTTACTGTTATATTGATTATAGATCTGCTTGCAATGGTGAAGATGGTACATGGCTTTCTTTTTTTATTCTTCTTTTCAACAAATACATTTAAAAAAAAATCTCTATTTCATCTAGAATCTTTGTCTGCCAATTTTTATTCCTTTAAACTGACAAAGGGTGTAGGTTATTGCAGGGTAGAATCAATATTTTCAGAATAAAACCTTTGGGTTAGCTGTCTACAAAATAAAACTTTGTATTTTCTGTGTTGCTGTAGCCAGCAGATGTTCTCCATTAATTAAAGGTTGTTTAATTTGCTATGTTTGATAGCTAGTAGCACATAAACACAGTCACATGCCTTACTTTTCATCTTCTCTTGTATAACTTTAACCATTACTAATTGTACTTTGAATTACTTTGTTATTCGTATCCTTCCTATATGTTGAGGGTTTAATTTGCATAACCTTTCATGTTTTTCTCATGTAATTGGGATAATAAGGCAGATATCTAGAACTTTGCAACAAAATATGCTCATCAAAACAGGCATTCCTAAAATTTGGCTAAGGCATTGATCTTGTTCAGTAATAAATAAGTAGTTAGTATGTCACTCTGTTATTAATCCTGAAGGGGGTGGGCTGACTGTAGTGGACATAATCTAGGCACTGTGGTTTAACTGAAGCTTTTGAGATTTGTTAAGGTTTATCACCTAATCTTCACCTTGTCTATGTTAGAATTCCATGTTTTCATACAATACTCTTAGACCACTTTGCATATGGCCTATCTAAATAAAATTTATTCATCCAAGTAATTGCATTAATTTCATTAGTTATATTACCATATTTATTGCTATAAATCAGTCTGCAAAACTCCTCTGAGTACTTCTTAGCTCTGTATTTGATATTTGCATGCTTTAACTTAGAACACTTTGAAATATTTCAATCTTGTATATATTGAAAGATTTTGTAATAAACTTACTGAATTATTCATGCATGGTATACTTCCAAGAAATCTTCCCTTAAGATTCTTCAAAGCTGGCTTATTGGATTGACCTGAAAAGGGCCATAGAAAGTGTGGAAGTTCAGTCTCCTAATTTTCATTAGATCTGTGCTGTTTTCACACTTGTTTAACAAGACAAGGTATACCTGTGTGGTGTCAGGGGATTGTAAACCTGAAGTCAAAACACCAGGTTTGGATACACAAAGCCTTATTTATAGGGAAAGAGGCAGCATCCTCTGTGTTTGTGTATGTATGTAAATCCAAGAATTGTTAGTGTCATCGAAGTCTAAAATGCCTAAGCAGTATAAGGTCAGATTAAACTTCTATGAAAAAAGGCAAAAAAGCCACAACCAATGCAGTTAAAACAAATGCACACCTGCTTCTTGGTTTCTACTCCTTTTCATAGTATTATGTTTACCATTCCCCTAATCCTCTGTGTGTAGTATCTGATGTTTGTTTTTTCTTTGCTTTAGGGATGCACTTGAGGTTATTCTTACCTGCTGTGACAATTTCATACTTTTGCTCTTTATTCCTTTGTCTGCAGTTCTGTATCACATCCATATTTATTTATATGGTGTTTATATGGTGGGGAGGGGATCTGCCCCAACCCATTACATCCATGCATGTTAGCTACTACTCCTTTGTTCTTTGTTACAGTTTTGACCAAGTCTGCATTTCTTTAACTGACCGTGTACGAGTTGTTTATAGCTGTAGGCTCTCTAGTGCAAGCCTTTGTCTCATTGCTTATTGTCCCTTAGTGTGTATTCTTCAGGAGTTCATCCTGTACCTCCACTTCTCAAAGTCTCTGCAGTCAAACCAGGCTTATATTTCTCTTAATTATGTAATGGTGGCAATTGGAAAAATATTTCATTCTGTGCAGAGTAACTGCTTGCTACAGCTATCCTTATAAAAATGTGATTGTACCTTCAGAGAATGGAGTGTGAGGGTAGGAAGTAAAACAAATGAACCTTAGACAGCCAGTCAATTAGAGAAACTGCTGTCACAGCTAAATAAGTAAAGCAAAACTGCAGGCAAATTTGGAGAATTTGAGCGTGAGTCTGACTGTGGCAAACCTCCATCCTGAGGCCTCGCAGGTTCAATACAAAGCGTATAGTCAACCCATTCTCTCAGGACCTTTGGATGCATCTCATTGGACTTGTGCATGCTCAGGTTTCTCAGGTAGTCTCAAAATTTAACTTCTCTTATGGTAGGAGGCACTTTTTCTCCCCCTCAGTGTTTGCTCTTGGGTTCAGGTACTTGAGAGAGGAGGAAAGAAATTGCCAGTGTAAAAAGGCCAAAAAAAGGTCACTGAGTAGCTCAGCCTTCTCCATAGCAGTTGTCACCAGATCCCGTCTCGCTTATTGTCTTCCTTTTATGACTAAACTGCCTGTAGAAGCTCCTCTTACTCTTCATAGCCTTTGCCAAATCCATCTCCAAATGCATTGTAGCTTTCTTTGATCCCGTCTGGGGAACATCCCTATATTCTTTCCAGGGTGTGTGTTACTGTTTCTTAATCTGACATCATGTGTCACGCTTTGCAGAAAGTCAGCATTTGAACTGAAAGGACCTTCAGTTGAAAAACCCACTCCCTCTCAGTGGAAATCACCCTTACTTCAAACATACTTTATTTGAAAATGCAATTTGCTTAGATAGTTTTTAATTATTCTACAGATTTGAGAGTTTTTTGGTTGTGGTGGTGTGTTTTTTGGTGGGTTTTTTTTTTTTGGGGGGGAGGTTAGGGTGTTTTGTGGGTTTTTTGGTGTGAATTGTTTATTTTGGAGGATGGACAGAATTTGTGAGACTTTCTAAAACAAAGTGGGACAGCCTTCCTCTCCCACTTCTGTTTTGAGATGTAAAACTGATTTTTTTGGAAGCAGAAGCTTGTGGGAAAACTAGGCTTTCTGCTGCAAAGTGAATGAGGTTTTCCTTATTCCTCATAAGATGCATCCAACTTAATGTACCTTGTATGTACAGCTCCCTGGGGGCAGCAGAAGAAAGTCTGGCCAAGTGTTCTCTTTAATTGCCTTAGGTGACTGGATGCTAACAAGAAGGCATCCAAGTCAGTCCCATGGTCTTGCAAGTAATACAGGCTTCTAAACAGAGCAGCAATTAGAGGTTTCTGCCTGTCTGGTTTTTTAACTTCTGGTACTGTGTGGCTGTAACAGAAGCAGGATTTTTTTTAGTAATAACTTTCCTGGGTTGTTTTTTTTTTTTTTTTTTTTTTTTAATGTTCTGCATATTTTTATTTTAAAATGTCAGTTGTAATAAAACAGTGAGGAGCTGCATGTTTGGGGGGAAAAATAGTGGGTGATTGGACAGCTGTTGTGTGTAGGATACTGAAGTTCTCCTTGGTGCTGTCAAGTCAGCTCTACTGTAGGAGTTTAGCAAATGGCAACAGTAATGCACTAAAACGGTGGAACATATTTCAGTGCTGCACATGTGATCAGGCTTCACCTTGCCAAAGACAGTCTTTCCAGCATGATGTTTTGCTGTGGTGTTTGGTGATTTTTATATTTATTTTTCCCCCCCTCTCTCTTTTGGTCCCCAGAACTCATAGTTGCTCAGATCCTACCCATATGCTATCCTTTTCTGATCATCCTTTAAATCATGATGAAATCAGAATGCAAAATTATTTAACATTTTTTTTAATCAAAGGAGGTAAAACCCCACCCATGAATGTGAGAAGTTAACCAAGTATTTACTTCAGTCTGTTCACAAATTGAGCAATTGGTACTGGGACCTTCTACTTGAAGTCTGTACCAACTGCAAATTTTAAAGAGAATGGTTTGCTTTGCTCATTGTATGTTTGTCAGTAGCAAGATTTAGTCAAGTTTGAGATGTGGCTTTTGGAAGAAAATTAAGAATGAAAAAAAAAAAAAAAGCAAAAATGTTTCTCTTCTGTTGTTTTGCAGAATGAAGGGCATAATCACTTTTTAAAGGACAGAATGACAGAGCTTTTCACAGTGTTTAGATCGTACTCAGCACTCAAAAGTAATTTTGTTGCTTTAGCTGCCCCTAATTTCTTCTTTTTGTTTTTGTTTGACTTAGTTTCTAACTAACAGAATGGCTAAATCTTTTCCTTTGGAGATAAGCTCTATTAAATGCAATTTGACTTTCACTTTGGATTGTGTCCTGTGGCCTGTATGAGAGATGAGGGAGTTTAAGTGGGAAGAAAAGAGAAAATGTACTGCTTGTAGGCTTAGTAATTTCAAGCATTTGTTCACAGAACTTCACTGTCAATGCAGAAATTAGTTATATATAGCCAGGTTTTTCTTTTTCATTTTTCATGAAATATTGATGATAGCTCCAGGTTTGCATTTGTGGTGGGGTTATTGTTGTTGTTTTTTTGGTAAGTTTTGGTAGTGGTCATTGTTGCTGTTATTTATTTATTTTTTCATGATTTGTTGGCTGGGTTTGTGCTTTTGGTAGCAATGGAACTGACTCCTAAAAACCTAAGAGTCCTCTGAACCCTGTATGTTGTCAACTGTTCTCTCAGAAAAATGAAAGTGGTGGAGGCATTTAAAAAAAAAAAAAAAGGGGCCTGGTTTTGTTGTTTTTTGCTCTTGCCAATCTTGAGTGCAGGTCTTCAAAAATGTAATCTTGAAAGAAGGGTAATGTTGATCCCCAAGTAGGTTCATTCAGCTCTGTATCAGTGTGTTTAGAGTCAACAAAACTGGATAACAAGGTTAAATTGTGTAATAAAATATAAATTTATATATTTAATATTTTTGGAGGTGGTATCCTCATGCACTACTATAATCCATTTACAAAGTATATTTACAGGTTCTGTTGTTTGGTTGAGTAATACATTCTACATATGAAGACACTTAAACAATTTAAGCACAAATCTGAGACTTTCCGATGCAGAAATTTAAATTGGAAATTCTAGTGCTGTGATCTGTGGTTTCCCACAAGGGGGATTCTGTAGCAAATTAGCTAGTTACTCGCAGCTTGCTCCTCTGTCTGATATCTTCCCAGATGCTGTAACTAGAATTCAAGCAGCTCTTGGCTCAGAGAGGGTTAAGGGGCGCCTCTCTCTCTCTCTCTCTCTCTCTCCTGCTCCATTGCTGGACTTTCCATGGCTCTTCTCGCACTCAGTTCTCTTGGGCACGGGGTTCTTGGAGTGATGGTTGCCTTGGTCCTGGTACAAAGCCCAGCTGTAGTTTGCTTGTTAGGACTGACTCTTCAGCTGCAACTCCATCAGCATTTGGCTCTTGTTGCTTCCTGAGTGAAAACAAGGTAAATTGCCTACTGCCTTGGCTGGTTTCAATACTGTCCAAAGACAAATAATGCCCTCTGGTAACAGAAAGCTGATAGCTGAACCTATAGGATGGGACATGGCCTGGAGCACACACAGTTCACAGGTGTGTTACAAGGTTAATTACACATGCCATACGCTTATCTGGACTCCAGGAAGTGTCTAGGTTTGCACATTCACAGGTGCTTAACCCATTGTCTTTGATAGGGCATATTATGGGGTTTGTCCCTTTAGGACAAATTGATCATGTTATGATGCTTAAAGCAAAAGTTATGGAAAGAGATGATGTGACTGCAGGTGTCAATGAAAACATGTATGGCGACTGGCCATGTCCAGTGTGACAGGGGTTTTTGTTGAGATCCTGGGACTAGTCTTGGGCCTGAACCTGTAACTGTTAAAATGAACTCTTAATATTGGTATGTCTACTTATGTAAGTTAGAATAACCCATGAGTAAGACTGATGCTCAGTTGGTATGTGCTTGAGTGACGCATTTGCAGAATGCATATAGAGTGTTTATAATATAATACCAATAGTAAGAAAACCTGACAATTTGATTTTACCCTTACAATCTGTTCTATTAATTAAACTATATTTGATACCGTGTGAAGTGACAAAAGATACCCTAAAACAGTTATGCTAATCTAATTCATAACACATTAATATCAAATTAATTGTATAAAAAGATCATAAGTCTGTGTGGTGAACTGATACAATTAAAAAATTAGTAAGAGAGAATGAGAACTTAATTTTAGAGGTTTTGTGTTGTTGTTTTTTTTCTCTCTTTAGCTTACATGGAGAGTCATTATCTGAAATGCAAGCTTTGTTAGGGGCATATTTTGGAGGACCACAACTTGAAATATAGCAAGAGCATATTTCATAATCAAAACCTAGTGTTTCTTGATCAAAATCTAGACAATTTCTAGGAGACTCTTAACTGAGATTTAATCTTACTTTGATAAGCACAGTAATAGGAATCTGTATGGACATGGTAGGATGGGATACGTTGCATAAAACAAGGTTGGAGCCCATTGCACTCCAATTAACTTTTGATTAATGTTGTATATGTTTGGGGTTTTTGTGATAGAGAAGCTGCTCTACCACTCAAGTCCTCATCCCACTGATATCACAGGCATATCTGAATTTAATACAATTCAGTTTAATTTTCACGTGATTTATGCTATGAGAATTATAGACACTTCTGAATTTTTGGTTAAAAAAGGAGAAATGTCTGCAACAAGTGTCCCACTCCCCTAGATGCACTGAAAACATAAAATGAGTGCTCATGAAAAATATGAAGAACTGGAGTTAAAAATAACTCCCATTTTGATTGAAGACCTTATTGATCAGCTCTGTGGCTGAGCTCAGGTTCTTCAACTTCAGCATTTACCCTTTGGCTAAGAAGAACCAGACAGTAAATGCACTGACATTGTAAGAGACATCCCTTTCTCATTGGCATTCTTTAATTCACATTTCCCAACCAGCACTGCATTTTGCCAAAAGGACTTCTGTGAATCAAGAACAAAAGTTCAGCTTTCTGTTAGGTTAGTGAAACAAGGAGATAGCCTTCCCATGTTAACTCAAAACAAGGCTCATGTGAGAATGGACTCTGATTAGGGCACAAAACACTAATGAAAAAGCATATTTGTCCCAGTCCACTGGGGGGGGGGGGGGGGGGGGGGGGAATAAAAAAATCACTATGTATAACAGCACCATCTGCTGACTGCTGCCATAAGACTTGCACACTTCATTCTAAACAGCATGCATGTGCATATTGACAGCATTGGTTTTGCCCAGGTATAAATTTTAACCCCTTTTTTTATTCTGATAGTTTGAACATCAGAAGTATTATGAACTGAATTTTGCATTTTGATCATTATCACTCTATTTAAAAAAGCTCCACAATATTGTATTTATTATTATTTTGCATCAACTGTGCTGCCTTTATCTAAAGTGGCAGAGCTGTGGAGGTTACTTCATAGAAGCTTGAATGATGTTGCTTGTGTTACTTTTAAGGCCTTGGCTCCTTGGACTGCAAACACTTGGAAAGTGATTGGTGTTGGTACTAGAGAAGAGGCATGTGAGGACAACTTCTAGTGATTGTCAGAATCTTCTGTTATGTTGATGAAATGCTGTTTTGTCCGTTTACTTTTCCCAAGAAATCAAGAAAGTAGCCGCATATTCTATTTAGATTTATGTAACTTACAGAACATTGTTAAGAATGATGAGGTCATTCGCTACTCAGTTAAACTGAGACTTGAATTATCTGAAATATCTTCTCTTACTCTTAAAGCAAGCAATAACTGTTTCCTGTTTCTGTAGATTTTTATAAACTTTAAAATGCGTGCGTATAAGCAGAATGTTTGTACTGGAAGTTAGCATGAAGCAACACCTCCAAGTCAATCTAGTACCATTTTACATCTTTCTGTTTAAAAACTTCACCTCAACTTCTTTCTCTTCTTAAATTAAGATGCCAAAAAGATCCTACTGTAAAATTCCTATTTCACAGTTTTATTTCTTCGGAGAAAAATTGAGTCAGCAGCTATGTGGCCAGTTGGTGGCAAACTCCTGGATTTAGTTTTTTGATTATCTTCTAAGTCGCTACACTTCTGTGCAGAGGTATAGAAGCATTTTTCTTCTTGCAACTGGATTCTAAATGGTACTCCTGAGAATTCTGAATATTGGTGGGAAAAGGTAGTAGACGTTCTTCCTAGTGTTTACAGTCTCCTTCCCAAACCACGCGGTAACTTCATTTCAGCTGTGGGTTTTGGTGTTGTGTGGTTTGTTGGCTGCTGTGTTTTTTTCTGGTCCCTGCTTTTCTTAATTATTTTTTTTCCTAATGGTCTTTTGTAAAGCCTGCATTCCTGAGACTTTCTTTTTTTTTTTTTCCATCTGTCCCTGATAACCTTGACTGCCTTTATCATGATGTCTTCATATCCTAGAAAAAAGTTAACAGTTATGATCACTAGACAATGTTTTCCTGTAAAGCAAATACATGTGCAGGTGATTATTACTTCTTAGGGCCCTTCAAGGGATTTTTATTATTTATTTTTTTTTATCCAAAAGTTTATGTAAAAGTGAATTACAATTTTATATGAATTTCTTATAAACATTAAAACTTAACAGAATTCTGTTAATCTACCTAATTGTCAGTATCTGGAAGGTTGAATCACAATTAAAGTGGAGCGTCTATGAACATCTGATTTACTAACCTTAAAATTCAGATTCCTTCTGCTAGTTATTACTTTTGTCAAAGTTATTGAATGGACAAACGGGGAGGTAAAGATGCTTGCTGTAAGCAATTGCATGGGCCATTAGTTAAAATAAGCATTTAAATAGATAATTGATGCCCTTTCAGATCACAAACACAAAACTAAATTAGTAAAAACGTATAACTCATCATGGTGGTTTTATGATCACTAGTTGGGTGGTAAAACTGAAAACTGAGAATCTGTTAAATTACTGTAGCATATAATTAAGCTTTGTTAATAGCATCTGATGCATTATACCGTGATACCTGTCTGATTTTTCATGTTTGTAACTCAAATGTTCACAATTCAGACTGAGGAACTTAGGAAATCACAGAAAAATATATGGAAATGCATGCATGCCATCTGCTGCTCCTTTTGCACACAAAGTGCAAAGCCTTGTAAACACACCAACAATATGACATTAATAAAGAATTTAAGTTAGATCTTTTAAATTAAGTTTTTGTTGCAAAAAGACTTAGAGGCATGATCAACCCCCCTATCTCTTCACTTCCTGTTCATCAGATCTTTATGTATTATTCATATAATGATAAGTCAGGTATTTCTGTTTATGCAAGCCTCTTGAATGTTTGCTGTAGTGGAAACAAGCTACTTTTACAGAATTTGTCCATTCTGTTTGTGTAGCCATTATGTGCTTAACTATGAAATGTGCTTCTCCAAAATAAACATATTCTCCATTAGTATAACGCTCTATTGCTGTAAATTATTTGTGCTCACCATTTTATTTCTAGTTGTTTGTTTACCACCTTTTGTCCTGCATCTCAGTTTGAATTGGATTATAATCTACTTGCTGCAGGATTTGTGTGTGTGTGTGTTTTGTGTGGGGGTTTGGTTTTTTAAATTTTGTTTTTGTTTTTATAAAGTGTCTTTAGAATGTCAGCAAGTAGGGCAAAAATAATAACTGGGTTGGTTGCTATACATCTTCCTGAATGCTAAACCTAATATGGCCTTATTGGCAGCTCTATCTTTATTGAGAGTCTACAGAAATAGAAATCTGAAAGAATGTGTTCAGCCTGGAGAAGAGAAGGCACTGCGGAGACCTTAGAGTGGCCTTCTGGTATTTGGAGGAGGCCTGCAGGAAAGCTGGAGAGGGAGTATTTCTAAGAGTCTGTGGTGATACAACAAGGGGGGGTGGTTTAAACTAGAGCAGGGTAGATTTGGTTCAGACATTAGGAAGAAGCTCTTTACTGTGAGGGTGGTGAGACACTGGAACAGTTTGCCCAGATAAGTTGTGAATGCCTAAGGTGATAAAACCAGGATGGATGAGGCTTTGAACTATCTGGTCTAGTGTGAAGTGTTCCTGCCTATGGTAGGGATGTTTGAAACTAGATGATCTTTAAGGTCCTTTCCAACTCAAATCGTTCTGTGATTTGCTGTGAAGGCTCAAGATTTTTAACAGTGCTACAGATTATTTTCTGAAGTTAAAATTTAAGAACTATGGACAACCTTGAGGAAAGACTGAGGGAGCTGGGGTTGCTTAGCCTGGAGAAGAGGAGGCTCATGGGAGACCTTACTGCTGTCTACAACTACCTGAAGGGAGGTTGTAGCCAGGTGGGGACTGGTCTCTTCTTCCAGGCAACCAGCACCAGAGCAAGAGGACACAGTCTCAAACTGCACCAGGGGAGGTTTAGGCTGGAGGTTAGGAAGAAATTGTACACAGAGAAAGTGATTGCCCATTGGAATGGGCTGCCCAGGGAGGTGGTGGAGTCACTATCATTGGAGGTGTTTAGGAGGAGACTTGATAGGGTGCTTGGTTGCATGGTTTGGATGGGTTAGATGGGTTGGATGATAGGTTGGACGCAATGATCTTGAAGGTCTCTTCCAACCGGGTTTATTCTATTCATTATGGTTTGAATGATACAAAGGAAGACCTTGTGCAGCTGTTCATGTACAGTTTGAATTCTGACATGTAAGTGGAGTTTTTCTTGGTTCCCTCCCACAGTTAATCAGGCCAGAAACTAATTAAGCAGATGATGATCCTCCCTTCTTTCTGCAGTAGCTTGCACAGCAGAATCGGACCACTGGACAGGAGAAGGATGGCTCTTTTCCAGTGGAAGATTGCCCTTGAAATAATGCAAAGATAATTCCTACATTTCAGGCAATGTTCCATTTAGAGGGGTGTCATATCTCTTTTCTACCTTTCTATAAAGCTGTTCTAAAAGATGATGATTGTAGTCCATTGGGTAAGCTGTAGATACTAGTCAGCTGCTCTGACTACAGTTTTCAAATCAACTGAATAATTTGCCATCAGATGAAGAGATGGGCAATGTGAGATCCCACAGTATCTGCTCTGGATTGAGTGCTGTTCAACAGTGTCAGAATGGAACAGGTAGCAATTACTTGCAAATGACATTAAAGTAGCTCTAAGAACAGGATTCAAAGGTATAAATTTGAACAGGGAAGTGAGATAAAGGAGAATAAGGTCCCAAAGAAACACAATTTCAGTCAAAAAAAGGCAGTGACAAAATTCTTTGGTTGTATAGAAATAATAAACTTTGCACATTTCAGGAGAGACTGGCTAGAATGTGGTACTCTAGGAAATGGTGTGGAAACTTGTAATGGATTATGAGTGAATATGGTTCTATTTGGGGCACGACTATGCCGTACTTCCATAACTGACATGATTTCTTGGACTGCTGTTTGTCAGAGTGGCACAGTTGTATATTCCCAGTAGATGCAATGCTCTCTGGAATTTGTAAGGGTACCGAAATGTAGAATCATAGAATGGTAGCGGTTGGAAGGGACCTCTGGAGATTATATAATCCATCCCCTCTGCTGACACAGGTTTGCCTAGATAGGTTACATAGTGTGGTGTCCAGAGAGACCTCAGAGAAGGAGACTCCAGAACCTCCCTGGGAAGCCTGTTGCAGTGCTCTGTCACCATCAAAGTACAGAATTTTTTACTTAAGTTTGAGTGAAAACTCCTGTGCTCTAGTTTGTACCCATTGTCCCTTGTCCAGTCAGTGGCCACTACTGAAAAGAGCACAGAGAGAAATGAAGAACTTTTATGTCTTGGAGAAAGTATGAGCAAATTGGTAGCACTGTTACCTGAAGTCCTCTTGCTTCAGTTGTTCAAACTCACACAAATTGACTTCAGAAAAAAGTGATCTTTTTTAACAGAAATCATCTTTTCTGACTCACGCATCTTGCTTTACACATTGTATTTCAGATGCAGCAACACCTTGAGACAAATTGCATTGTTTCTAAGTTGTTCAATTAAATATTAAATTTTCAAACCCTGTATTATTAGCTTAATGTACTGCCACCAATGTAACATAGGGAATAACGATCAGTGCTGTATGTGCTTATTTGAAACTTATACTCTGAATCGGCAATGTTGTGGTTTGTTTTCTTTCTTTTCTGAAGGAGCTTTACATATTGATACATTCAAGTATCTCTATGTTATGTGGGTGGAAATTGTCCTTAGCATTGTAACTTTTTCATTCCAGTCTATCTAATCCTTGCATGTAAGATATTATGTGAGATTATATTCTCAATCACAGAAGAAAAGGATTTAGTACAGCAAAAATTTTTCCCCAAACTGTCCAAAGAAACAAACATTCCCTTCTAATTTCATACACTTTTGGCTCTGATGATGATGCAGATGTAGTACTTTTAATATGTCTTATGAACATAGTTAGCTAACAGCAAGGTCCTGCAGGTTTTGGGGTTTTTTTTTTTTTTTTTATATGTTTGTTTTTTTTTTTTTGTGGTAACTAGTCTTGATTTTGTGGTTGAAAAAAACACCATAAAGTAAAACAAGCACACTCCCCTCCCCCCTCAAGGATGTAAGAGTGAACATATATTAGTTATTCTGTTACAGGACTCTCTCTGACCATCTGGGTGGCAGTTCAGTGTAAGCCTGACACCTGACTGTGCTTGTTTATAGATGTCCACACATATGGTATCTTAACTCCTGCTCTGCAGTCAATGTTAAATATCTGAGGACCTGTTCTTTTTACTATTTTTGTTCATGGCCTGGAAGAGGAGATGATGCTCACTTGGCACCAAACTGGAGGGTGTGTTCAATTTGCTGAAGTTAAGGTTGTTTTTTTCCTGGCCCTGTTGCTGAAAGCACTAAATTCTCCACCTGTGATAGACGAAAAACCTTTTCCATTGCAGACTGACAGGCCAGGTTGCAGCTTTGCTGAGAGGGACCTGGGGTTCTGGCAGACAGTAAGTTGAATTTGAATCAGCTGTGCGCTGTTTATGAAGACTAGCAGTGTAGTAGGCTGTATCAGGAGAAACACATTCAGTAGGTTTAAGTAAATGATTTCCCACCCCTGTTCCCTTACTTGGTGCTTACTAACCTTATGCAGGAATAGCACATGCATTTTTTTTGCAGGAATGACATTAATAGACTGGATTGAGTAGCACAGAGCTGCTAACCTGCTCCAATTACATTGTAAGGGGAGGATCAGGAAACTGGGCTGCCTCAACCTTGGAAAGGAGATGGCTTCAAGGGGACATAGCAGCAGCCCCTTGTTGCTGTAAAGGGAGGCTGCCAGTAGGATGGAGCTGGGATCTTTATTGAGGGTAATGGTGTAAGGAAAAGACAACAGTCATAACGGGAACCAAAGAAGTTCCATCTGGATAAAGAAAGGGTTACCATGAAGATAGTGAAGTACTGAACCAGTGAGCTTTTAGAATCTTTGACTTCAGGGATTTTCAAAACCGGACTGGAAGATTTTTTTCAGCCACTGGCACTGAATTCAGTGTCGTCTCTGCTTTCAGCTAGAGGTCAGTTCTTGATACCCTTTACAGTTTGAATGATTTTTATGAAAGTAATTGTTTTCATTTATGCAACTTATAGTTTGTCCTATGTGTTAACTTTGTGGTGAGGTGATTCACTCTGACTATGGATTAGATTTCTGACTGTGAAGAGTATTTAGATAGTCCATGCATCTGTAGGTGTCTTCATCTGCGTTTCTTAATCTTAAACATAGTTTTATCTGTAAAAGTAACCCAAATCTAATCCGGGGGATTTGGGCTCCCTCTTCAAAGGAAAGAAACAGAAAACTCTGAAGAGCTTTCATTTTAGGTTCTTGGGTTCATTTTTGTTTTGTAAACTATTTTAGGATGACATGAATTGCTTCTAGTGTCATTTATTTTTCTGTCCCCAAAGCCTGTATTTAAAAAGGAACAATCATACTGAGATTTCAACTTTTCATTTATTATAAAAATCTACAATCTTTATTTTCAAAAGTGCTAAGCAATTGCTTGACAATATTTATGTCTAGAAATCAAATCCTCATTGTGTTCAACCCAAATCAATTAGTACTCATTTATTTTTGGAAAATTTGTGACAGAATTTGTTGAGCTCTTCCAATGTATTTAAATGTCTGAACTGAAGTATTACACACTGATTAACTTTAAAATGCTTGCTCAGGTGTTGGCCACCTTTGGAGAAAATTATTCTGCTTCAAAGATACGACCTCTATACTTAAACACAGTTTTGTGTCTTAGAAGTTTTGAAAGACAATAAGCATTGTTGTAGGATTTGAAGGCATAAAATAATTTGTCATTTTCCTGTTCTATGTAAAAAGGAATACTTGGGTTGAGTTACTTTTCATTACTGATTGAGGGTGAAAAAGAAAATAAATTGTTTAGCACAGCAATTTGTGACACCTGATTATTTGCTTCACTACACTACTGTGATTTGCTGAGCAATTATCTCAATTAGGGTTGTGCAGTTAAGGCCAAGTACCAAGTCAAGCTGAATCTTGTATTGTGCCAGGGCCTGTGTCAGTGCACTATAAAATAAAGATACAAATTTTATGCTAGCTGCTAAGTGAGTTGTTGTAGGAGACAGGGTATTTGGCAGTAGAAACTACCCCCGTACACTGAAGGACAGAAGACGGATTTGTGATGGCAAGTAAAATAGGCCTTGTGTTATGTCTTGAAATCCTTCTTTCAAGTTCTGCCTCTTACTTACAGTACACAGTACTGGCATCTGGGAGTTGATGTGTGTGACTGCATATAGCCTGAGTCATTCTGGGGTTGATCTTCCAAGCTAGTAAGTGCCCTCACTATCAGATGACTTTACCAGAAGATCATAGTTCTGTGCTCATTTGAGGTATAAAAATGTCACCTCAACAGCAAAATTTCTTACTGCTTCTTAACATACTGCAAAAATTAGTAAAACATATACGTTTAAGGAAAGTATTTGAAACATATTAGAGGTCTGTGTTCTGTTCAGTGGCATAGAGGAAGTAGCTTTGGAATTGTTTTTTGAACTGAAATGATTAATGCATTACTTGATGCAAAACACCTGAATGGGTTTTTGTTCATCTGAAACATAGATTTCCATTTTTCCTGGTTTTATTAGTTACATTTTGGCTATTCACAGACAATCCTTTCTGGTTGTTTTGTTTTTAGTTTGGGTTTGGTTCTGTTATGTTTTAACTTGATAAATGTGAAATATTATTAACGAAACACTTTTTAACACTTTTTAGTTAGTGAGCAAACGATACATGGTCTTCATTTGCTGTTAAATCAGAAATTGCTCTTGTATGTCATACCTTTCCTGTACTATCATCAAATCCTGTTTAAAGTTGTTTCTGTTGAAGTGTTAAACATCTATGGTGTGATCCAACTTCTACTGAGCACAATTTCAGTGCCACATTGTCTTTATCATAATTAACACATCTTTTTGATGAAGTACATTGAACTACAAGGTTTTAATTTATAAAGTGACTTGCTTTGTAAACTGTTGCGGAACAATAATTACAGCTGATGAGAAATTACTCTGTTGTATTATGGGTGTAGGTGTTTGATCACCCTGAAGGCACTATAAACAGAGCTTCCAGGCCAAGATGTTAGCAGGTGAAGATATTTATTACATTACACAGCGAGGTTATATACTCTCTTAGAAAGTGTGTGTGTTACATCTTAATTGGTTATTTTCTACTGGCGTGCATGCAATTAAGGCATACAATAGGTTAATACAACACAACAATATTCTAACACATCCAACTAAACTCTGTCAAGTTTCTCCTTTCAGTTACAAGATGTTTACATTCTTTTTGAAGTCAGAGACCAAAGATAACCTTCCCTAATTTGAGCAAAGGCAAATCTTCCCCTACACTGCTCTAAATTCACAGGCTTGGTTTTGTCATCTGGGATGGGTAGGTTGGGGGGGTTTGGTTTCATCGATTCAGACTCATTGGAGAGTGTCACATTTTGTCACACATTGGTTTTTCTTTGAGCATTGTTTTCCAGTTTACCTCCCTGAAGCTCTTCTAAAATTCAATCCTCAAGCTTGATTCTACTATGTAAAAACAAAACAAATAACTAAGAATCCTTCTCCGTTCACCACTAATGAAACACATGCAGTTTGAGAGGCATGTGAGATTTTTGTACTGACTGGGCAGCTGACAAGCCTATATTCCCTAGCCAGGCTCAGCAAATGTTACCTGCTTTTGGTGGATTTTTTTCATGTGTAGACAAATGGTTGATGAGGACAGGAGCCAGAGGAGAAAGTGGCCAAGGACCAGCAGAAGAAACTTGGCAGTATTATTGGCAGGAGTAAGAGCAATGAGGTAGTAGATACTGAAAGATGCTCATTTTTTTTTCAAACATTTTTTCATGGTACTTTGGCTAAAATTTTATCAAAGAATAACCTTTATTCTATTAATTCATTAAAAAAAAGGCTGCAAGTTCTTTCAAACTTGTTTGCTATATACCATTTTATTTTGAAAATATGGGAAAATAAAATTTCGTATAAAACAGATTGTAAAGTTAATTCAGAGTTCTAAAGCATTTATGGCTGAAAACACATTGGAAATTAAATTTTATAACCTTCTATAGTATTTTACTCTTTTCCTGTGATCCTTCCCCTCTACAGTACTGTGAGACCATTAAACATACATCAGAAATAGGAAATGGACCATACCTGGGACTATTTTCAGTGTCAGAGCCTGACTGTTGTGGTGCAGCTTGTCTTGCCTGCTCCTAACCAATCTCTTCCTTATCCCCTAAAACTTAAGCAGTTTTATCCATAGCAGCTGTCAGGAGAATTAGGTCTCTGTTTAATTGTGTTGACAGTACACAGTGACAGTGTTTTGCTTCGACCAGTCTTGTTTAGCATACTGCCACAGATGTAGCAGAGGTCTGAATGTACGAGCTGAAATAGTTGGTTGTGTTAGGGGAAGAGAATACACCCTCTTTGTATTTAGTTCTTGTTAATTCTTTACATTTCCAATTCTGCTACCTCTATCCTAGTAATAAGTGTCCTAACAGAAATTATATACCTAATCTGAGTGAAATATTTGATATATTAAACCAGTGAGGAGATAAGGATATCCTCTGTGCAGCACATCTCCTGTTGCCTGTAAATCAGGATATGGGCCAAATTTCACAACAGGATTGAAATATGCTAGAGGCTATGTTCTTCCAGCCATCTCAGTTTGAGATCAGAAGGTGTAACAAGTCTGAGTTACATCTGAAACTATTGAACCTTGCCAATAGCTCTAACAGATGGAACACTGTATCCTAAAGCTCTACAGACCCAGTCCCAGGGAGTTCTAGAAATACCTCAATAGTAAGAGGGCTGTTCAGAGATTTTTTTTGTTTTTATTTTTTAACTGGTGTTATTGACAAAATGGTAGAGAAAACACAGCAAATCCACTATTACTATTTCTAGATTAACCTGCTCTTTACTACAATCCAGTTGAGATTAAATGTAAGGTAAGATTAAGTCCAACAGGTAAGTTTTTCGAAAAAGTCTGTAATTTGCACCTTCCACATCTCTTATAAATTCAGCAGTGTGGCATAAACCTAATGCTGTCTGTAAAATGTCCTAATGCTGGACTGTAAAGACTTGACCAACTAGTTTCAAAGGGGCTGGACAGTGCTAGGAAATTGTGAAAGAAGTAGGGAAATGGAAAAGAAAATTTTGTTAAGAAAGATCACTGTGGGATTTAACACAGCACATCTACAGGGACACAGAGAACAAATACTAATCAATGCTTTTGCTGGAAGCTAATGAACATCAGGTAATATCTGTAACAAAAATTAATTTTAATGAAGGTGTATCTGGATGCATATACAGTGACTAATGAAATAAATCCTCTGAAACCTTATCACATCTGCTCCAAAAGCAGCCATAGTACATGTGGAGAGATCATGGCAGTTGATCAGCAATGTATGTGATAGGATTTCATACTGAGGAAGCCTTAGTCTGTTGACAGAGAGAGTCCTTTTCCACCAGTGGAGGAACATTTAGCATTGTCAGTGTTATTGAATGGAGCACTGTTGGTGTATCTAGAAAGTGGGATGACAAAGCTTCTTTGTTCTACATCAATAACCATGAGATCCAAGCAGTGTCAGAGAGAAGGGACAGAACTGAAGCTTTGGTCATCCTATCTGGACATGAAAAGACTGGGAGATTAATACAGAACATTTGAGATCTAGTCCTATGATATGGATGCAGTATAAATACACATCTTTTGGGGAGGATAAGAGGCTATTAAGTCACCATTACAGCCTTCTTGTCTATGCTGAAACCTTATGAGAACCTGCTCATGAGGTGCTGTGTCAATTATGCACCAGATGGCAATGTGCCATGTTGGTGACTCTACCACCTCCCTGGGCAGCCCATTCCAGTGGTCAATCACTCTTTCTGTGAAGAATTTCTTCCTAATATCCAGTCTAAACTTCCCCTGGTGCAGCTTCAGACTGTCTCATTCTGTCACTGGTTGCCTGGGGGAAAAGATCAACCCCTACCTGGCTACAATCACCCTTCAGGTAGTTGTAGGTCTCCCCTGAGCCTCCTCTTCTCCAGGCTAAACAACCCCAGCTCCCTCAGCCTCTCCTGGTAGGGCTTGTGCTCCAGACACCTCGCCAGCTTTGTTGCCCTTCTCTGGACACATTCCAGCAACTCAACATCTTTCTTGAATTGAGTGGCCCAGAACTGGACACAGTACACAAAGTGTTGCCTAACCAGCGCTGAGTACAGGGGCAGAATGACTTCCCTGGTCCTTCTGTCAATGCGGTTTCTAATACAGGACAGGATGCCATTGGCCTTCTTGGCCACCTGGGCACACTCTGGCTCATGTTCATCCTACTGTCAACCAGTATCCCCATGTCCCTTTCTGCCTGGCCACTCTCAAGCCACTCTGTCCCCAACCAGTAGTGCTGCATGGGGTTGTTGTGGATAATGTGTAGAATCCGGCACATAGATGTGTTAAATCTCATGCCGCTGGAGTCTATCCAGCATGTCAAAGTCCCTCTGCAGAGCCCTTCTACCCTCTAACAGATCAAAACCTTCTCCCAACTTGGTGTCATCTGCAAATTTACTGATGATGGACTCCTCAATAAAGATATTGAACAGGATGGGGCCCAGCACTGATCCCTGGGGGACACCACTGGTGACTGGCTGCCAGCTGGATGTGGCACCATTCACCACCACTCTCTGGATTTGGCCCTCCAGCCAGTTCCTAACCCAACACAGAGTGCACCTGTCCAAGCCATGAGCTGACAGCTTGGTCAGGAGTTTGCTGTGGGGGATGGTATCAAAGGCCTTGCTGAAGTCCAGGTAGACCACATCCACAGCCTTCCCCACATCCACCAGGTGGGTCACCTGATCATAGAAGGAGATCAGGTTGGTCAGGCAGGACCTGCCCTTCCTAAATCTATGCTGGCTGCACCTGATCCTTTGACCATCCTGTTGTCAAGTGCTGTGTGATTGCATTCAAGATGACCTCTTCCATAATCTTGCCTGTCATTGGGTTCAGGCTGACAGGCCTGTAATTCCCTGGTTCCTCCTTCCAGCCCTTCTTGTGCATGGGCATCACATTGGCCAACTTCCAGTCATCTGGGACCTCTCCAGTGAGCCAGGACTGTTGAAAAATGGAGAGTGTCTTGGCAAGCTCCTCTGCCAGTTCTCTCATTACCCTAGAATGGATCCTATCCAGTCCCATAGACTTGGTAGGATCCAAGTGGCTCAGCAGGTCTCTAACTACTTCCTCCTGGATCACAGGGGAACTATACTGCTCCCTAACTCTACCTGCCAGCTCAGGAGGCCAGTTGTCTGGAAGACAATCTATCCTACTATTGAGATTTGAGGCAAAGAAGGTGGTAAGTACCTCTGCCTTTTCCTTGTCTCTTATTACTATATTCCCCTCCAAGTCCGATAAATAATATTATTATGTTGCTCCCAATTAATGTGTTTCAGTGAGCTTTGGACCACTGTTCAAGCAATCTGTATAGACAGTGTTATAAGAGTCCTATTCCCAAAGTCTTCTCCTATGGAAAGTAGTGTTGATGCCAGAGAAAGGATTGTTCCTTAGATAAAGGATTGTGTAGGGAATCTCTCATGTCTTCTAAACATGCTGCAGAATACCTAACAGTATTAAGTACATAGCTTTTGTGTTTTGGAAGCAGAAAACTACTGTTGTATTATTGAACAGAATCTGATCATCACATTTTCAGCAAAATATAACAAAATAGCCTGTGAACAAAGAACTTTGCAATTCATAGGTTTTATACAAATGTCTCATTCCTGGCTTATGCTTCATATTTTAAAGTATCATACTACTAAAAAAACCCAAAACCAAAACACTAAAAAGAATGTCTTTCCTGTCAAGAGAACTGTTTTCTCACTATATATTCATTACCATCTTATTTCAGTAACAAAGGCGCTTGTTACTGCATTTTAGTTAAGAGAGTAGAATAAATAGTACTTGGTGAGCTCAGCTCTCTTTCTTTCTGTGCAGTGTCAGCAGAATGTTGGCAAACTTCATATCTAGCTCCTGCCAGTGAATACACTAAAGATTGATGGTACTCCACTGTCTCAGAAGGGATTGTTTCACTCATGGAAATTCATTGTTGATACTGATGTGAAATAGAACCCAGATCATTTTAGAAATCAAAAGCAAAGGTGTGAAACATTGCTGGATTTTCCTTGTGACATTTAGCCTGACTTTCCTTGACCTGTCTTGCATGGAGCATGATGTAAAATTAGTACAAAATTATGTGTAGAGATTGTGAGCCTCTCCTAAGATTGAAAAGGACAAAGCAGGGAGGTATTTCCCTTCCCCAGGAAATACCAAGAAGTGAGCAAAACTCCTTTAGTCAAAAATAAATACTGAAAAATATTCAGGTGTGTAACATGCCATACACTAATTTGCTGCTAAATTTCAGCAGTGTCTTGTCAGATTCTTTGCTACAACATGACATTACATTTTAAGACTGCCAAATTTACAGCTCCTCTCTTTTCAGCTATGGGGTAATTCTGCACTTCCTATACTGAACTGGCATTGTACTGAAGCAGTTTCTGGTCCTGAACTTATCTTTGTGTGATGTTCAAGAGTGACATTAAGCAGCGGTCTTATTAGGGGAGTGGGAAGGAGGAAGAAGTTGTTGCCCAGAAGTGTTTGTTCAGGTACTACAAATATAAAGCTTCATACACAATTAGGAAAGAGCATTTAGTAGCAGCAGCATTAAAATAGGAAGAATCTCAGCAAGTAGCCAGATTACTCGTTTAGCTTCTGTCACTGCCTTCCCTCATTTTTATTCCTGTATTTTCCAACATTGGATATGTTAGATATGGAATAATTTATAAGCAACACTGTAGAAACCTTCATAAAACAAGAGTTTCAGTTTCAAATGAAAATGAAGTGTAGTCATATGCAAAACAGAGAAGAAATGGTACCTGGATACTGATCTTGCTATGCTGACAATTTCAAGTGAAGCCACGTTATTTTCTGGTGCCTCAGTTTCTCTGTATACAGTGTGAGGTAATGATTCACGTCTTCAGCACGGTATGCTAGTTAATTAAAAATGCAAATAAAGTTTTAGATATATTGGAGTAGATATCTCAAAGATAAGAATTTAAGAATATTGGAGTATTTCTTGACATATTTTTCCCAACCTACTGTCTACAGTTTTGTGTTATGTATATATATTAATTTTGACAAAATAACTTCGTGTAATGGCCAGAGTCTAGTAATTTACCATGTGTACGACACAATGGTTGGGGGGTTGTGTGTTTGCTTAAATGGTGTTTTAGCTTTAGTTAAATGTTTGAATATAGCTGGCATTGTATAGATAAAGAATATGACTAAGGAAACTGTGGAAGACACCAGTAATTGACTCTCCTCAATAATCTATATTTTCTGAAAAGGTGCCACTTATGTAGAGCCTTTTATCCTTTCATTCCTCATCTGGTCGTGATTTCTATATTTGCTTTGCCTTTTATTCTTGGGTAAAAAAAACCGAAACCACCACCACCACCAAAAACTGACAAATAAACCAAAAACCCCCAACAAAACAATCAACCAAAACCCCAAAAGTAGCAGACCTTAGTCTTGAAAAGGGCAAATGAGCTTATCTGTGCTGTAAGAAAAACCCCTTAAAATTACTGCGCAGTGATTCCATGAAGTACCCATCTGTTATCATTTAATTTTATCTTATTTAATTTTCTTATACACAATAGTGATTCATGAACACAGCAGAGATTAATTTTCTTAAAATACTGTGTGATCTATACTAGTTTAATAAAAGTTTTAAATTTTAATTAAATTAGAGGAAAAGGCTCCCATCTTTTTTACTTTTCCTCAGGGGAGATAACATTGTGCCATGTTATTAGCAAGTTTCCCAGGGGCACTTTTTTGCTTTGATGAATTTGTCATAGTCAAGGAACACAGGAAGCCAGTAGCTTGCCAAAAGGCATGTCTTTTAGATTTATAACGTAACTGTTGTATGTTAAAATTTGAGTGTATTGATAAACCACCAAGAAGGACATGTTTCTGTCTAAGATTTATCTACATGCTTCTGTTCTCTGATACCTACTGCATAAACCTAATGCACTTTAACTTAGATAATAGGTATCGAGGAAGGAATGAGGTGGTGGCAGGGGGAAGGGTCATAGAAGCTGTCTTCAAATAAATAAGTCAGTTACTAGAAAGAATTAAGTGCACTTGTTTCACAGTGAAGGAGATATGTGGTAATGGAGTCAAAATGTGCTTAGAGATTTTTCCGGTTAGTCTTCAGAAAAAAAAATCCACCAAACTTTCTAACAATAAAGAAAAAGCAGCTCTGGAATAGATTATGTGGAGAGACTTGATTATTCATCTTTATGGAATAGAAATAAAGTGAGTTATCCAACAGAAGTGGCAGTGTTGTAGTTGATTCTGCCTTAGAAAAAAACATGTAATTTTCTGATCTGCAAGATGTATTTTTCTGTTCATGTAGAAATTTTAATGAGAGTTTCTTGATAAAACCCTTCAATACAGAAAACTTTTTCAATCATTTGTACCCTCACATATGTTGGAAATGGGATTGAAAGCAGACAAATATTTTGGGATATAAGGAGTGACTCTCAGGATGCATGTAACTAACTAGTAATGATAGAAAACTTTACAAGATAGGGCAACACTGGGGGGTGTGTGTGTGTATTTTTGTTTGTTTTGCCATTGCTCTAAAAACATGAATCCTAAATTGTATTTCTACAAGTGAAAACGTGCTCATGGATAAAATATAATATTGAATAAACAGTGAAATATGATTTCATAGGCCTAGAAAAAGGCACATAAGGAAAAAACACAATTAGATTTCTCTTTCAGAAAATACTATTGTTGCAAATACTAACAGCAACTGATGGTACAGAATTGTATGGTTCTTCTGACTGTAGTGCAGGTACTGGCATGAAGATGTATAGCAGAGTAACTTAACCCAATATGGACCAGTCTTGATATACAACACGACTCTGCAGTGTACACAATCAAACAAACCAGTGAGCAAAGAATTACAGCATTCAATGTGATCATTAAGCTGATAATCTTCACTAAGTGTAGGGCAGCACATTTGTAGTAAACTATGTATGTGACAGAAGGAAATGGCCATGCTAATACACTAAACATTCCTCTGCTTCTGTAAGGTTGTTCAGCTGAGCCACTGCACTGGAACTGTACAGGAGTAGAATTCACTGGTCTTCCTACCACAATCTAGGAGGTAACAGAGGATAGCATGAAGAAAGACTATAGTAGGTCACTTACAGATTGGCTATTTTCCTCTGAATTAATGAATGATCTTTGGAGAACTACTTTTATCTTTTTGTTCTTTAGCAAGTTTCTTCTTTCCTGTGTACGGGGGGAAAAAAAATTAAATTTTTGTGGTTAGTTCCTGATAAGCTTCAGCTGAGGAGATGGGCACAGAAATGCAGTGCTGGCATACTAATAGAAGTATAGAGAAACTTGATGTGTCAAATTGCATTTCAATGAATACTGATTATTTCCACAAACACCTCAGTGTTGTCTATGCATTAGTCTCCATTAGTAAAATGTTATCATTGTCTGTGGAAAACACAAAACTGCATAGCACATCAAAAAAGAAATCCACTTAATATCATATGACTCCTTTTGTTCATCTACCTCAGCTATAATTAATCTCCAGTGTCTAGAAGATTCAGAAGATAATACAGTCTTCATACTCCTGTACTGTGCAGAAGTCTCCAATCTAGTGGTGGGCTCAGGCAGGAACCCCTACATATGCTAAGGAGTTTTTGTGTGGCTCTGAGCCCAGCCTGACACACTCTGCTCAGAAAATACTGGCAAAGTACTTGGGCGAAAAGGGATCAAAGGAGCACATCAAGCTAAACTGTAATATTGCTTTGAAACCTAAGCTGATTTATTTAGAGCTGGCTTTGATGTCTTTGCACTCATCTCCAGAAAGTTTTCAAACATTAGCAAGTAGAAAATTCATCATATTGCATGCCCATTTTTTAGTGTTTAACGGAGTCCTAAGTAATGGATGTTTACTGACTGTTCTGAAGTCACAGCAGAGATAGGAAAAATCTCAACATTCTTTATTTAAACAGTGTTAATTCTACATAGAAAAAAAAAAACAAACAACAAAAAAAAACCACTTCTGAAATATTTTAGAAAGAAAACGGATCATTTGGAATTCTCATTATGGGACAGATTAAAGCTCATTTAATTTTATTTCAATAATTTCAATAGCTTGCATACAATACCTGGGGGTTTCAGGTGCAGTTCATACTATTCCATAGAGCTAGTCTTAATTATAAACTAATAAAGCAGCTTTGCAGGATTAGGAACTATAAAATGGGGGAGAGGTCCCTTCCAGTCCCTAACATTCTGTGAAACCCCACCCAAACCTAGCAGTCAGCTGCAGATCTTCAAAATGAAGAGAGACTGAGCTGCTGAATGGTGTTTTCTACTTACTGTGTAGTACCAAAGTGATACCAAAGGCTGCCATCTGATGAGTTCAAATGGCAAGGATGAACATCCTTAGCATTTTACTTATTTTTGTGGTTTAGGTTTGTACTTTCCAAAGCTTTTTTTTTTTTTTTAATTTTACACAATGTAGTCGGGACAGGCAAGTAGGAAATAATGAAAGAAAATGTGTTGCAGACAGGTGACTTAAGTAACCCTATAAAAACTGCAGTGAAGATACTAAGTTACCAATGACTATAATGAATACTAGCATAGAAACTTGGGAATAATAAAAAGCAATATATCATTGTATCAAGTTGATGAAACTCTCTAATGTGTCACATATGAGCATTGTCTACAAACAGCTTGCTGAACATGCCCTTTTTCTTGGCAATGGTACTGAAAAGCAGATGAGCTTTAATTAAAGTTGGGTCACAAAGGAGAGAAATGCTGGTTTAAGTCATTATGCCATTTATAGTCATGTAAATTAGTAAATCAAATGCTATTGTGTAAAGGCCAAACTAAAACCTTTTCAGTGCAGCCTAAACCTGATAAGCATTTCCCTTTGTTTTGTGTGAACTAGAGACATGTAATCAATTAAGCGTTCTGCTAAAAACAAACGGAAAAACTCAGCACCTTTTTTTTCATGTCTGAGAAGGGGGGCAGAGGGGAGGGGGCAGGGCATAAGAAAAAAAATTCTCCCTTTCTGATGTTTTATTATTTTGGAAAGTAATATATAAGAACAGTAGTAGCCATTAAGAGCATCTTTGTGCTGGTGTGCCACACATGAATCCTATTAATGTCTTTTCCTCTTTTTCTGCTGACAGTACAGAATGCTTTCAGTTACACGTATAGATTACTTACAGTTAAAAAAATGCAGTAACCTTAGTTTACTTACGCAGAATTTATGGACTGTGAATTACAACTGCTGCACAATATTCATTAGAGTCTTGGTCCACCAGTCTTCCAAAATGGCTGATCTTCAGAAAGCTTCTTTATAGAAGCTAGGTGATGGATGTTCAGATTCAGTTCTCCAGGATGTGTTTAGATGTAAGAGCTGTGACAAACATCCAGTTGTTCAGAGTATTTGTGAAAAATAAAGACTGATGAACCAACTCATCAAGACATATATCTGTATGTGAGCAGATGTGATCCGCCTGGTATTCAGGTCTTTATTCTATTGTGGTGGGTTGAAGTGCCGATCCTCCCAACACAGACAAAAAATGAGACTTGGACAAACGGATTGCAAAAGTGGTGGAAAGTTTAATTGGAAAAGCAGTGAAAATTTTACAGAGAACCACAAGCACAGTGAAAAAAGAGAGATCCTAAAGCATACTCAAAAGCATCCAATCCCCACCTGAGGGTACACCCAAAACCCCCAGGGCTCTTTCTTCCCCCCCCCCCGCTTCCTCCACTGTTAAGATAATCTCAGCTGGCCAGATCTGAGATTGCCCTTCCCCACCAGCCTTGGGCCTAGCCAGGCCCAAGAGGCTGCGAGATGGCTCCCCCCATTACCAGATAACAGTGAGGGAAGAAAGAGGAAGTGCAGGACTTTGCAGGTAAATTTATAGGGAGCAGGACATTATGAAATGAAATATGCAGCTTCCTGTGTCCACCCACTGGGCTGGACCCTTGGGATACTGGAGATGTGTCTTTATATGGCCACAGCAGGGGGCACCTGGCCCAAGCTGCTACATTAATCAACATCTCGTTTCAACTCTCTTGAATAAAACTCTCTGGTGGGTTAGGGTTATTTTTAGGAAAAACAAGTCCAAAACCTACTACTTTCTGACAACTGGAGAAGAAGGTCAGTACTTCCTGGCTTTTACTCAGTACTTTCTAAGTAATCCCAGAGACTGGAAAGGTATTTAGAGGACTGGTCGCAGATACAGATGCTTTGTTACTAGCAACTACTTTCACTGAGAGATTCTTGGTGCTGATAAAGAAATTAACACATTGCTTTATCCTGCCTGTCAGTCCTCCAAAATTAACGGTATCTCTGCACGCAGCTTAATTTGGCCAGTGTAGGTGGTGGAAAATTGCCCAATGATCCCTTTCAATCACTTATTCTTCCAGGAAGATGGCATCTCATCTGTGTGTTTTGTGCGTGTGTCCTGAACAGGTCACCATGTCCCGAATGTTTGAGGAGATATGGTGTGGCATCTCACCCAAGCAGGCTGAAAGGAAACCCAGAGACATAAGCTTGCAGAGTTCACCACACTATATCCTTCAAAACATAAATGCACCTACACCTATGGTTTAGCATAGTCATACCTTATTCTTGGAAGAATTAAACAAGAGGACAAAAAGCAACCTTGAGTGTCAGAGCTGTGGGAAGAGAAAGCACAAACAGAATATGTTCCAGTAATCATTAACTGCTTGGGCAGATTGTGGGATTAGGGATTGGAAGGTTTTTGAGGACCCAAGAAATGAATCATTTCCTTGTATTTCTCTTCTCCCATGGTGCAAAACTATGCTTATTTGTGTGTATTTTGATCAAAATATGTATTTCACTTCAAAATTATGGAATAAGAGGATTAGGAAATAAAGAAAATGTGTTCTTACAGAAATAATTCAGGACCTGCTGATGTTAAAAGTTTTTGGCAAGTTTAAAACTGGAAAAGCACTTGTCACATTTAGTATTACTAGTCCAAAAACCTTATTTCTATAAGATACTTCCATATAGATGTTTGCTTTTACTTGAAGTGATCTAGACCTGTAATCTAGCAAAAGTAGCTTCCAGCAAGAAGTCTTTAGGATGTGTGAAACTAGCCAGTCCTTTTCAGTGGCATTTTTTCTGATATTTGTGTCAGGTGCTGTTCCTAGTTATTTGCCAGGTTAGATGTTGCAACTTTTATCCTTGTCTTTGTCAACAGGTAGTTAAACCATGTTCTTGACCAGAGTTTAACTTTCAAACTTCCCATTCAGTTCCATACATGCATTGCTCAGTCTGTTTTGTGAATAATATTCATTGCAATATAAAAGAATACTAGGCTTATGCTGATTAGCTCTCTGAACGTTTTACTAATATATTCCTTCAGGAACACAGAGTTCAGCAGGTAGAATGGTATCTGTCACCATTGATACTGAATAAGTTGCAAAAGTGCTACCCTATGTTACATTTAGAGAATTAGACTGAGTACTGAAAGGATAAATGTGCCTATAATAAGACAAATCTCTACATTCACAAGTAGCTAAATAGATATAGTTTGGAGTAAAAGCCAATCATAGCTACCATTTCTACTTCACCTATGAGAAACAGTAACATTCAGTTAAAACTCTTATGGTTACAGTCTTTCAAATCAGAACATGAACACTGAATGAAACTATGAATTTACAAGTTTTTAATGAAAGCATACTAAATAGCTTCGTGAATGATGTTACAAAGGACTTGTTTTTAATTTTTTCAAGGAGTTCAGTTACTGAACTTGAATGTGAGAGATTAAAGGCATGAATCCAAATGTTTAGTAATGATGTATAGAAAATTCTATTTGTGCTAATAAATAGCTGAAATATGCTACTGTTGCATAGAGATTTGCATGTCTGGTGCATTTGAAGTGCATTGATATAAATCTGTAAATGATAATGCTAGCTGATAGAATCTGATGCAGAGAAATCATATTTTGTCTGTGATTCCAAACACAAAGCAATTAAATCTGTAACTCATGTCAACTTCTTCCAAAAACACAAAATGGTCCTTAATGCTCATCTGCTAAAATGTTTGAGTCACATTCTTCTGAGATTTTTATTCTGTTAAATTACATCACAGACAATGCTTGAAATCAGACGCTGATGTGTTCTGGAGAAAATTCTAATCAGAAGTGTTCTCTGTCCATTTCACCAACAGACATCCCTGTCCTCTGACACAGGCTAATTTACCATTTGTTTTCCCTTATTTTCTGGTAACTTAATTTAAATACAGATCATACAAACACTTCTGTAAGCTGCCTGAAGTCCTCAGTCTGTCACACTGACCGAGTGTAGTTATTTTGTGCCATTCTTAACCCAGTGGACTCTTTCAGATAGTATAGAAGCAGTGCAGAGAGGAACACTGCTGAGCTGCTAGGAAGTTGAAGCATTTTAACTGCTATTTTAATTCCACCTAACAAAGGTATTAAGTTAATATATAGAGGACACAAAATAGAGTAATGCACACTAAATTACGCTTCTCTGAACAGCTTTTTGGACCTGAAGTAGTAGGTAAGGATTCTATAGTAAGATGATGTATATGTTTCTGTGTATGACTGTGTAGAGAAGACAGGTTAGTATGCTTGTGCTCTAGAGCTCACTAGATGCAAACTATCTTTAAATCAGAAGCTATGCAGCTTTAATGGGGGCAAAGGGGGAGGAGCCCATTTGGGTTTAAACAGTCAGTTAGCTATTGATTTCTCAAGGAATCATACCTGTAGTCTAGGTGCTTTGAATTCTCCCAATCTATTCCTATTCCAAAATAGAGGAATCTAAATTATCTGATCTGGGCTTCACAAAGTTGGGTAGACTTGTGTACTTTTGCAAGTGCTATCAGACAGCTGGTGCTATTTGCTAGCTCTTGGTAGCGCTGTATGACAGAGCTATACAAGTGCTGTGTGGTAACACAAAGGTTCCTGTCACCTGACTCCTAGAGTTTAGAATGACAGTTTGTCTGTCACACCTTTCTTGCACAACCTAGCTGTTTGGTCAGGATGTGCCTACTGAAACCAATACAAAACATTCTGAGTAATGAGATGCTGTTTAGGCCTGCTTTAAACCCGTCAATTAAAGTATTTTCTTGCATAATGAAAGATGGGTTTGCACCTCTTCTTTACACAGTCTTTAAAGGGATCAGGATATTTATACACATCTCAAGCGCTATTTAAATGCCACTTATGCAAGACTTGTGGCTCTTCCTGCTGTGAAGGTGTTCTGGTTTCACACGTGAATATTTACTGACCTATAGAGAAGGGTGGTCATAGCAGCCTGTATGGTAAAGTGGATTAGGACACGTGTTCACTTAGTTTTGAGGCCCTTATTGTAACTAAATGCTCATGTAATACACAATAGACAGACTTATAAATTACTTTTAAGTACAAGAGGTTGGAGTATTCTTTTGGAAGTTCAAATGTTTCATTTAATAAGGCAAAAGATATGTTTATTTTGTGTTTGTTGGTTGGTGTTTGTTTTGTTTGTTTTTGTTTTTTTTTCCCCCCTCCCATTATATAGCTGAGTGAGTTAGCTGCTGAGTTACTGGTCTTCTGTAATAAGGACTCTGTTTTTTGGTGGGTTGTGGATTTTTTGTTTTGGTTTTTTTGTAGCAGCTCTTTGAGAAAAGACTTATTGATGTAACCACCTAATCCTAGACATGACACATGGACCATGTGAAATGGACATGGGAAATAGACAAGATTCATTATAGGTTGTGTTTTGGTTTTGGTGGTGTGTTTTCTTTGTTTTGTTTTGTTTTGTTTTGTTTTGTTTTGTTTTCCCAACAGAAATTCTTCTCAAGATTTCTGTCCACCGGGTTCAGGTAGCTTCCTGCTTAGTATGCTAGCCTCTCCCCATACGTAGCATGCTAATGTTTCCTGTGTACTCTATAGGTGTCTTAACATATGGATGAAGGTTGCAGTTGCCAGAATGTACAAAAAACCTTGCAGTAATAAATCCAAGCCATTTCTTGGAACACAGCTGTAAAAGGAATTTGATTCGGCTCTCACTGAACGGCAGTATTACATATAAGTCTGGATTTTAGGGTTCAGCTTCCACATAAAAACCTGATGAAAATCTACTCATTTATCTGCCTCATTATAGGTCCATTTTAAATCCTGGTGTTGGAACTGTCTCCTAAGTAGACCCTGATCATCCCTAGCTTTCAACAAGTTTCACCTAGGACATTACACAGTATTATACCATGGTATACTTTGCAAATGTTATGAAGCCAATGTGAGGATTCACAACATTGCTCTTAAGTCTGTGTTGACAAATACATAGACTATAAGAGTGTTTTGTGAGTTATAAGTATGTGGATTAGGAATATGCCCATTTTTATATACTGAGGGAATTCTGATAACAACATAATAAACAAGAAAACCTCACTAATGTAATGTGTATTATGACCCTGGTCACAGTTTAGCAGTTTTTTGTGTTTAGTGGATTAAGCCATAGTGTGTACATCAACACACTCAATTTTTCTTCAGGTGATTTAGTAGAAATTTACATTGCTTTATATCTACCTTATTTTATTTATGCTTTTCTTCTCTTTTTAAAAAATCTGTATAGAGTTCTAATTGAGATTATTTTTTTCTTGGTTATTTGTGGTTGTTATTTGAAGATGGGAAATTATTTAACTGATTGCTCATGAAAATTATTCTATGTAAGTGTTATATCTACCAGGCAAACCTTGAAGCTAGAATACTAATGTAAAAGATGATTAATATTTTCTATAATGCTAATAAGCTAACTGAAATACTGAATAAAGGCTGAAATTGTCTTTCCTATATGCTCATATCTTATAGACAAATCCTATAGTAAGTTTGAAGCATGGAGGTTAAAGGTCACATTGTAAAATGCCACATGTGAAATACTCTATTAACACCATAGTACACATACTGCTCTTGAAAGTGATTCTTCAAGGATTGCTGCCACTGATATATTTCTTTATCCCAAAGTTTATTTATCATGTTTTTAATTTAACTACCAGGGCTTTAGTTGTAATTATATCTGTATGAAAAAAAAAAAGTTAAATGTGTAGTGAGTGCAAGTCTTCCAAAGCTTCCATTTACAACAGACTACCTTTCATAGAACAGTGTACCTCCTAAAGAAAAGTAATTATATACTGCAATTACAGTTCCTAAAGCATTGAATATCATTCAGCTGCATCATTCTTGGATGATGTTAATCTAAAAAGATTTGTTGCATTTCCCTATTAATGCTCATTGAAGCTGAAGAGAAGACACGATTTTTCTTCAACTGAAGTCATGTTCTTCCCACTCTTCACAAATGCTAAATCTAAGAGATATGCTTATAGCTCTGTAAATTTGAAGATTCCTTTTTCTATATATCTTCAAATATAAATCAAATGTGAGTGAATGTCATGGTTTAACCCCAGCCAGTATCTAAGCCTTACACAGCTGCTCACTCACTCACTCCCCATTGTTTGGATGGAGGATAGAATCAGAATGGTAGAAGACAAAACTTATGGGTTGAGGTAATAACTGTTTTGCAAGTAAAGCAAAGGTCATGTGCACAGGCAAAGGTAAACAAGGAATTAATTCACTCCTTCCCATTGGCAGGCAAATGTTTAGCCATCTCCAGAACAGCAGTCCATCCCATGATATGGTTAATTGGGAAGACAAAATAGCATCACTCCAGACATGCTCCCCTTCCTTCTTCACCAGCTGTATATGCTGAGCACATTGTCATATGGTATGGAATATTACTTTGGTCAGTTGTAGTCAGCTGTCCCAGCTGTGTTCTCTCCGAGCTTCTTGTATACCCCCAACCTACTTGCTGGTGAAGCAGAAAAGTCCTTGACCCTGTGTGAGCACTGTCCACCCTTGTGTGAGTCCCCATATTATCAACACTGTTTTCAGCACAGATCCAAAACATACACCGTACTAGATACTATCAAGAAAATTAACTCTATTCTAGCCAATATGTGCACAATAACAAAAGTTTTTTTTCTTGTCAGTGTCATCATAACATAGATGACCTGCTGGTGACTCTCTCAAATAAAATCAGTCACTACTGTCTCAGAATGAGTTTCTTGTTTTCTTTCAAAGAGTACAAAACTGTGTGTTTTGATCTTGCATTTCTGCTTGCCATGATTAGTGCTTGACCTCAGACAAAACTCTGAATTATTGTATTTATCGGAGATAAATGTTCAATCTAATTTATTTTTAAAGCTTTGATAGAAGAATATGAGTTGTGTCACTAGAGTTTTGAAGTTTCCTTTGAACAGAAAATAAAGCTGCTGTTAATCTCCATAACACTGAAACTTAAATTGCCTAATTCAGCCTGAAGAGATTGGAGAGGATGCTGGAAAATAGAACTGTGTAAGGGATTAGATTGGACCCTGAATTTATTCCTTTTAAGAAACATTTCTGAGTTATTAGAAACATTCCAATAGCTCTAAAACTTGTGGCACTAGAAGTTCTGCCTGTTTTCTTTCCTCTGATTCTTTCAAGTCCAGTAAGTTGTAGAGGGTTTTTTTTGCAGCCAGATGTGAGTGGTGATCCATGTACTTTCCATTTTTATAAGGAAATGAGAGACAAAGCCTCCTTCTTTTCACAAGACAAGAAAAATGAAGGCTAACACAGAGATAATTTCATATAAGGAATGTTTGTTTTTTTTCTGTCTTGCATGTGTTGAAAAATCAATGCTTGGCAGGAAACATCACTCCCCACTGTGACACTTTTCATACTAAAACTTGTTTTGGTAAGTACATGGTAGTGTTGTGTGCCCAATAGGAGGCCATCTGAATTTGGAGAATGCAGGTCAACCTTAGCTTTTTTTTTTTTTTTTTTTTTTTTTAAGTGGTTTTGAACTAAAGAAGAAAACCAGGAGAATTATGACCAAATTGCTTATGGATATACTCTGTATTGTATAGATTACTAACTCTGTAAAGTCCTAAGAAGTTCACAGTCAGCTTATTGAATATTTTCCCTCCAGATTAGCAGGGCATGAATTGTCTTTCAGAAATAATTATCATAGTGATGCAATTGATTTCTTTATTGATTTTTAGGGTAGTACTCTGATGATCTCTTATGCCAGATTCTTTTATCCCCCAAAAGCTTCAAATTTGAAGGAAGTAAATTATGATCTATAACTGGATACTATTTTTGTGTGATTTTTTTTCTGACAAAAACAGTAGAGAGGAAGGAGAATAGAGCAGCAGATGTGACTTGTGATCCAAATCCTCTTTTCAACCATTTAAGTAAGTAATCTGTCAAAACAGTGACAGTCCTGTATTTTGTGATCAAGTTAACTTACAAATGTCAATCATTTTTTCCCCTATGATGAATCATGTAAACAGAAATAATAGTAATAACAGTACTCACGTCATCAATGTTGAAGTGTAACATGAACCTTAAGAGCACTTCCAACTTCAACATTCAGTCCTACCTATCATTAGGGATTCCAGAGATACATATCTTTAGTTAGGAACATAAGTTTTTCCTGAGGTTCCCCTAAACAAAGCACTTATCATGTGGTTTGTACCACATATATTCTATGTTGACAATAAAAGACATTGGGATTGTAAAGCTATTTCAACATCAATTGCAGAGCACCTGTATCGATTGTGAAATAATCTGCTGTAATTGCAATAGTGATAGCAGCAACATATGGGACTTCTATTTATATATATATATTTGTGCTTAATCTGAAGACAAGTGTAATTATAGAAAAGAGTAACAGTCAGCTATCACCTTCTAGTTCTCAGTCCATATTCTGCATCACATATAAAGAGAAGTAATCTGGCTGTTTGATCATGAAACATGACCTATTTCAAAGAAAAGCAAGTGTTCATTGCAGTGTGAAGTAATTGGAGCAAATGTGGCAGAAGGCTATCATGGATGAATGCAGAGTGCCTGATTGACATCTAACACTAAAAGGAACTATGAAATAGATAGAAACTGGTACAGGCTGTTTGAGAAGAATGCATGAACATTGCTGGTGCATAGAGGAATAGAATCATTGAAATATTTGAACTGGGCTTCTTTTAGATAATGTATGTATAACTTGTAATGTTTTGCATAGTTTCACAGAGGTGACATTTTTATTTCTGTTTCTATCAGTTTATAACAGTTATAACAGTTAATTATAATGTATGTGTTCAGCACAGAAATGTTAATTAAGGCTGGGAGAACAGTGTCATATTTCTCCACAGCCAGAAGAAATGTAGAACTCTACGATCTTTGTCCAATATTGTATACAATCAGAGAAATATAGCAATAATTACAGGCACAGATACAGTTAGGGTCTGAGGAGATTTTCTTTTCTGCATTGTTGAGCTGTATTTTGACAGGATTATTTGATGACTACATATCAGTTAGTGTGAAATCTAGCTAAAGCTACAATAAACTAAGATGGTAGATCAGGAACCCAAGAGGGCCAAACCATTCCTGAGGATTTAATTTTCAATTCAGTATTAGTTGTGTTATGCCAATATGGAAATTAAGCTAAAAGGTAAAAGAATAAGTAGTTCTTCCTTAGCCTTTCTAGAAAGAAGAGAGATCATACCTGTTAGAAGATTCAGGCTTCTATTCCCATATTTTAATTTTTTTTTTTTTTATTTTATTTTACCACATCAACATAGAGTGGAGCAATGAAACTACAAAGTAGAACTGAATGTGTTTCATTATATGTTGCATCAACTCAAAACTGTGCTGGAAGATGAGCTACCAGGGCAAGACTACCAGCCTGGTTGGGCAATGAACTTCTGGGTGAATTAAGGGAAAGAAAGAGGGTCTATAATCTCTGGAAGGAAGGATGTTGCTAGGTCATGCAGGAAAAAAAAAATTAGAGAGGCAAAAGCCCATTTAGAGCTTAGACTGGCCACTGCTGTGAAGGACAACAAAAAATCCTGCTACAAATATATCAATGGTCAGAGGAGGGGCAAGGACAACCTCCACTCCTTAGTGGATATGGAGGGGAACATAGTAACTAAAGATGAGGAAAAGGCAGAGGTACTTAACACCACCTTTGCCTCAATTTTTAATTGCAGGATAGGTTGTCTTCCAGGCAACTGGCCTCCTGAGCTGGCAGATGGAGTCAGGGAGCAGTATAGCTCCCCTGTGATGCAGGAGGAAGCAGTTAGAGACCTGCTTAGCCACTTGGATTCCCACAAGTCCATGGGACATTCTAGGGTGCTGAGAGATCTGGCACATGAGCTGGCCAAGCCATCATTTTTCAACAGTTGTGGCTCACTGGAGTGGTCCCTGATGACTGGAAGTTGGCCGATGTGATGCCCATGCACAAGAAGGGCTAGTTGGATGAACCAGGGAATTACAGACCTGTCAGCCTGACCTCAGTGCCAGGCAAGATTATGGAACAGGTCATCTTGAGTGCCATCACACAGCACTTACAGGATGGCCAAGGGATTAGACTCAGCCAGCATGGATGTAGGAAGGGCAGGTCCTGCCTGACCAACCTGATCTCCTTCTATGATCAGGTGACCTGTCTGGTGGATGTGGGGATGGCTGTGGATGTAGTCTACCTAGACTTCAGCAAGGCCTTTGATACCATCCCCCACAACAAACTCCTGCCCAAGCTGTCAGCTTGTGGCTTGGACAGGAGCACTCTACCCTGGATTAGGAATTGGCTGGAGGGCTGAATCCAGAGAGTGTTGGTGAATGGTGCCACATCCAGCTGGCAGCCTGTCACTAGTGGTGTGCCCCAGGGATCAGTGCTGGGCCCCATGCTCTTCAATATCTTTGCTGATGATCTGGACGACAGGATTGAGTCCATCATCAGTAAATTTGCAGATGACACCAAGCTGGGGATATGTGTTGATCTGTTAGAGGGTAGAAGGGCTCTGTAGAGGGACCTTGACAGGCTGGTCAGATGGGCAGAGTCCAAGGGCATGAGATTTAACACATCTAAGTGTTGGGTTCTACACATTGGCCATAACAACCCCATGCAGTGCTACAGGCTGGGGTCAGAATGGCTGGAGGGCAGCCAGGCAGAAAGGGACCTAGGGGTACTGGTTGATAGTAGGCTGAGCATGAGCCAATAGTGTGCCCAGGTGGCCAAGAAGGCCAATGGCATCCTGGCCTGCATCAGGAATAGTGTGGAAGCAGGAGCAGGGAAGTCATTCCGCCCCCATATTCAGCCCTGGTTAGGCCACACCTTGAATCTTGTGTCCAGTTCTGAGCTCTTCACTTTAGGAAAGATGTTGACTTGCTGGAAGGTGTCTAGAGAAGGGCAACAAATGTGGTGAGGGGTTTGGATCACAAGCCCTATGAGGAGAGGCTGAGGGAGCTGGGGTTGCTTAGCCTGGAGAAGAGGAGGCTCAGGAGAGACCTTCTTGCTCTCTACAACTACCTGAAGGGAAGTTTTAACCAGGTGGGGGGTTGGTCTCTTCTCCCAGGCAACCAGCAACAGAACAAGAGGACACAGTCTCAAGCTGCACCAGGAGAGGTTTAGGCTGAATGTTAGGAAGAAGTTCTTCACGGAAAGAGTGATTGGCCATTGGAATGGGCTGCCCAGGGAGGTGGTAGAGTCACCATCACTGGAGGTATTTAGGAAGAGACTGGATGGGGTGCTTGTTGCCGTGTTTAGTTGATAAGATAATGTTGGATGATAGGTTGGACTTGATCTCGAAGATCTCTTCCAACCCTGGTTATTTCTATTCTATTCTATTCTATTACACTTCAAGTAAAATAAAAATAATGATTTTTCAGGGTGTAGCTGGTAGGTAAAACATGGTAACTTTGAGAAACCATTATTTTGCAAGGCATGTTCTAGCATTTGGATTCATTTGGTAGGAAGGAAATCTACCAGTTTATTGCAAACTGCAATTTGTGTTTTGGTTTCTGAACTATGGCTTGTTCACTGCAGCACATGTGATACAAAGGAGAATCACTTCTGATAAAACCTTTCTGTTGTCAATACCCAGCAATCCAGCATTCCATCCCTTTTTTTCCTGGGAAATTGCCTTTTTTTCTACCTATTCTTCCATCTTTCATGGAAAAGATTTCTGTTACTATACTTCTTCCTGTCTTGATTTATTAGAAAATCAAAGTCTTACTTTGTTAATAGAATTTATTTAAAAAGAGGAACTAATCCCTCAGAAATACTGTACCATTGATTGATTATTCCTTTGTATTGGGAGATGTTTGGAGATCGCTGAGGCCTGCCTTGTTTTTTGGTGGGATCCCAAATAAGTCTTCACAATGGGTCTGGAATGTCACAGGTTGTGCCAGAGTTCATTACTGTTTTTTAACAGTTCTAACTCAGTACTTCATATTTTCTCTCCTTTCCCCCCACACCTCCCCTACCTTCATTCATTGCTGTGTTTTTTCCACTCTGTAGATAGACTGCAGTGATGTCGTTTGCTGTAATTTGGAGAAATGTTTTTTATAATTCTATGAGACACACGTTTTGGATACTTCCCTCTTAGTGATACCATAACAGATTTATGCAACTATAAAGAAGAACATTTTAAAAATGAATAGCATTAATATTAAGAAAATGTTCTGGCTTACCAGAATTGATGGGTTAGATCAGGACAATAAAGATTAAAACTTACTATTTGGTGTTTGTGTTCTGTAGAATTGGTAATAGTGCAAATTAGCTTCTACAACACCGCAAATCAAAGGACTTCAGAAACTCTGTAGTTTGTTTCACTATTGAAGATGAGATGTGTTACTCTAATGAGGTGAAAAACATTTCACCTGACAGTTCTGATTTTTTGTCTGGATAATCAAAACTTTTCACGTTTTTGTCACAATGGTGAGATTAGAGGTTGTAATGAAACCATGAAAAACAGACTTCAGTGCGCTAGTCCCAAAATATGAAAGCAAAGAAACAGTTGACTAATTTAGTATTGCAGAGAAAGAGCAAAGGAATTTTTTGCCTTTTTTTTCCAAAGGACTAGGTGGGGGGGGGAGGAGGAAAGGGAAAAAAGAAGAGTTTATTGGTGATATGGGTTTTCCAGGCAGTTGGCAGACAGCAAAGAAGAATAAATGAATGAGTTAGCTCCCAGCTTGGAAACGGTGTCACTGAGTTAACAGAGTGCGATAGCTGAGATGCCAGTGATGCTCCTATCAATGCTGCTGATGCTGCCCTTTCTCAGGCTATTTTGAAAAAAAAGATTGTTCAGTTGTCTGCACATAGACCCCTGCTGTGCCTCTGAGACACATTTAGTGATGCTGAGCTCATAAGAGACAGCTGCTGAACTGGGAGAACAACATACTGACACAGGTTTATAGAGCCTTGTGTATCTTTACTTTGAGTAACCCTACATAAGTACAAATGGGGCTCTGTACTCTGCTATTTATATGCAGGGAAACTGTGTGAGTTGGGTTTTTTTGTTTGTTTGTTTTGTTTTGTTTTCTCTCTTTTGTTTCCAGAACATTTTGTGATGAGTGGCTTGTAATAAAAATTCTGTAGACCATATTAGGGGTTTTTATTGACATTTCTATGACCCCTGTATTTTCCCTGAGGAATGTTTTAACTTCCTTTCATTTTATTCTTTTGAAGATCAAGAAGATGCATGTGCTCTGGCAGGCCTGCAGAAGCTAAAAGCATTAACATTTATTTATGTGTTCAACATAAATATGACTGAGTTCATCCCACAGGTGTAACACTGAAATGGCTAAGGCAGGAACTTAGCTGCTGTAGATTGTTTTCATAGTTGACGGGAAAATACAGAGAATCACTCAAACCTAACACCCAAATCATGTTCAGTGGTGCTTTTTCTTCCATCTTCTGATTAAAAATCTGTCCAGGATGACTTTGACATTCTAGTTAAGTGCCTGTAACCATTAAGGATAACCAAGGACTATGTTACCCTGGACCCCCCAGAAAAAAAACCAAACCAAACCAAACCAAAATAAAACAAAAAACAACAACAACAAAAAAGGAGCTCTTTCTACTGCATCAAACTGAGTCATCTTATGATTTACTTTATACTCCCTGCTTTCTTCCATTACCAACCCCGTTTTCATGTCATAGTATCTTCAAGATACCAAATCACCAAAGATGTTAGTGTCTGGCCACACTCTAGCCATACTGCCAGACCCTGCCTTATATTGATGAAATATATGCAGATAGCTTTTTATTCATAGCCAGTAAGTACAGCTTTACTCTGTGGACAGTAAGTGATAACTTTCACAGAATAGTAACCTGTGGGAAAATGGAAAATATTTAATTTTCTTGAAAATACACTTATTTCAACATTATTGGAACAAGTGTCCTATTATGTCAGTATTGTTGAAATAATCTTTCTCCTAATAAAATTAATACATTGAAAATGTACTGTTGTACACTTAAAATGTAAATTACTTCCATTTTTCATTGTATCTGTATAGATATTCCTCCTAAATTTGAGCACATTAGCAACCCAGGACTATTTTCACTTTTTTTATTTACAAAACATATGTGTGCATGCACAAATGGTGAATTGCTGTATTTTGTGATCATATTTCTATACTCATGATAGCCTGTGATACGTTTTCAGTTTGGACATTGACCTGACTGAAATCTCAAGTTTTAGTGCCCTAAGGATTTAACGTCTTTGAGGTGGTTTTGTGGCATTTTGTTTCCTTGTTTGGCTTCTATTTTTCAATAAAATGTGCAGTCATGATGCTTAATTAATATACATTCATTTAATCTATTACTCAGTAAAAGTGGTTTTCCATCTCCAAAAGACAGCCAGTGTGAATAGTTTCACAAAAAAATTCTACTTTTTTTTTTTCAATGTGAGTGAGCAAATGGGTGCTTTGAAGTCATAAGTCTATTAGAACAACCCAGGTTGTATGTCAGCTTTTCAACAGCTGGCTATTAAGATAAATAATGGAGTATAAAGTATAATCAGAGGAAGGTACTAGTAGAAATGAAAAGTTCCAAATAATATTTTTTCACCCTTTTGAGAATTTTGAGAAATATACAATTATTTGGTAGTTTATTGAGAAGAAAGCTATTGGATTTGCTAATGAGATGTACACTACAAAGGATATTTTAAATATTTTTTAGCACTCTTACACTAATGTTTCTAGTAGCTGCTAGTAGGTATTTTTGATCTGTTTCTGTCTGCCTTAGTAAGACTATTTTTGTAATGGTTGAGGTGGTACAGAGAGACTATGGGAAGCTTAGCAAACTGAAAAAATATGAAGCAAGTTTTAGTTCTCATGCTATATAAATGTCACTAGATGTAGAATTAGTTTTAAATATGCTAGTTTTTCCTAGGAAATACTCTCTTATTTACAGGTAATTTGGTATCTTATTTATTTGTAGTGTATACTTATTGTATATTATGTAGCTACATATAAAGACTGTGCAAGAGAGCATTACATAATTGCTGTGTCTCCCACAAGACCATGTCTCTCCTCATAGCAACTGCATATTCATCAAAGTAGTTATTGGAACATTAGGGCAGAGTGGGCTGAGAATAAAAGAGAACAAAAGAAAGAAACAAAATTATGTGCAATGCAACCAAAGAGTGGGAGAGTTCAGAACAGCAAACTTCAGAGGCTCATCCTCAGAGGTGATAGAATATGAGAGAGATCCAGAGGAAACTGCAAATTGCTGCAACACACTAAGCCATGGAGTTGTGCTCCAGCGGTGCTGAGTGACAGTGGAGGTGTTGTACATGGTTACAGATACGGTTTTTGTGGCCAGTCTCAATTCTGAGTGAGTTTGTTTGAGAAGGTCTGGGTTCTAGTGTCTGCGATAGTAAAGCCTTTCTCCAAAAATTACTGTTTGTCAGCAGGAAGGTTCTTGGTTGAAGGAAAAACTGCAGAAACATTTGCCTGAAAATCCTCATGCACTTTCTGATTATCTCAGGAGGGATGCATGTGTGTGTGTAGAAACAGAGGAACAGTGTCTGGACTGAATGAAATTTCTGTATAAATGAAAGCATATGCCCTCAGTTGCTGCAGCTGAATAACTTCTAACTGACAGATACATCTTGGAATATACCTTTAAATTATGAGTTCTGTGGAGCTGATTTCATGTTTTGGAGGATTTCAGGCTTTCGGCTAGTGTGAGAAAGGAAGCAATGATTCAGTCTTTTCTAGTTAAATATATTTTCATTTACATTTAGGCCCTTATATAAAGTATTTATAATGAACTAATTCTGGAAGATGTTATCATGCTGTTTTATTCATAATAAGAACAGAAACAGTGAAGTGAATATTATGGAAATGTTTAAATTTCTGTTCTTAAGGATTCTGTACTCAGAATAACTCTGTAAAACTTGCACATTGGGAATTGGTCAAAAAAAGAGAAGTATTTCTTTGGATTTTTCTTTTTCCAAAACAAACCATACATTCTCAGTTTAGTGTTGAGATTAAAGTGGTGAATGATGCAATACGTGTTAAAAGATGTTCTTATTTTAGCTAAAACACCACAGTATAGCATTTACAGATCTTGGATTTGAAGGCTTGGATTCTCTGATGTTTTTCTTCACAAATCAATAGGACTCCAGCGTACATCGAGAACTAAATAGTGCTGAAAACTTAAGTTACATTTATGTCACAAAAAATAATGTACCTTGTTATTTATTTAAAAAAGAAAAGAAAAAGAAAGAAGTAATGTTACTTAGATTTTACTTCAGAACAAGTCAAAAACTAAACCAAGGCACTCTTAAATGATTGTATCAGTTGTTATTTTGTAAGGAAAATAATACTGGAATGGAGGATTACAGTGCAGGATTTATTTGTATTGCTCAAAAATGAAAATTCAAAGTATGTGAAGATAGCACTACTTTTATTCATAGCTTTATGAGTATTGCTTGTAAGTACAATGGTGATTTTGAGTGATGGTCAAAATGTTGATTTCCTGACATTCCAGTCTAAGATTCTCTTATGACATTATTTGACAAGCTCAAGCAGAAAAAATAATGCAGAGTGACTTGCTGGTCTACACATGCTGGAACACATGTATTTAAATTATTAACATGTAATTTGCACTTCCATTGTGCATAGTATATGCATATCTTTTCTTCATTTCTATGTAGAAAAAGGTCTTTAACACTGTCAGTCATTTGTAATTGATATTTAAACACAGCTGCTGGTGTTGATTATGTTGTTGCTATAAATGCATACACCGGGTAAAAAATTCCTGGCTGGCTTGTTTTCTCTCTTAGTGGTGTGCTTGAATAATAGTAACTCGCATACACACCGTGGCACATCTGGAATTTTTGGTCTTATGTGAATTATTCTAGCAATTTGTTCATTCCATTAAAAATATTTGATTATACAGATGGTTATTGGCAAACAAAATGAGGGTGGTTTATCACACTAGAGGTATTTGCCAACTGCTTTATAATGCTGGTCAGTATAGTGTGAAACTTCTAACTCAAATGCCAAAACAGTAATAAAAGAAGGAAAACCATATTTGTGAAACTGTTGACTTCAAGAACTTAGCTGAAATTTTGATTACTTGTAGGAAAAATCCTTTAACTTCTAAAACTGCAGTGATGTTGTTTTGGAACTTTATTATAAAGCAAAAAACTGCATTATCAGTATTATTTTCTGAAGTGACTGAAGATTCTTACAAAAATAGTAAACAATGTTAGCTCAGGATGGTTGAAATGCAGTTTCAGATGCTACAAAAATGCAAACATAACACACAAAAATAGAATTTTGTTCTTTGAAAGTGCCAGATAAGATCATTGGTATATCAGGAAAGAAACACAGTCTCAGGCTGCGCCAGGGGAGGTTCAGGCTGGGTGTTAGGAAAAAGTTCTATACAGAGAGAGTGATTGCCCATTGGAATGGGCTGCCTGGGGAGGTGGTGGAGTCGCCATCACTGGAGGTTTTCAGGAGAAGACTTGATGGGGTGCTTGGTGCCGTGGGTTAGTTGTTTGGGTGGTGTTGGATTGGTTGATGGGTTGGACGCGATGATCTTCAGGGTCTCTTCCAACCTGGTTTATTCTATGTATTCTAAACTGCCAGAGAATTGTTATTTATTACTATTACACTACCTCTTCTGCTCTCTAAAACTGCAAATTGAGGGGGGCAAATGAAAAGTATTGGTGCCCAAGTTATGGTTTTGTTCCTTGTATCAGTTAGAGCAAAGGAGACATCCAGAAATAGATGAATGATAAATATCAACTTCTGGCTATGTTGCTGGTGCTGTAGAGAGGTTTTTGGCTTTTATGACAATGGGGCATTCTTTGATGGCTATAACACGTTAGGGAGAAATGGAATCCACCTGTCTAGAAGTGGCAAGGGAATCTTTGGCAGGAGGCTAGCCAACTTGATAAGATGGGCTTTCAACTGTAAGATTTAGGGGGAGTGGATCCAAGCACAGAATAAGCTAGGCCAACCAGGGCATCAACAAATGTTTCTTTTCTGCTTTTCATGATGATAGCCAGAAGACCAACCACCTCAAGGGAGCATATGGCTATAGTGGGTTCCCTCCAGGGAATACTGCATGGGAAATAAACTGGAACAACTAGAGATTTCTGTGTGATTGCAGGGCCACGATCTCATTTCAGTTACAGAGACATGGTGGGAAGGCTCACGCATCTGAAATGCTGTCATAGATTGCAGTGTACTTTTTATGAAAGACAGGCCAGCAATGTGAGGTGCTAGAGTTGCAGATTTTCTATTTTCAGTAAAACGTATGCTTTTTCACATCATCATTGTTGTGAATGATACATTGCTTTACCACAATAAAATTGTTAAACACACTGATGATTCATATTTACCAGAGCAGGCAAACAAAACATGCTGAAATGATTTAACAGCTCTTTGCTCTAAGGCAGCAGTAGCTATGCAAGGAGATGACAACCATGCTGAGATGCCTAGGACAGCCAGACTGTAGAGATACTTCATACAGTCAGGAAAAATCACCCTCCAGAGGGTGATTTGAAGCAGGTACATTAAGATCCTCTGTAGCATGCATATTATGATAAAAATCACTCTCTAAAGAAAACCACCTCCTTTTTACTGATCAGGGAGCTTAAGTAGACTAACCTCTTAACTGGAGTGTCTGAAAAGTTAACCTGTGTGATACACTTTCCAATATCTCTGAAAATTTTCTAACTGAATAAAATATATCTCACAGGCAAAAAACAGAAGATCAAAATCTGATGAGTATGTGTTCAGAACAGCTGTGATCTGGCAATGCAGAGAGATACCTGAAAACACAAAGATTAAGAAATGCAATAATCTTAAAACACACATCTTCTTTGCACCAAATAAATGTGATCAGAGAGCTACTTTTCTTTATCAAGGCAGTGCAGCCATGGGCCTTTATTTACCTGAAGATATCACTGTAATCCTTTGGCATTGTTAACATTTTTGCCCCTTTTCTACTGGACATTTAACCTAATCTTACATTTAAATCACTGCAAAAGAAGTAGCTAGGAAAACTTCATCACACTGCAGCTTTACCCCTGATCTTTACAACGTGGTTGACCAAGGAGGCGGCAAATTGCACAGTAAAATACAGCAGTATGGTTTTCATAATTTCATCAGATCTTTTCCTAGGAAACTGCAAATGTTTACACTCTGAGTATTCTGTGCATCAGTCTTGGAAAGCAGATGTATTGAAAGACAGTAACAATAATCAATAATATGGAGGAGCCCTATGAAACAGAGCAAACTGCTTTACATCACAGCAGCAGGTTTTGCTTTGAATTCTTTCAATTTCAGCAAAGATTGGAATAAAGTAGTTTGTGTTAGTAATTCTGTAACAGCACTGTTAAAATTGCTAGTTATAAATAGTATTGTTTTTTTTCTGTTTGGCTTTTTTTTTTTTTTTTTTTTTTTCCTTCAAGGGAAGTTAAATTTATCAGTAAAGAGAAAATATTCAGATCACACATACCAAAACCAAGAGCTTTCGAGTCTTAGTTCTGTGACTTTAGAAACCACAGCTTAATTTCCTTTCGTCTATTTCCTGTTTATAACAATATATTTTCTACATTCTTGCATATTTTCAAATGTAATTATCAGCATGAGAAGTAATATATGCATACACTTCATTTTTTAATTTTATTTTTTTTTATGCACAGATCTATTCCAGTAGGGAAAGAACCCAACCTTTCAGAATACATTGATAAGTTTCTGTGTTTTACTCAGGTACCTTGTCCTTTCACAGGGCATATTATGAAATTACTGCTTCGTCCAAACATTTACCTTTGATTTTTTTCTTTTGTTGGAGGAAAGTTGTAATTCAGAATCTAGTGTAATTTCATATGTCAGCTTTTAATGCTCAGAATGATCAGCCACAGAACAATGTCCAATTCTTTTGAAAGCAAGCCATTCTCAAGTGGGCATCAGCCTCAAGCAAGGATTAGGCAGGTTGCTTCCTAAATTAAGGGCAACTAACAGTTTCTGTTGATTCTTAAGGAAGGACAGATGTCTAATATGGATTAACTAGGTTACCACTGAGATATCCATCATAGTGTTTACAGGAGTTAAATGAAGTAGTCTGTTATCCTAAGTCCTGTTTCACATTGACCTTTTAGGTGGGAAAAAATGGCTGTTTCAGATCTTTCTTGACACTTGGAATGAAACACACTTTCTGTTGTTTCAGAAGTTATGTATTCCCCCGTCCCATCCCTCCCCCCCCCCCCCCCCCCCCCCCCCCCCCCCCCCCCCCCCCCCCCCCCCCCCCCCCAAGAAAAACAATGGAAGAACAGTTCTAACTTTATTTTCATGTCTGAAACTTTAAAAGTGGTGGTGGTGGTGTTATTTAAAACCATTTTGATGAAACAACAACAGCAGCTGATCGTCACCCCTTCAAAATGAGTGTGGAAAAGTACTTTAGTACTTTCTTGAATTGTTAACTTGGTTTACTTATATTCACATATTTATCACTTTTAAAATGTGGATTTATTGTAGCCAGAATTACTTGGCACTCCTTCTGACACAATCAAGTTGCAAGTTTGGATGTCAGGTGGGAATATACTGCTGCACAACTAATCCCTAAGCTTTAGGGAATATTCTGTCTGGAAAAATGAGCCAAAATATCTGCACAGTCACTCATAAAATGGAAAACCTCACATTCAAGGTTACCCCAAAATTACCCACTCACCAAAAGTGTGGGATGAGGACTCAATCTGTAGACATATCCTTAGAATAGCATCCCAGTCTAAGGGGAAGATCTAATTGCAAGGCCTGTTTTCTTCTAGGGAACCAACTCAGAACTCAGCTCTATGTCAGTTCTCCGTTAAACACCCTTGTCAACCATGTACTGTGCTCCTTGCAATTAGGTGGAGGCAAGCCCAGGGCTAAAGGCCTAGACCTTGAGGTGCAGTTTAATCGCTGTGAAGGGCCCATCTTTATCAGGTCTGTGGCAAGCCCTGACATTTGTCAAGTGCCTCTCAAGTTTAGGGTGGTTCAGTCTCCTCAATGAGTTTTTGAGTAACTTTTCTGTTAAAAGATTTTCTAATATCTTGTTTTTACTATAGTTAGAACATATTTCTTCCTGATCTATTTACATTCTATGAAAACAATAGAGATTATTATGGTTCAGATTTCTGTTTTGAGAAATTACTAGTATCTTCCAAAAGAACTATGTTCTTTGAGACATGTAACCAAAGATAATTTGATTTTCATTTGTGTTTTATGCGTCCTCTAGTCTTTTGGGATTTGTCAGTGGGAATCCCTTGTAAAACAATGTCAAGTCCTTATTAGGGTGAAGATACAGTTTTCTGTTTATTTCCAATAGGAAAAAACCAAAAAACAACCAACCAACCAAAGAACTCCTGAATACATCATCTGCAAAGATTCTGTGTTGTATCCTGGCCCCCATTCTTGCACAGAGCATATTATGAAATTACAGGATAGTCCAAACATTTGCCTTTAACAATTTTTGTTTTGTTTTTATTTTGTCATAGTTTATCCTTTCCATTCTTGGAGCAAAGTCATAATGCAGGATTCAGGCTAGTGTAACTTCATACACAATATTTTAATGCTCACAAAAATCAGCCATATTCAATTGTTTTGAAAGCTTTCAGAGCTTTTTGCTCTTTGCAGTAAATTACAGCATGCTTGTGTAATTACTGGTCAGTGCTTAGAAGTCTCCATTGACTTCACTGTCTTAGGTATATGAATATATATTTCAGAAAGAAACTTGATTCAAATACTTCAAACAAATGATAAATATAAACAAAGTATGACAAAACCAGATACAGAACAAGGAACCTATGTGCTGTAGATCAGGTTGATGGAAGGACTGGCAAGCTGCTGTGAGCTGGTCTATTAAATTGCTATGCACTATAGGAGGCAAAAGCAGTGCTTCCATTCTGTAGCCCTGTTCAAACTGATAGGGTTGTCTTTTCTGAAGAATAAATATCACAGATGCATAAAGCTGAGTTAATGTTACCAAGATAACCTTAACATCTAATTCAGTTTTTGCATTCTCATAATATTTGAAGTATGATGTGAAATTCAATATACTTTTGTGCTTTTTCTTTTTAATTTGCTTTCTGAAGGTGCCAAATGATCAGAAGATGATAAATGGTGAACAGCATGGAAACAAAACTTCTAGATCACATTTAATACGAGGCAGATTGTTCCACTAATCATTATACAAAATTACTTCCAAGATGTAAGGGCACTCTTTCCAGGAAGTCAAGAATCAGTAATAAAGACATATATTCTGGACATAAATTGTTGTCAGACTGCTGCTGAGAGAGACAGCTTTGAGAGGTGACTGGAACAGGGCTCAAGCCGGGATGCTGAGTCGTGTAGTGGGAGAGACAGTGAAAGAGAATCTCAGTCATGAGCCAGGGACAGCCCATGGTACTTAAGACTTGTACAGTGCCCTATCATCATGATACACGTCCTGGAAATGGTGATATTCCTCTCCTGATACCTGCACTGTGTTAACAGAGCGTACTTACCAAGGCTCCATGTTTTATCCTCTGCCTCCCTGCTTGCTTAATTCTCTGCTGCACTCTCAAGGAGGTGCCAATATAATTTCACAGAAATGTACTCAGAAAAAAAATAGTTTTCTGACCAGGGCTGAAAAGGGGGGGGGGGGGGGAATTTGAATTGGTGCTAGGGAGGTGTTATTTTTGCAGAGAGTTACTGCAACATATCTGAGCTTAAATATTTTCATTTTGCAGAAGGCTTTCTCAAAAGTCCTATTTAAACAAAAATCTTTAAGTATAATTGGATGTCTTTCTTGAAAGCAGGATATTTATGTTGTCCTTTCTACACAGCATTTTGTGCTCTTCAGAGTTCATAGTGTGAGTTGGCAAATCTTTGGATGGGAGGTCGTTTCCCATAGTAAATGCAGGACATGGTTTTAGAAAGAAACATGACCCTTACTTATCAGAATACATATTGTGGCAGGGTAGATCTGAGAGATTATTCAGCCTTCTAGATAAGACCTGAGTGTCAGAGTACTAAATATTTGTTAGAAGCCTGCTGCAGGTTTTGGAAGAGTAATGAACCTGTTTTCCTCCAGATAACAATCACAGCAAGTTGCACAGTGGGCACCCTACCATGATTTGTTGTTTGTTTGGTTTGGTTTGTTGTTTGTTTTTTGTTGTTGGGTTTTTTTTGTAAGTTGGTCTCTGTTATTCTTTCCTTGTCTTGAGTACCAATTGGCATTTTTAAATAATTACTATATTTATCCTACATTTGATGGGAGTGGGGTGATTCTTGCATTGGTTTGAGTTTATACAGCACTTAAAAGTTTACCATAGGAAGCAGGTGCTGTAAAAAATGCAGCACTAAATCTGTTCTATTAAAAAAAAATAATAAAAACCTGTCTGAATTAATGGATTTTGTTAGCAGTCTTTTCCCCCCACAGTTTATGTCAGTATTTTAAAATACTAGTTCTGTGACCATGCACAGGTAAGAGGAAATAAGATAGAAAAAATAATTTTGTTTTTGCAGATTAAGAAAATTGCAAACTTTTCCAAATTTTCATTGACATTTCCTGCCACTTTATTCCCATTTGGAGCTGTTTCTTGTAGCTCTGTTTTCATATGAAAGAAAACCAGTTCTGTCTAGAGAATACTAACCAGTGATTTTCATATGAAAAATTGTCATTTTACATGTAATCTCAACTCCTCATTCTGTGCAGCCTCAAAGTATGGCATTGTTAATGCCTTCTTGTCCTTTCTGTTGTGAAGCAGAGAGATCTTCTTACAGAAGTTTTATATATCTAGTAATGTTTCTTTCATTTTGCTAGAAACATTTCTGAAGTTTGAAGCATCTAAAATGTCAGTAGGGATGCTTGCTCATGATTATATTTTAAATATTTCATAATTTACATCTAAAATACATGGGGTGGTAAATTTAAAGCTAGAAAGAAGGCCATGTATATTAGGAGTGCAATGGAAGGAAATTTATCTGAAGGTGTAACGTGGTCATTTCAGGAAGACACAGAGTTCTTTCTGGATCTATTTCAAAACAGTTGTAAAAAAAGAGACTATCTTTTCCAATAGTAGTAAGTTTCCTAAATGCAAAAGTGCAGACATCAAAGAAAAATACAGGAAACAAGGTGCTTTAATACTATAAATTTCTGTAAAGTCCTGCAAAGACAAAAAAGTTCAGCCAGGAGTTCCTGGACATAAAATATCTCTTTACATCATTTCACATGAAAATATTTATATTCTGTTTTTCAGAATGCTTTTGCTAGATAAACAAGTTGTGCAAATACCCATTTCTCCCTCAGTTCCTCAGAGTGCAGACATGAATGAAGGAGTGAATGAAGCAGGATTTGCTCTTAAAAGGACTGTCTCTCATCTTCTGACATGGCTTCAAAAAGAAAGAAGTTTATTCTTTACATGTGGCATTCAGTATAGAAGTACAGATGGATTAATAAAATACAAAATACAGAAAGGAGTTGAAAACACAATGAATTGTCATTGCAACTATCAAACCAGACTCTTTAGTCTGTTTATCTTTCCATTTCCCTTTTAACATCACTCCATCTATGCAAAAATGTGTAGTACTGTGTCAAGCAAGCAAAGACTGCAAGAAAGATTTTAAATACAGAGAAGCAACTCTTGAAACAGTCACATTTTTTATATGGCCACATGTTTTGTGCTAAAATTCCTGAAGTTTATCTTCTGCAGTTTGAACTGCTTTATCTAATAATTCATCATTTGTAATGCACACTTACTTTACTTTCTAATGGCATAATACTAGAAATTAAATTTTTGTTAGGTATTTGCTGGATTTAATTGAATACAAGAAGGTGTAAACCACTAAACTTCAGAATTTTTAATATAATGAACAAAAATGGAGATAAATGCAAAGTTATGCAATTCAGATTATACCAATTCTTGTATTTTGTCTTTCAAGTTTGCACCTAAAACTTTGTAATTTTCTTCAGAGGACTTTCTTGTAAGTTGTAGCACAACATATTCGTAAATCATCTACAGATGGTTAGAAATGGTCCCCTCTGGACTACAATTGCCTAGGGACTGTCTAGCCCTGAACGCCTATTTTGGCACTCTTTCTGTGATTTGTCACTAAAGAGTGTGCATCTGGAAAGGTAATCGACAAAACACTCCAGCTCTTAGTAGTATGGTTTGGAAGGACAAATAATCATGTTTGCAAACAGTTAACCTGTGAGAGTTATGGTAGACCTTGAAGATTGCACGAGCACACGACTGCCTAGTGTGAAAAGACCCCATAAAGCTGGCATTGACTTGCAGTGTAATCCTTGCATCCCTAATTTCAGACAGCAGTCAAGGCCATTGTGTTTAGTCTCATGAAAAAACAAAAGGGGGTGTGGGGGAAAAAAAAAAAAGAGTCAAATTTCTAGGAATTCTGTAGTCCTAACCAGGGCCTTTTTGACTGGATTAGGTTTTGCTTGGCATCTCCCTGTCTCTGTCTTGCTATTGAGCATGTTATCATGGTCCAAGTACAATGGAAAACTTGACAAAGAAATTTTGCAAGTACCAATGTTAGCTTCATGCAGTAGAAAGGAATAAAAATTTGTGAGAGATTAGACAACTCAGTTCTAGATCATCTTCAACACAGGCAGGGAAGTTCAGAAGCCTGATTGTGAGATACTATTGTCATCTTATGCCAGTTGTTTATAGGAAATAACATTTAAGAATCTGTTGTGGTTAAGTTCTAGGTATCTACATCTGTTCAGAAGCATTGGGAAATTAGAAAATATTTTGTCACCAATGCCTGGCCTTTTTCTGCCAACTTTACATTGTCTCTTGAAAACTTGTAGATCTGGTTTTATTCCATGTAGGTTTTTGTGGGTTTGTGTCTGAAGGGGCAAACACATGGGAAGGATAATCTTGTATCATCAAGATATTCCTATTAAATCCTTTCTCTTTTCCTACCCCCCAAAAAAGTCCTGCTATCATACTATGCATTTATGTTGTTTCTGTATCGGGGCAGAATGATTTTTCTGCAGAATATACAGAGTAATATTTAAAAAGGAACTGATACCATGTCAGTACAAATTACATCAGGGATTCCATAACAGCTTTCTATAAATGGTTTACTCTAATTTAGCATTTTATTTAGAAATTTATAGATCTCTATTCTTCAAGAAATGTGCAGGGGGTAAAGATTTTACAGATATATTAACTAATCTACAGTCATACTCTGAAATGATCAGATTATATGTGAAGTTTTAAGGTTCATTTCTGTATTGGTTGAAGTCCTCCAAACCTTGAAAATGAAAAACTAAACCATTTACTTGAAAAGGGAGGTTTTAAAAAGTTATTTTCCAGAAACTTTTATCTTTGAAATACTAATGAGATCTAGATTTCCATGCTATGTTACTTCTAATGTAGTTGAAAATGTAGTCCATTTTATAGCTCATGAAGATAACAACTAATCATGATGTCTCTGTCTTCCCTGTACTCTACTGTGCTTTTTAATGGCTCAATTATTGCTCTGCTTCTTGGTCTATTGAAATTGTAGAACATAATTTATCTGAAACTCAGCAAATAGCCTTTGTTTCACACACACTGTGTATCATTCTGCCTGAAAGAGAATATTTCAGTTCAGCCTTCTCAACTTTTTTATTGAATATACAACTCTCTTTCTAAAATGTATTTTGAATACAGTAATAATACACCTACATCTTATTTTCGGAAACTGCATTTCTCAGCTATAAAATACTGTATTTTAATTCTCTACCACTGTACGAGCATAAAGACAAATTCATTTCTTATGCCACATGATATAATCAGCATTTGATTTAAGTAGCTCCTGGTTTTACCTGAACTGGGTTGAATTTGGCTTTAAGAGATTAAGGTTCAAAATTTTATACAAGAATTAATTTGTGAGAAATTTCACCTTAATGTCTTTGTAGATGTTATTTTTAAATATCTTTTGCTTAAATAGCATAAGTGAGCCATCACAGCTGAAGGCCACAGTGCATCAAGTTCAGGGGAAAAAGGACAAAAATTATGAAATTGTAGCCAAGGGAAGTACTATTTACATTAGCAAGAAGTCTTTAAAAGTCATAGTCTGTACTTACTTTCCATTAACTCTCATCTCTTAGTTCTCTTAGGGCTATGGTTTTGTGTCAACCATTCAGTGCTGGTCCGAGGGTTGGGTTGTGGATGATCTTTGAGATCTCTTCCAACAGAATTCTAAAAAGACTCCCACTTTCAGTGAACAGATTAAAAATCAAATTATATATCAGGCTTTAGGAATTTGGTATTCATTGTATTAAGGAAATACATCACTGACCTACTATTTTTGGAGGAGACAAAATGATAAATATTTTTTTTTTTTTTCTATTTTATGAGAAGCTTTTCTGTGTCTAAATACCAATAGAAAGATGAAGATTTCACAATTTATCTAGCCACAGAAGAATTTCTGGTTCATGGTGTCATGATGTTTGGCGTTTTTAAGTGAATGTGGTAATTTTTTTTTTTCCCTGTCTTTTTCTGTAGAAAAGTCTACTTAATTTTGCCATCCAAAGTACTCTTCTGAAAAGTATAAAATGTCTTTCAGAGAAACTATGTGACGGTCTTCTTGGAGGGATGTGTTTCCCTCCAGGGAAAACCTTTCAACACCAAACTGTTTGTAGTGCCATATGAAAATGCTCGGATTTTCAGTGAAAGTAGAAACTGACTCAAGCTATTCATTCAAAAAGCAGAAGTAGCACAGTCCCAATGAAATATTAGCTTTATGATATGACAGCTGACTTCAGTCTCAATTTGCCTTATGGTTTTTGTTCTGTGAAAAAGCGACCCTCAAATTTCAGAGGTAGCTTTGATTTCCAGAAAGAACCTGAAGAAATCTTACTCTGGCTTTTTTGATTGTGTATTTGAGTAATATCCACTACATTGTGATTGTGTGTATCCATTGTGAAAGCAGCAACAATTTTAATATAGTGGGTCACTGTTGCATGCTCTCAAACATATTTTCTGTGTTAACTTTTCTAACTATCTGCACGAAATTCTTGACATTAATAGGAGAAAACAGGAATTTGAGTATCTATAATCTGTAGTCAAAGAATGTAGCCTTTGTCACAACAGATTTTATTTTTCTTATGAATATATAAATTTCATTGAAGGTTTTATTTAAAAAAAAAAAAAAAAATAAATCTTACTGTCCAGGATACTGGAGGAGGGGAAGGGAAAAACAAAATAAATAGAAGAGAAAAATGTCTCTTGAACTAAAGACAAAAGGCTCAGCATTGGATCATTCACATGAAAAGTTCTAAAATTGTGCTGAATTATAGACAACATCTTAAAGCAGATCCTCATTATAGAATCTCTTGCACATTATTGCACCGAATATCTCCATTCTGCATAAATACTTCAGTTTTCTGTGGTGGGAGGCAGTGCGTGACAGACTCTTGCTTCTTTTCAGTAGTTGAGACAATTCCTATAAAGTGGAAATCATTCCTTCATAGTTTAGTTTGATCCAAAGGGTTTGTCATCGAGATCAAGACCTATAATTGAATAAATAAAGATCTGGAGAGGACATCTCAGTACAGCTTTGAAACCATACTGAGATAGACCAATCTGTATGGATTTTACCATGCAGTGACACAAATAAAAAAGACCGAAAATTTAAGTCTGGGTAAAATTGGGAATTTGGAACACAGAGGCAGTTTATCACCTGAACAAATGACATCTGCCCTGATAATTCTGGCACAGCTTTTTTTCTGTAGTGTATTAGGATGGTGGACAAATTCTAGAACAAATTATGTGAGTGACCATATTGGTCAGCTGATGAAGGTTGACAGAGAATGGAAAAGTTATGAAACCACAATGTCTTATAATGTTAACTCTTTGCAGTTTATATAATCTTTATTTCATCATTCCTTTAGTGTTGTTATCAACTCAACTTGTCTTTGAATGCTTTTACATAAATTTTATCACAGGCACAGGTAGCTGCAAATTGGTAGAATTCTCTTCACCTTTCAAAACTGTAAATATGTTTAGAGGGAGACCAGAAGCATTTCTATAAACTATTGTGTTTTGATAGGTAAAGCAGCTAAAAATTATAAACTTCAGAAACCTAAAAAACAAACCCACCACCAACAACAACAATAAAGTGAGCCATGGACTATATTCTTTCAACTGCTTGCCTTGCATTTGTCTTCACAATTTTACATGCCTTCAATGCGTATGTTTAAAAAACAGTGGGAATTGTTTGTTTCATATGCAATAATGCTCTCATGTCTCTCATTCAGTAACTCACTAATGCATCTGAGAGTGACATCTAAGAGCTGAAGAAATTACTTTAGTCTGAAAGTCTGTAATAAGCCTTAATTAAACATTTACAGGTGTGTATTAGCATGTGACATTTGTTTTTGCAGCATGACTCCACTATATTACCACTTAAATCATCTCAAGGGGAGTGTTATAGGTTTGTCTTGCTTATACACAGTGCAGAGAACACAAACAGGTCTCCATTTCCCCCTAAAATAGCAAGGATAAAGCTGCTTTCCTCCTCAATAACAATTATTCATATTTTTAGGGGTTGTTATGTCTCAGATCAACAGATAAGCTTAGAGTCATTGGAGGAAAATTAATGGCAGAGACAGACTTACATCTGTCTTACAGGTTATAATCATATTCTGTCTACAACAAATCTCAATTAATACTAGCCCCTTTCAATGGCCAGCTACACTTATGCTGTATTTAATAATACTTTTGTAGACAATTTTGTTGTGTTCATGTTTGTTGCTTCCAACACTTTTACTGCAGTGATTTTGACCTAATATTGCATTTACTCATACACTTATCTAGACTGGTCAGCCTTTCATGCCAAGACTCCCTTCTGACTCATGCCAACTACATTTCTTTTTGGCAGAATTATTTTACTTTCACCTTTACCTAATTCTTATTGAGCAGTTTCTCATCTTATGAACAGACATCTTGCATACAAAGTCAACAAAGTAACCATTTTGTGGATATCTACCCTTGAACAGTTTTCATCACACTTCTGGTTCCCATCAAAGGCCTCAGCTAATTTCGAAGGCTTACACTTCAGTGGGACCTCCTGGTCACAGGTTCTTTGAAATGAACAGGTGTTTGTGTTAGCATAAATGTGTGATCAGGGCAAGCTGGATAGACTTTCTGTTTTAATTACCAGGGTTATGGCTATCTCTTCAGAATGTTAGACCCTCAAAGAGATCACAGAGAAAAAGGCATAGGGACTGAGTTTTACATTCTGTTGATTATTAAGACTGGCACTGAGACCTCTGGAAGTTTGAATATGATAGCAGTTCTGAATTACAGATTCCTTGTTGGTCCTATTCATATTTTCTTCTGATAGCCTAAGAGTCTAATTAGTGATGTTAAGCACAATACTGCAGGACTGTAACTTTGAAAGACTTCTACGCATTGTGGTTCTTAAAGAGAGTCAAACTGATCATGTCAACCACTCCAGTGTTATCTGCAAACTTGCTGTGGCTAGACTGTGCCCTGTTGTGTAGATACTTAATGAAGACATTAAAAGGGACTGTATGCAGTTTTCAATCCACCTCACTGGCTGCTCAAACAGCACATACATCTTGTCTTTGAGGATCTTATGAGAGGAAGTTTCAAAGGTCTCACTGAAGTCTGCTGCTCTCCTGTCATCCACAGGCCATTCACTTCATCACTGAAGATTATCAAGTTTGTCAAGCATGACTTCCTTTTGGTGAAGCTGTGCTGACCACTCCTGATTATTTTCTTGTCCTTAATGAATTATCTGGAAATGGTTTCCAGGATTAGCTGCCCATCATCTTCCCAGGGATGAAGGTGAGACAGACTGGGCTGTAGTTGCCTGGGTTCTTCTTCCCTATCTTGAAGATAGGAATGACATGTGCTTTCATCCAGTCTTCAGTCACGTCACTCTTAAAATGGAGTGACACATTATTGTTGCAGAATGGCTTGCAAAGGCATGGTTCTATGGAACAATGGTTTGAACAGAGTATGTAGGCCGGACTCCTTCTTGTTATTTACTGCTCACAGTAAGCTAGTGTGTTGATGCAGCCAGGCCACCATGGCCTTGTAGGTGTGCTTGCAGCTGCCTGCAAAGGATAACAGGATACCAAAGCAAGGTCACTACGCCCTTACAGGCGATAACAAGTAAAGAAGAATGTAAAACAGAATTCTTGTGATTATCTCATTCGGATGGGAAAGCAGGATGTTTTCACTGCAGGAGGAGGGGTCGGCGTTTTAGGCTACTGTATATAAGGAGTGTCTGATGCTCAATAAAGTTGGATTTCGTGGATCATATTGATCGTTGTCGACCCCTTCTTGCAACACATTTTCAGAGATCTCTAAACAGATTTTGGTATCTAGCTCATTGAACATCACAGTAAGTGTGCAGTAACATGGAAAATAAAACTCACAAGTAAATTTGAAGCAGAGAAACACCAAAGCACGATTAAACAAGTCATATTCAAAATACTCAATTTTTAAGACAAAGAAATTCAAGAAGTTAGTTTTTAATTTCTGCAGCTGTAAGAACTTTTTTGTTGTTTTCCTGTGCATGATTAGTCAAAACTAGAAACTTTTGATCTCCATGGAAGGTAGGTAGGAGGGAAAAAGCTTAGTGATTTTTACCCATGTATCCAGTAATGCATACATATTACTTTGGCATAAACATTAAGTAGAAAACTGAAAACTTTGCTCCAATGCAAGCAAAGTGATCTTTGTGTTGGTGTGTTAGTAAAACATTATCCAAGACTGATAGAGGTGAAATATAAAAATGCAACAGCCGTTTCCAAGGTCTGTTTGAATTCATAATTTTAACACTCAGCATGCTGGGTTTACAAATTTAGATGTGAGCAGATTTGTCTAATTGAGAAATGCAGTACTAGATAACTTTATAATTTAAATTGTGGTGTAACAGTGGTATTCTTTGATGTGCTTTGCACCTATGTGCTTCTGTCATGATTTATGTCTTTGTCTAATAAAAAATGTATATGGCTCAAGCTGTTGATGTGGTTGGCATCTGTTTCAGATTCATTTTTACTGACAGCAAGCTGCTACTGGCAAGCACTCAGCCTTTTTATCATCAAAAATACAGAGACTGGCATTCCTGCCATTGGTCTTTATTCTACACTAGAATTGTTCATCAGACATACTGCACTAAAACCTGTGATGGATGACAAGCATTATAGAATATGCATTTTAAGTTTCCTAATTATAATTTTTAAACAATGCTGACATGTATTGAGTAGTTATCATAGCAAGTGTAATGCTAAATAGCCCTTGATAATGTCTAAGCTTTGAATCCCATCTCAAAGATTATAGAATATCTATGCATATCTACATAGATATGTCAGAATATTTATCTGCCATTTGTTAAGAGACAGAATAGTTTAGAAGAAGCCAAGTATTTGACTGTTAGTGGTATGACTCATTTCTCTGTAGCTGTACTACGTTTTCTTGCACCACCACAGAAGGGAGTGTGTGTTTGTGCACACATGTACATAAATGTGCACAGAGCCCATCCATGCTTATACATTTGTCATTGGATGTGCATTTAGGCTTGAGGTTCAGCAAGAAATGGAAGCACTTTCTGGAGTACTCCATGCTTGAGGAGTAATATTTTTCCCAGTCCCTGAACTGCATGAATTAGGATATTGGAGTTGTTTAGGGGAGATTGCTAAGCATATTAAAAAATATGTTCTTCTGTCTGTGCTTGATAATGTTACTGCTGTTTTGCATTTATTAAAATTGTTGTCTTTCATGTTTGCTTTTCTACTATTCACATAGGCATCGTCTGTATTCATGCTCATATTCCCATACACCTAGAGGCATTTCCTTTTGACATAATCCATTGTAATGAACCCCTGTATTTTTTGTGGATCTCCTCTAAACAGTCACTTAGTTTGTTTTCTGAGGAAATAATAGCAAATTAGTAAGCTGGAAGCAGTATATGCAGGTGAGAAGTATGTATTTATGCTCTAAAAACTATTATACATTGGCTGTGTCTCATTCTCCCACTCTTCCTGTGGAACTTGTTTCCTTAGACAATCTGTGTTGATTATGTCCTGTACACTGATTATTGCAGGAAGAGAAAGAATAATAATAAAATGAAATATGATAGTAATAATGATGACGATGATAATAATAATGCAATAATAAAAATAACAATAGTAATAAATTAATAATAGCTCAATTTTCAATGTAATCTTACCAACTGTTAAAATAGACTTTGCAAAACCATCTGATTTTTTGGCATGAGACATTTTCTACAAGTTTAGATATATCAGTTCTCTTGGCAATCCAGTTTTGATCTTGGTTAAAAATGTTGAAATAGAAACTGCAAAACTGGTGCAGCACTATAGAACAGTTCAACAACCTGTTCACAGCCTGCAGTCCTAGAAGAAAACAGCAGAATCCTGTCTGAGAGCCATAACTAGAGGGTAGTCTGCATTTTAGGAAGAACATGGAGTTAGCTCCAGTCAATTGCTATTGGAATCAGAGGCCTGTCTTTGCAGGAAGTAGTGCTTGTCTAGTGGATTGGCTGACTCTTTAATATGCCCTGCTATGTGCTTCAGTGAGTCAGGGCTATTTCATGTTTCATTTCCTGTTTTGTCTCATTTGTCTTAGAAGATAATTTGGCATTCTCAGAATTTATTTAACTGGCATTTCCCTGCTTGCCTCAAACACATGGTTTAGATTGCCTTGCCATCCAAAATTATTTGCTTCTGACCTGCCTTCTGCTTGCGGTTTTATGTACTTGGCAAGTATCTACTTGTACATATTTTAACCCTCTCATTGAAATGGTGTAATGACTGTTACAGAGAAAAAAAGCTTTATCAAATCACTCTTGACATCACTACGGCCTCAAGGCATCCTCAGGACAGAGTTTGTAAACCTGTGTTGTGAGCACAGTTCTCCTGATGGATTCAGGGAGGTACCAAGCACAAGTCCTTTCTACAGTGATGGGGGAAGGTATGCTAGAAATCCCTAAAAGGAGAATGAGAAAAGTGAAGCGGTTCTGTGGGGAGTGCGGTGCTCTTTTGGTTCCACATGCCTGTCACCAAGAATAAAAAGAAATAGCACAGAATGGGAAGAGATGAAAAATATGGTGTAGGAAGAGAGCACTTGATTTCCCACTTAAAGTAATTAAAAGGTAACAGTCTCAGTTATTTGTCAGTATAGACACCTAGAAAATAAAAGATCATTGGTTGTAGTGATAGTTCTTAAATTCATGGTATCAGTGAAACAAGATTAGTTTATGCTTACTGACTGATTGTCATTTGAGAAAATGAAAAATGGGGAAAAAACATAAGAAAGTGTTCTTAGTATTAAAAGCAATACATAATGCCAAAAATGAATAGTTTCTGTTGCTTTCATAAATATTTTCCAAGACTGCTATTGCAGCACTTGCCTCTGGGTGTGTTGAAAATATTCAGGGAAGTTACAAAAACACCTCTGCTATCGTTCATCTAATTCGTAACAGATTAGCTCTTTTTTTGTGGATGAAACACTTCTCAAAAAAGATTTGCTGCACAATGAACTGCATTTCACAAGAATTATTTTTAAAAGCATAGCCTTCTAATTCCAGGAAGTAGTTTCAGGCTGTAAATTCTTAGTGAGTGGAGGTACTTACCTGCAGTTCCTGGTAAGTTGTTTTAGAGGCAGGAATGAAGATACCCCACCATCAATGTTTTCTAAACAGCTGCGCACTTCATGTGCTAGCAATACTTCTGCATATTCACAGTATCTTCCCATTTCTGAGTTACCTGACAACACACTAGTAGTTCTCAAGAGTGGAAGACTATTATTTCTTCTAAATATAGAGCATTTCAGTAATTAAACCTTTGTAAGGGAAGAAAGAAGTAATTGTCATGCAGAGAGGTTCATAAGAACCAGAAAAAAAGACTGTAAGTGATAATCTCTGGGTGCTGCATGGTGCTGCACAGTGCCGCACGGGAATCTAAAAATCTCTAAACAAAGGCTTAGAAACAACCAGGAAGGATAAAATGACAAAGTATAATTTGTTTCTCTGATGTCAGGTCAGAACTATTGAAGGTATGACTAGCATGAGTTGCTATGGGAACTGTGGAAAGGAAAGGATTTGGGAATGGCAGGACTGGGATAGGCAGATGTTGAAGTAATGTTTCTTCACAAATTTTGCATCATTGTAAACAACATGTCAATACCATGAATTCTGACTGACTCAAACAACTTGTTGCTTATGATACTCTCTATACTGCCAAACTTGTAAGTACCTAGCATTGTGTGAGTATTAGAGATTGCACAGGCTGTGGCATTACTGCATCATTGCGTGGATACCTATTTGCTGCCACAGTCTGAAAGAGAGATGACATCTTCCGCTGTCTTTCACTGAAGGACTTTCTCTTTTAAACTTACATATTATTAATATTGCCCACCTGATGCAAAGTCTGTAACTTTGAGCTCAGTGGTTAAGGGATTTTCATTAACTTAAAAAGAACTGAATTCTCATATCCTACTAGGTGTATTAGTGCTTTAGTCAAATCAGAACATGGAAGTTTTGCAATAGAAAAGCAGTTTCACTTACATGTCTTACTGCTTTAAAAACAAACAAACAAGTTAAATTCTCCGGATTTAGTCCTACCACACATTTTATATGTTGGGAAGTATTTATTAGGTCAAATCTTTCAAAGTATTCAGGAAATTATGAACTTAATTTGTATATATTATTTGGGCTTTATTGGAAGCTTCTTACTTCTGTCAAAGCCTAAATGTTTGTGCATGAGACTAAGGAACTACAGAGCAGGTGACTCTTGCACTTGTGGAGTTTTAAGTCACTGTTGTGTAGCATGTAATTCAGCCAGGACTTCCTTCTTACATTAAGACTGTCTGCCTAATTTAAACCAGTTGTATCCCATTTTACCTGCTCAGATTATTTATTGAGTCGGGCTGAGTACTTTACAGATGCTTACAGCCTTACAAGACTGGTTCTTATTATTTCATAGAATTATGGTTTGGGTTGGCAGAGACCTGAAGATCATCTAGTTTGAACTCCCTGACTGATGTGGGCTGGAATACCAGACCAGGTTGCTCAAAGCCCTGTCCAACCTGGCCCTGAACCCTCGCATGGGGAGGTCATCCATGGGTTCTGTGTGCAACCTGTTACAGTGTCTGAACACCCTCAGAGTGAAAAATTTCTTCTTTACATCTAATCTAAATCTACCCTTTTTAATTTTAAGCAGTTACTCCTTATCCTATCACTACATGCATGTGTAAGAAATCTCAAGCTTTCTTATAGGTTCCCTTTTGGTGAGAGATGCACACTCACACACAAACTCATATATTTACACATGCAGGTATTCACTGAAGCTGCTTTTATTACAGTGTCTTTTCAAATGGGGTAAAGCTAGTTCAGAATGAGAGCCTCTTTATTCATTCCTTTCCAGGGAATCAAATTTTGTAGCAGAAGATGCTGCTGCTATTTTTGGATGAATCATCTTCCCAGGCTTATTGATTTGTTTTCTAATTTTATTCTTCCTATTTCAATTATGATAGGTAAAAAACTCACAGCAACAGAAACAAGTATTTTTCATAGCACCCCAGTGGTCACTATACTTTTCTTTCTACATGAGACATCACATGGTGTAGGACTGCCATAGGAAGTCCTACATAGGAAGCATTCCTGTGGATTGAATGTCACAATATTGAATTGACCAATATAGTTTCCAAGGGATATCTTTCTATGGTTTATATTTTTCAATCAAAAATCTTTATGAGAAAGATTTCTTAGGAAAAAGACCATTTGTTGATCAGTTTGTTCTTCCACGATCTCATGCCTAAGTCCAATATATATATATATATATATATATGTATATGTATGTATCTGTGTGTGTATATATAGATAGAGAGAGAGAGTATACCTTCCACTCTTCCTAGCACCAAAATTCATCACCTTTTTACAAAGAGAAAGTGTACGGAATGCATATAGAACAAGGAAAAAAGATGAAAATGCAAATGATGCTTGTTTTGTATCTGCATTCCATGGGAAGCAATGTATGCTACTGGCAAAGTAAGTGACAAAACAACAGTGGGTGCTGTTACCAGTCTGGATAAACCCATAATTTAAAGGAAGAAGGCATGTTCCTTCAGGCTTTTCTGTAGTTCTTTCCCATTTTGTACTCCTACTCTTTTTTTCTGTATTTAGTTAAAGGTGTTAAATTTTTGGTATATTTGAAAAGTGTCAGGGAAACAACAGACTCAGCTCTATTAAGGTTTTGTTGAATCCTGATCATCATGAAAGTCAGAGAACTGTTAAAATATCAACAGAATATCATTTTGTTGTGCCCATTCATAACACCCTTAGAAATTGGTATCTTTTGGTCATCTAATAATTTCTTGTAGTACGCAGATCGAACTAACAAATTTAAGAAATTGGTGACCTTTAAGTTGAAACATTCATAAGTGAATTAAGAATGAATTTTAATCTTTATGCTGATACTAAAAAAAGAGAGAAAAGGATGAAAGCTTAATTTTAGTAAAGAAATAACAAACCAAAAAAGAACCAAAAAAACCCCACCATTGCCAAAACCCCAGCAGCTAAATATTTCAACTTTTGTATCTTTGTTAAAAAAAATGAAAAACATTTAAACTTGTTTTTGGTTTGTCTTTAAATTTAGTTCATTCAGAAAAGGAAGCATGATCTTTCTGCTATAAAATTATAATTCCCCCAAAACCAGAAAAGTTACACACAATTTATTTAAAATCTTTAAAGACATCCTTTCAACAACCTTTTTTTTTTTTTCCCAAAAAAAATTTTCTTCACTATTTTTTCCTACCCTGCTAAACCTGTTTGTTGGATTATGGTCAAATTAACAGAAATTTTGGGATATGGTGATTTCCTCCAAATTCTCAATCACAACTAGACATCTACTTATGTCACATAGTTTTACAGTAACTGGAGTTGAAGTGTTGTTAAGATAGGTCAAAATTATGTTAGAAATAATAATCTAATTAATATTTTTCTGATTTTAATGGTATCATTACGATTCAAAATTCTGGTAATACAGTAGTGTTGTTTTCAGCCAGGATCTTGTTCTGTGTGATCATGTAGTGCAACAATAGCTGAGAAGTCATGTGCTGTGGTCTGAGCAGTTAAAAAGCAGTAACTTCTGAAAATCTTGTGTAAGTGGTGAATCTATATCTCTCTAAAGAGAGATTACTTTGATTGCACAGTACGTATTGTCAGGAAAGATGGACCTATGTAATAATTTGTGTCCTATGACTGTCATCAAAGATTATTGATGTAAGAGTCTCGCTTTAGAGATTCTGAAAATGGAGGGGAAGAATATTTTAGCCATTTTATTACTAACATTTAAAATTTGGAGACATTTTATCTGTGTACAGAATGCAGTTAATTGAGTTTATTTAATCAGAAAATCCATTAGATACCATTGTGATATTTTTTCTACATGGAATATAATATTGAGAAATAAGAAAATACAGGAAATTATGTACATCTATCTATCCAAATAATAAAATGGAGGGAAATGGGTATTTATTTTCCATCAAAGAACCACATGAACACAACCTAAAGTTTCCTCATTGAACATGCCATAAAATTTTTAGTTTTGCTGTTTTAAGCAGAGGGCATAGAATCACAGAATTACTGAATTTTTTGGTTTGAAAAGACCTCTAAGATTATCAAGTCCAACCAGCAACCAAACACCCTCATGGCCATTACATCACATCCTGAAATGCCATGTCCACACATTTCTTGAACACCTTCAGGAATGGTGACTCCACCTTCGTGGATAACCTATTCCAATGCATGGAACTGAAAGTCTAAACTGAAATGAAGGAAGGAAAACACACAATTAAAATGTTAATCATTTGTAAAGTTATTGATTTTAAGGTTTGTCACAAGAGAAATGTTTCATGTTCTTAAATAAAATCTCCATTTTGAGTAATTTTATTTGGCTTTCAAAGGGAATTCTTAAAATTATTAATAAAGTATTCTTATTGATTAATCATTCATTAGTATTATTAATAAATATTAATAGAATCTTAAAATATCCTCTGTTAATCTTGGTAGCTTTATTTAGAGGCACCTACATTTATTTATTTTGAGAAATATCCTGAAGCAAGCATCCAGGATCTTAATGAGTCAGTGGAGATTGCTTCTAATATGTGATACAATACTATAATTAGCTTATTTTAAAAACTTAAACTCTGGTGACAATCTACAGAATTCTCTGTGACTGAACCTTCTTCAAAAAGACCATGTGGTTAGTAAGAGGAATGAGCCCTGCTTTCTGTGAGAATGTACTTAGGGTTAACATTCACAAGTCCATTTTATATTTATTGCAATCTCATATTTATCACAGAATCATAGAATTGTTTTGGTTGAAAGAAACCTCTGGGATTGAATCCAAGCATCAATCTAGTACCACCATGACCATTAAACCATGTCCCAAAGTGCAGATATGTATATAACAAATTACTTGGTAGGAAGCAAGAGAATTGCATTGGAAAGAATTAAACTTTGTTAGTGTCATGTACAGATGAAACTGTCATTCCTTCATGAGATGCTATGAATACGTTGTGTCAGTTTGATCTGGTTGCAGAGAGACTCAATCACATTTGTAGAGCTGAAAAGACAACTCCTAGATGTACTGATGTTCCTAGCTACTGCAGGTGTTTCCTTTATAGTCTGACATAATAACATTAAATTCCCTTTCTTTTATGGGAAGGCTCTGTAGTGATACTATCATCAGGGATGTAGGCTTGTGTTTCTTCATGATATACAGCTGTGAAGCTCAAGTAATCCACGTGTCTGGCAGATCACTGAGCAGAATATTAGGGTATTCTATTCTGTGAGAGAGAAATGCATGAATGAGATTTTGTGTTTCAACAGGTAGCGATATTTTAAAACCCCAAATGCTTCTCATATAATAATAGATCTTAATAATAAACATGCAAGTAACTGTTCAAAGGATGTACTGGAGTGAAAATACATTCTTCAGTGTTAAGCAGCACCTCAGCACCAAATGTACATCCATCAGAAAAGAAAAAACCCAAACATTCAAATAATTTAGAGGCCTTTTTATTCTGGAGAAAACCCAATTACAGATGTTATCCAAATTGACTTAGAAAATTGATGTTCATCTGTATCTAATAAGGAACAATTTATCACTGAAATAACATGGTTTGATTTTTACTTGCATAATTAAACCACTAATTTTTGTGGTAAAAATTTGAATGGTCTATCTCAAATACAGTAGATAAATATTATTTTGTATAGAATATTTTATAATAACGAATAATAGACTTTAGAAAGCAAGAGATTTAAAAGGTTATTTTCCTGCAATTGGTTAAAATTGGCAAAGCCCTATATGCATTCTAGAAAAGCCCTGTATGGTAAGATATAATGAGGTTGTTTTGACCTTCTAGCGTACAAAAACATTAAGCAAGAAGGAAGATTATCTGTCATAGATTGGAATACTTTTTCACCTATAATGTCCTTACTGTTCAACAGTCACAAAACCTATACCTTAAAGTCAAATGAAAACAGAGGTTTGGGCTGTAAACTATCTTGCCAGTTATTGTCCTCACTGAAGGTAACACAGGAATATTGAGAGCGATAGCCAGCAAAACAGGAGAGTAGTATAATTTTATTGTGGATATAAGATGAAATTCGACCTGAAAGGAATCAGATCTGCTCAGATAGATTTCTGAATTAACTTACTGTGTTTGCAGTGTGGAAGTAGGAATTTGGGAAAAGGTTTGCTTTTTTTTTTAGACATTTAAGAATTTATACTATAAAAATTAAATGCTTTTACAGCAGAAGTGTGATTCTTGCAAGCAGGAATTGACACTGTTTCAATACTGTGTAAAACACAATCACTGTTGCTATAAATTATGGAATAATTTATACTCTAAAAAAATATTCTTAAAAAGGTTTTAAATGTAAATATAATGATTTTTCCTTAATTTGTAGTAAAGTAATTTTAAGATCCTAAATATACTCTCACTTTTTTGCTGATGCCTATTATGATAGGCTTTGGTAGTGGACGGTAATAAAGGCTTTGGCTTTAAAAGTAAGACCTTTTAAGCATTCTATGCCCTTTATATCCATTTAAAAATCCATTATTAGTCAATGTGCAATTTTGTAAATGATAGCAGTTTCATACAGTTGTTACAAAAGTTACATTTAAAAATACAGTGGAAACGTTACTTCAAAAATCTTAAGCGATGCAGTAGTGCAGACAGGAACACAGGAGCTTATTAAAGGAAAGTGCTTGCTGTATTTTCATCAGTGAAAGGACATCAGTTTGGTGGAAACATCTGCAGGTACTATGTTTGTTCTTACACTAGAACCATGGATACTCAGCTCTGAATACCAAAACCAAAGAAACACCCTTGTGATAGAGATAGACTGACTTCTGTTTGGGAGGAAAAGGGAGGAGGAAGGGCTCAAGTGCAGGCTAACAAACTATTCACAAATCCTCTATAAAGCTCTGTTGACATAACCTGTCAGTATTGAAACAAAACCTAAAAATGGAAAATAGAAATTATGTATTCTTAAAAAAAAAAAAAAATGCTTCCCATTTCTGTTTTTGATTCCAGTTGTGCTAGGAACCAAGAAAATTAATATGGTTCTCAGAAAAATCTGTGGGTTTTTTTTAAGGAATAAAGAAAAAAGTGATGTCATTCTTTAAAGTCTAAGGGCAGCTTTTATTTTTGAGTAAGTTAGTAACCAATTTGCTAAGAGTTCATGGTGAAAATTTTGTGAACTAAGAATGTATTTGAAATGAATATGTTAATGAAAGCCATTTCCTTTTTAATAAAATTATAACTATATTGGTAGCTATTTTAATAATAATTTCTTTTTAATTCTTCTAGTTCCTGAAAAATACTGTTTTTCAACTGTATCTTCTATAGCAAACCATGACAGCAGCATAATGTCAATGCTTCACTTTTTTATAATGAATGTATTCTAAATTTTCAAATAACCTTCACTTCCATGTTTTAACCAGCTGCAATGCTAAAGTCCAGAAAACTTGAGTCCTTTATTTAGTGACTTTTGAATCAGCTTTGTTGAGAGTTATGGGCTGATAGTAGTTGTGGATCCCAAGTGAAATGGAGCCATTTAATACCAGCCTCAAAAGCCTTAGTCTGTGCAGATTGCTTGGGCTAAAACCATGTGCAAACTGCTGTTTGTCTATACTGTTCCCTTGTGGCAACTCTATCTCACTCGCCAAATGCAAGTGCCAGGTAGTATATTCTGAATGAGCTTTTCTCTCATGAAGACAAGAAAAGAAAAAATATCCCCCCAAATGGTTGCCAGCATTTAAGGCTCCCTTCAAATGGTTCGGCCCAGACACTTAAAAGCCATTCTGCGTTTTATTTTGCAAAACACTGAATAGCAAATTCACAGGATACTACTGGTGTGATCAGGGTAGGGTAAGCACAGCAGAGATGTGTATGAAACATTTTATTGTTCTAAGTTTAAATCTTGAGAGAAGCAGTATTATTTGTTATCCTTATTTTAAAAAAATGCTGTAAGAGGTGGCATACATCCTACATATCACAAAACCGCTGAACATTAATAAGGGTGTATCTGTGATGAAAATGGTGAAATAGATTGCAGCTAGAGGAAGTTGAGAAAACAATTGTAATCACACTCATGCTGTAATGAATTATTGAATTAACATTTCTGTAATTCCAAGATTAATAGAAGCTGGAAAATGTGTGCAATGTCTTACTTTCCAATTAAGAAACAAATAGTCTTCAAGTTATGAAAAAAGCAGATTAGTGGCATCCAAGTAATCTCAGACAAGTAATTTCTGCCATAAAGAATTTTTTTAAAAGTGAGTTATTAAAAATAACTGCAATTTAAACAAGATTATAGATTGATATACCAAAAGAGGATAATAGTAATAAAAATAGAATCCTAAACTTTGAGTAAATAACAGAATAGTGTCAGGCACATCCAATTAAAATCATTGAGACCTCAAGATATTCTTTTACCTTGTAGTTCATATCCTAAGGTCAGAAAAGTGGAATACTTCATCTTGCATTTCATAAGTGGTCACTCTACTCCTTTTCAGTGGAGCAATTCAACGTGACATACAGGGATGTAAAGGGCTTAGTTCTGATTTACAGCCAGTGAAACATCCTAGCTTTTTCTGTTAGTCAGTTATCCTACAAAGCATGTATAGCCTAGAAATTCAAAATACTGTGTTGATTGGATTACACTTTTTGGAGTAAAGACAAATGAAAGGCAGAATACCTGTACAGCAAAGAGTAAAACAAACAAACAAACCCAAACAAACAAACCCACAAAACCAGCCACTTTTTCTTTTTTCTTTTTTCTTTTTTTTTTTAATTTTAAATATGTTAACGTGGAAAGTGGCTTGTTTAGTCCAATTATCCTTTGATATAGATAATGAGACTTCTAATAAATCAATAGGTTTGCATTGTAGATAGATGATTCAGTTTCTCATTCTGATTAAGTTAGTACCAAAGACTCTGAGTTGATTGCTAACAGCTAAAGTCAAAAGAGGGAATAATTTCGTAGCTCACTGACCATAATTACAAAAGTTGTATTTCTTGTGGCCCATAGATTGAGCATAACATCCTTTATGTGGCAAACCCCTGCCATTGAATGTCAAAATCTCTAGTTTACATTGCACAGAGAAGAAACATTGTGATCTGGGGCCACTGTTGATAAACTTTCTAAACTGAGTTTAAATCATGTGCCTTGCAGCTTTTAATTTTTTGGTGGTTTGGGTTTGGTGGGTTTTGGATTTGTGTTTTTTTTTTTAGGGGGAGGGGGGGAGTGGAGGGGTATGTGTTTAAATATTTCCTGTGTCAAACCTTGCTTATCAAAAGTGTTCTGACACTTGTATGTGGGTACATACAAACTCTTATTTACAGAACATAAAAATATAAACCAAGTAATCTTGGAAGCATTAATGCTTCTCTGGGAGGTGATTATAGATAGAAAATAACCTCTAGTCTTGTTGTCAGATAGTGGAGCCTCATAACTGGTTGTTTTTCAATATCCCTTACTGAGATTGGCTGAAATCAGAATAAAATAAACTGAGAAGAGTTACTGGTCAGGAATCCCTACTGATTATTAAAAACTTCCCTGTGACAAAACCACTGCATGGGCAAATTAAATCGATCACTTATTATATTTGGAGAAAAATATTTTGTGTTTTGATACAATCAGAATATGTCTTCTGTGACAATGCTATGTGTTGAGTTACTAGTATAATTTGTAAAAAGGTAGTCCTTATTTTTCTTTATGTCATTGAAAGGTTGGGAATATGGATACCGACATGATTATATGTCAAACAGAAAATACTGAAGCTGACCCACAATGAAAAGTACAAGTAGAAGTGACAGACTGCTATGCTTTGTGGATGTTTTAGTTTACATTCAAATTGTGATTTCCTTGTGATTATCTCTTTTTTTTTTTTTTTTTTTTTTAAGAGTGCAAAGCAAATTGTTGTTATAGAAAGATTATGATCTGGGAAAAAGCTTTGTTATTCGTATTATTTAGCAAAGTATGTTTATAACCTGTGAAACCCTTTTGATTTTTATGTTGCTTCAATATGCATTTAAAAAAATGCTAACCTTTCAGCTTTGGAGTTCAAAGTGAGGCTACAGGAATAACCTTCGTTTATTTTAGGTAATCATTTCAGTAAACAAAAGGTCAAGGGGAACCAGCAGCAACATCATCAAAAAACCAGGAGGTAGTCAGTATCTTATTTTTGACTAGAAAATGGCAAGAAAGTGAGAGGTAGAATAGGTTCTGATTCCTCAAACTGTGGAAATTAAGATTAATCTTATTGCAAATAATCACTACAGCACTCTGAGAATTTCTTTAATCCAATTTATAGGAGAGGAAATCTTAAATGTAAGTCAATTTCTTTTGTTAATCATAAACGCAGTCTTTTGCAGTCTCCACACTTAAATAAAGACTGTCTTACAGAACAGCTGAGATAAATGAGTGTCTCCTCTGCCTAGGTAGAATTTTTTAATAGAATTTAAGCTTTGTTATAGGCTGAGGTAAAGAAAAGTGAGAAAAAAAAATGATTATTGAGACAAAAATGAGTGTGTCAGCTTGGAACTGTGAGTTATAAAGTTGGAAACTTTCCTGTAATATAAATTGCTGCTATATCAAAACTTGTCTTTCTGATATTGAGTTATTAAGATGATTGTATTAAAATGCTTTGAAAATAGTTAAAACTTGCAATTAATTACAGAAATCATTATTTAATGCAAATATTTAGACTTGGATTATGAAACATCACCTTCACTTCAGCTGGATTCAGAAGTTTACCCATTCTGAAGGTTTAGTAATAGCTGTTTGGGGTTTTTAACCTGTAAACTTTTGGACCAGCTGAATCTCATTTGTAAGACATATCCTCCCTCATTTGTCATTGCATTACATACCTTTTAAAACAGAGTTAGGTACAATGCTGGCAACTTTGTGTTGGTAACATAATAAACGGAGAAAAAAAGGACCACTTTAAGACATCTTTTAAAATTTTGTCATGTGTTCACAACTATAATAGGACATGACATAATCACCTTTTTTTTTGGGGGGGGGGGGGGGGCGGGGAGAAGGGGGAAGGATGATCACAAACAAACCAAAACCACAACCAGAACTGATATTAAGAGCTGTGGGACCGAGAAGCCAGAGGGAGAAACAAAAAAAAAAGGTCAAACAAACTGTCACAGTAACATGAAAAATGAGTGTCCTGATGCAATAGAAGGTTCTCTACAGAGAATACTGTCATGGAAGATTTTAATTAATAAAAAATAGTGGGGGAGAAAATGGTCAATGAAATTAATTTCCATATCTTATAGAATCACACAACCAGAGAGTACCCAAAACCCAAGGTAAATATAATATTGCTATCATGGGACATCACTGAGTAGTGAAATAATAATAACATTTTATTGTTGGCTTACACTGCCAATATTATAAACCAAATAAAATAATTGGAAAATGTCCCTTCCCTCCTGTTATTTTCTTCAGATGAAACACAATGAAAATGATAGCATTTATCTATACAGACAGAAAACCTGAGGTGAAGAAAGAAAGAAAAATTGATACTTAAGAACAGTAGGAAATAAGACTTTTCAAGCACATTCATTTTTAAAATTTCTGATGTTATCTTTTCATCAGACTATTATGAGTAGTAACAGGATCATATTAAAGGAGTTATAATTTCATAACTTTTGGAATGCAAACTTGAAAAAATATAGGGACAGCTTATAGCATTATTCCTCATTATTTCTCCAGTAGGTGAGGAATGTCTCATGTTCATGAAATATAGTGGCTTTTGGAATACAGTATCTTCTAAATTATTTTCTTCTACTACCAGTTGGTATTTCGTCTGGACTTAGTGACTGCCTTATTTTTTTTGAATTTTTATTTTGTAACAAGCCTCTATAAGTTCTTTAGTATCACTTTATTGCAGACTAGAGGGACATATCTCCTCTTGTATTTTCAGGCAACAGTGTAGATCTGACAATTAGTTTCCCTTTCCACTACTGCAAATACAAGCAAGTTCTATGTGCCATACACAGACAATCTATTAAATGTATGCTTAGAATGAAAGTAAAGGTCTAATCTTTATTTGGCTGTAATTTATGTTGTTAATTACATAAGACAGTGTTTATTTATTTGAGGTATTGAATTTGGTCCTTGAACAAAACACAAGTTTTGATGTTGTGTTAAATGAGTATGTGCATTCAGCCCTGTAGAATTACTACTTACTTATACTGTGAGAAAAAAGAGATTAAGAGTCTATTTAGAATATGTTCCATAATTTCTAATCTTTGTGTATTGACTCATTTGCATCTTATCTCCATGATGTTAGACTTCATCATCTCTTATTTCATATATTTCCTGTAGCTTCAAAACAAAACTAGTCCTTGAAAGAAAGTGTAATATTCATGTTCTGTACTTTAACTTGGTTACTAAAACCATGGGGGAAAATGTGTCAAATTATTGCAATTTCCCTCTATGTGTTTTCTTTTCCAGAAGGCTCAAACCTATCATGCATATGTTAAAATTAGCCTAGGGCCTAGGATATTTGGCAGATAAATTGTTAGAGCAGTATTGCACAACCACCTGCACTTTCCTGTTGTGAATTTTATCCCAATTCCTAAAAATAAGCTTGCCATTAGCTGTGATTTAAGAGCTATCAGTGTATTGTCAGTTCAGGCTGGAACTCTGAGAGAGGACAGCTAAAGAGAAGGAGGAGTGATTATGACCTCCTTGTTGTGAGTGACTCTTTTCATCTATGCAAAATACATCCTGCAAACAAGGGAGCTGTGCTGCCTTGGAATATTCTGTAGAAATTATCTGTTTGAAGTAATAGGAAGGAAAATCTGGGTAAAATGAACAAAGCACAGAGACTCCTAAAGCTCATGTAGCAACATATAGTGAAAAATAAGTTATTGGGATGTAGGGTAGAGAAATCACATTACAAAATATTTTTTTCTCTAAAAAGGAATTCTACAGTAATTTGAAATAAATAATGCATCTTGTAGGTCATAAGTCTGAGTTTGCAAGCAATTTCTCAGTATATAAATTGTGGTTAAAATGGGGTCTGGAAGAAATTCAGTGAATTTTAGCAACTTTCTATGATGGAATATTTGAGTTGTCATTGTTTTCTGTTGAGTGCACTGTTACCTATCAGTCATCTTCCCATTCTAAGTCACACTATAATCTTAGGTCCTATTTCAGCAAAAAATAAGTCAGTACCTGACCAATAACTAGGTTGCTTACTGAGATGTGTTAAAAATTTGGAATAGTGCATACCAAAAGGAATTATTTAATTCTCAGAAATCCCTGGTATCTCCTAAATTTCCAGTGTGGTTGTGTACAGCCATGTGAGGTCAGTTATTTTCTGTTCATTTCAGTGCTATTTTTGCCCGAGTTGCTGTGCAGCAAAGAATGGCAGAGTAGTGCTGTAATAGATAGATAGGTTCCCATTTTGGTTTTGGATTCATTTTCCTGAGAAGGCATCACAGGATTAGTAGCTCCATACATGTCTTTAGTGTACCTTTGCAATGCAAATTAGATAGGTTACTAGCTTGAGCAAAAGTCTCACTAAGAGATTTGGCTATGCCCTGAGTTAAATTAACAAATTTAGACTGAAAATATCTCTGAAAATAGGTCAGAGGCTTTCAGTATGTGAATGAGAGAAGGACTAGGGGCAGGGGGTACCTTGCTGCTGTGGTTAATGCTATAGGCAAGATGCCTTAACTGAAATGCTCAAAATGTCTGTCTGCATTTAATAGGTTACTTGAGTGCTACCTAATCCTGCTGGAGTACTCAAGTTGCTAAATTTTTGCAATTCTGCCTTACTGAGAAGCAATCACCTGCTGTAAAAACTCATAGGGATGGATTAGCAGCTGACAAATCCAGGTGCTGTGTTATGGGGAATTTGAACATTTGCAGTATTGCTTGCTATTCGTCTTCAGGATAATACTGTGTGAAGTAGACTAGAAATGCCAGCACCTCTAAAACTGCCTTTTTCTAACCATTTCTAAAAAATATTTTCAGTGAAGGTGTTTGTATGTTACTATTTCCTGTCTACAAAAAAGTGTTCAACCAAAGAGAGAGAGGGAAAGTAAGTTATAATAAACCAGCAGCTTTTAATCAGCTGTCAGCTAAAAGAGATCTATACAGTACCACAAATAAATTATGGATTTTTATTTTAGAACAGCGAGTTCAAGTTCAGTTCAAATATACATAATCTTATGAATTAATGAAATCCAAAGGAATGATTCCTAAGGCCTAGTTTTCCATGTCCTTTCTCTCAACGCTCTTTACACAGGGTAGATTCCCTGCCTTTAAACTTATGACTTTAGGCTAATAGATAGGAAGCAATTATACCATCATAGGAGTTTGTTCTCTACCTTTACATATATAGTTGTCTATATATTGAACTGTTGACTGTGATGGTGAACTCTCTGCCCATGGTTTATCTTGTAAATGATGCTGAGAGACTTAAGCAGGCTTAGTGAATGTAGAATGAGCTAGGTTCTTTAAGCTCTAGGTTGGTTTTTTCCAACATCAATAAAAACAACAGTTTTTACAACAGGCAGTCAAAGCATTTCCATGAAACAGAGAGGGAAAGTCTGAATTTTCCTCTCACGTTTCTCCAAAACGTCAAGATTTTGGTGTCATGTTGATGTTGACTGTGGAAATACTTGAAATCTCCAAAAGATGGTATTGCTGGAAAATAGATTCCTGCCCAGTTCTTACTTCTATGGAGAATAAGATATCTGTGACATGGTAAAGAGACAGTTCCATCCTTACACAGGAATATATTCTCAAATCATATCTTTCTTTTTTTTTTTTTATATATATTGGAGCTATATTAGCATGTGTTAGTTACCTATCTCCCACCAAAAAACAACCATAATAAATATGCAACTTGTTATTGCAGTTTTGCAGTGAACCTTGATCTCAGCTATCTTTTAGAAGTTATACATTTTGAATATTTAATTTTGGTTTTAGATGCACTGAATACATTACATGTAATTTATTCACCCCCACACCCATCCCAGCTAAGCTAGAAAAAAGAACTTTCTGAGTGTTTTATGACAGTAAGTAGTCAGCACTATTTGATTTCTCTATATTAATTTTGAGTTAGATCAGGTAAAACCATCATAGCCTTTTATGGTATCATAACTGAATGGGTGGATGCAGGGAGGTCTTAGTACCTTAATAAGGCTTTTGGCACTGTCTCCCACAACATCCTTGTGAGTAAGATCAGGAAGTGTGGGACAGAAGAACAGACAGTGAGATGGATTAGGAACTAGTTACAAAATAGTGTCCAAAGAGTGGTGGCCAATGGTGCCAAGTCCAGCTGGAGAGCTATAAGTAGTGGAGGCCCCCAGGGATCAGTGCTGGGTCCCATCCTGTTCAACATCTTCATCAATGACACTGATGAGGGGACAGTGTCTGCTCAGCAAGTTTGCTGATGATACCAAACTGGGAGGCTTGGCTGATACACCTTAAGGCTGTGTGGCCATTCAGTGAGACCTGGACAGACTGGAGAGCTGGGCAGAGAGGAGCCTAATGAGGCTCAACAAGGATAAGTGCACAGTCCTGCATCTGGGAAGGAATAATAAACGGCACCAGTACAGGTTAGGAGGTGATCTCTGGGAGAGCAGCCCTGTAGAGGACAACCTGGGAGTCCTGGTGCTGTGAATATGCCCTCAGAAATGAGAGGCAATGGTATCAGTGAATATATATGTTAGTGGTTTATTTATATATACAAACTCTGCAACGGGGTATTTACAATCACCCTTCACAGGCATTGATATTCAGTTGGTGGAACTGCCTTTACAGAATGCTTATGCATGGGCACTTCAAGCAAATCAAATGATTCATAGAATTTAGAATTGAAACTGATTCGAAAAGTGGCTGGGGAGGGGTTTGTCAGTGACAGGCAACCCTCCACCCAGAGCGATTTGAGCGCTACCCTAACTGAAATTCGGTAAAGAAAGGCTTGGCTTACTCACGAGCTGAGAACGTCATCAAATATTTCCTTGATAGTATGTTTATGGTCCGGAGAATGTGGCATGGATATGCCGTAATAAGGAAATAGAAAATGGTGGCGGGGGGGTGGGAAACAAAGGGGGTTTGAGACACACACACAGAAGCATGTTCTGGAAATATTTGGGGCACAATCCTGGCCATAAGCACCATTCACCACACTTGGTGGATAACAAGTTACCCATGGGTCAACAATGTGCCCGTGTGGCCAAGAAGGCCAATGGAATCCTGGGGTGCATTAAGAGGAGTGTGTCCAGCAGATCAAGGGAGGTTCTTCCCCCCCTCTACTCTGCCCTGGTGAGACCTCACCTGGAATATTGCATCCAGTTTTGGGCTCCCCAGTTCAAGAGGGACAGGGATCTGCTGGAGAAAGTCCAACAGAGAGCTACTAGGATGACTAAGGGACTGGAGCATGGGCCCTGTGAGGAGAGACTGAGAGACCTGGGGCATTTTAGTCTGGAAAAGACAAGATTGAGAGGGAGTTTAGTAAATGTTTATAAACATCTGAGGGCTGGGTGTCAAGAGGGAGGGGACAAGCTCTTCACCATTGCACCCTGTGATAGAAAAAAGGGCAATGGATATAAACTACAGCACAGGAAGTTCCACCTCAATGTGAAGAGGAACTTCTTCATTGTGAGGGTCACAGAGCACTGGAACAGGCTGCCCAGGGAGGTTGTGGAGTCTTCTTCTCAAGGGACTTTCAAGACCCATCTGGATGTGTTCCTGTGTGACTTCTGCTACATTCTATGGTCCTGCTCTGGCAGGGTGGTTGGACTCAATGACCTTTGGAGGTCTCTTCCAACCCCTAACATCCTGTGATCAGTGAGGATGATAAGAGTGAGGCAATGCTATATCATTGACGCATGCGGTAACTTTCTTCTGCAAATGTTTAAGAATCTTAGATCTCTGTAGCACAAACTTTCCATCACAGTAATATGCAGGACCCTTCTTAACTGACTACAAGAAGAATGCATATGATAATTATCCCATAGGATTTCCATTTATTACCCACAATAAACAGGATAATCATCTATTAGAGGCCTCATCTCACTCATTAGTGCACAGAGTTACATTCACCATAACAAGTTACAGCCTCTTTGACATTTATTTTCTTTTCAGATTGTGACAGTGTCTTATCCTATAATTGTTGCCTCAGACCTGCTGCTTCTTGGAAGCTCAAAGTCTCTGCTGCCATAGTATCTCCTCTGTGATCTGAAAACACGAAATTGCTCCTGAGTATGACCTCATCTCCCTTGTTTTGTTTTTTTTTTTTTTTCTCTTTTTAATTCAATTTCACTGTCTTTCTGCATGGAAGAGCTCAGAAATCTGAAAGAGATCGGGCAGTTCCATCTTTATTTCTTCTGGCCTCATACAGAATCATAGAATCATTTTTGTTGTGAAAGACCTTTAAGGTGATTGAGTCCAAGCACTACCCATCTCTACCAAGTCTGGCACTAAACCATGATTCAACCACTTTGCTGGGGAGCCGTTTCAGTGAAGAGGTTTCTTCTAATATCCAATCTAAACCTCCCCTGGTGCAACTTGAGGCTGTTTCCTGTGGTTCTATCACTTGTTACTAGTGAGTGTTTAATCCCCCAACTTACTACAGCCTCCTCTCAGGTAGCTGCAGAGAGCAAGAAACTCTTTACTCAGCCTCCTTTTCTGCAAACTGAACAGCCTCAGTTGCCTCAGCCACTGCTCATATGATCGGTTCTCCAGACTAGAAACTGTATTGTTCCTGTACTTTTGTACAGCACTGAGTATTCTCGGAGATCTCTTTGTGTTTGAACAGCAGCTTCCTATTTTACAGAACCTTTCTTTCTGAAGTTACATTTCACTGTGTTAGGATATGCATCTGAATTCTAAGAGGTCTTATTTCTGAGTTCTCCTCTTAAACAACTTAAGCACTAGTCACCATTATCCACTTACTAACATTCTATAGGCAGTAGAGTGTATTTTCCTCTTTTCATACCTTTCTGTATTTTTTAATGCCACATTGTGTATCACATACTAATCCACTCTTCTCTTCCGCTGCCTCCCTTTTAGTTTGTGTTCCCCTGACCTCTATTATCTTGGTCTTTCAATAAAAATAAACAAGAAGTCAGTAGGACTTAGATCATAGACATGTACAAAGTATTATTACAGGAGATAATATATTCCAAATAGTACAAAATTACTATCTCTCACTGAGGGTACTTTGAAATCTATAGACACTTGTAGTGAGAATGGCCTATATGATCTAGGTTTTTCATGCATTCCATTAAATTTAAATGCTTTGTGACCTTATTAAGCAAAATTGTGCTTAATTGAATTCTTTATTCTCTTTTAGAAAGATTGTTTAAAATGGATTTATAATACTGTATTGATGTTCATGGTGACCTTGCATAGTAACTGTTAAAAAAAAAAACAAAAAACAACCAAACCTGTAAATTTTCAGATTGCTATGCTACTTATGAGATAAAAAAAACTGAGTGCAACATCTTTTCTTAGCTATGACCGCAATAAATGTAAATCAAATATAGGTAAAAAGGTTACAGTCTTGCAAGCCATCCACTAATTGAAAAAGGAATCAATCTTTTCCCTAAGTCAGAAAAACTAGTAAATTTTATTCTTTCCTCTTGTATTATTGGTAGAGCAACTGTTGTCTATGTCTATTCCTACCTTTCCTTCTTGTTCTCTCTCTCCCCTTATCCCTCTGAAAGGGAGCTACAGTCAAATCCATGAAATTGCACTAATGTCAAATCAGTTCACGTTGGATTGGATATCTTCTATGTTGTGTTTTTAGCTGGAAAGCAATTTGTAATGCCTAATAGAGGTATGGCATGTGATTTTCATCACATGAGGTTTCATCATATCCTCTGATCTCATTTCAGATACAGTAGTAGCCCCATTAAACTTTCCAGTGAATATGTGTCCAATTTCAAATACTGTTGATTTGTTGTAGAATCACAGAATTGTCAGGGCTGGAAGGGACCTCAAGAATCATCTAGTTTCAACCTCCCTGCCATGGGCAGTGACACTTTCCACTAGATCAGGTTGCCCGGAGCCTTATCCAGCCTTCAGGGATGGGGCTTCCACCACCTCTTTGAGCAACCCATTCCAGTGTCTCACTACCCGTATGGTGAAGAACATCGTCCTAACATCTAATCTAAATCTATGCTCCTCTAGCTTGGATCCATACCCCCTAGTCATATAACTACCCTCACCAGCTTTCCTGTAGGCCCCCTTCAGATACTGGAAGGCCACAATAAGGTCTTCTCAGAGCCTTCTCTTCTCCAAACTGAACAACCCCAACTCTATCAGCCTGTCTTCATAGGAGAGATGCTTCTTCCCTCTGATCATCCTTATGGCCCTTCTCTGGAAATGTTTCAGCAGGTCTATGTCTTTCTTACAGTAGGGGCTCCAGAACTGGACACAGTACTTCAGGTGGGGTTTCATGAGAGTGGTGTAGAGTGGGGGAATGACCTCCCTTGACCAGTTGGCCATGCTTCTCTTGATGCAGCCCAGGATACAGTTAGCTTTCTTGCCTGCAGGTGTACACTGGCAGCTATGTGTTCATTCTGTCCTGGTACCTCTGGGTCAGCTGATGGTGGTACTTCACCTAAAAAGGTGGTGGGTATACATGCTTAGGGAGATTAAAGCACTTTTTGGGCACAGTGAGCTGGAGTGCTGGACCACGTAAGGACCACAGGTCACTTCCAACCTCAACTATCTTGTGTCTCTATGAACTGTGACCAGGACAAGTTTATTGAGTTCTTTTTACCTTGAGGCTTTTGTACTCTCACAGTCTGCTGAAGTGCAGCTGTAAACCTAGACATTGACTGTATATGTTTAAAATTCTCACATTGATGCTTCATAGAAAATAATATCCAGGGAAATAATTTAACCACTTGAAAGTGGCTTAAGCTAATGGATGAAAAATTTTATATGGCAATTTCAAAATCGATCTACATGTTTTAGAATATGACAGATAGTACTCTGGAGGTACCTGCTGAGGCTATTGACTAAATTTAGTTGATTCCCATATATTAGGTAGTTAAATTATTTGAATGTTCTCTCATCCATATAACAGCCTATTTAAATGAGTGACTACTTGCTGACGTAATTATCTTCACCTATTAAAATCCACACATACAGAACCCCTGATAGTGTAGTGAAGAATGGTTGCTTTTTAATTCATGTCAATATTAAAGTGAAACTGTAAATGGTTAATATGCTTCCAGCACTATTCCTCACATTCCTAAATTTAAATGTCCTGTTATGACTGGAGTGGTGTGGCTCAGTTGGTAGCACATAAGACCTTTAATGGGGAAGGTCGTGAGTTCAAGCCTGCAGTGGGCACTAGTGTCCTCCCTACTCTAGTCATGAGGTCTGTGGTGACAGGTTGGACTCGATGATCTTTGAGGTCTCTTCCAACCTTAGTGATACTGACACTGAACATACTGACTGACTGTCTTTTGTGTATAGTAATGATGGTCATTGTAAGGAAGACAATGATGACCAACTGTTTGCATCAATTTAAAATATGTCATGGAAGAGAATTGTGTTCTGTGTTAGGATTTAATAGATGATTAAGTAACACTATTTTAAAGTACAGTTAGGACCTGGGGTTTATACAGTATCTTGCTATTGCAAACCTCAAGTCACTGTGATTCAGTACATAATGCAGAGGAAGTGCCAAATGTATATAAATAGGTAAACTCTCTTTGGGATAACTCAGCAACTTTTTCATTGTTGACTATAATTGATATTAATGACAATAAACAGTGTTTAATTATCTGACTTCATTTACAACAGTTGTTTCAGCTGTTTTGGTTACCTTCCTCAAGAGTAACTTTAGTGTCTTGACCTGAACAGTTAGCTAACATGCAGTCCAGTGCCAAATGGAATTTTCTTGTGAATGATCCTTTAGCCAAATTCAATTCTGACTTGTACCAAGACAGCAGTACACTAGACCAGGAGAAAAGCAGACATCTACAGCCATATTGGTTAAATTGCTCTTTAGACTCTAATGACCGTATTTCTTCCACTGATTATGGAAAGACACCATATGGATTATGGATGATGCCTACCTGAGTTTAGGTGTCTTAATATTGACTGAGATCCTTTCAAAGCACATTTTTTAGCCTAGAAGCACACTATAAACCTGCATTTATTTATTTATGTATTTATTTGGTGGGGGGGGAGCAGTGGCATGAACTTAGATACCAATGGTCTAGATTTCCAGTTTTAAATCTATACAATTAATTAACCTTTTTATTATTTTTAATTTAAATGCCAATGTTGCTGAGCCATTGCATGTAATATTGTTTTATTTAAGCCTTTGGTGTCGTTACATGGAATAAATGATTATAAACAAATGCAAACTTTCAGAAAATATAGTAATATGTTTCTCTAGAGATCAAGCACAAGGTTTCAATCCTAATGTACTGCTTAGGGTTTTGTCGTTGCAAAAAGAGAGTATGAATGGGAGGATCCCCACATGAGTGACTTCTGTCTTTTCCTAGGAGATTCTTGTAGACATTTAATCGGGCCCAAAGTTGGACAGACATGTTATATCCCCAAGGTATTGTAGGCTCAGTTCTCAGGTCTTGTTGCATCCTGGTGAACTTTGAGGGATGGCTAAAGGACAGCTGCAAGGAAAATATGAAGAAGAAGGTGATTGCATCTTGAGAAGAAGCAACAGGCAATTCCAGATATATATGAAATAAGTTTTATTCTTTGTTATGCACATATTTCATCTTTTTAGGAAATCTTTTGGTCGTAAATGGTAGAAAAATGCCTTGTACTCATGTATGTATGTGTATGTGCTTAATATCTCTTTATATAGGAAAGGAACATTGAAAATTTAATTCAATATTTGCATAAGCAATTATGTTGAAGTTTTCTTACTAACTTCCTATTGGAAAAGCAAAATTTTGTTCAATGATGATTTGCCTGAAAATTACAGCTATGCCATCAGGATGCACTACAGCTCACCTCCATGTAGGTATTTGCAGTATAGATAAGTAGAACTCATATTACTCTATGTTTCTTGTATAGTCAGTGGAAAAAAAAATGGGCACTTTCAGAGAGCTATTCATTTGATCTAAATTAAATATCTACCTTAAGGTAAGAATAGCTCCACTTAACTGCTCATGTAAGAAGCCATAGGTATTTAGTGCTCAACTGTTTGCATGATATTTAAACCCACGCATTTGGATAAATGCATCCTACCAACAGCCTTAAGATTATTTACTGCTTCTACTGAAAATTGAGGTACAAGACTAAACTGGCTGCTGTGGAGGCTTAACTTAGCAGCTTGGAAAGCAGCAAATGGGAAATTCCAAATGGGAAGCATGGCCACATTTACTGCCTTATAATAGTGCATTTATTCTTTTGTTAATGATTTCAATTTCTTTTACATCTATGCATCCTGAATTATCAGATTATTTCTGTTTATGAAAATATTCCCTGCGCTTTTTCTCCGCACAGTGGTTATTTTGGTCGCATCGTTCAAACACCCAAAAAGGAAGCTCATGAAAACATTCCCTCACCCTGACATTAATCACAGCAGTATAAAGTATGGAGCTATCGATTGCTTATAACTGCATCTTTTGAACATTCACAGCTATTGCATTTACAACATGATGAATGCACTTGCAGATGGCTTTGTCTGTAGTGGTCATAAACTCCAGTTAATGGCTGAATTAATCTATAGTAAATGAATAATATCCTTTCTTCGTGATTCTAGGGAATAAACTACTTGTCACATTTTTTCTGCTTTTAAAAAACAAACAACAGTCATAATTCAAGCAAGTACCTATGTCAGCTTCCCAAAATGTGGAAAAGTGCCTTGTATAAATAAAACTATTCACTTTAAAGCTATCATATGAAGAATTTCAGGAATAGGAAATAAGCTGACATCCAATAAGCATTTCATCTTCTGAAGTAAAAGCAAGTTTTTTCACATCCATGCTATGAAAAATTAAAAGGATAGATTTTTTTTCTTTGTCAAAGGTAACAGCTTTCAGAAATCTTCCTGATATTTTTTCCCTCTCTCTCTTTTTTTTTTTTTTAAGTTTATCAGAGGATTTTTTTTTTTCTTTTTGTCTAATCAAGCAAGCAAAAATCAATCTCAGAAAGAGCTGAAAAAAGCTGGTGAAATCCCACCTGGAGAGTTAACTGACTTTAAAACAAATTAAGATCTTAGTAGGCTTCCAAATCTAGATAAAACAAAATTAAAATCAGACTTTTGCAGTTGCCTTAAATGCTGTAACAGGGAAAAAAAGAAAAAAAAAAAAAAAAAAAAAGGAAAGCATTCATCACAGATTCTTTGAATGTTCTGTTTTTCTTCATAATTTCTCCTGAGCTCAAAGGAAAACAAACACTTAATTGTGACCTTTCAGGCTTTAGTCAACAGAGTTTGTTTTTTTTCTATTACACTGCTGCCCAGTAATTGTTTTTACTGTACTTGACCCAAATAAACAAACCCTAATAGAGATCTCACTCTCCAACACCCTCACTGTCCAATGCAGTTTGGAACAGTGCCAAATTTTCAAGAGGTCTCTGCTACTGGTTTTGCTTCATTTATAGACAGTTAAATGGCCCCAGGGTGTGGTACTGGTGGGGAAAGTGTGCACCTCAGGGCCCTTCCCTGAGCAGCCCAAATGAAAAGCCAAGACTAGCAAAATGTACTTACTGATTTAATACTGGCTAATATTTTGATGCAGAGAGAAACATTTTGAGCACATCCCATTAAATACTGAACGGCGTGAGAGTTCCAAAGGAAAAATGCTTCGTATTTGCTTTTTTGTTTGAGTTGATTATCACTAATCAGTGACTATACTGCTTTTGCAACTGCCTTGTGCTCTGGTTCCCAGTATGATAGCACTGACAACACAAATAGCTGTGGCTGGTGAAATTAGCAAGATTGCAGAGCATATTACTGACTGGTACATCATACTGCTTCTCCTCTATTTAAATGACTGAGTGACAGAATTTGTTTCCTGTCTGTTTCTTAAGATACTTTCTAATTATAAAAGGAAGTATGTTAGGAGATATTTTTCCTGTCTGATTTTCATCACAGGCCTTTAAATATCCCAGTATCCCACTATGATTTTCTGATGTTGACAACCCATGCATTCTTTCAGAGTGTATCAGCTGGGCTTTAGTGGTTGTACTGGCTAGCATGGCTTTGTTTGTTTGCATCTTATGATGTGGAATTCTGAGTGAAATCCCACTTTTTGAGAACAGGAAGGATTCCACTTTCTGTTAACTTCATTACATGTATCAATGCTTACTGAAGGAAACACAAGTTCTACTACAACTGGATACATTTATATTATGGTCTGTATTCATCTACAAAGTGTGCATCATGGTTAGATGATTACTTTCACAAACCCTACAGATACATGGAGATATGCATGCCACCAATTTGGGAAAATTGTAGCTTAGATGAACCAGTAGCTGCTGAACGGATTAGATAGGAGAATCCATTTCTGTTGGTGCCTCTAAAAATCACTTAATGACAGGCTGACTCAGCAACACTGATATTGACTTTTAAAGAACTGTAAAACCAATACTCCATGGCATGGTAAAGATATGTCAATAGTGAGATGAAAATATTAAAATCTGAGCAATTATTAATAATGAACATCTGGATATGCTCCGAGTAACAAATAAGCACAGTTCTGAGTGTTGGTAGCTGGTCAGCAGAATCACACTGCAGTGTGCAGCTCTGAATAAAGGTGTTTTCCAAATTGGAAATAAATATTTCTAAGATGGCAAAGATTGTATTCCAACCTGTCATTCTTAATTTCATTCATCCTAACATCTTTTCATAAATTTCTTACTGTGACTGTATTATCAACAGCACTTCCCAGTCACAGAAGTTAACTGTTTTTCATGGAACCCTCTGTTGGCAGTGGATTTACATACACAGCACAAATGTTACTGAAATTGAAGTACAGAAACCTAGTACATTACTAAAATTGAAAAACAAAACTCCAGTACCACAAACATTACTAAAAGTAAAATATAAGCTAGTGATATCAACTAAAAAAGACGTTAGAAATACAGCTGTAGTGTATCCGGAGATTATTGCCTTTATTATTCTTCATTGATCACATAAGATGTTTGGGGTTTTTTTTTTTGGCTTTGCTTTATGTTTTGTTGTTGTGGTTGGTTGGTTGTTTCTTTTGAAATTATTATTTCAGCTTGCATGGAAATTTTTTTAGGCTAAATTGTTACAAAATTTTGTTTTAAAGAATCACAGTTCAATCAGCTTTCTGATAGTTATGATGCTTTTCAGGGAATGCAAAAGCAATGCAAAAATTACTCCTGATAACCCCATTTACCTTTGAAAAAAATGATACTATAAAGAATTATAAAAAGGTAAAAGAATAAAACAATGCAAATTAGGCACTTTCTGTTGTTGGCAGTAGTTTTCAGCATGAAGCCTGCTTTGAGTGTTCTCTGTATCTGAATGTGTGTTTTACTTTATGTATTACAAAGCATGAGATTATATTTACTTTCAGATGTCTAAACACTATTGTATTTTTGTTTATAAAACTATTTTCTAGTTCTGTCAGCAGCACTGCAGTTTTCGAAATGGGAAATTGTTTCAGGATCTTTAACAGCCATCTGTCAAAGTACTCTGAGTTTTGGGAATATTTTTGTAAATTTTACATAACTATGTATATATATTTATGTGTGTGTGTGTGTATATATATATATGCATATATATGTGTGTGTATATATATATGTATGTATGTATGTATGAGTGTGCATTGAAATTTATACTACCCATACTCTGCCAAAAATCTGATCTAGGTAGGCACCTTGACTTGAAAAAGAAATTCAGGAGCCTGTCCTCAGACACTGCCTACTTTTGCAACACTTTGAATTATCTGTCTTCTGCATTTGGACTAAACATCTAAACTTGCATGTGCTCAGAAACGTTTGGCTCTGAGAGAAATGGGCACCACCTCCCACATTTACTCCAATATAGAAACCGAGTGGGAAGAGACACAGACACCACCTAAATCTTCAGTCTCTTACACATACTCAGACTATTTTTAACACATACTAAGTTCAGAAGAAAAAAAAAAAGGGGGGGGGGGGGAGGGAAGCAGGTGTGCATTCTCATTCATGCTGTCTTCTATATCTCCTTTATAATTACAGTATTTTCTTGCTTATATACCATTTTTAGAGCAAAGCCTGAGAATTTAGGTCTTTCTCAGAATGAGTTAACTTAGACCACAGAACAAGCACTTGTCAGAAAAGAGCAAGGTGATGGCTCATATCAGTGAAAAGGCTCTTCTTTGCTGACTGCAGAGTGTGAGAGGGTTTGAAACTATGGATTAACATCTGCTACCAATTTGTCCTTTCCCTTCTGCAGGACTGCCTGAAATACTCATCTGTCACTTCTAGAATTATTGTAGCTCATAGTGCAAAATTTTCAGTAATCTACAAGTTTTTGTTAACTTAAAAAAGCTTGGTGGTAACCTGTGATGATTTGGGAGCTGATAATCACTTCAGATGTCCCAGTAATGAGAGTGGACTTTACTACAAATACAGCAAGGCTCAAAGACAGCTAACCCATTTGAGCGAGTCTATTTTCAAAGAACAGAAAAAGGTTCTCAAGTATTCTCTGTTTCACAAGTTGTTGGGTAGGCATAGATAGTTCCTAAAAAATTACCAAGGGAAGACAGAGAAACAAAGGTCCAGTCATGGGGTATATTTTGGTAGGCTGGTATTCCTTCTCTGTGTCAACTGATTCTGAGAAGGAAGCTATCAGAGAGATTGTACTGAGTACTGGGGATACAAAGCTACTACCAAGAGTGCCTTCTAACTTTTCTGAGAATGAATAGGAAAGATTTGCTTAAGCATTGTCTCCAAAATGTGGCGGAACACAGTCTCAAGCTGCGCCAGGGGAGGTTTAGACTCGAGGTGAGGAGAAAGTTCTTCACCGAGCGAGTCGTTCGTCATTGGAATGGGCTGCCCAGGGAGGTGGTGGAGTCACCGTCCCTGGAGGTGTTCAAGAGGAGATTGGACGTGGCACTTGGTGCCATGGTCTAGTCATGAGGTCTGTGGTGACAGGTTGGACTCGATGATCCTCGAAGTCTCTTCCAACCTTAGTTATACTGTGATAGTTAAGATACACTATGTCAAAGGACACCCTGACCTTCCCCCCCCCCCCCATTAAATTCAGTGGTAGCTTTCTCATTCACTACAGATGTGGTTAGTCTGAATTACAAAAAAATATATTTTCAATTGATTGACCATTCCAATTAAGAAAAAGCACCTCATAAACAACAGTGAATTTTTTTTTTCTTTAATAAATAATCTAAAAAGTTGTTGAAGATTATGGTTTGTAAGGGAGGGAACATACATAAGATACATGGTGGGCTTATTGAAGAGTTTAAAGCACTTTATCTGAATAACTAGTGAGGAATTCTTAACCAGTCAGAAAGATGTGGAAGTCACATGAAATACAGAAGAGTTAATCCTCTATACTACTCATTCTGTGCTTATTATTTATATATTCTGTATGTGTATATATATTATATGGATTTAAATTAATCTTCTTTACGTTGAACATGACTACAATCATTCACAAATGCTTTTGACAGTGTTCCCTATTCATTAATAGGGCCTTTTCCATAGGCAAGTTGCTTAATACTAATAATACTAATTTCCAAACTGGAGAAGATCTTTATGTGTGCTCTGGAAGGGACTGCATGTCATGTACAGTCATTGAAATATGGTATAATGAACGGGCTCTCGGTAGGAGTTACCTTGAAACACAGTTTTGAGATTTTAGTCCTCTCTTGTCGGTGCTGCCCTTAGAGAATCAACTCTCGAGACATTTACTGTTTTACTTTCTACTCTGAGGAACTTTCCTGCTGATAAAAGAGGCATAAGTGGGGAAAAATTTGCTGTCCTAGGCTTGATGGGTTTTATTCTAATGCCCAGTGTAAAAACAGATGCAAAACACTTTGTAAATCAGAAAGGAACAGTCTAGAAATATACCTAGAATATGTCCAGTTATCTAAGAATCTGGGAGTTTCATCCTTTTTTATGTACTTTTTGTAGCATGGCAATGAAAAGCATATTTTATTTAAACATATCTCTAAAAGCAGTATTTGTATAAGAAAAATATTTCATAAGGAATTTATAATTTACAAAAGACTTTTAAAAGTCATCTATAGTATCTACATGTCAGATTCACAGAACATACTCCTCATCTCTGCAAATTAAAGGGTTGAGAATATGGACGCTTTGAGTCTGATTCAGATAAAATTATCCCCAGCACAGTGGGTGAGTATCAGTTCTTCACAGCTGAGAATGATTTTCCTAATTGTGCTGTACTCAGCAGCTGCAAAATCCCTGAGAATGCATCTTACTCTTCTTTCAGGAGCAGCCTGGGTTTGCCCTGCCTGGCACATGCAGTTTGACCCCTCATCTCTCTTATACCCATCTTGATGGGGGTTGCTGGAGATTCTCAGTTTCTGCAAGTCTTCTATTATTTTTGCTTCTTTGGAAGAAAATTGTAGAGACTACAAGAAATGCATTAAGAATCATCTCCTTACTGACTGACAAATCCCTTTAGAACGACTCAATGAACCTTTAAATAATGTATATTCTGTAGCTGCCTCTGTATTTATGAAGATAATTTTCTGAAACATTGCCATCTAGTGGCATTTTACACGTGGAGCTGATTTTGTGATTCTAAATCCTTACTTCATGATGTATTTTCTTAAAATTTCCTTCAGTGGCCAAAAGTGATACCCTCCAGATATATTTGAAAAAGGAAGGGGAAAACAACAACAACAAAACACAGCAAAACAAAACAAAACCCCACAAAACAGAGAGAGATCGAAAATAAGAGTCATATTACTCATTTTATCAGGCGTATGGATCAACCTGCCTTAAAGCTGACTATATTTCAAGTAAAATGTTATTCAGGATTTCAATTAAATATTAAGCAGACATTTAAAAGCAGTAAAGCTAAACCTGTAGTCATATAAGATTACCCATCTGTTTTTCTGAAAAGAGCCTGAAGGTAGGAACTTTTAAATGGGTCTGACATATTCCTCTGATGACTTGGAATAACAACATTGCATTACCTGCTTGTGGGCATATTCTAAAATATCAAATTCTTGGTGCTGATGTTTAAAACATGATTAAATAATTGGTTACTCTTATTTCAAAGAAAATTATCATTTTTTTCAGGAGTTTTGACTCATCTGCTCCAACTAATTTAAAATTGTATGAACTGCAAATACTATTGTTAATCCCAGAACAGAAAATTGACTCATTTTAACAAATACAATTAGTTCTGATGAACGTTAACATCAGAAGTGATAAAGCTATCTCATTGGAAATGCATTTAAATATAGATATAAATGAGAGAATCTTTATACAGCTTTTGTCTTGTGCGTATTTATGCACATTTAACATGCCCAAGTGTGTATATACTTCTAAGCTCTTGCACATATACACATTATTTATGCTTATGTGAAAATGCTTGAATACTCAATATAGTAATTAAGACATTAACAATCGCCCATTCAAATGTCATTCTTCTAGATAATGAAAAGATTTATTCCCATTCCTACAATAATTCTGTCCATGACAGCCTTTGCAAAGCTTATTCAGGAATCAATGCCAAGAAGTCTTGGACTGGTTGAAAATGAAAATGAAAATAAAAGTTCTAAGCTAAATGTAGAAGAATGTATGGTTTGCCCAGATCTCAGCTATACTTTAAATACATAAAAAAGATGAATAGCAGGTCTGACACAGAAATATCAATAACATACAGTTGGTAGGATGTTGTATGATAGTTGTGGTCTGTTTTTTTGGTGTTGTTTTTGGCATCAGGTATTCTATCTAGTCTTAAAGATATCTGCAAATATATCCATGTGGCACTTAAGAGATTCACAATTGCTAGTATGATTAGAAATTTGTCTTAGAATCAATTTTTAAGGACTTAAACCCTATTTGGAAGCCTTATATTTGTTTATTAACCACTGAGTATCTCCTCATGAGATGACCTTTACCTCTGTGTCAGGATAGCAGTAATGCCAACATTACAAACATTTCTTTGGCATGGGTCTGGGATGAAACATTATTTGTAAATAGCAAAGTCAAATGTACACAAAACTCACCCAATGATGTCCACAAGAAAGTTAGCATGCTAAGCTACCATTTTGTTGTCTGTGCAGCATCAAATAACTACACAGATTTCAGCAGAAATATAGATTTCAGTTAAATTTAGTAGACTGATATGTGAATAGAGGGATCTGTACTGATAGAGATTATCTATTGATATGTTGATTAGCATGGCCATGTGCTGTAACTGATATTAAACATGAATGAGATGTATTTAATACATTTGCTTGGAAAGTACTGATGCAAATATTGTAGGCAGTGTAACAAAGATTAAAATATACTATTTATATAATGCCAAGCACTCACAATATAAAAAATATTACTCATAATTCAAGTGCACAGTTCACAGTGTGAGTGACATGGTAAGCTTTAATAGTTAAAATGTTTAAAATATATATGCTCCCACCAAAATACCTGAATATTATTTAGGTGATACACTGATAGGAGTATCTTGAAGCTTCCTATTAGCATGTACATAAATCAATCAGTAGTGTATATCATTCACTGCTTATTGTGGTAAGGAAAATATCAGGGAATTAATATGAAGTGATTTAGCCTTGTGTAGTGCTGAGGGAAGTAAATACAGTTTTATTGAGGTGAAAATGAGGAAGATGAAGAATGGCTTGAGAATAAATGTCTCTGATATGGAAAGCAGAAGAAATAGTTTTCTCAGTCATAACTGGTAAGAAAGGTAACTGGTGATATAGGAAAAGGAACAGCAGCAATGCAGGAAGTTGGAGATAAAGAAAAAAAAATGTGAATTTCAATTATTTGAAACTGAAGAAACCACATCCAGAATGGAACTTAAGACAACAGGGAGGGATTTAAGGCCAAAAGAGCCAATAGTCTGGGGAAAAGGTATATTGTGTAAGGCAATTTGTGAACTTCTGAGTAATTTTTTGTGGATGCCCTCTGCAGCCAGGTTTGGTAGGTTGAAATTTCCCCCAACATAAAATTGCCGGACCAGCTCAGCTGGAAGCAAATGAAGCTCTATTTACAAGCAAAACTGCAATCTGAAATATCAAATGCAATGAATATGTAGAAAATATATAATATTTGCATATATTTGCCATTTGTAAACAACACAAGAACCCTCCCTGCACAAAACCAGGAGGTTACCAACAGCTTCCCCCTCCCTGCTCCCTTCCTCCCGTGTACAAGTTAAAAGAGAGAAGGGTAGAGAGTAGGCTGTTAGTACTTAGCCACAACAAAAGAACACAGCCAAGGTCAGCAGACTAGCAGAAGCAGTAGCTAGTATCTGCCAGAGTGAGAAAGCGAAAAAGAGAGAAAGTTAATTTATACAACTGGCTTATTTTAGATACCAGGCCAATGGATTTATTTAGACCTTATCATTATTTTTCTTTTTGCATCCAATGGTAAATTATTTACATTCTATCACTTTCGGTTCAAGATTTGTGGAAAATTTCCTAGGCACAGTCTAAAAGTACCACACCAGGCATTATCTTTCATTTGGATTTTAAGTTCAAAATAATGCAGAACACCAAGTAACAGTATGCACATATTATGGTTTCAGTGGTCCATGCTGGAATACGCATCAGGTGGAAAAGGCAAATGTTAAAGTCCTCACTAAAGTGCTGTTTAACCTTTGTGTTACTTATTGTTGAGGGATTAGTGGTCTGACTGAGAGTTTAAGAAATATTCTTCTGAGAGTTAATGTTGACATGTGATCTTAAATTTTCTACACTGTAGCTACCACCTGCTTGGATCTGAAAACTAGGCATGTGTTTTAGGTAATGGGAAAAAATTGGGCAGCTGAAAATTGAAATTGAAGTGGAAATAACATCCTGTGACCATAATAATGCTCTGAGTTATGATTTGGCATGAGAGCAGTTTCTCAGCTTTATAGCTTCTGGTTTTGGCTGAAAACGATGTTTTGCAAGGTGGAATTGCAAGCACGGGGCAAGTGATGTTAAGAGTATGTTCTCAGATTGCCTTCACGACATCCAGATTACCAGTGTCAGCATATATTGACTGTGCCTCCCTGTTCTGTCCAGAAATATAATACTGATTTTTTTCTTCTTTTCAGTCTATTTGGATGATGTTTCAGTGAATCTTTCATGAGATTTTAGATGCAGTCTTTTCCACACCAAATGGAAAACAACAGCCTCAGTTTTTTTGAATTTGATCAGATATTGAATGTATAGAACTCATACATTCACTGCAAGGAATGAGGAGAGCTCTCTAATTGTTGCCATGACCCCATATAGCAAATTTGAGTGGACAGATGAATATTCCAGACAACCATAAGCAAATTGCTTCTCTTTCATCCCCAAACTAGTGTTAATCTTGAGTTTTTGACCATTTTCTGAATGATTTTTTTTGATTATATTGACAGGGAAGATCAACATTTCCACTGACTTTTGTTCCTGGAAACTTTTGTTTGTTTATTACCATTCCTAAGCTAAGATTGTACTCCAAGATACCTTATTTCTTCTCTCTCTTTTTTTTTTTTTTTTAATATATGTATGTTTTTTACAGATTATTTTGATTTTTAATTGTCTTATGATTCAAAAATACTTAAATTATTTTCATCTTCCAAATTCTTCCCCTCTAAAGCTTGTCTGACCCTTGTATCGGTGAATACAGGACTGGGAAAAGAAGAGAGTCCCAGTGCCCATCAGGCACTGCCCACAGCCTCAGCAGAAAAGTGGAAGAGCGTAGATGTATTGAGAAAACATTAACGTGCTCGTATTTTGGAAGACAAATGACTAACAATTGCTCCCTCAACATGCTTGCTTCTAACTACTACCTTTTAATAGAATAATTAAAATCACATGAAAAAAATACTAGGTATGAAAAAGCAATAAGAAATGTTCTACCATGAGCCTTATGTTTAGAAATAATTTTGAACAAGATATTAAGAGTTAAGAACTAATGCTAAAACTAGAGACAATGAATATATACATTTTTATTTAAACAAGTTGTGGTTGTGATAGAATCTTGTTTTCCATGATACAGAGATTTTATTTTCTTCTTACATCTCAAACCCCACATATGTGCTGGAAAAAAACAGCTGAAAATATTCAGGGGGACAGACAGAAGTTGCAAGAGCAAATTTGGTGAGAAAAGGAGCCCCCTCCAGGCCGTGGTTTACTAGCGCCCTTGTGCTGTTGACACAAGGTTACTGTAGTTCCCTCTTTGGATGCTGCTCAGATTCTCCAGTACTCAAAGCGAGGTTTGCATCCAAGGAACTGAGCTTCTATTCATGTATCTGGAACAGCAGTATTGTTATTTTGCTGCCTTCATGGTTTTCCCTGTGCCAACCCATCAGAAAGCTACAGAAATTAATCAGAATTGCATTTGGCTTCCTCGGCAATCCCGACAGAGTAGGCTCTGTCCCTGAAGTTGCACTTGAAGTATTGCTCGTTTGTGTTCATGAAAAGGAGTGGAGAAAGAGTGTCAGGCCTAGAAGAGAAAGTGCATTGTATTCTCCACCAGCTTTGGCTGTCGGGAAGTCATTTTAAGTTTCTGCAGTTTCTGCATACTGTTTTCAAAGATGCTTACACAATTTTTGGACAAATACTTGGAAGTGTTTGAATTACTGTAAAATTCTCTGTACTAAATAGATAAAGCAACTAAAAATAGATAATGTGTAGCAGATGTAGTGCTGCATGTAAACAGTATTTTTATAAATAGTTATATAGGAGTACAGCTGTGAAAATTGTCAGCTTGTGAAGTTGTGTTAAAATGCTGGGAAAAATATGACAATTTTTAATATATTTATACCACATATCTTTGTAGATGTTGTTCTGATAGTAAATTTCTTACAGGCTTTTGAAGAGTGATTTTATAGAAAATTTCCCAGAATATTCTAAAATTTTGATAACCTTTCTGAGGCAAATCACTCCCTATTTTTTTTCCAGGGCAAATCATTGACTCTTATTTGTCCGTATTTTTGCAACTTAATAAAATGTGGAGGAAGTCTTCCACAGAAAAAATTCTGAAGGATAAGGACTCCTTTGGAAAGTTTTTGGTTTTCTTCCCCTGAAAGGTAGCAAGCTATTGTCTGCATACTGACATACTATACCTGCTTTTCATTTCTTTATACATAATGGTATTTCATAATGGTTCAAGGCAGCCACTCACAAGGTGACACAGAGAACAAGCTTCATAGTGGCTATGGGCCTTTTCTAACTTAATTTAAGTTAGTGAATTAAAAATATTACACCCAGATGAAACATCAGATTACATTGGACAGAGGTAGAATGCTATTTCTCACTAAAATTTGATGAAAATTTCAACCAAATGCTTGACAGAAGTATTGACAAACTCACTTTTCTCTGGGTGCAGTTCATATAATCAGCATTATATAGCTAGAATCTAAGTCTAACAGTGTCATCATGAAGTCTTGAAAGGTAATGAATTTCTTCCTAAAGCAAGTATCTGAAATAGGCAAGATCAATCTCTATAGGGATCTATTTCCTTGCATTGTCTAAGAGCCTACAGAGATATTTCTTCTGAAAAATTAAATGACATCAGATTAACTGTATTTCCAAATGACTGAATGTTTCTCTGCTATGCAAGCTGATCTCTGGGGGAAAAAAAAAAACCACAAAACAAAACCCAAAAAAAACCCCACAACCAAAACAAAACAAAACAAACAAAAAACCCCAAACAAACAAACAAAAAAAAACAGACACCAAAACAGAACTTCTCTAAAGCCAGATTTAGTATTGAAAAATCCTTCTTGACTCTTCCTTAATATGTATGCAAATGTCCATTAGACCCCTTGTTAATTCTATTTTCTGCTTTTTTGTCCAGTGCCTGTGTCAGATTTACAGGCTTGCAGTTCCCTGGATCTTCCCCAGAATCCTTTTCTTTTAAGGGAGATGGCCTGACATTTGCCACACATGGTTATTCAGCTATTTCATAGAATCATAGAATTGTCAGGGTTGAAAGGGACCCCCAGGATCATCTAGTTCCAACCCCCTGCCATGGGCAGGAACACTCCCAGTTTTTTCAAAGTGAACACTAATGCCAAGAAGTCATTTAGCCCCTGTGCAATTGCGTGTCCTGTCTAAGTGTTCCTTTTATACCCTGATCATTAAGAGGGCCTGCAGGAATGCTGCCAGCCTTTCTGATCTTGATTTGTTTGGGGGGAATGGGGAGGGGATGGAAAGACTTATTATTACTGCTGAATCTCTTTTACTAGCTATTTCTGAAACTCATTTTTTTGGTCTACCTTATCTGCTAGAGTTATTTTCTTCATTTAAACTCAGCTTCAGCTTTTCTGAAATGCCTTCATGCTTCTAATAACCTCCTTTACCCTGCTAGTTAGATGGGCTTTTCAGTCCTTTTGTGCCTTTTCAGTCTATTCTAAAGAGGTGGTGTGTGTTAGCACTATGTTTCCAGTGTGGTTTCTTTATGAAAAGTCCATGCTGTCAGGAAAGATTTAATTCTCCAGCTTGCCCTTTTTGGCTTCTTTTTGATGAGCTTTCTCTTTTTTAAACATTGCCTCTTTTGGAAATTAAATACAAGCCTGGAATTCCTAGACTCATTCTGCATCTACATTCATACTGTGTCTAAGTAAATTAAGGTAGAAATATTGACACTTAATGATGTTAGCACAGCAATATATTTTAACTCCTGCATAAACACCATTGAGAAATAGCAATATAGTTAACTGCATAACTTGGCCATTTTAGTCTTGTCTGGCACAGAGGATTTCCATAACTGTAGGCTTTCTTTCATGTGTCAGGTGGAATAACATCCTATTGCATCTCTTTGTTTAATTTTTCCCCCCATTATAACCTCTTGTCACTGATGATTACTGCCTGATTGATTGATGGATTGATTAATGGTTGATTTCAGATTTTTCCAGTGGACCAGCTGAGATGAGGAAACAGTCTTGACAGGGTGACTGTTACACTCCTGTCTTTTCCTCTCTGAGATTGATTGCATCTCTAGTGCACAAACCTGTTTCTAAGTCCTCTGATCCCCCTCTTCCACTTCTGATTATAGTTTTCAATTTAGTTTTAGCTTAACAGCCTGTCAACCAAATTCACTGGCATGTTCTTGAGGCTTAAAGTGTTTGCAGCTTTGGCTGAGGTTATCTACTGAAATGGTCAGCAAATAAATGAATTTAATAGAATCCCAGCACCATGCAAATGCAGGGACCAAATGGTATGTGATTGAAAAACGTAAGCACCCTTTCAGTCACCTGAATACCCGAGTTTGTGACCATTAGAGCAAATTACAGCACAATGCTAAAAAAGCAGCAAGGAAATATCTTTGAAAAAATACTGTTCCAAATAATCAGGTTTTCATAGGATTTTAGAAAATGAGGGGTAAAGGTCTCTTGTATATTAACTATAGCACCATGTGACTGGTATTCTTTATCAGTTGCTGAGCAACGGCCATACTCCGAATTTTTAAACTCATTAGCAAGCTGAACAGGCTGGCATTTGGCAGATGTTATTTGATTTTGTTTGGAGGCAAGTCAATGGAGGGGACAGGAGAGACATTGAGCTCATTGTGTTATCTTGAATCTCTTACTGAATTCTCATGGTATTTTAAACACATCTAAGGAACTTCTTAATTTTCAGATTATTCACAGAACTTCAATGTGATTTATGCACTGATATAAACAATGCATTGTAATCTGTACCTAAAATTTTTTGAAGTGTTTCAGTCATTAGCAATGGCTGTAGTAGCTTTATTTGCATCCTGCAGTCATGCAAGCATTTCTTAAATAGCTCTGCTGTAGTATGTCATCTTTAACTGCAATATATTTTTTGTGTTCCAGCTGTAGCCTTTTTAATAGAAGGACTGTCAATTGTAACAAATCTTTTTGTGCTATGTGATGTGACCATGCATCTACAAAGAACTTGCTGCACTTGTAATTTAAGACAGTGTTGCCCAAATAGTAAAAGTCCTGGCACTGTGCCTGAGCAAGTTAAACCATTACAATTTGAACTAATGAAGTATAAACCAGCAGGGAACCTGGGCTCAGTGTAAAGGAAAGAGATGTCAGATACTGTCAGACTTGTAACACTTACTCAGGAGCACAAATCTTCTACTCAAATACCAGATGCCAGTGTACTGTTTTGTTGACTCACTTTCATTAACAACAGTTTTAGTATGTGTTGGTGGTTGTTTTTATTCTGACATTTTGAGACTTATTGACAAACTAGTGAAAAGACAGTAATAATATTCCTTAGTTTCTAATGGTTGTCTTCAGTATCTTCTTTGTTTAAGGACTCTTTACCCAATCCATTTATTTCCATGTGATTCAAAGGATCAATATGAATTACTGCATTAATATTGTTGTTTTGCATCTCAGTAGCAGACATGGGGCCTAACTCTGGTCTTTCACAGTTGGCATTATATACAAATCGGCATGAAGAAATTACTCAGACTGGCATCTGGAGTACATGTTTTTAATTCCTCCTACACTATTTAAATTACAAATTTCTGTTAGTTTTGCAAGTAGCTGCTGTGTAATTTTGGAGCTTTTCCAATCTCATTTACTTGGTCACACAGAGAGTCTACATATTCATCTCAAAATCAGGTAGAATTGTAGGAAATCAGGTCTATTGAAAGTATGGGGCTGGCTTCTAAGACAGCAAACTGGCTGAGTAGACTAACATTCTTCAGTCACTAGGATAAGCTAACAAAAAAAGGAATACCAGAAGAATATCCATAAATTGTAACTGCCCAGAAAAAGATATGTAAGGAATGTATGATCTAGTAAAATTGTCTGTTATAAAAATACTTAGAGAACATCAGACCAGACTCACAAGTGAGAGGGACGTTCATAACATGCAAAAAGATTGTTCTGAGCACAAGGCATAGTATCATTATAGTATCATAGTATCAGTCAGGGTTGGAAGGGACCACAAGGATCATCTAGTTCCAACCCTCCTGCCATGGGCAGGGACACCCCACACTACATCAGGCTGGCCAGAGCTTCACCTAGCCTGGGCTTAAACACCTCCAGGGACGGGGCCTCAACCACCTCCCTGGACAACCCATTCCAGGGCTTCACCACTCTCATGGGGGAGAACTTCCTCCTCATGTCCAGCCTGAATCTCTCCACCTCCAGCTTCATTCCATTCCCCCTAGTCCTATCACTACCTGATATCCTGAGAAGTCCCTCCCCAGCCTTCTTGTAGGCCCCCTTCAGATACTGGAAGACCACAATTAGGTCACCTTGGAGCCTTCTCTTCTCCAGACTGAACAGCCCCAACTCTTTCAGTCTGTCCTCATAGCAGAGGTGCTCCAGCCCTCTGATCATCCTCGTGGCCCTTCTCTGGACACGTTGCAGCACATCCATATTCCATAGTTAAGCTAAGTTAACTTCATGATGAAAGATATTACCAATGGTAAAAAATTACATAAACTCAAAGAAAGCTAGTTAAAATGAATGGGATAGAAATCAGTTAGGGTCATTCACTAAGGAAACTTCTGAACTACAAGTTATTGAGGTTGAGAAAGTGTTACATACTGAGGAAATGTTGCTACTTGCCTACTCTACAAAGCTACAAGTTGCCTTTGTAACATTCCTAGATACCTGCTACTGGTCACACATCCTTTTGGATGTGTGGATCCTTTGAGTCTTGCCATTTACAATCAAATATCTGTTAGTCACCATTAATTCTTAATACATTCATTGCATGCTACCACAGAGTTTGGTTTGGTTTATTTTGCTTATTTTTATATCTCAGTATCTTCCCTTTAACATGTTTCTTCTTTAAACCAGATTAGAAAGAAGAAAAAGAAAATCAAATACTGTGGAGTGAATCACATGGGAAATACATTTACACAGCTATTCTTCCCACTGCCCCCTGGCTGCAGTCTGCGGTCATGGGTAATGATCCTACTAGTGTTGTACTAAACCCATTATTTTGGGGCATAAAGTGGCTTACAGTTAATGGGGAAACAATTGCTGAAAATCCTAAAAAAATGAAACTTTGGAACCTCCTTATGCAGGTTCAATGTTTAGATTTCAGAATGTTTTGTGTTCCAGAATCAAATAACAGCACATTTCTCACCAAGCCTTATAAAGCTCTCTCTAGCATAAAAAAGAGTATCTTTGACTCTTTAACCTGCAGTTCTGTAGGATGGGGCAGATACTGCCAGGTAATTCTACTTTTGGAATCTACTTCTATAGAAACACATTACAAATTCATTTGATGCATAGAAACAGAAATGTTACTGTGCCTTTCCAAGTTGTGTGCCAGGAAAATACAGTAAAAGACTAGCTTCCAGGTTTTCTTTAACTTTTCACCATTCTCACTCATAAATTACATTAATTTATAAAGTGACAATTATTTGGTGCATTATACCTTTAGTACAAATTAGTTTACAGAATGGTTGAGGTGAGGAGGAACCTGTGGAGGTCATCTGGTCAAATTCCTCTTCTCAAGCCAGGCTATGTAGGGCCAGTTGCTCAGGAGGGGTTATGAATATTTCTAAGGGAGACTTCATGACTTCCATGGCCAACCTGTGCTAGTGCTCAATCAGTCCTGCAGTAAAAACTGTTTCCTAATGTTCACAGGGAACCTTCTGTGCTTATTCCCTCTGGTCCTGTCACTGGGCACCACTGAAGAGAATCTATCTCTGTCCTCTTTTGACCCTCCCTTCAGATATTTATATGTATTGATAACATCCCCTCAGGCCTTGTCTTCTGCAGACTGAACAGTTCTGACTGTCTCACCATTTCCTCATAGGAGAGATGTTTCAGTTCTCTAATCATTTTAGTGTCTCTTTCCTGCTCTCTCTCTAGTATGTCAATGCCTCTCTTGTATGGGAGAGCCTAGAACTCAACCCAGGACTCTAGGTGTGTGCTTGACAGTGCTGAATAAAGGGCAAGAATCATCTTCATCAGCCTACTGCCAACATTCCTCCTGATGCAGTCCAGCCTACTATTCACCTTCTTTTCAGGAGGGCACATGTGCTGCTTGTTCAACCAGGAGTCTCATGACCTCTTCTGCCAAGCTGCTTTCCAGCCGAGTGGCCCCCACCATGTTCTGGTGCATGAGATTGTTCCTCCCCAGATTCAAGATTTTGCACTTCTCCCTACTGAGCTTCATTATGTTCCTGTCAGCCCACTTCTTCATCCCTCTGGATGGCAGCGTGACCCTCTGGCATATCAGCTACTCCTCCCATTTTAGTGTCATCTGCATAATTGGTGTGGCTAGACTATGCCCCTTTATCCAGTTCCTTAAAAAAGGGTAATAAATAGGACTGGACCCAGTACTGATACCGTCAGTACACCACCAACCTCCAGGTAGAGTTTGTGTGGTTAATCACTATACTCTGAGCCCAGCCACTGAGACAATTTTCAGTCCACCTCATGGTCTGTTCATTCAGCCTGTTTTTCATAGTTACATTTAAGTGTGTACAAGAAAGAATTTTCTGAACAATGCTGGTGTAGGCATTGATTTGCAATTTTTTGGACCTATTCTCATAAGCATTATCTCAAGAGTTTGGTTGTTTGCTTTCATTCTTGTAATCTGAATTCTGATATCTTAGTCTGCCTGAATGTTCTTGGGAGTGCCACAGCTCAGCTGTCTTGCAAACAAGAGTTGTACTTATAATGTTGGTGGATGTGATCTTGATGTGAGTGGGACAGGTTGCTTGATTTATCAAGTGACAAGAGGCTGAGCTAAGCATTCCTGTGCTCTAGGACATATGCTTTCTTGGTTGGGTTGCAGACAACAAGTACATAGTTCCCCGAATGTGGCTCGATGGCTAGAAGAGACCAAGAAAACCTAAGCTGTGTTCTTGGATGGAAGCAGTTGTCTGCACTGTACTCAGATCACAAGAGATAACTGAGCTCTTATCGTGGGAGTTTTGAGTGGCATGGCTTCAAAAATACAACTCTATCACTCTGCTTAGCTGAAAGGGCAGAGTGAGATGCCTATCAGATTTTATTTTAAGATTTCTGTTCTATTGCATGTGCCCTTAATTATCTTAGGCAAATCCAGTCCTGATGGTGCATATTAAAAAAAAAAAAAAAGTATTTTTTGCAGTGAGCATATTACGAAAATATGCACAAACATGCTGGTAAGCACAGCTATGATAATTAGATGTCTAGAAAACCATGGAAAAGTATCGAAATACCATAAAAGCTTGTATTTCCTTGGAAAGGTACTGTTAAGATTGTTTTGTTTTGTTTTGTTTTGTTTTTTTGGAAGGAGTGGAGTACAGAAGAAATGTGAAATTTTAATTAAATAAAATAGCACAGGAACTTGTTATCTTTTCCCAAGTTTGTAGATCCAATTAAAAAAAAAAATTAAAAAAAAAATAAAAAAAAAATCTTTCTACACAGGAGACTTGGCAGCAAAAATTAGGTGGGTAGTATCACCTTTGTCTTGGTTTTCTTTTCACAGCTTATAAAACTGACTGCAAATTTGGTATGATTGGCAGTCTCTGCACAAGAGACCAAGGACTAGAAGAACAAGGTAGTCTGGAGGTCAAGAGAGAAGTGTGAATCAGTAGAGTTGGAGTTAGAAACTTGTGCACCGTGGATACTCTGTTTAGCTTGGTTAATGCTGTTAAGCTTATACCTTAATGAACACTGAATTGACTGAGAAAAGGTAGAAAAGAAGTAATAGAGGAAGGATGGATCCACACACTGGAAATGTGATAAAGGACCTTTCCTCTCAACTGTTACCTCACAATAATAGCAGGCAATAAAGGGAGCTTCTGAAACAAATCTGGCCAAGGTCAGAAATTCTCATAATTCTTAATATCTGCTGACATTTCAGTGGTCTCTGAAAAGTGGTTCCCACTTTATGATGGGTAGGAGTAAAATCATCATAGCATTTAACACATTTAGCAAACTCAGGGAAAAGTGCAAGAAATAAATGTAAATACATATTGAAGTAAATCATATAATGATTCTTACTCAGGGCTGGATTTAGACTTTTTATAGTTCAGTGTACTGCTGTCACTTCATTACTGAAATCATTTAATGTAAAGGCTGGGTTTTTTTTCCCCCAGTCCATTCCATCTAATTTTTATTTAAAATATTATTCCTCCATTAATCATATTTTCTTGCCAGAGAAGTCCAAATAAAATACACAGTTTGGGTCAAAGTCTGTATTAATTTCCTTAGGACAGGTCTATGAAGCACCAGAAGATAGAATGTTCAAAGTAATTTAAAACAGGAATGTTCTTCAGGAGGTAAGAAGAAAGAAATACCATTTCCTTCTTCCTCTGTTCTGAATGCTTACTCCTCACTCATTGCTGCTTTTCAAGTATCATTATTCTTTTGTGGCATCTTTGGCTCACAATATCAACAGACCTATTTTCAAGTAGTCCTCACAAAACATGCCTTATTGTTTCTGTTTTTTTATTTTTGTGTAAAGCAGTGTGCAGGATCATAAAAACACAAATTAAGACACAATTCTTATATATTAAGGATCTTACTTTCTAAGTAATGTCCATAAATGTTTCAACATATGTTGAGTAACAACATAAATAGTGTTACATGGATCAGTGTGCTAAGCTAATGAAATAGAGAATGCTTTTAATGTGTCTGTTTACTGCAGGAAGCTAACACTGCACTATTTCAAGGTTAATATCTAATATTTAGCTATTTTAGTGATGAATGTATTCAAAGTCAGAACTCCATTTTTAGTGAAGTACTTCACCATTTATAGCTTTACAGTTCAATTTCTTTTCATTAATTCATCTATGTTAATGAAGTACACATCAAGTCTTCACAAGAAGATATGGTCCTAATGCAATGTGAATAAAACAAAACATGAGATGAATAGACAGCAAAACCAAACAAACACACAGCTGGAAAAAAAAAAAAAAAAAAACAAAGATGGTTAGCTGGTTAGCTTGGAAATAAGTCTGTACAAAACCAAGAGAAACTGTGAAGGTCTTTTTGGTGTGTAACAGGTAATACAGTAAAGCATTAGCACAATTTAAAAGTAGCTCGTCTCTGCTTTAATTTCACAAAATAAGCAGTTATGTTTGGAAAGTATTGAAGTCATTTGGATTACTCAGTTTTTGTAGAGCAAACAGAGTTAGAATACTCTCATTTCCTGAGTGCTACTCACACACCCCTAAGCATTTGCAGTGCTACAGTTTATCTTTGCTGTCTGTTTGCAGCATAAATATTTATCTTTTGAATATATAAGGAACTCTATGCAAATTTATAAAATCAGATACAGACACTGCTGTGGGGGTGGCTCTTTATGTTCCTGAGGGTATAACTCTTAATAGACTTATTAAGATAAGTTATTAAAATAATAATAGTTATAGGACATTATTGAAGGAAAAAAGTTATGTAATGACAGATTTAGTGAAAAAGCTGATCATAAGACACTATCAGAACTTCAGTGAACGTGCAGAGGTACGAGTTAGCCAATCATCATTCAAATAGTTTTATCAGCAATGAACTTTTTTTCCTCCCTTATTTTAGTCCTCATGGAGTTTGGTATATAAGTATATTTTGCTGATTTTTTTTCCTTCAAAGTGGCAGATTACACTAAGATGTCATAATGAGGATTATGACATAAAAATTCATGGAAATTGGGACCATGGGTCATGTGTCAGTAAACAGATAAGTACTGTCTATGCTGACCACAGCAACATGGATGACAGCCTGGTTTACCATCTTCCTGTATGGATGCACCCTACCATGGGTATCTTATTTATATGCTCAAACCACTTCTTATCTCTTTACTAATACTTCTATTTACGTATATCTGCAAGCAGAAACTAGTGTGCTCATTTGATCACTGAAATCCCGATTACATCCAGATATGTTTTCAGGGTGAATTTGAAATCTTGTAGTATTTTTTCCAAAAGTTTATTGTCTCATTCCATTTTTAATAGGGAAACAGTCCAGTAGTTATGACTGAAACAAACAGAGGAAGCATAATTTCCAGTGGTCTAAGAAATTCTTAGAGCTTTTCTTCTTTCTTAGGAATTATGTCATTCTCTACAAATATTACAAATAAATCCTAATGCTGCTACATAGTATCAATATGAAAAAAAAATTAAGTCACCTTTGTGGTGCTTTTCTTCTGATTGGTTATACATTAATATACACTGAAAATCTTCTAGTGTCTTGTATTGATTTCTGTGCCCTCTTTTTAATGTATGAAGCTTCTTCATAGAAGAGGACTTAGACTCTGGAGGTTAATCTAGCATAATTTAAATACCAGAATCATATAAGCTATTAAGATCCTTCATGTTTCACTGTAATTTTTCACTTTATGGTGTAATAACCAGATTCTCATTTCCACTGATCTAAACCAACCTAATAACACCAAGAGGCTTGGACTTGGTAATAATTTTTCATAGTTTTTGTGATTTTTAGGGGCTTTTTTTTTGCTAAGGAGTATGGGATAGTCATTATGATATGGAGCATTCAAGCTAAAGTGCTGAATAGACAGGACCTGTACAATCCAAAAAGCCTAAAGACAATATGTCTATGATCTAGGACATAACATTTGGCAGAGGGAACTGGGGTAGTCCCAATTGTCAGGGTACTCTCTAGTAACTCTCTATGATATGGTGTGGAAATGTCTAATTGTTTCACTTTCAAGCAGCCAAATTTCAGACTTCATCTGCTTTTTCAGTGAGATGAAATTAATTTCTATGAGGGAATCAGTACATGGCCAGTACACCATATGCACACTACTTATATCTCTGTGGCCAAGTAGTTCACTGTGCCACAGTGTGTGTCACTTGATGGAATCAGTATGACATCTCATCCCCAAACACTTCTAGTGGAGGAAAATTACTGCATCAAACATTAATGGGCATACTTTGCCCTTTTCACTTTTATTTTTAAATACAAAATAGTCATGTATCTTTTCAAAGGTGAACAAGGAATGCAAGTCCTCTGAGCTCTTCATGAATATTTTCATTATTTTAATTAAGTAATTCTGTTTCTATGCAGCTATATAAATGGCAAATGTGTGAAAAATTCTATCACAGGTGAAGAATGGACAATGTTCTACTCATTAATTTATTATTCTTAGACTAAGGATGCCATTCTTTTTCTTTCTTGCAGAAGGTGAAAATATATGTTGATTCCTCAAAAATAGTATGAGTAGTTGGAATTATTTTTTTAAACTGGCCTTATATTTGCATTACCTGAATTTAAGAGATCTGAATACTTAAAAAAATTAAGTAGGTGGGTGACACTTGGATATTATCCCCACAACATAAGCATCTAAGGATTGTAGGGATTTTTATATACTTTGAAAAGTATTAGAGATTTATTAAAGTAATTTCATAATATGTCTACTTGCAGTTGATAACAAAGCACAGTTTCAGGAGGACTTCTGCATAGTTGTATAGAATGCAGATAGTATAAAGACCTCAAACTTATGAAATAATTGGTAAAATGTAGCAATCTGAAATGTACTGAAATCTCATACCTCTTTTCAGTGTGGTCCACTGTACAGTTTTGTTAGGCTTGGGAGGCCTATAGTGGAAAAAGAAATCAGATATTTAAAAGAATATCTTAGCTCAGCTACTTTTGTCTTCTGTATCTCACTTTGTTTCTTTCATAACATCATTTTATTCCCAATGTTTTGGGATTTTTTCATAAAGAGTGCAAAATAAACTAACACATTCATCCTACAATAGTAATTTAATTGTGAAGCATTCAGTAAATTGATATTACAGTAGTATATTTGACTATTTATCTCACTTTAAACAGTTACACATTTCTAGAGGGTCTCCTTTTAAATATCTGTTGGCTTGCTTTTCAAATGTCATGTTCTATTTAAATCATTATTGGATTAAAGTGTGATATTTAAGATGTACTTTGGTAGCAACAAACCAATGGGAAGTTAATCTGTGATGGTCTGATTATCTTCCATGCAAACCAGATCTTTTTCTAATTTCTGTGAAGTCACAGTCTTTTAACTATAATTGGAATTAATCCTTTATTTATAATGCTAGTTTTATCACTATATGTTTTTTAAAAATATGATCTTAATGAATTTAGAGAAGTTTTCCTTAATTTTTCTTTAGTAAACTCTTCACTATACTCCATATCTTTCTTCGTTTTCTGATTACATTGATGCAGTGATTACATTCTCCTTATATTCACTACATGAAATGTAACTTCTAGAGCTAAACAAATCCAGCTGAACATTGTATTTGGTATGTACATAGACAGACATTCAGAAGTATATAGATGCAAGAGATGAACAGGAAGTAGTACAAAAAGTGGGTGAGTTACATAAAAGGACAGGTTATCATTTTACTTACACAAAGTCTGGACTTCAAATCTGCCTTTGGAATGAACTCGAGAAGTGGCATCCATTTTTGCCTACAAACATATGGAGAAAGGGAAAGCCAAACACAGTGATGAAAGTCAAAGAGCCAGATGATGATGGGGTTCACATAGGTAATAGAAGGTACTTCCTTGAAATATTGGTGAAACACATCTACTTCCAAATGTACTGCTGAGTGACCTGTTCTGCAGAGGGACTTGTTCAAAGTTACACAGATTAAAGAAGCTCAAGAAAAGAGATTAGAATGGCTGTCGTTCAGGACTTTTTAATTAGTTTCATTTGTAACTCAGTCTGCCAAACACTACCCTACTTTCTAAAAGATTTTCAAACCACTTCACACTCTTTTTGCTATATTGGGGCTTTTTTTAAAGTATTAATACTGCCTAATAAATATGAGCTGTAATATGAGTGAATATTGAGTATGTGATACAAGCCAAGCTAGAAAGGAAAATTAGATACTGAAAAAGAATGCATTTATGTGGTCTGACAGAGATTCAGATATGTAACATGTAAGACAGATGGATGCTCATATATATGTACATGTTTTGTAATGCACAGTTCTATTCTGGAGACTGTTGGGATATCTAAGACAAAGAAAAGTGTAATTTCATACTTCAGTGATGCCCTTAAAATTCTTTTTCTGCCTAAAATAATAATAAAAAAAAGATATAGCTCATGATGTGATGGAGTGTGCAGGACATTAATATTAAATAGATTTTGTCTTTCCCTAGTCATCAATTTAGCAAGTAGCATAGGACATCTTTTCTTTTGGAAATGAAGTTCAGAAAGATTCTCCTGGTTTGCATCTATGGCAATACATATTGCATGACCTTTCATGTTTCATATTGAGATAAAAGTACTACAAACTTCTCTTTCTTGCTTTTATGGTCATTTGCTATTAGCCAGCTCCTCAAGCAAATTGAAAGGCCTATGTGATACTTGATAATCTGTGGCACCTATTGTGAAGAAGTACCAAATGACTGCATGTATCAAGAGACTGTAACTAGTGCTTATTTTAATGTGAAAATCTATATGAAACTGAGCCAAGTATGCTGTATGATATAATTGGCTCAGTACAAGCAGTTCTTGTAAAATGGTTAAGAGCTGAATCCTGGTAGGTGATTATTTCCCTTGTGATTAGAATATATTTTGAATCCTATTATAGATATAGTGTTCCATATCTTATGGCTGGGCTTTGAGATGAATGATATCTAGTATTTTTGTTAAAGCCTTCAATCTGTGGATCAAATAGATATGTTAGAATCTTAGTAGTTCTAAATTTTTAGAACAGAAGAATGTCGTTCCTCATGCAGACAGGAAAAAAAAATGCATAGTTGATAAAATAATATTGTAATAAAACCCACAGTAAGTTAAATAAGTAACAGTTCTCAACTCATGTTTCTATTTTGGAGATATTTTTTGACAGTTTAGAGCTTGAATAGTAAATAAGCTTTGTGATATTGGGCCCCATATTTGGCTATTCTGCTTTAAATTTCCAGCAATTTTAAAGAGTAGATGAACTATCAGCTACCTTCAGAGGGAAAAAAAACAGCCAGCCAACCAACCAACAAAAAATCTAAACAGACCCAATAAACTCTGAAAAATATATTGAGGTTCAGCTAACTCAATAATCTGTTAGTCTGTTTTCATTTTCAAACAAACAGAACCTATAATAAAATTATGCTAATGCATATATTTAATCTTTTATGCTGCTGCTACCATAAACTCAGTCTAGATTTGAATTGTACTCAAGGGCAACACTCATCCTCATTGAATAGCTTAAAAATTATATCAAGTGCTGTTAAGTGAAATGGTAAACAGTGAAGAATGTAAATCTGCAGTTGTTCTCAATGCTACTCTTGAATATATGAAGTAATGAATGAAACTAGACAGCACTAGACAGCTCTTACATAGAAATATGACAAGCATCTGCAATCACAATTGATAGTCTAACTATTCTACTTTTAAGAAAGCTATAAACTACGCAGAAGTTGTCTTAATGAAAATGCCTCTGCATCTGTCTGTTCATATTGATGAGACAGCTTGTGTGTGAATGGATTTCTATCTGAAATATTTCATCAGAATATTTGGAGTCACCTAAAATGCCACCTAGCAATTGTCATAGACCTCTGTAAATGAAGTTGGTTTCCATATGGCAGTAGCTGCAGTGGTAATTCTGCAGTATCCTCAACAGGTGCTTTCCTGAAACACCTGTCCTCTAAGTAAATGTTCTTTCTCCGAGAAAAGTTAAAACAGGTTCTGTCAGTTTGTTCAGGTGTCATTTGACCATTTAATATATGCAATAGTTATTACACTGACCACAGCAAATGCATGCATTATTTCCTTGGAAATTATCTCTGGGAAGTTTTAGATCCTTCTGGAGCAGAGGGAGGATGGAGCTAGAGGTCAGAGCAGAATTTGAGTAAGCAAAAGGTCGTAATTTCCCCTCACATCCTCTCATCAACAGCCTGCATCAAGGAGATGTACATCTAAACATTCTCTCCTTGGCTTGTCCTCTTCCCCTCACCCTCTCTCAATTAGAGGACACAGTCTCAGGCTGTGCCAGGGGAGGGTCATGCTGGATGTTAGAAAAAAGTTCTATACAGAGAGAGTGATTGCCCATTGTAATGGGCTGCCTGGGGAGGTGGTGGAGTCGCCATCATTGGAGGTTTTCAGGAGAAGACTTGATGGGGTGCTTGGTGCCATGGGTTAGTTGTTTAGGTGGTGTTGGATTGGTTGATGGGTTGGACGCGATGATCTTGAAGGTCTCTTCCAACCTGGTGTATTCTATGTATTCTAATTCAAGTATATATACTGTCATATGCTCTTTATGTTGGGAGGAAAAGAGTAGTCCTCCACCTGAAATGGGAAACCACTTCTGTGCGGTAGTAACTGAAAAAAATTAGTGTTAATCTTAGAAGGGAAGGAGAAGAGGGAAGATAGTTTCACAGTACAGTAGTTCTTATTATTAGAGCTGTGTAATAATACAGCATGACTAGTATTCTACAGGCCGTTTATTCAGTAAATGCTATAATTGTTTTATCTTTGCAAGAAGACATCATTATCAGGATGGTAACAGAGAAAACTATGCACAGTTGAACAGCTGCTGAATCAACAAAACACTTAAATCTATGCTTATGTTTTGTTTGCTTCAAAGGGATAATTTAAAGCTTTATTTAAACTTAAGCAGCAGTGATAAGACTGCATGCATTAAAATCCATGTTTCAGAGATGAAGTCTGGCTATACTTGTATGGTTCTTACTTTATTTAGAGCAGCACAACTTCAATGAAAGTTAGCAACATGGCCCCTCTGCCAGAAACCATGCCACTAGAGATTAGTAATTTTGGTAGTAATGTTTGTTGTTGGGGTTTTTGTTTTTTTAACTTTAAAAATATAACTTGATAGCATTGCAATCACCAGAAAAAAAAAAAAAAAAAAAAAAAAGAAAAAAAGAAAAAAGAATGTTGAGAAGCCACATCCTTCCATCTGTACTTTCACAGAATCACAAAATTATTGAGGCTGGAGTAGACCTCCTAGATCCTCAAGTCCAGCCTATGACTTAACACCACCACTAGAGTGCCACATCTAGTCTTTCTTTAAACATCTCCAGGGATGGCAACTCCACCACCTTCCTTGGCAGTCCATTCCAGTGTCTAATTACCCTTCTGGTGAGGAAGCACTTCCTTACATCCAAGCTAAACCTCCCCTGGCACAGCTTCAGGCCATGTCCTTTCATCTTGTCACAAGTTGCCAGGGAGAAGAGCCCAGCCCCCACCTTACTACAACTTCCTTTCAAATAGTTGTAGAATGTGATAAGGTTCCCCCTGAGTCTCCTCTTTTCCAGGCTAAACAACCCCAGCTCCCTCAGCCTCTCCTTATAAGGCTTTTCCTCCAATTCCTTCACCAGCCTCATCACTCTGGACTTGCTCCAGCACCTCAGTATCTTTCTTGAAGTGAGGGGCCCAGAGCTGCACATAGTACTCGAGGTGAGGCCTCACCAGTGCCGAGTACAGGGGCAGAATTGCATCCCTAGTCCTGCTGCCCACAGTATTCTTGATACAAGCCAAGATGCCATTGGCCTCCCATGCCACCTGGGCACACTGCTGGCTCATTTTCAGCCAGCTGTCAACAAGCACACTCAGGTTCCTCTTTTCCAGGCTGCTCTCCAGCCACTCATCCCCCAGTCTGTAAAACATTTCAAATTTATTTCCATTGTCTTAAGTTACCCAAATATTATGGCATTTAAAATCACATGTATTAGCAGCAATAAATTCATATTATGACATCAAATTATTTTTTTTTTTACATTTATATTTCCTATTTATTCCAAAGGCCTAGATTGTCGTGGTGTGACAAGACTTAAAGTTTCAGAAGAGGGAGTAGCAGGCCAGCCAATATATCACTAATAATCTGCTTATTATCTGTGCTTACAGGTTGTCTGTAGATCCCTAGATAAATGCTAAATAGGTTTGGTAAGTTTTTGTAGTTCTGAGGTAACAGGGTATGTATTTAATACTTGAATAAATCTGAATAATGTTCTCTCTAAACCTTGTCTTGCTTTTCTCGCAGTTTGAAACATTATTTATCTGACTCCCTTCAGTGGAACTTGTTTACATGACTAAAATATGTTCATGTGTATAAACTCTGCAGAAGGGGCTTCTTCACATATTATGTATGCAAGTATACCATTACTCATTAGTAAGATTATATATATAATATTTTGTTGCTTAAAATGCCTCATACAGTAAATCATGTAAATACATGTTTGCATAACTGTTTGTGTGCAGTGTAGTTTTAAAATTTCTGCAGGTAATATTTGTTAGCAAATGTAGAACAATTTTTAAAGCTTTCATATTTATGCATTTCAAACAAAGTTTTCTTGACATTTATAAGGATTGCATAGCATACCATATGAAACACCTCCTGTGGAGGGGGATTCTGAAAAATGGCTTTTTGTAAAGCATTTGAGTAACCTTTTCATGCCTAAACGGGTTTGCCTAAAATTGTTTATACACTCTTTGCTTGATTCTGATCGCCTTAGTCTTATTGACTTAAGATTGTTCTGCTATGTGTTAATACAGTACAGAGAGGCAATCAACTCTCAGTAGACAGGCAGTATCTTTATAATTATTTAGATGATGATAAGAAAAAAAAAACAAGTGCATCTATTACTTTCTTTTATTTGTTTTTTTATTTTTACATTTTGTAACTTTTTTTTTTTCTGGAAGAACTACAACTGTAAATGAAAAGAAGCAAAATCATCTACTTTCTGTGTCTCTATCTGTGGTACATAGATAAATTTATATGCCAAAAAGAAAAGGCACTGGTGTGAACTGAGGTATTATTTCTGTGTGATTATTTTGAGTGAAAATGGATTAGTCGCTTGTAAACTGGGTGAGACTTGTATTGAGAAAGTGACTAAATTCCCATTATATGTTTTTCTTTTTTACATATAGTTATGTAATTTCTAGCTTTATATTCTTTAACTAAACAACCTTCACTTAAGAGGGAGACCGGGAATGGGCATAGCTTTTTCTTTCTTTTTTTTTTTTTTTAAACAAAGAAACCCCCCTTATCTGCTATCCGAGTCATAGAAAAATGTGCAAATGCGTTTGCTTTCCACTTTATACGCTTGGTAGATAAATGTAAGTTTTATACTGTAGACAAAATATGGGGAACTGCTTTTGAAAATGGTTAGGAAATGAGGAGACTTTTTGAACAGTACAGAGTACAGAACTGTGAATGACTGAAAAGGTTCTCAATGAATCACACAGAGACCCATGTTAAACACTTTGGTAGTTCACGTGTCTAATGAAACTAAATGAATCTCTGGAAGCTTGTGATTCACAAGATTCAATAATAACAGAAGCAGTAATACAGCCAGCATGCTGCTTTCCTTAGAGCTTGGCATCTGCTACTTTGTTTTTGTCATACTGATGGAATACTCTCCAGATATTAATCTTCTGGACAGTAGTATTGACAATATCATGGTATTGAATAGAGCCAATCTTTCTGTATTGATCATAGTTATCTGTCTTCCCTGGAATTCGACACAATGCAAAGGGAACAGATATATTTTGTTTAGAATACTTGCATAAAATGTCCTGTGTGTACTGCATTGAAATATTGGATTCAACCACACTGAATGTATATGAATAAGATTAATACTACTGATTTATGCAGAATATCAACTAGACCCAAGCAGTGTATTAATGATTCATATGGGCTCATTCCTCTTTTGTCACAAACATGGCAAAATTGATTTGTTTCTTGAGTGAGACTTTCAATTAGATAATAACATAACTGAGAATGTTGTGTGTGTGTGATATTGCAGTTTTCTATGAAAAAAACAATTTTCTTTAGTTTGTAGATGACACTTGTCCTGTCATGATTAATTTTTCTTATATCATGAAGGATGTGGCATATCATTATTGGGGAAGGCAGTTTGTGATGAATATCAGTGGTAATTCAGTTGTATAGTGTTTTGGTAAATGAAAGTGTAAAATGTGTATTAATCATAAATTAAGAAGTAGAGGAAGCACTTATAATACTTTTTTTTTTGTTCCATATACTGTCTTGATGAACTAGCAGCACTGCTAATCCACTTTTAAATTGGCCATATTTTAGGAACCCAAATAATTATCACAGTAACCTGAATGATATATTACAATACAAGGAAAATGTCATAGTGTATTGAAATATTAAAACAGATTGGTTGCAATGAAATCTTAAATCAGGTAAATGGAAGAAGAGGTTAGATTTTAAGCTAGTGGTACCTGTAAGCTGGCTGTTTCTTCTGAAGTCTGTACTGCCAGTCGTAGTCCAGGGGTTCAGAGAAGAGCAGTGACCCCTCCGTCTAGTTGTTTGGGTGTTTTTTTGGTTGCTTGGATGGATCTGCTTACTTGACTGAGAAGTACTGTGGTCTGTCACTGATCATCAAAAACATCAGCATTACCTGACAAAGGGGCAGTGTGTTTGCTGCTGTCATTTCCCATTTTGCTGACAGGTCAGATCTTGCAGGCAGAGCTCCCACAGAGCAATGACCACATCTTGTTCTTCTGAACATATCGAGAATATAGACATGAAGAAGGATTTCTTCAGGGTATTTGCAAAACATACTTGCAGCTATAAAATCACATTCGTTTTCTCAAGCCTTTCAAGCCTTGCTTAACATATTCTGGTTTACTGAGATGCAGTCTGTACAGGAAAATTCTGAAGTGTTGAAAACTATTGTGAATTTGTTAATTAAGTAGAAGTTTTACAGAAATCACATTATTCCTCTTTGTGCTCCAGCAATATCTGAGTGAATCTTAAGATGACTGTTTTGATGTAAAAATCCAGGATAAAGTCACTCTCGATTACAAAAGAGATCCATCACTTTTGCATGATTTCACTACAAATTCTTTAATCCTTTTAACTTTTAAAAGAAAGGAAGCTGCCCAGTCAACTTTTTTAAAATCTGAACGAGCAAACATCAAGGCTAAAAGCTGTGTTAAAATATTGACAGTGCAGATCATGGAAATTTTCATTAAATAGCCTTTGTTCTTTAGTTAAGGATGCCTTGCAAAGAGAAAATAATGGTTCCCAACACTTTCCCTTTTCTGTCTTGTAATGCGTCAAAGTTGTTCTTATCTCTGATTCCTACTATATTAGTACATTAAAATGTACCAGAAAACAGTTACTGAAGCTGTTCTTTGTCTTGGAGACTATCTAGTACTGTATGGTTTCTTCCATAAAACTAAGCTGTCTTCCATCTCCAAAACAAGATTATCACATCGAAAGTATCTTTGTCCTCCACCCCTGAGATGGGTGGAGACACAGTTTGAAACTGCTATTTGGCTGGGGTCAAAATTATGCCTGCACCCCTAAATCCTTCTCCTCAGGACTGTTCTTCATTCTCTACCCAGCCTGTATTTGTGCCTGGGATGATCCTCACCCACATGCAGGGTTTGCTGAACTTCATGAGTTTTGAATGGCATATACAGCCTGTTGACTGCTCCACACAGCTTGGTGTTGTTCAGACTTGCGGAATGCCTCAATCCCACTGTCCGTGTTACCAACAAAGATGTTAAACAGCCCTGGTCCCAGTACAGATCCCTGAGGAATGCCACTCATCACTTGTCACCAACTAGACATAAAGCCATTGGTCAGCAACCCACTAGAGGGAGATTGTTCTAGTTTTGTTTGGCTTGGTTTTCCACCAGAAATTCTAATTTAGTAGAAGAAATTCTTTGATCTTCAGTTAACTGGAGTGATTGACCTGGTGACTGTGCCTAGGCAGGAGTATTCTTAGAGCAGACATGTACTGTGGGGTCCTTGATATTTCTGCATTCTCCACCCTGTATTACAGAACCACCCCAGAACTGTTTGTGTTGGGTACTTTCACGAGTTTTTGCTTACAAGGTTTGTCAATTACAACATAAGGTGTCTGCTAACTTTTTGTAGGAAGGAATCTAACTTTCTTGTGCATGCCAGTAAGCTGTTGTAATTTTGAATATACAAAATTCAAAATTAAAAGCTGAGAATTGACATGGATCTAGGGACACATTTTGTGCTCTCAGGTATTTGCCTGAGGTAGATGGTAAGAATGCAGTGAACCAGAAAATAATTTACTAGATTCAAAGGAAATTATAAACATGGTATATGTCAAATATATGTTATATCCTACCTAAATATGCATATAAGCAAAATCATGAACATACATCCTCAGAAAAAAATATTTTCATGCACTTATTTGTCTACTTTGCTTCCTGTCCCATAAGAGCACTCACACATTTGATGTAACAATTACAAAGTATGATGAAAATAATTAATATTTTGCTACCTCACCTTAAAAAAAAAAAATAAATCAGGAAAAATATGAACTACTTCAGTCTTTTAAAGGTGGACACTTGGCACTACCCATTTTTGCAGTTCAAAATAAATGCACTGGATATCTCTTAAGAGTTTTAAAATATAGGACCTAGTAATTTAAATAATGAATCCTCACAAAGAAAATAAAGCCATTTTAACCAGCAAATTACTTCATCTCAGATAAATCCTTTCTTTGTTGTTGAGATTAAGGCATTAAAAATGGCCTTGGTAACAAATGAAGTCTAATTTAAAACATCAGGTCAAATGTTACCTACATCAATAACATTTGGGAATGCCTGCCTGTAAATGTAAAAGTAACTTGAAATTGTTTTCTTCTAATGGATATTAAAATTATTTGTTTCTGAATTGGGCTCATCTTGTGGCAAAAGTTCTTTTTAGAGAGTATTTCATTCCTCAGTGATTTTATTTACTGTTCATTAACGTTAGTGGGTTTCAGGAAAATAAATCCCTTTGCCGTCATGCAATGAGCTGTTGTCTGATGGATCTAGAGTCTCTCTGTATGCTTCTGTAATCAGAGTAGCTACATGTCCAGCAAAAGGACTAAGGAGCTTTCTTGCATCTTTATTGTGGGAAAGTTCCCTTCAATATTTTACTTTGGCAAATCCAAGGACTATAAAAAAGACTATTTGTTTTTTGTGAGTCTCTTTTATATCTCTAGGAACCTGTGAAATAGTGATATTTTCTGTGACTCATGATCATTCTTTTTCTGCTTTATTATTTACTTCTTGTTTCAGGGATTTCCTAAAGGATTGTGAAAAAAACTAAATTATTGGTAAATTAAGGTTTTTTTTCAGACAGTTTTTTAATAAAGTAACCTAAGGGCATACCGAATGAAATTGCACTTTGAGAAGTTCAAAAATTGTGAAGTGTAGAATTTCAATAGAGTACATCCCATTTGTTTCCTGTGTAACAGGCAGCCAAGCCTGAATCATTGGTCATAAGAAGGTCAATAAAAGAGCATTTGTTACCTGAAGAAGTGAAGCAGGGCCATTTGTCAACTTCATCTTTTAATGCAATTTCCCAAAGGAGACACAAAAAGAAAGGAGCTAGCTTATTTAGACAGTTAGAATGACCCTCACAGTAACTGCCTTCATCTGTACTGTGATGTCAGTTGCCGCTTCATTACTGTGGGGCTGTTTCAGGGCATTTTACAAAAGCTCATATGATTAAATGTTTCTGGGAAATGGTTTAACTTGAATGTAGCGAGATTACAAAATGATTCTATGATTCATGAGAAAACTGTGCAGGACCAAGCCTTTGTCTAAGGAAATTAATGTATTTTGTGATACATAAAATTCCATTCTCTTTCCTGTGGCACCTGATCTTCAAGAAAAATATTCATGAACAGGAAATAATTAATACATAAATTGTCAGTTATTAATCACCAAGCTATAGAATATTGTGTGAAGGAGTTCTTCACCATATCCCCTGTGGAAATTCTGCATTTGTGTCTTAAAGAGTCTGAATCTAATCTGTTCAAAAGAAGAAAGGAATTTTAGGAGATATGCTTGAATGAGGGTAATCTTGAGTTTTAGGCTTTCTGGGCTAATGGTTTTATGTATGGCTGTGAGTTTAGGGGGGGGTTGTTTGTTTGTTTTGATTTTGTGGTGGTTTTCTTTTGTGTTTTTTTAAATGTGGGTTTGGCATAGAATTATTTTTTTGTTGTTGTTGACTTAGACATATCTTCCTAGATTTCACCTTTGTCACTGCGTTGGCATATGATGATACCAAGAAGAGTAACTATTTTATCAAGTCTTACTTACTGCATTCTGAGAAGAAGGAAGCATGGAAAGGTGTTGTCAGATTCATTTCTAGGTCATCAGCAGTATTTTTTTGTTGTTGTTGTTTTGTTTGATATTAATGATGATTGTACTAGTAGTATGAGTACATTTATTTTAGACTTGTAAGCAAGGAACAATATATTTATTTATTTTTTAATGTACTAACTGTTATGAACTGTGAAATCCTGGACAAATCATTGTTTCTGTCTGCCACAGTTCTCCAAAACAATGCTATAAAGTCTCCAGTTAATTACAGAGGTGTTAGGGGACTTTAGCATCTATGAAGAGAGACTGAGATCCCTGGGGCTATTTAGTATTGAGAAGACTGAGAGGGGATCTTATGAAAGTGTGCAAATACCTGAGGGGTGGGTGTCAATTGAAGGGAGTACAGTAGTGCACAGTAGCAAGACAAGAAACAATGGGTTTGAACTTGAACATAGAGGATTTCACCTCAGCATGAGGAGAAACTTCTTTACAGTGAGGGTGATGGAGCACTGGAACAGGCTGCCCAGGGAGGTTATGGAGTCTCCTTCTCTGGAGACAGACTTTCAAAATCCACCTGGATGCATTCCTGTGAGGACTACCCTAAGCGATCCAGCTTTGGCAGGGGGGTTAGACCGAATGATCATCTTGAGGTCCCTTCCAACCTCTAATATACTGTGATACTGTGTTCTTTAAGAATCAGTGGGTTTTAAACAATTTTCAAGTGTGAAATACTACTTCTGAGAGAAATGGTATGGTTGTAGCAGAAGAATTTTTGTGTTGAATATTGACTCTAAAAGCTGTGGTCAGCAAACACAGTGAATTACGTAAAAAACTACTGATTCTCACATTTTCATTTATTAAAGGTACATGTCTGTCCCACTCAGTATCTGACAGATTTGAAACCCATATATACTCTTATTAACAGAATCATAATGTTTCCAGGTATATTTACTCATTCCTGCTATAAGGAATCTGAAATACCTTGTCTGGTTTACTTAATGCCTACTTCCTGCCACTTTTTTGAAAGCGCATTTCAAGAACCTTTTAAATGTAGTTATCATTCATACACAAACATTCTAATATACCTTTTAGCCTTTTATGATGGATATCAATAATCTCAGTATCTCATATAATACCTCTAGAGAAGCTGGCAGCACTTCCTGTACCTTTGCAGGAGCAGTGCTATGTATGTTGAACAGCTGAACTATGACTGTCAGCTTCTAGTATTTGTTGTGTTGCTGAGCTTTCCCCCAGATCCCTCTACTGGAGAATTTGAAAACCAGAATTATTTTCTTCCCATACTCTTCCAACTGTTTTCTGAAACAAACAAAAAAATAACCAGTCTCCCAAGAATATTGTATTGCAGTTGAAGGGAAAAATCATACTTCCAGAAATCTCTCCTTTCAATATGAACTAAGAATAAAACATCACAAATTGTTTTCCACTTTGAAAACCTTTACAAGCGTAAGGTTTCTTTGGAAAGCTTTTGTACCATAGTATAGTGATATCCACAGAAGTAAAAAAGAAGACATCCATAGGTTTTCCAGAAATTTGTGATTAACTCCAGAGTGGAAAATTAGCTTCTGATAGCCTTAAATCAGCACTTCTGAACATATTACTTTAATAAATTATAGAATATGTAATTTTAAAGTTTGAACCAAAACATTGATTTGTTCAGTATACTGGTCTTAAGGAGTGTAAGTACTGACTTCTAAATTGTCTTGGGAATGAATATGACATCTTGCTTTATTGGTTGTGTGAACACATCTTTTCCATTCTGGAATGAATCTCTGCATAAACTGTCAGAACTGCACATCTTGCATTGGTGCTGAAAAAGTGTAAATACTGTGTGTATTACAGTTACTCAAAGATGTCTGACAAAGCTGAAGGAGATAAGAAGGCACACTAAAAAGCAGGAAAAAACCAAACCCAAACCCCAATTTTTAATTTCTTTTTTCACCAGTTACATTACCTTGCAAGCTAGGACGCTGTTTCACCAAAGCTCTTCACAGCTTGATTGTCAGAGACATATGCTGAGAGGTTTTTCTTATGACCAGTGAAACAGAGAGACGGTCAGTCATCAGAGAAAAGGCATTATTGGTGTAACTTCAAACTGAAATTCCTTTAAGAACACCACAGGGATAAGTTAGCAGACTGGGAGCAAACAGATAGTGTGGATATGAGGGCTCTTTTTATCTCAATGCTTACTTGCATTGAGATTTAAAAAAAAATGCATTAGAGATTCTTTAATTTATGGCTCTTCACATCATCATTTTATGAAATAAGCTAATGATATTATAGCTCAACCTTGTATATAAGCCTTCACAGATGGTGGTGTTATACCTTTATAATAATGGTAAAGACAAAGTTGTGAGCCAGGGTTTTTTGTCTCCATTTCTGTCATGTTTTTTGCATAGCACATAGCGCTGATAGTGCCTGTTCCATGCTCTTCTTCAAAGCCTTTCTTCTACAATGGCTGTCTCTGGTTTTGAGGCAGCCACTGAAGCTTTGCTTTGCTGTGTATTCTTCTCATACTAAAATGTTGTTTGGAGGACTTAAGTTGCTAGTGCATCTGAGAACAGCACAATGGTCTAAATGTCTCTCCTACTCCACAAACTGCTCATAGTGTTGCAGACCAAAAAGCTCTTCTATTTATTGGAATTGGGTCTGCCAGCTTTTTTCAGATGAAAATGTTGATAATAGTCAATGATAATTTTGTTTTTGTTTTGTTTTCTGGCAAATGAGTGTTGCAGAGCTTAAAACAGAAAAGATGCATCAGAAAGATGAATTTACAGAAAAGTTACTAGAGAACATACACTTCTCTGAGGTGCAGACTCAGTTGTGATGATCTCCTGTTACCAGGGGTTGCGAGAGCTTCTTCAGTAATCATCTCCACTCCAACCTAGAGGCTTTCATTTCTCAGCCCTTCTGTGATTTCTCTAGGGAGAGTTAAAGTTCTGTACTCAATATTCAATACAGAACAGCTTTAAATACTTGTAGACAAGCAAAGTTTCTTGCAATACATCTGTTTTTCAACCAATATATGAGGGTGTTGGTAAACATGGTATATATGAGACAGGAATCCCTCTTAGTTTACGTGAATTTGGGTTATGAGGAGTTAAAGGAATCTCTGATAAAATAATTAGTAAAGGGTAGGGTGTGCTCCAGGCCTTGGCTTAAATCACACACGATTTTTATCCTCGCATAATTAATTTGCTATCTATTTACTTCATCTCTCATGATGCTAACTTCTTTTTGAAATTCCTCAATACATGCTATGCACATTTAAACGTCACTTGCATACAAAGCTCTGTTAAAAACCCTGTTCATTGGTAAAATGGCCTATCATTTCAAGTGTAAGTGAAAAATGGTTACCACCAGTCAAGTAGATTTGTATGCTTATTTTAATGCAACATTAAGAAGCAAGGAAGTAAAAAATATGGAAACAGATGGGAAAAGTTAACTTGGAAATATTTTTGGTGGTATTTTAAGCTCTTTTCAAAATGTCATTAACATTTTTTTTTTGTGAAACACATTTCAGAATGAACTTATGACTTTTTATAATGTTAAACTCCATCTACATTATGTCACAGATATTATGTTTACAAAAAGCTGTACTATTTTTTATCATTGTGAACAGAACAATCTGAATTGTTCCTCAATCTAATAACAGCAGGGCTTAGATAAGAGAAAGAATCTTGCTTTTAATGGCCAGGGAAGAAAGTAGAATAATTGGAAGAAGACAGATATGAAATGGAAAATGAAAGATATATGGGAGAGAACTTGTAGTGTAATGTAACTGACCACAAATAAGGTCACATGACTGCTGATTGTGAGGGGTTGAATGCTCATTCCACGTCTAAATCAGAGCTTCTGTAAGGAAGAGGAAGACCTTTCTGACTTTGTTAGGCTTTTTACCTGCTTTAGCAAGAAACTTAGATTGTGTGATATTAAACATTAGATATACAGCTCTGGAGTGTGAAATTCATAAACAGGTGTTTGGACCTTAATTCTTTGAATTGGGAATGATTATACCAATCAGCGGAAAACACTACAAAAAATGTATGGCTACAATTCTGAAGAAGATACATAAATGCATCTATATATATGTATTTATGCATGCAGACACTGCTATGATTACATTCCCAGGGTGATTCCTACAGTTATCTGACTGCATTGTCCTGTTTTTCCTTTTCCTTCTGGATGTCTTACTGCTATGCCCTGTGATGAATTCAAGCTTGTCTGTACCAATTAGGTGTACTTTGAGTAGTCTCCCTGGAGATTTGACTTTCAGGACATTGAACTTATGAAACCTAACTGTGACTAGAAGGCAGAGGAGTACATGAAAAGTTCCAGGCACTCAGGAGAGAGGCACTGTTCTTAGATGTGTATCATATGCTCCGGAGAAAAAGTGTCCACTTCACTTTCTCAAAAGCTTGCCTATGCACTCTCTAATTTGGCGCACTCTCATCCTGCCAAATCAGACCTACGAATGGGGTTTTTTAGACCTCTTTTTTGATCATTGTAGTCTCATATGGCTAGATTACAGGGAAAGCTGCATGAGAAAGCAAAAGAAACTATAAAAAATAAAACAGGAGAGAAAAGGTTGAAGGACATGAATACAGTGGAATTACAGGACTGATAAACGTGTTAGTATCTTTAAAGCTACAGTAATGTGTGTCCTGAAAAAGTGCAAAAACAATTCTAGTGTTTACTTCTGAAAACATGGTGACTTGAGTGATGATTTCTAATAGTATATGGAACATTGATATTGGCTGTCAAAGAAAGGGAAAAGCAGGTTTCCAAATACTTTTTGAGAATCTTAGTTTAGGAATATCTGTGCTGTAATTTATAACCTCTGGAACAGCAATAATATTGTTTAATTACCTCCAAGGCAGGCAGGCAGACACACAAACATACGTATGGATGCTTATATTTAAAATTACAATCTATGAGAGTAACTGTAATAAAGACTAAAAATAATACAAATAATTGAAAACATTTTTTATTTTTCATACTTGTAGAGGCACAAATATAAATGGTGTAATATTATTATGTATATGAAGAAATCTTGCTTTGAGAAATGAGACATTATTACCTGTTTAAAAAACAAGTTCTATCTTATTGTTTATGACATAATACATAAAAATACAAAAAATACACTGCACTAGTATAAATAAGAAAAATATAATTTACTTTTTAGTTGACTGGGTTTTTTTAATTAAAATTGTTACAATATTCTACATATACTTTCCTGTTGATCTTTTATATCTGTAGGCCTGTTCAAATAAATACTTAATTTTTTCAAGAGTGGGGGAAAAGCTATAAAGCACTGAACACCCCTCTGAGTTAAAACAGTAAACTCAATACTGTCAGTTTAAGAGACATTTATTATACTTCACCATGTACTGTTCCTTAAGGAGTTAAAACAATTACCTGGAATACTGGAGGTACGAGGATTTATTATGAGCTTTGACTGGTATTGCTAAATAGTTTCAGAATTACCTTTAGTTACACAGAGGCAAGTTTAGAGTGGAAATGACTCCCAAGAATAAAACAATAAATAATAACACATTTGAATATATACTTTCCTTAAAGGCCAGTATCTTTAATTTCTCCAGGAAGCTACTCTCTTCTCATTTTTGAAGAACAATGATGAACACACAGTACACTGTGATTTTGGTTAGAATAGAATAGAATAGAATAGAATAGAATAGAATAGAATAGAATAGAATAGATTTATCCAGGTTGGAAGAGACCTTTGAGATCATTGAATCCAACCTGTCATCCAACACTATCTAATCAACTAAGCCACACCACCAAGCACCCCATCCAGTCTCTTTCTAAACAGTTCCAGTGATGGTGACTCCACCACCTCCCTGGGCAGCCCATTCACTGATTTGTTATTGTTTGTTATTATTTGTTACATCTGTTGTGCCACTATGTGGTTTCTCAATTTCACTATTTTTACCACCTTTCAGGGTCCATCTTCTTAAAAATAGCTAAACACTTTGATATTCTAATGATCATTCTACAAGAGCTGTAACCCCCATTTTCACATCAAAAGTCAAACATCCTAATGACATTTAAGGGTACAAATTTAATGTGATTTGATTTGACTTGGAGATGGAAAGCACAGTGGATATGTTACTTTTCAAGACAGTATAGGACTTTTTGAGGACTCTCTCTGTTGTGTTCTCTATCCCACATGTGACTGTGTGCTTGCCAGTGTGGTATTGATTTCATGTACTTTTTAGAAATCCATAAGAATTTTGCTGTTAAAGCAATGAGTGAATTACACAAAACTGAAGTTGGATTTTTTTTAAGTGAGTTTACTTAAAAAGCTTTGAAAAGTAATAATTTTAAACAAAATTATTGCACTTAAAACTCTGTACTTTTTTAATTGTTATAGGTATTATGTCATTGTTTAAACAAGGTCAACACTTGCTTTACACCAGCACCGCTAAAGTAACTTGCAGCTTTGTGCACTCTTCCATTTTCCTGCCCTTCAGTAAATCTTTTATGCAGAAGATCATGTGATGAGGGTTAGAATCCCAGAAGGATATGTGAGAGGGATGATAAAATCTGTGCATTAAATCTTTTAAGAGAATTTTAGTTTTCCAGCAGGGCTTCTGTCATTATGGAGCCCTGCCCCCCATACCATGTATTTCTATCTTCAGTGTAGGCTTATGACACTGACCAGATGCTTCTGTTCTCCTACTAAAATCTGTATTTATATTCCTGTAAAGAAAAACAAACAAGCACACACTAGAGGATGCTTTTAGGGATTTCTCTTTAAAGTAGTTCACAAAGATCCTCTCTTTTTTGGTATAAATAGACAACTTTATACCCAGGACAGCTTCTTCTTTAGCAGTGCTAATCAATAAGATGAAAAAAACATCCTCTACATTTTCATGCTGAAACAGAAAGGCAGTTGTCACTAATGAAATTTATTTATAAAAATAAAGAAAAATATTAAAATGAAATTTCCTCTCACATTTTATTGATAAATAAAATTGAATCCAGTCAGACATGTATAAGACTCCAAAAAGACAGTGAGTTTTTAGTACACTTAAAATACATCTATTTTTTATGTTTCCAAGACAGTTATTGTCAAGCACCTGTCTCATGATTGAGAGTGTATTTATTAATTTTCCATCATGATTTCTTTTGAACAAGTTGTTCAAAATAAAAAGAGCTAAATTTGGCATATTATACAAAATTTTCTTGGAGAGCTAGGAAAGGCTAATTTGAAAGGAAAGCCTGAAAAAGCTGTTGTATTGTAACGCCCACACAGAGCTCTTGTCTAGTAAGCAAGAGGAGTCCTAGTCTCCAGTGGAGTATGAATAATGAGAGGAAGACAATTCCACAATCTCTGCCTTTCAGAGGGGAATTAAAGATCAAATTAGGTTCACTATTTGACACTGATTCCAGGTAAAATAATCTTGAAGAATGATTTATTAGGTTGCCTTCTATCTACACTCTCTTTCAAAACCTTTTAATCTACCATGGCATTGGTTGTACTTCACCATCTTCATATCTTGAAAGGTTAACTAGAAGAGTTTATAAAGGTGTACTGCTTCACCCTCCTCAGCTTTTTCTTTACCTAAAAATGGAGAGTATCATTCTGTAACAATCAGCATTTAGGTAGCCTTTGTCTTTCCTACTTTATATCAGAGTCCAATAATTTCTGCCCAGGCTCTTGTAGGTATTTCACACGTAGAAGCTTTATTGTTTAATGACTACTTATGCAAAGTTACTTGACATTACATGGGATTTTGATTGAGCAGAGCAATGCAGCAACACACCTAAATCCTCATTCAAGTGAAGAACCTGTAAGAACATGTATGTGTTCCAGCTTCCAGTGTTGTCATGGTGATCACACAATGTATTTTTCAAGAGAAGATTAGGTATTGGCTATAGTCAAAGCCTCTAAGATAAGTAATTTATGTTAAGTTAATCCCTTCAGTGTCTGCTGCATCCTATACTCTTTCTCCTTTATGAAATGGTCACCTAGATTAATCTCCACCTGAATCTCTGACAACAGCCTCATTTCCAGCACTTTGATAGGGTTTTACCTCTATGTAATGGAAATCTGTGCAGCTACTGATATGAACCCCTTATAAGCAGGACTTAGCATAGGGTTTGTTGTTTATTTAGTGAATTTTCAACTTCCCACAACTGAGCTCTGTTTCTGGATATACTGTCAGTTAAAATGTAGGAAAATTGGATTAAGCACAAATGTTATTAATAGATTTATTAATAGATTAAAAATATATATTTTTATTTTTTTTAAGTCCAGCATATTCATGATTTACATTTCACAATTTATCTCAGCTAGATAATCATGGGCAATTTTCTCTGCACATGTAACACTGATAGATACCTTCCCTTCAGGTTAGTTCAGACTATCTGGCTGCTGCTTCATCCTAGAAAAATGTTTTTTCCAGATTCTTTGCAAAACCAGGAAGTTTCTTGAATATGACCTATAGCTGTAGTCTGAGAAAATGATAGACTGAACTCTACAATGCTGATTATGTGGTCTGTGGACTAACTGTGATTAGTTACCAAATGACTCATTGACTGCTAAGACAACTTTTTTGTAATCTGAGTTTGAAATGCAATGACTCTTTGAGGGGTACTTAAATAGGTGTGATGCTTTGCTGACTTTAATTGCCATACCTATAATTGTCCTGATTTCTGGGTAACCGCTTTAATTAGATGTTACTTTACACCATTTATTGGTTTTTAGAGATCATTTTGAAGCATGTGTGCGTGCTTTTTTCTTTGTGGGATGTCATCAGCATAAGCATTTTTCCTATTTTTATTCATATGGATTTCCTCTCTGTCATGTAAATGCACATGTAAGTAAAAAGAGTTTTCTCCTCAATAATACAGAACCACAAAGTCTGTAAAAATTACACATATTTGATGCTGTAAGCAGCAATCCAGCTTTGAAACAGAAGATACCAAATGAACGACATTATGGTTATGAAGAATTGTGAATACTGAATGTACACTACTGCTAAAACATGCTGCCACTATGGTTATCTGTTTAAAAAGTTATTATTCTTTAAATGCACTGTTGGTCTAGATTAATGCAGGAAATGTTTCCCTGTGGAAGAAAATAACTCTTTTGATTAAATTATACTTCTGAATTTTAGAGCTGCTTTTGCAATTTAGATTCATATATATGTGATTATATAATGTAAAGAACCACAATTTCCAAAGGCAATTAAAAGAAAACAGCTTATCATAGATTCAGTCTCAGCAATCACAAATGAACACAATCATGCTCATCAATCTGTAACTCCCAGATTTGGTTCTACTTTCCCAATTCTTCAGTGAAATGACATAAAGATTTCACCTGAAAGTGGCACACACAGTATTTAGAATTAGCTAAATAAGGCTGTACAATTCATCTATTTATATCTTAACTTTTCTGATTTTACAGTCAATTCCCACTTTAATTAGTAAAAATAAATAAATCTAATAGACTGCTCCTTCTCACACTTCAAAAAATTTTAGAGCTACCTTGAAACACTCGTTTTCTGTGGACAAAACATTCATTTTCTCTGACCAGTTCTGCTGCCTGGTCCCCTCTTTTGAAGAGGACTGCTTTGCTTCTCTATGGTCTTGTCTCCTGGTCTATGATTTCTCCCACAGTCTTCATGTGCATACTTTCACAGGTTTTATTCCCAGATGCTTTTTTTCTGTTAGGCTTCAAAAAAGCTTCAGTCTCTGTTCCTTCTTTCTCTGCTACTTTCCCATTGAAGGTACTTCTTTTTGTCACAGGCATTGTTCGATTGTTAACTTGAGTAAGTAAGATTAAGTCAGTGTTCAGATCTGGAGTCTGCATCTCACAGTACAAACAGTGAATTGGTTTAGACATGTATAGATGCACTGTCAAAATGCAGAATTTCATTCTGTTACGTGCATTCATACATTAACTGTCATTTACTCATTGTTTCCAGACTGACAAATTAAAGCAAAATTACCCAAAAAAGCTTTTCAAATGCACTACAGGAAATGGAGACTTTTTTAATGTGTACTTTCTACTTTCAATTATTGTGGTACTCATTGTGTGTAAGAGAGTATTACTTGAGTAACTTATTTTTCTTTTGAAGCTATTCCTTTGTTTATGTTGAATAGTCTAGAGTGAATACAAAACAATTAAGAAAATAGAATAACCTGAAGCAAACTAGTCTAGTACATGGAGCTGTTCAAATATGAGTAATGAATTGCACAGGGAGTACTAATATTTTCCTTTATCAGCATATTCAGGTTTAATAGGTAGGCACTGAGAGTTATTTTCAGTGTAATTGGTTCTCCTCCCATTGAAATAAAAGACGAATATACCTACAAAGGCAGCAGCTGATCTTGGGACTAAGAGATTTCTCTCCTAGATAATATGAGATACATAGTCATCTTTCCTACTGGTGTTTGTATTCTGCTACATGGACCTTGGCAACTGTTCTTGATTTGAATAATCAGATCACCTCTTTTCACTCCTTAGGAAGTGGACACAATAAAAAATTACTCTGCTGAAAAATAGAATACAATGAAAACTTCATAAAATCAAAATGCAGATACTTCATAAAATCAAGCCATCAGGGATAGATCCTAAGGAGAATGCCAGGAGATGTTATCCACAAATTTTATATCTTTGGATATGATGACATTCAATTCTAAAAATCATATCCACTGTACTGTTACAACTAATGGTTAATGATGATGTGTAACAGCTTGTGTAAAAATATTGAAGTGAAGTCTTTATTCAGTATGATTAAGACAATGTTAGATTCCTATGCAAGTAGAAGCTGCTTGTATTATTAGGACAGTTAGTTATAGTGTCCAAGCCTTTACCATATCAGCCCTGAGGCTGACAGTTGTTAGCAGATCTTCACTGTTTCAGTTTTTGAACTGTAATTTATTCTGAGCAAATAGTATCTAGCAGGTATCCAGAAGAGACATCCAATATGAATATTTGCCCAGTGAACAATGATCCAGGTGTATCAAAGATGCAACTCAAGAGTTGTGTATGCTCAGCCAGAACTTCTCTTTGTGGAAGGGAGACATGATTGCGATAAGCTCTACCTTGAAGTAGATAATAAAGTTGATCCCTCACTGTACCTAGAAAAATGCCTAAATATCATCACAGTTCGATCCTCAATATTTTTTCTGAATTAATAAACACAACATCTTCATGGCTAGTTTACCAGACCACCTACAGAGACATAACCCACTTTCAAAAAACTGCCCAAGCAAATAATACATTCCTGTTAGTAGTAATAGTGTCATTCTTTGAAAAATGCTGGATGTTTCATATGAAGCTAATACATCTTTGCTTATTGGTATCTTCCATGGCTTTGCCATACACCCAGTTTTCTGTCGCCATTTTTGTTGCCAGTGAAGGTGAGCTGGCTGTTTAGGTCCTGTAGGCCCCCTTGATTGCCTTTGTTAAAGTAGCAAGGAGATACAGCCCAGATTATGTAGCAATTAGCATTTTTCTCACAACTGAGACAGTAACCTCAGCCTATTGTTTCCTATTGGGAACTGGAGCATTCTGGAGGTTGACTTTCTTAGGTCTCATTTTCAATAGATCCAGAATAGAGAAGTAGAAGCCATACAGAAAATAGGCATATATTTGTACCACAAATTAGATATAATCAAAAGAATTATTCAAATAGATGATGTGTTCTATGAAGTTGCTTGGGTTTTTTAGTACCTGGAAATAATCTAATGGTATTACTTCAATAGTGTAATTACCCAACTAATTGAAAGAGACTTAGTAAGTACAATACTGAATTTTTGTGTTTTGATTTTTTTATTTATTAAATGAGTATAGTCTATATAAGCTAATTAAAGTGCATTCTCTGGGTCTTTAAGCTTACTTAGTTTTATTTGGTAGACTATTGTTTTAAAATGGAGTGGGGTTTTGGTGGTTTTTTTTTACAGTTGTGAATAGCAACAGCATGTAACAAGTAGTTCAAGCAAAATGTGATTACCAAACGGGCAATTTCTACCTTGCCTCATTTGGAGTCAGAACTAATTTAAATAAAACTACTAAATGAGGTTTTGTTTTGTTTTGTTTTCCATTATTGAACATTACCAAATAGAAACTGATGAAGCCTGAATGTAGTGTATGTGCAAATATTATTAGATCTGAAACAGAGGTCTGTACACCTGTTCCTTTGTGTGAAAAAAAGAGCAGACCATCAGTGGAAGGAATCTGTATAAAAATTCAGACCTCCTGGATTTACTGCTGGGAAATGCATGATTAAATTCAACTCTATTTTGGGTATGAGTGAAAATGAATTTAATATACTGCTTCAGATCTGTAGAATACTTTTGTGCTAGTACTTTCCAAGACTAGATTCTTCCAAAGCCTGGTGGCTAGGACTGCCTTTCTCATGAAAAATATGGCTATCTGCAATGAAGAGCAAGCTGAGCCATTGTAGTCTGGATTTTTATCACTGTGCAAATCATAGAACCAAACTAAATAGGTCATCATCTGTGCAGGATCTTTCATGATCTATGAAACTATATAACACTCATGAAGTTTTCTGTTTAAAAGATGATAAAAAAGTTTCATGGTACTTTGCAGGATATTTGATGACTGACAAAGTTCTGCAGACCAAATATTTAGATTTTATTATATAAACATGTGGGTCTGAAGAGAATGAGACTCCAGTTTTCTCAGTTCTCTGTACTCAGATCTTTATAGAAAAGTCACAGAGGACATTCAGAACCTTTATCAAATGATGGACATGCAGTGACTTGCTGTGCTGTTTCCATCATGCAGCTGTATCTGCTGGCTTAGATAGCAATCTGGACTCTAGAATCCCACCTCAGATATTTTGACTCTTTTGTTCATTCTGAAGTAAAGTTTCTGAGATCTAGGTTCCCATTTATAGTTGTGGGGATTTTTTTTTTTGTTTAGTTTGATTCTTTTGGTTGTTTTGTTTGTGTTTTTTTTTTGGTCTGGATAGTACACACCTTTTTCACTGACCTGATAATCTCCCACTTAAAATTTACCATAGACATGTGCAGTAGAGCCATCTACATGATCCTAGAATCCCTTTATCTTCAGTAAATAGAAAAAAGTACAGTTCATCTACCCCATTTCAGATGTTTGCCTCAATTTAAAAGCAATCATTATGTGAAAGTGCTCCTTTATATCCATTGCCTTTGAGGGAGTTTAATTTACATCATGCACAACAACCTTTAATTGGATTTACACCATCCATTAGGGAGAACACCTCACGGGAAGTATTTACTTGGTCTGTGGGACTAGAAGCTAAGTAAGACAAAGTATACACATGCTAACCAGTGATATGAAGCAAAAACATATATTGTGTATTTATATTTTGAAAAATCTGAAATATTGCAGACAGCTATGGGATGCAGTGAGATATAAAACTATGTATATGCTTCAGGCTAAGCAGAAAGACTTGTGCTTATGGGGATGTTATATGGGGATGTGGGGGTTAAGCTTTTATATTATAAAATAGTCTGTTGCCTTCAGTAGAATAAATCAGACATGAATTCCAGGGAATAACATTACAGGCAAATTCTTTTTTTCTGAAAAATTGTACCCAGGAGTGAGTAGGTAATAAAAATTACTAACTGATTTACATAGAAATGGGCTAATTACTGTGTTGACTGTATGATATTTTTTTTTTTAAGGATTTTTTTTTAATTTTTTTTTTGCTTTCCAGAGTGTCCCACAGCATTATCTCTATTTGGCTTTGGATTTCCTTAAAATTTGCCACAGATGTTTTTATTACTTTAGCAAGAGATTACCACTCTTTTCATAATATATGTTACTTTTCTACTGATTTTGAAAAGGTCAAGGTGACAACTATCAAAAGAGGAGAGACAATATGGTAAATCACATCATCTTTTGTCCTCTGTATAATTAGCTAAGCCTATTTTTTTCCTTCAGTCTTTACTGTTTCCAAAAAAAAAACCAAATATTTTCCTAATTGTTTTGTTTGCAAATCAGAAATTAGTGCATGGGAAAAGCTGCAGCAGTTGTCCATCACATCTCTGAGTCTTGCTTTGTGCAGCAAAGTATATGTTGCATGTGTCCATTACATATTGGCATTGGCTATTTCATGTAAAAAGAACAGTTAAGCCTTGGGAGCATATTACCTCGTTTCCTTGTCTTTTTTTATTAATATATGACAATATATATTGGAGCTATTCAGTCTGGAGAAGAGAAGGCTCCGAGGTGACCTAATTGTGGCCTTCCAGTATCTGAAGGGGGCCTACAAGAAGGCTGGGGAGGGACTTCTTAGGATATCAGGTAGTGATAGGACTAGGGGGAATGGAATGAAGCTGGAGGTGGAGAGATTCAGGCTGGACGTGAGGAAGAAGTTCTTCACTGTGAGAGTGGTGAAGCCCTGGAATGGGTTGTCCAGGGAGGTGTTTGAGGCCCCATCCCTGGAGGTGTTTAAAACCAGGCTGGATAGGGCTCTGGCCAGCCTGACGTAGTGTGAGGTGTCCCTGGCCATGGCAGGGGGGTTGAAACTAGATGATCCTTGTGGTCCCTTCCAACCCTGACTGATTCTATGATTCTATGAAAATGCTGACATTGGTGTTTAAACTGTAAAACTTACTCATTCAGGGTAGGGATGAGAGGAAAAGACCGAAAGAAACAATAAATAGGAAGGATAAATGCACTTTCTGCTTCCTAACCAGGGCCAGGACTGAGTTAGGCATTTAAAATTGGAAATGTTTGTTGGTAGTGGTTTGTTTGTTCATTCTGGGTTTGGGGTTGGTTTGTTTGTTTGTTAGGATTTTGTTTTGATTCAATTTGCTTGGTTTGTTTGGTTTTGTACGATTCAGTTATGTTACCGAGACAATTCTGTACTGTTCCACTACTACATAAAAATTGTGAGAACAATCAATATAATTGCACAGAAAATCCATATAACAGAATTAAATTTCAACATTTTTAGGAAACATTAAAATTAAACCAAAATGTACTCTGACTTTATTTTTTCTGATGATTTGCATTTTGTGTGTACTCTTAGACAAAAGGTTTGCTGCTTTCTGACTTTTACTATAAGATTGTTAGGGTGTTGGCTCTACTTTGCTACCAGTGTGTCTCATTTAAACCACATTATCTGGGGAAAAAAAAAACAAACAAACAAGCAAAAAAACCACTTTAGTATCTGTCTTCAGTACTCTTTTAAAAAATAATGAATGGTTGGTCTTCAGTGATTTGAGACATCTATAATTACACCTTAAAATAATTAAATGATTCAGTGTCTGTAAGACAGATGGCTGGAGCACAGAAACCAGCTTCACAATTGGCACTAATTAACACCCTTGTTGGAATCTCAGCAGTGGCCAAAATATTAAATGTGTATCAAGACTAAATTACTCAGCCAGAGAGACTTTGTCCAGGATGGGATATTGATAAGGGATTAGGAATGCTTCATAGTTATTTTCTGAAAGAAAGTAGGTGACTTCACAGTCCTATGAAGATAAGTATCATACTTCTTACTAATCTAAAATCAGTGTTCTGTGTTTGTGTGAATGGAGACATGCATTCTGGGAGCTAACAGCTCCATGCAATTATGTTAAGATATTATTGTGGTTAAAAAACCCAGTTACTGTAAAAAATAAATGGGTGTCACTTAATTCAATCCATGTCTATATACAGTAATTTTTGGAGGCTAGTTCCAGATATTATTGCTTCATGGCCCGTGTTTCTTGCTCCAAGAAAGACTTAATTTTGAAAAAAGAAATGTATATCTGTAACACAATAACAGACTAGTGCCTTATGAAATGTTGATGTGAAAAACTGCATTTAAGAACATCATTAGTTGTCAGGAAACACATGCCATCAGTTTCTTTCAGTTTGAGATGGGGAGCTGGCCTACATATGTAGCCAGTACAGTGAAATGAGGGTCCATAGCAGTTCTGAAAGGGTAATGACTTCAATCTGAAAACAAATTCTTCCCACACAGCCCTTGACACTATAGACTATGATAATTCCTTAGCGATGCATAAATTACAGGAATATATACATTCTGAAGGAATTTAGTTCGTAAGATAAAATATACACTTTTAACTGAAATACCTGAATGCCTTTTAACTATGAAATAACATCCAGAATGCCTACTAAATCAAGAGAGTTTCCAAAACTAATGATGAAACTCCACTGATCTCATCTTAAATATAGCTAATGAGGAAGGGGGAGAAGGTATGAGGAGACAGGTTCAATGGACTTTAAGTCTGGCATGTTAGTATTTCAATACACAACAAAAGAAAAACAGAATCATAGAATTACAGAATACTTTGGGTTGGAAGGGACCATAAAAATCATGTTGTTCCAACCATCCTGCCATGGGCAGGGATAACCCAGTCACTGAACTCACATAGCTCTGAGCTCACAGAGGCTTAGTTGGTTCATGTCTCAGAGAGAGGTAGTTTAGAGCCCTTGCCTTTGCATGCTGTCTAGCCCACTGTCTCTGGATTAGACTTTGAAGATGCCTGCTTCTCTTGCTTTTTTAAGGCAGTGTCGTGGGCTGAGTCTGCTGCTGATATTCAATACCATGCTGCTGTCATTCCAGCTTCAAAATGAAAGTGCTGGCTGGAGCAAAATATTAATGGGGCTTGAAGTTCAGATTATAATATGAGAGGCTTCCTGTACGAGTTGTTGCTTTTGGTTTCTGGGTTGTTTCTATCTACTGGGCTGGAGTGGGGTTAAGGGATAGGGAATAGGTTGCTGATTTCTGCATTTTGCTTTTTCATTTTGCTGCACTTTTCTGCAAAGTTGACTAAGGTAATTGTGCATTATATTATCTCATTTATAGTAAACTCTTTGTATGTCAACTCTTTTCCTCACCCTGGAGCGTTTTGTTCTGTTACTTTCCCTCACTTCTGTGTTGGGGGAAAGTGGTCTGTGTTAAACAACTACATGCAGATTTCAGGTGTGCTAATTCCTTACTAGCAATATTCACAGGGGGAGTTAGCACACAATTGCTAGAAAATTGTAATTCACCTAAGAACTCTTTGCACAAACTTCCCAATGCAGCTTGCCTTTAGGAAGCATACCATGGATGTTGATTCTACCCTAATAGACTGTCACACGACAACCAGAGACAGCTTGCTGTCTGCACTCAGATTCTTTAAAAAAATCACAAAAAATACTCTTCTCACTGTTTCTTTACAGAACAACAACAAAAAATCGAGGCTTAATCTGATAAAAAAAAACAGACTTTGGCCTTGGAACTTTATATCTATTGAAGGGAGTCTAAAATTCCCAGTAAAATCATGACAAAACCTCCCTGATGAGTGCTAAACACGAAGAATCTACCCGTGATTCAGGAAGTCCCTCAGCAGTTGCGGGAAGCTAAAAGAGTATGAAGGAAGTTCTATCGTGGAATGCTTGGTCCCTTCCTATGCTTCTCCCAAGATATCTCTTACTAAGTACTGTCTGAGCCAGAATACTGCAGTAGTGGGTGGTTGGCCTGGTCAAGCAGAGTTGGTCTTATGTTGGCTGAGGTGGCTATGGGAAAGGAGTGGAGAGAGTTGGCTGGTTTGACAGATTGGCTTGGAAAATGTCCACATACTTGAAGCAATAAAAGATGCAGTAAGAATGCAGTCACCTTCATTCTCAGCCACTATCTATTTCAATTTTATCACTACTTGTTTATTCCTATACTTAGGTGAAGACAGGTTTGTTGCTTAAGGTATATTGGTCTAACACATATTATAGAAGTTTGCAGCACAGCCCTTACAATACAAGAAACCCCAGCAACTAGAAAATGCCTTGATTAAATTAGGTGTATGCTGCTGAATTTCCATATCATTGTCACTGATGATGTGTTAAGAAGCTTTGAGCTTTGGCTAGACATTTAAAAAAAATATATTCCTTCCAATTAAATATAGGAAATAAAAATAGATTGCAGTAGATGCTAGTAGATACCAGGAGATACTATTTTACATAAAAATAAAATTACATGGTAACTAGAACATAAGTATTAAAAAGTTTGTCAAACATTGCTGTATAGACCACACTTCATATAAAGGTTATTATACTAATTTTATCATATATGATTCTGCTGTCGTAAGAATGTGAGAAATACTGATTCCCACAGTAAACTAATTAAAGAAGTGGAACACTGAGAACCATGTCTAGCAAAACTTAAACCAAAGATCCATTCAGAAGAGTAGCTTAGAGAATCAGATAAAGTCAAAGATACTTAGTGTGCAAGGATTGTCACAACCCAGTGATGAAGGAAGAAATGCTAAATTAGGGACTTCCTAATATTTCTTAGGAGCTTCATCAGCAACATGGATAATCTTTAACAGAGAGCCCTAATCTTATGTAATTTGTTCTTTACAGATTTCAGCGTAGTCTGGGAACAGATCAAAAGTATTAAATAATGAGGTAGCCTTGTGTTGTGATGCTTTGCCATATGTTTTGTGGCTTGTCACAGCTCTGAAAGCATTCAGGTTGATCAGTAATTGAATGAAGATCTGAACATGCAACTGAAAGGAGGACGTGTAGCTTAAGGCTTTGTTTTCTGATCTGGAACTGGCATTCCACTGCCTCTGGCTGTGACTTACTCATTTGTGAAGTGCCTCAGGTATCTGTGTGAGCTTCATCCAGTAGGTTCTTCTCAGCACAATGTGATTTAGCAAAGGACAAGTGTGCAGAATACAGTTTAACAGTTTCTACACTGTTCATCTATGCGGTGGCATTCAATTATATGTTTCACAGTACCAAGTATGTCCAATTTCTGTTTGTTCTCCTTGCTTGGAGACAGTCTGTCCATAAACAATTTTTTTTCACTGAACTAGAAACAGGTAACATGTGGAGTTGACCACTATAAATTCTTATGTACAGACAGTTTATTTTGTGGCTGTGGAGGATCATAGGTATGAAAAGAATTCTCAGCATTTTTACTTTGCTTGCATTTGGTAAAAATGTGAATGGCAAAGTCATCTGTATGCTCTTGGAACTGTACACTAACATAGTGTAGTGTTAAGCATAGAGGACAGGTTTTTCCAGATCTTATGTGAAAAAAGAATGATACTGATGCAGAAAAGAATAATCAAATGATCAGCCAAAATTCCTTTCAACAAGAAATTACCTAGCTTTCATCAAAAATTCCATCAAACATTTCTTTCTGCTGTATAAAAGAGATCAACAGAATGGTCTTAGAGAAATGTGTTCCATTTGTATTATAATGGGGATAAATTAAGTTTCTGTGGCCATTTCTTTTAACTTGCTATTTGAACTGAACACCAAACCAAAACAAAACAAACTTTAAAAGATCCTCTTAGTATCTGAAGAGATATGATATAATAATCTGTAATTAAAAAGAAACATGCCAGACAAAGTTGTGAGCAGCAGCAGTGTTATATTGACTGGGTTAGTCACAGTTGGAAGCTGCATCTCACACAGCCACAAGTGGGATGGGGAAGAAAATCAGAAAGGTAAAAGTGAGAAACCTCATGAATCGAAATAAATATAGGTAATTGGTAAAGCAAAAACTGCTTTTGAAAGAGAAGTAGAATAAGGAATTCATTCACTGCTTCCCATCAGCAGGCAGGTATTTAGCCATCTCCAGGACAGCAGGACTCTATCATTTGTAACCATTACTTGGAAAAACAAACACCTTAACTCTGAATGTCACCCTGTTTTCCTGGTTCCTCTCTACTCTCAGCTTTTATTGGTGAGCATGATGTCATATGGTATGGAATATTCCTTTGATCATTTGCGTCAGCTGTCACAATTGTGTTCCTTCCCAACATCTTCTGCACTCTCAGCCTACATACTCATGGGGTGGTGTGCGAAATACAAAAAGCCTTGATGCTGTGTGGGCACTGCTTAGTGATAACTAAAATATCCTTGTATTATCAGCACTGTTTTCAGCACAAATATGAAACACAGCATGATGCAACCTGCTATGACGAAAATTAAATCTACTGCAGTTAAAGCCAGTACACAGACATTAATATTTCCACCTGAATAGTTCTCAAAACCAAGCTTTTGGTACTAATAAACCTCTTTTTTAACACAAAACAAATAATTTGTTCTAAATTTTTAGTTGTGAATGATAAGATGATAGTCATAAAAGAGGAACTCTTAAGATTTTACTGCCCTAGGCAAATCAAAATTAATTCAGTTTTGCAGCCCACAGGAATTAAATAATCTTGTGCCTAGATTTTCTTACCTGGGGCAACTACCACTATGTTAAAGTTGGTCTGTGATCAAGGGTCACAGACCTAGCAGTAGTCTTTCTCTTTGTATACTGTTATTTGAATATCACAGAAAAGAATTAAAATTGTCTTAAAACATACAGAAGAAGGAAAAAATCACACACATATATACACACACATGCATATACATATATATAAATTCCTTTTAGCAACTTGAATTGCACTTTTTTTAATAGATATGGATAAGTGTCCAGTTAGCTTCCTGAATACATCTTTCTGTTAAGTGCTTCATTAAATGTGTAGGATGCCAGTCAGACCATCTCAAATAATTTTATTTTGATAAAACTTAGCACTTTAACATACAATAAGCAGCTTAAACAACAAGAATGCAAGAGCTTATATATTTGGTCTTTTCTTCTTATCTGTTCTGTAGAGGTGACAGAAATATGACTTACTTTCTATTCAAACCTTGACCTTCTGGTCCAGCTTGTATTAAAAAATGTCTTCAACCAAAATTATACATTGAGAATGCTTGGTTTAGAAAAGCTTCTCATACTAGGCCTGACACAATTCTCTGAAGCATTGCATGATATTATTTAGGAAAGGTTTAACCCTATAAGAATTATATCTGATAACATCAGCCTTAAGTAACTAAGTGCGAAAGAATAGTCAGACTGCTGCTGTATGAGCCAAGCGACTTGTCAGAGTGACATGGTGTTTTTCTCTCCCCCAGACTGCCCAGTTCACTCAGGGAAAGGAAAAGTTACCCTCGTGTTGAGCTCCTAAGAAGAGGTGCGGTTAACAGATATTCACTATACTAAGAAGGGAGGAGAACAGAAAGTGTAGTTAAAAAAAGCCCAAAACACAAAAAAACCCCACAAAAAAACCCAACCCCAATCAACCAAAAACCCCAACCAACCAATCAAAAACCAGATCAAACAAAAAACAACAACAAAACAACAAACCCACAATACTTTCTTAAGTTCCATAACAAGATATACTGTTTTTTTTAGCAATACAGCAGCTTATACTTTCAGCGTGTCAACTGTAACTATTGCCACTATGCTAATACAGGAACATGGAATGCTTATATTAATCTATAACACGTTAGAAAATTTACCTATATTGTTAAGTATTTCTTTGTTAAAAATACACAAATTCTGTAGCTCTGGCATTTAAACACATTTGTGAATCCTATCGTTACCTCTGCTGAACAGTTTCCAACAACTGACGTGCCACACTGCAATTCATATAGCAATACAATTCAGACGTACATTTTAAAATAATAATTGTGCTTTAATGACTTCTTTAATGACTTCTCTGCCGTTTCCACTTAATATTTGATACATTTACCAAGCTATTTTATAAACTGAATAAGGAATCTTTAAGAAATGTTTCCATTTTATTTATGGGTGTTTGTATGTATGGGAGTCACCGTCCCTGGAGGTGTTCAAGAGGGGATTGGATGTGGCACTTGGTGTCATGGTCTAGTCATGAGGTCTGTGGTGACAGGTTGGACTCGATGATCTTTGAGGTCTCTTCCAACCTTGGTGATACTGTGAATTTATTAAGAATGCAGTATTTTGGAGTAGGATGTCTAACTAGTTTATAGACATTACTTTCTCTCTGTGGATTACTACAGGAAATGATCATGAATTCACTCTGGGCATTACTTTGTACTTCATCACCTCCTAATCATATTAATAAGAGTTCATATTAGGAAATGCATTATTATTTCAAGCAACTTGCAGAGTATTGTTATTCCGATGTGACAGTCAATTTAGCATTAATAATAGAACTTAAGTTCTGCTGCTCTTTATGCTCTTCTGCCTGAACCCAGTGATTGGCATACTTAATGTAATCTTACACTGTGGCATGGTTGACCACGGGGAATATCTTTAGCCTCAGCCATCCAATTAAGTATAAGGGAGCTGTGATCAAAATCCACCACGCTCTTCATCTAGAATTAGCTACAGCAATCTTAGGAAAATCATCTGAAGAAAATATTTTCTACCATATTAAAGTGGTTGTCTAACTGACTGAAAATTGCTAGATTCAGCTTTTCTTTTGTAGCATCTTTCCTTACACACATAGCAAATAACAGGAATTCTGTAAGTAAAAGGTTTCTGGAACTGCATGTATATACAGCACAGTACTTACCTTCAGAAAATGTTTCTGTTTCTCAGGATTCTGCTATATGCCTAAACAAGGCTGTCATAACCCCAGCAGAGCAGAGCTGCCAAGGTATCCTATTGAACTGAGCAGATAGAGTGAGCAGCCTCCTGGGAGCTTAAAGTCATTGTTCAGTGTTAGAAATAGTGTGTAGGCTCTGAGCGGTTAGTGAATGGAGTGCTTTTATAAAGATAGCTAATTTATAAAAGACTTGTGTTAATTTGGTGCTTATCTTGAGTTATTACGATTTTATGCACCATTATCCTTTTTTACATTTGTTTAAATATCTAGTATCTGCTAACATATGGTGTTTCAGTCCTTAGGGGAATGCTTGCAACCGGAGCTGTTTTGTTCTTTTCGCTGTAAATCCTTTGTTGTATCAGCTGAGGAAAGTTTAATGTTCTGATTTACAGCTGAATGATGTGGCACAGCCACTTCCGGTTCCACTAGGCTGTAGGAAAATGCAGTATCGGTTGAGGTGCCCACAGGGAATTGTGTGAGTGGGCATCTAGCCTCAAAACAGGAGGAGGACAAAATCCTGTTTGCACTGAGAGACGAAAGATGAAGATGAGAAGCTCTTGACTCCCAGAAACTAAACTTCTAAAGAATGAGTTTCGTATGCATCAGGGTGACATATGAAGCTTTAAATTTAGTGTAATTAGAGTGATCCTGTTTATTACTGTGGATGTACAATGTCTGTGTGTCCTGTTACATGTAGGCTATACAGTATGCACAAGCTAAGGTGTGGAGTATGACTGTAACATAAGGTTTGTTCTGGACTACAGGTCACTTGTGCTTCAGGCTTTTAATCTGGTTCACATGAAGGATCATTAAAGCAATACTCTGCCAGCTGCTGGCAGCACTAAAAATAATTTCATAAAACTGTGCTTGCAGCAAAGTTCATATACAGTCTGATAAGGGGGGAGAGTGAGACTAGAGGGAATGTGAAGAATGAAAGTGGGGAAAAAATGTAACAGGAAGAAACTACCATAGGGAGATAATAGAAAAGGGAAGGAGAGGTGAAAGATATTCAACATTCAAGGCTAATAAAGGAGAATCAGACAGCCTAGGAGAAGGAAGCAAAACAGAAGGGTGGGACAAGGAATGCAGATACTTAACATGAGACAAAAGGGACTGTGACAGTTTTGGGTACAGGAAGGAACACAATTTGCTTTTATACAGGGATGCAAAACCAGACCAACTGTTGGGGTTTTTTTGAGTCTGCATAGCGAATGTTTGTAGTTTTGTCTATAGCAATGTATGTTTTAATTTGTGAGTGTTGCTTGCTGAGACCATTTCACTCAGTATTTCTTTTTAAAAGTTTTATGATACCAGGCATAGATAAACTGGAGTAATCTCTGTGAACAGCAAAATAGTAGACTCCAGTGGAATGTTAACATTTTCAATAGGAATTTAATTTCTACTTTTAATCCTACAATGCTTCATTGAGGACAGTGACATACATCTTACATTGACGAGGTTAATGTTGTTGTCGCTTTCATCTGTGCTCTCTCTCTTGTTCTTTTGTGTACTCTTGTGAAAAATCAAATGTTGTTAAAATGAGTAGACCTTTCAGTAAAAGAAGTCATAACAAGCTGGAGAACTATGGTCTTTTAAAAAAGAAAACAGGGGGGGAAAGACAGAATATATTAGGGTTTTGGTTTTTTTGTTTCCATTCATATTCCTTTTCATGAAGCTTTGTGGCAAAATGTTATATTATACCCCATCCTGAGGTATAATAATTTATTTTAGAAAGTTAAAAATCCCTAAACAACTGTCTGCTAGTGATCCATTTGTCTAAGTTATCAGTGATGGGTGTACAGTTGTCAATAAACATCAAAGCCAGTATTTAGACCAACTGGCATTTGAAAATGTAGTTGAGAGTAAACGTACAGCTTCACTGTCTCTTTTTAATTCAGTAATTACAGTGTTCCTCTGCCTGTGAGCAAATGTTAGTTGCAGAATTAAATGCCAGAACTTATTTTTATACATGTTGGATATGTGTACAAATAGAGGGCATAATGGTGGGTAAGTTGAAAATTTAGTGAAATGGTTCACATGCAAAGCTGTGATAATTGATGGAAAAAGGGTTGCTTTGCTTCTGCTCAGGTCCTTGTCCAAGACGAAGAGCCCCACAGGTGGATGGGGTGTTGTAGCCTGTGTGCGAGGTTGTGTGGTTCAGTGGATGGTCAACATCAGGACCCAGCCACTTCTTCCCCAGGAAACAATATGCCCAGCCAGTGACAAAGTGGTGTAAATAGGATGCCAAAGCACAATGTCAATGAGGCTGTACACACTTCTAGATAAAGGTGTGATTAAGGATCTTGTCACTTCATGATCAAATTAATGGGTGCAAAGTGGATTCCTGTCTCAGATGGGGCTCATTAGATGTTGATATTAGGAGTAGTCTTTTCTGTCATTGGATTTGTTGACAATGTTCTGGGGGGGGGAAAAAAAAAAAAAAGATGTATGAAATTTCTTTCAACTACCAAGCTGCTCCACAAAAGAGAAATTGAAGAGTTTAGGTATAAACTTAGTTAATTAACACTATTATGTACATTAAGACATATAGCCGTGATGTAAAGTATTTCTAACCTCAAGTGTCTCAGCAGAGCAGTATGATGATCTCCACAGAGCAGTATCACTGTTTAATTGCTACTTCATTACAATCATTACTGACTGGGAGGTGATTTATAAATCATTTCTGAGTGAAGCATTTGAATTTTGAATGCAGTTTTGTCAACTCGTAAACTAAAAATCTCACACCCAAACTGCACCCACTGTAATATTTTACTGCCTGCAACAGAATATAGTGATTATTAAACTGGCATCACATGAAGAGAAAGTGACTGAAATAACTGTGTTATTTGGGTTGTCATCTCTAAAGACTGAGCTACAGATTTGTTTCCATATGCACAGGATTTCAGGCTTGACTAGTTTGAAATTTACATTTCCTACCAGGTACAGTGTCAAATAACAACCAAACAAAATAACCCCAAAAAGAAACACCAACCCTCCATGTGCAATACCTTAATGCATTGCTGTACATGAATTTTTCATCTGCAAGCCAATTCCTCTTAAAACCTTATGATTCAGTAAGAAATATATAGGTCAGAAAAAAAAATGGCTAGGATATGAGGTTAATAGCAGCAGTAGATGCTGCAATGCATGAGTTTTGTGTACTGTATTATCTTCTTCCTGCTGATGTTTGTCCTTCCCATTAACTTGAACATAATCCAGAAAAAGCAGTCCTCTGATAAATCCCTGAGCATTCCAGTCTGATCCATTGGGATTTTTAAGAGCACATGCAATGCAGAAGTTTCTGTTACAGCTTCTTTTGTTTAAAACACAGTGGAAAAGACACTGTTGATGATGCTCCACTTTCATATAATTCATAGAATCATAGAATTGTTTTGGTTGGAAGAGACCTCTAAAACAATTGAGTCCAACCATTAATTGAGTAAAACCAATCATCTAATTTTTGTTGAACTGCCTAAAAATTCAATATTTATTAAAGATAGATGTCTGTGTTCTTTGTACAGCTGAATATGGAGAAAGGAAATCATCAGGTCAACTTTGGAGTATTTAACCAATAATAAGTAATTGAGCAATAACACAAAGTAACAAAGACTTATTCTTTTAACCAATGATAATTTTCAATAGCAAACAATATTTGCTACTGCAGGTGTAGTTTGAAATGATAAATCATGGAATTACTAACTCTTTTTTGTGGAGTTGCTGGCATATTATGAAATCATGAGTTGACATCTTCCCTTTCTTAATATAATTAACAATATTCTGTGATTGTAATAAAGTTCTGATAAATGGCAATTACATTAAATTGCTATGTGGTTCCCTGGACTAATTTAGCAAGCTCTTCTTTAACAATACTTATTGAGCCATGAACTGCATGTAAACACAGTGACTTCTGTACTACTTGTGAGGATAGAAACTTTGTAATTGTCAGTGACCTTGTCTTTCTAACGTAAGTCAATGGACATTATATGGAAACCTGACCAAAACAAACAACATAGATGTGAATGAATCTCATCTTTTTCCTGCACAGTGATACATCTTCAATAGAAGGAGAAAAATGTGCCAACAGCTCAGTTATGAGATCGTGGAGTACTATGGAAATTTAATTCTGTCACACAGAGGATAGAATAAAGTTGTGGTTTCCATATGCTATGGAGTGCACACATTATTAGCCCTGGAATATCAAAAAGAGGGAACACAAAAGCAAGTGCTTTGCTGTCATTTGGTTCACGCTACTTAGTGGTTGAGTATAGAACAGTTTATGGATATGCAACTGAGCTGTGCAACCCCATCAAGGTTTGAGCTGCTGCACCTTCTGCGGTGTTAGATGCTCTGTGTTAAGCAGCATCTGCAAGGAAAGTTTTCAGAGTCAAAATTAGGAAATTAGCTACCACAAATCCGTGTGCTCCCCTGCTTGATGTCAAGTTTTAGATGTATTGCTTATTACCAGATAATTGAGTACCATTTTTAAAAGTAAGTGGCACTTAAATTCTCCTATCCCATTTACCTTTCTTGGGACAGCAGTAATAGCCATAAGAAAAGGATCAAAGCAACTACCAATGGCTATATAACTGCATAAGGATATAAATTGTGATCTTCCTGTTTTTATTTCACTGGCTGAAGTCCTGAAGTTGCTTTGTTCCTTTCACATTTCACCTTTCCTATGTTCAATAGAAGTGAAATATAAGAGAAATGTAGGTTCATTTTAGAAAAAAGAAAAAAAAAAAAAAAAAAAATCATACCCAAGATATTTTGCAGCAGATTCACAAAACCCTCATGGTTTGTAAGATATAGCAGTAGTCTCCATTAATTTCCAAAAAAAACCCAGTATGCCAGGAAATAATTTGCTGAACTGAACAGGCATTAATGAAAATAATGAAAATAATACTAAAGCATAATTATTTTTCATGAACTCAATTGTTTGATTTGTTTGTTTAAATTTAGTAATACAGTGACTCAATTCCTGAGATGTGTGAGACTTGCTAATATTATTCAATCACCAGTTCCTGGAGTTTTGTGACAGGGAGAAATGTAAAATTCATATATGGAAAATTATAAAAGGCATCCCAGAAGAATTAAAGGATTTCAGTTTCTAGACTGATTCATTTAACTGTCATATCTGCTGCAGTAAAGCATTTTCTTCTTTTCCAAAAGCTCATTGTGTGACTTCTCTCATGGGGAAAAAAATATCAGAGGATTTTATGAAGAAGCCTGCTAGAGGCTTTTGCAGAATTCTTCTTGTGCTGTTCTCTTGCATCAGTGTCAACCCAGTGACATCACTCTGACACACAAGACTAGAGGGGAACACTGAAGCAGAGTGACAGGTTTTCCAGAGCTTCTGTGAATCGCCGAAGGAATGTCTGGTTTGAAGAGAGAATAAAGAGCAAGATGGTGGCTGATCCTGATCTTGTGCAGTTGACAGCTGCAAGAGAGGGAGTTGGTTATCTGAGAGAAATTCAAAGGAAAAAAGGAGTCTAAGAGAATGAAACAAGAGGCCTTCAATGGAAACGTGCTTCAGCAGAATGTTAGCTCTGATCTCAGGCAGAAGCTATGATTATAGCATGACAATAAGCAATTTACTTGAGAGGAAATGAAGATGAAATGGCAGAGCCACAAAATAGGATCACAAGGCAGACAATCACTTTTTTAGTGTAAACAAATTATATCCTAAATGGATTTTAGTGCTTTGCATGTTATTCTGGAATTGCAGTTCAAGACAGATGGCCAGAATATTCTAATACGTATTCAGATACACGATTTAAAGAAACACCAGTACTGAAGGGATTGGCAAACTGTTTTTTAATGGAATGAGGAATGGAAGAAGTGAATCGGATATGTCTTTGAAGAACATTTCCCTGAGTTCCTTTATAAAGAGAGGTCATTTTGTCTTGTCTTTGCTTACATATCCAAGTCTATTTGCCCTCAGATACCTCCTCAATTTTTTTCTTAGCATCTTCTTAGGTTTACAACTAATACTCCTCCTAATTCCTGAGTTTAACTACCACCTTGCCTGGAGTCTAGCTTGCAAGTTGAAGTGAGTTTCATTTTAGTCATTAATCTGAAAAGGAGTTTAACTTCTGCCTCCACTGACATTATAAACTAAGGGTTGCTAAACACTTCCAGCAAAATTCTGTCCAGTTTTGATTGTAATGCTCTGTAAGGCAAATCATTATGCTATACAAGCCAGCCCTTGTAAAACATAGTAGCAGTCTAATTTGCTCAACTTCAGGCATTAAAATACAACTGAAAGGTGGCTGTTGTAATATTTCAAGGCATCCCATGAAACAGATTGTTGTTTTTTTTAAATATATTTTAAATGTTTTTGTATGTTTACAGTATCTGTTGCAGTTTACCTGCTAAATCAGTAACATGCAGAATAAGAGTCTTTGGATACAGTCATAATAGAATCCACAGCTTAGGGACACATAAATAGACAATTCTCTTGAGTGAAATTTTTTCTGGGAACCAAATTTCATGTAATTAATTTCAATTGGCTGGTCTCTTAGTTTGATCTCCTTGGTGCTTTGCTCATTTGCAGACAGAGCAAACATTTCAGATTTGCTGATCCAGAGTGATCTATCAAGTAAACAAAATATTTTTTGGGGGGGTAATTAAAAGTTCAAGGGAGATTGGATTAAATATTGGCACTTCCACAGTTTTCTGTAGTTGATGAAGTTCCTTCAGAAAGACTTATGTGAGAATGAGCTATTTGCAGTGTTTTATTTGGTAGTGCTCTGACAGTGAAGATCACTTATATAATGCTTCCTTTCTATTTAATGTGGAACCTGAACTTGTAAATTAGACATACTTGCTTCAAGGGCATATTACCTGTCACACCATGAATTTATTGCTTCTTTGGTCACTTGTGTTTCTAGTCTTTGGAGCAATTTCATTTGGAGGACAAATAAGGAAGATGGATTCTGATGTATTTTTGGTATGATTAGATCCAGCCATAGATATATCTATACCCAGGGGTATTTGCATTAGTAATAATAGGAATGTACAACATGAAAATACAACAATCTCTGTTCAAACATAGCCAGCATAAGCCTTTAATCTCTTATTTCTGTTCCTTGACCTATCACATTACAGTTACTCATGGCTGATAACAGTGTAGACATATCTGATCTCTAATTTGATATCCAGAAACCACTGACAGCTGCTGTTTCAGCCTGTGAGCCTGAGCTTACAATGCTGGCTTTGGGCATAAATCACATCCCTAGGATAGTTTAGGCAGGAAAAGATCTCTGGAAAACATACAGCTTAGTCTCCACTGAAAGTAGAGGTGTCTTTGGAAATAATTTGCTCCAAAACCTTCCCCTGTGCTGACATGAGGCTGGCTGCCTGTGTTTGTCTGCATATTTCCTACACTACTCAAATGAGCAATGTTTTGAAGTTTATAGAGGTGGCTGTGCAGTGACACTGAACAGTTCCCGTATCACACTGGGGTGCATCCCCATCAGTTCACATGCACTCTGTAACCCTGTCTTCCTCTACTGAAGATAGTACTTCACTTCCACAAGCCTGTACTAGGCTTGGAGAACTGGGAGACCAGAGAGGAGACTATACAGTGAAAATAAAAGTAAAAAAGGCCTTTGAGTACCTTGATCTTTCACCATTTGATGAAAGACACATTTATATTCTTCAGCATTAGATTCTTTGTCCAACTGAACATTTGCCACATATTCTTTATCTTTCTTTCACTACCTGAGTATATATGGAAGCATAGAAGCTCCTTTTCCTCCCTCTTTTTCCAGTTCCAGCTGTGCTATGACTTTTTTCACTCCATCCCTGCATGCAGGGCAAGATTTCTGATGTGTTGTGTGTACTTTATCCCTGCCTTCACGCTCTGGGTACCTCTTTATCATTTAAACTCAGTCAGGAAGTTCATGTTTGTACTTGTTGGCCTTCTGCTATACTTGCTTCATTTTCTGCATGTCTAAATGGATTGTCTTCTATGTAGAGGAAGTTGCCCTTGGAGATTAATCATCGTTACTAGGCCTCTTTACCTTCCAAGGCAATTTGCAACAGGATCCTGCAAAGCAGATTCCTGGACAACTCAAAATCCTTTCTCCTGAAATACAAAATTGTAATTCTATTATGTATAATTCTGCTATTTTTCTTGCTTATTTTCTCAAGACTTTAAATTTCATAGTTTCATAGTTATGACAGTCCAGGCTTCCCTTCACTTTCTCAGCTCTTTTGTTCTGTGATTAACATGTCCATTAGAGCATCTCCCTAGTCAGTTTGTCAATCACCTGCATCAAGAAATGTTTATTAACACACTGCAGAAGCCTCCTGGATTGTTCACACACAACCTTATTCAGTTGTAAGTACATATCATGGTGGTTGAAGTTCCCAATAAGAACCAGTCATGATAATGAAGTTTCTTTCTGCTGTCTAAATAAAGCTTGATCTGCCTTCTCTTGATCAGTGGCTTATAGCAGAGACCTGCCAAAATGTTCCACGTGTCAGTCTGTCCTTTAATCCAAGGAAAGCACTCCTTATTTGAACCACTCTACAATCCTCTGCATGTTTTCAAGAATATAATTATTTACAGTTTGCAGATGTCTATTTACTTTAAGACAGTAAGAAGTTTGGGAAAATGAACAAAGAAACCATAAACCCAGTTTGGGCTCGATTTTTACATGCAGTCATCATTGAACTTACTATATTTATTCCATACTTGGTCAAAACTGGAAAAATGGTACTGGTATGGATTACCTCATATTTATTTTATGAACCACAAGTCTATCCCTTTCATAACTGATCCAGTTATTATAATATATTTTATAATGGTTTTCCAGGCAAAAACCTTTACAGAATCAAAATGTAAGAACATACAACAACAAATTTTGATAGACAACATTTTAATCTCAGTATAATCCATTGAGGTGACTGGGTCATTCTTATACAATGAGGAAACCAATGAGGTGTTTTGATAACATTTCTGATTTACTAAGACTACTGCAGTCACCTGTGCAGTTTTAAGCAGAGCCAAAAGCAGACTATAAAGCAAGAGAAGATGGAACAGATGTAGACAAGCAAAATCCAGGTTTTTTTCCAGTGAAATTCATTGGGCAGAAACATTCATTTCAGTGTATTTCACATGCTTTATTAAGCTCTTGTCAATTCTCCTGTTTGTCTTTCTGTGGGTTATTAGCATTCAGTATGGCAGTATTTATGTGCTTACCCACACACTGAAGTTTACAAGGCTGTTACTGACTAAGGTGATATGAATACTCAGTAAGAAATAGGTATATTTTGTATCATAAATACATAAACCCTGTACTTCCCTGGTGACAGAATCTGAACATTTGTTCTTTACATCACTCTGTCTATGTTTGCTTCAGTTTCTTCTGCTGTGTATTCATTACACTTTTGTAATAAGTATTTTTAATGGACTTGCAAATTGACATATTCTGTTAAGTGAGGGTGAAATAAATAATCTAGCCTCACCAGATAACTAGGTAATTTCTCAACTTTGTAAAAATAGAAAATTTATTTTTTAAAAAGAATATTAAAAAAAAAAATCTATTTACTCCCATTTTTGTACCAGGACAAACATGAACTGAGATGTAGAAGAAAATGGTTTACTGAGAGGAGCAGTGAAAAAAAGTATGACAATTATTCAGATTTCCTTTTTTCAGTACATCACTACTTTGTTTCCACCACATGCATTAGTCAGATGAAGAAATTAGTGAAAGTCAGTCAAAAGAAAACTTGGTGAACCAGTCTGGCTGAAACCAGGTACCCAGCAAAAAATGAACAGTATCATTCCAGTTAAAAGCTAAATCAGATACCCTGACTTGGCTGCAGTGCAGCTGCCCAAATTCTTCTCCTGGCATGGTGCAAAAAGTAGTATGAAATTGCAAAAGGTGCAATCATGAAGGTCAGCCATCTGCTTTTCCAGGTTAAGCACAGAGCAGACTGCAGTATAAATCTTGTTCAGGGAAACAGAAGGCCACATTAGGCAGTTTAGGAACCTAATTGCACATGAATTCAAGTCTAATGAAAATCAGAGCACAATAAGAAAAAAACTTTCCCTTATCTTAATACTGATTGTTAATAGAATCTTTGTTCTTGATTTCCTGCAGATTACCAAAATTGTTTTAATAACAGAGGTTCTTCTGTGGTATTGGTAGAGGGAATTTATTGTTATATATTGGTGCAGTTCATTCAGTGTTTTTTTATTGCTATTTTTTTTTAGATGGATAGAAACAACCATACATGTGTATCACATTTTGCAGTTTCTCAGTCAGAACTGAAACAGATACAGCAAGCAAGAGGTGCAACCTAGCAAAACTAATGCACTCTGAGGAAAAGCAAGGGGATACTTTGTAGGTATTTTAGGAATCTCTGAAGTGCTATATATGTAAGAGCAACTGATGAGAATCAGATTGTATTTTGTTATTACACTGCTGTAGTTAATGAGAGATTAACATTTTAACGCTGAGGGAAAGTCATAAGAACCCTAAGCAGAAATGTTTCTTTTCAAGGAAAATGAATTAAAGAACAAAATGCATTTATCCTAAAGAAAACACAGTCAAACCAACTTAAGCAGACACTTACCTATAGTTTTGGTCAGAGCCAGTAAATTTTTTAAATGTAAGCACTCTCAGTCCTGATCTGTTACTGCTCCAAAGGGCAAGAAAAACACTAAAAATGTGAATTCACAGAGTAACTGGCAAAAAATATTAAACATACCAAATTCCAAAAGACAGTCCCCTAGAAAACAGAAGTGCATTAGTGCAAGGGAAAGGTGTTTTATTTTCTAAACTATTACAATTTCAAACTCAATTTCTTGTGTGTTTAAGGTAATGGGAAAAAAAAAATAAAAAAAAGTAATTGCTGAACTTCTGGTGCCAAAATGACAAATTGCTCCTAGCTGCCAGAGTAAGATCATGTAAATGCTTGGACCTCGATCCAAAGATAAAGTGTCATTAGATGTATGTATTCAGTAGGAAACTTTGAGAATAACAGTATGTCTTTCTCAGAATTTACCCAATACTTAGTGAATGATCCTTGATGCTTGGTTCAGTTCTGTGCAGCTGCTTTTAAAGTGACTAAATACTACTACTACTAATTTATGTACATACATAGAATACATAGAATAAACCAGGTTGGAAGAGACCCTCAAGATCATCGCGTCCAACCCATCAACCAATCCAATACCACCTAAACAACTAACCCATGGCACCAAGCACCCCATGAAGTCTTCTCCTGAAAACCTCCAATGTTGGCGACTCCACCACCTCCCCAGGCAGCCCATTCCAATGTGCAATCACTCTCTCTGTATAGAACTTTTTCCTAACATCTAGCCTGAACCTCCCCTGGCACAGCCTGAGACTGCGTCCTCTTGTTCTGGTACTGGCTGACTGGGAGAAGAGACCAACATCTGTCTGTCTACAACCTCCCTTCAGGTAGTTGTAGAGAGTAATAAGGTCACCCCTGAGTCTCCTCTTCTCCAGGCTAAGCAACCCCAGCTCCCTCAGTCTCTCCTCATAGGGCTTGTGTTCCAAACCCCTCACCAACTTCACTGCCCTTTTCTGGACTCGTTCCAGCAAGTCAACATCCTTCCTAAACTGAGGGGCCCAGAACTGGACACAGTACTCGAGGTGCAGCCTAACCAGTGCAATGTACAGGGGCAGAATGACCTCCCTGCTCCTGCTGCTGTTGATGTTGAGTTGCTGGAATGTGTGCAGAGAAGGGCAACAAGGCTGGTGAGGGGTTTGTAACACAAGCCCTCTGAGGAGAGGCTGAGGGAGCTGGGGTTGCTTAGCCTGGAGAAGAGGAGGCTCAGGGAAGAGCTCACTCTCTAAACAAACAAAACACACAAACATAGTACATTTAAGAAAGTAGTTATCATTAAGTCCTATTGTAGTTTAGGCTTGGGGTCCTCTTGCAGTATAAGCTTGAGATTTTGCTGGCTTCTTAAAACCCCTCAAGTATTTATAGGGAACCCAAGAGGTGATACTTAGTGCAAAAAATTGGGGAGGCAATAACATTTTCCATGTATATGTTCCGTATACATACAATTTCATATTCTTCATGATTTAGAATTGCAAGAAGTTGTGTTTTGGTGTGTATTTTTTTGTTTGGTTGTTGTTGTTTTTGATATTATGGTTAATATGAAAGAAGAGCTTTCCTTTAAATTCTTAAACTAACATTTTCTCTATTGTTCTGTTGTCTCAGAACAATGTAAAAGAGACCTTAGTGCTAGTAGCATCTTAGGAGGATGACTAGAGCCATGAGACAGTGGTCTTTCATGGTGTCTGCATCTGTAGACTCAACTGTCTAAAGCAATAGCTACTGAGAACTTCTTGCAGACTTGTGAAAACCAAATTGAGAAGAAGTGTACAGAATTTTACTGTGTTTTCCTAAATATTGTGAGCAACCAATGTGGCTCTGAAATATTCCAGAAGTACCTCATATGCTGCATAGGCTCAAGAAGTAGGTATAGGAAGACCATTATCTGTGAGACTCTATCAGAGTGACTGATAGCCTTGCAGAAATCCCAAAATATTATAATTTCTCTTATAAATAAATTAGTAAAGGAAAACTCTTACATCTTTTACAGAGACAGTTTCTAAAAACTTGATGGAGGTGTATTTGTGTCTGGAATTTCCATGGCCAGCAGGAGAAGAGTCATATTAATTGCAATAATTACTTCTGGTGATTGTTGTCTTGTTGGTAGGTTGGTTGTTCTTTTGTGGGTTTTTTTATTGTTTGTTTGTTTTTTAATGATAAAGTTTTACTTTTTCTTCTTCATGAAGTAATTTATCTCCACAGCTATTTCTCATACTTTTTACAGTTCAGCAACAAAACCTGCTTTCTCTGCTTTTCTCTATTTTAATATGTGCGTAAGTATATGTAAAGTACCGTCATTTTTAACATGCTTCCTGAAGTTTGTCAGCATCAGGGTTTTTTTCCTTATATTCATAGGATCAATTTGCTATAGCAAGACTGCTCTCAGGAGGAGTTCAGCACATGAAAACAGAGAATTTCAGAGAGCAGTTCAAAAGGAGACTACAGCGGAATATCAGACAGTTTAAATTTAAGATACAAGGCACACTGAGTCAAGTGAACACAAGTGATAGGATGGGAATGTATTTTCAAAGTTTTGTAGATTCTTCCACCAAAAAAAGGAGAAAATCCTTCTATTGTTGGAAAACATGTGATTGAAATACTTAGGTGCATACAACATGTGGACAACTAGCAAGAGTTCTTAAAACAAGTGTGTAGAAGTCAATTCGAATGTTGTGGCTATAGTTTCTCCTTAACTATTTCATCCACTTTTCTGACACGAAAGTTTTGTGCTTTACAACAGCTAAGTAATTTTCTGTGTGACACAACTGAAACAGGCAACCGAACTAACTTTCTTTACCCCACAATATGAATAAGGAACCTATTTCCAGACCTGTTGCAAAATTCTTTATCATACAAATCACGCGTAAAATTAGCAAGATGCAGCAATGCCTTTGTAATATTAGGAAGATTCAATCAAAGCACAAGAAGTGAAAATGACAATGGAGAATGCATACCTAGTAAGTGTGCTCATATATCCTTATATCGAGCCAAAAAAAGAGAAAAAAAAAAAAAAAATCTCAGTGCCTTGGAGAGCATCATTAAGAAGGGTAATAGTACCCAGTATAAATGGCATGCCCATAGACAATCATTTTGGCAGGGACTCCCCCATTAGCAGTTGGGTGCTGGAGCTGAGACTTCCAGTCGGTTGCTGCAAAGGCTGAGTTTAACCCACTAATCCTGGTCATCGCCTTCCTCTGCACTCCCATTTACTGATGCAGTCATTAAATCACAGGTATGTGACCTGGCAATAGCATCCAGATCCATCTGAGGGAAGCAAGTGCTCAGTGTTCAATAGCTTAGTGGTGGGGTCTGGTACCTGAAAAAGGTTATCAAGTGGAGGGTTTAGACAGAAAGAAACAATCCATTCCAAGTTACTTTTCAGTTACTATTTTATCAAAAAATAATCAAGGATACATTTTACTAATGCTATGAGTCCAAAGTGATTGTTCATGGTTTTAGTTGAGATGGCTTTCAAACTTCAGTGTTCCAGATAGCTGCAATGTGCTAACATTTTAATTACATTCTAGTTGAGAGGTCTCCACCAGCTGACACTTTTCCTGTTTGTTTGTTTGTTTGTTTGTTGTAGCTCCATGCACAAATGAGCTTTTGTTTATGGGCAGTGATCAGTATAGCCCCCTTGGCAATGATTAAAATGACTGAAAAGGGGTTGGGAAGCAAAATTCAGATACTGCTATTATAAATTGTAAATGGTACAGCATGGCTGGAATAGGCAGGATAAGCTACAATTTGGACCATCTGTCACTAGGAGGTTGTGGTTAGAGATGTGAAATCACTGGTTATTTTTTTTTTTCTGGTTTGCAAGTGATTCTAGTGAATATGTTTATGCGTATTGTACATTAAGTGCCTATGGGCTAATTAAGCCTATAGTCACAAACATCATGTAAATTTATATCCAGCTAACTTCTCTGTGGTGATCATTTCTTAGAACAGCAAGTCCTGTTCTAGCTGCATGTTGTGGTTGTGCCTTCTGTTCCCCACACACATCTGTAATTGCCTTCTTAGTTCAAGTGACAACTGTTTATTACAGCAGAGCATATCTAATGCCTTCTACAAAACACAAGTTCACATAACTTAGTCACACAGACAAATAAATTCAACACCCAGGATATGTCCACTCTTGCTTCTGACTGATTTCTACAGGAAAGGAAATTTGACCACATGCTTTCCAACGTGCTTTAGGGCAATCATGTTAGGTGAGCAAGAAGATTCCTATTACTGCATGATTTTCTTGCACAGTTTGGTAGAAGAGGCATTTTCATACCGTGGGTAGGGTTGTACAGTCAAAATACTGCTTACACATCATCTTTGAGCACAAAACAACTACTAAAGTAATGCATAATTATTATACATATTTTCTGTAGCTAATTGTAGGAAGAAACATGATAAATTGAATATTTTTTAATTGTTTTTTTTCTGGTCATATACCTCATTTCATATTTATAGCATAACTATAGCCAGCAACATGGGGGAAAAAAGCCTGCATTGTTGTAGAAGCCAAATAGACAATGAAATATCTCAAATTGCAGAAAAAAGGCTGATGCTTTCTCCCTTTTAGCAGAACCAAAACCTCACTGTGCATTAATTGATGATGACATCAGAGTGTTATCATGAATGCTTCATCAAAAGATGGCTTTGTGACTCCCTGAACCTCACTTTAATCCCATGTCAGAATTAATAAGATGTCTGGAGAAAGCTTTTAGGATGAGTTGAGCTTATTGTCAGAGAACAGCTGTGGACCTCTAACCTCTGCTGCTACAACACCAATGCTGGGCAAAAGCGGGAACCCAAAAAGGGAATGATAATGGAATGTTTAGATGGCCTTCATGTCTGTGAGGCCCTGGAGGTGATAAGAGATGTTGTACCTCCAAATCGTGTGAGAAAAGGGTGGGAGTGAAAAAATAACAGTGTGTTGGATCTTTGAAATGGATGGAAAGGCAACTTGGGAGAAGGGCACCTCTTAAAATAAAGATGAATCAGTGGGCTCAATGAGGCAGGCTGTGGAAAAGTGGAACTGTAACATTGACATACATGTCAATAAATAGCCACCGGCTCCACATTTCTCCCAACCCTGCGTGCAGTGGTCTCCTCCTCACAACTGGTCTATCAGTTGTATTTCTGCTCTCCATGTTGAGACCAGCTTGATGTGCTCAGGAAAACTCACAAGTGAAGTTCTGCTATGAGGAAGCAGTAGTGCCATGTATTGTGTGGCATAGTGTACAGGGTGCCTTTTCTAGGCAGTGAGTTACTAATAACATTTAATGGATAGATGTTTTGCTTCCCAGGATTCTTGTTTTCCATCCCATCTCACAACAAACCTCACTCAAATGGTTCATGTGTCACAACTGAAGTGACCAGAAGTGACTACTGAAATAAGATGCTTTGTTTCCATAAGACCTTAGACCATTTGATTACCATTCTACAGCTAGAAAGTACAATATAATACCAGTCCATTGGAAAAATAGCTACTTATAAAGACTGCTATTACTTGTTACAATCAGTGAGTATTGTAACACATTGCCATGAAAGTCATTCAAGTGAAAATTATTTACACTGTTCCAAGTGCATCATTTATTAAAACAATCATTATACTGACATTACATTTCTCCTGCTTTCATTTATTTTCTTGTAGGTAGAGACACAGCCAACAGAAAACCTTTTTCAGTTTACAGTTGCTTTTAAATATGTTGTGGTGGCAGGATCATGGCACATAGGAAGGGATTTACAGAGAACAGTTTGTGAAGGAAACAGAGCTCACTGCTTACAATGGTCTGAAAAACAGCAAAGAAACTCTGTGAACAGTAGAAGTGTCTTCCATCTCTCACATTATCCCTTGAGCCAACATCGATGTTAGCATTTATTTTTATTGTCATATACCAGGAGTTGATTGTATGAGGCTGGTGAGAGGCCTTGAGCACAAGCCCTATGAGGAGAGGCTGGAGGAGCTGGGAATGGGCTGCCCAGGGAGGTGGTGGAGTCACTGTCCCTGGAGGGATTGGACATGGCACTTGGTGCCATGGTTTAGTAGTCATGAGGTGTTGGGTGACAGGTTGGACTTGATGATCTTTGAGGTCTTTTCCAACCTTATTGATTCTATGATTCTATGACTGCTATCCTTGACACTAGTGTTTGAAATAGTCCAGCACTGCTCCCAGTGCCTTAGGATAAAGACTTACTCTCCTAAAGAAATAGTGCAGTATTCAATGAGACTGCTTACAAATCACATTTTTGTAACAGGATAAAGATCTGAATGTATTTATAGGGTAAACAACCTGCATTAGTTTACCAAGGAGTAAATATCTGGTGGTGAAGAGGAGAAAGGAAAGGGAATGACACAGTAATATGCACGCAGTACTCCTACTCCTAACAGCCAATAGTATGGCAAACTGGAAGAGCCAAGAAAAAAAGCTGGATAAGCCAAGATAATATCTGGTTATAGATAGAGCATAAAGCATATTTTATGAGGTACACATGTTATCCTACATAAGGATGGAGCAGTTAAGTTGACATTTGTGATACACTAGTGCTTGATCATAATACATTTCCAAAAACGGACTAAAATGTTTTGATTCTGGATTTTAGCACCATATTTTAATTATTCCTTTTACTTCAGAGCTTTTGCTCCTCACCTGCTAACAGCAGAACATTTCCTTTCTGTGGCTTAACATTTTTACTGAGTGTTTTGGTTTGTTGGTTGGTTGGTTTGTTTTGGTCATATTTTTCACTTGTTTTCTCCACTTGAAGTCCAGGAGAATACTGACAATTGAAAATGGGATGTGTGTTGCTTCTTGTGTTGTTGTAAAGCCTATCAACTGAATGCCTATCTTCTTCTGTGCTCAAGAAAGGAGAGCTAACAGTGTATGGGATGAATAGAAACAGAATACTTAAATTGTTTTCTTTTTCTTGCAACACATGATCTCTTTCTTTCTTTCTCTTAGCTAATATGCTAAACACATGCCTTTAGGATGTTAGTCCTCAAAGGGACATGCCTTTTCTTCTCTCACCATATGGTGAGAGAAGCAGCCCAACAAATCTGAATCTCTCACCTTTCCTTTAGCCACTAAGATGTGAAGCTTGGCAGCTTCATACTCAACAAAATTCAGCACATCCAGTGACTGCTCCCCCAGGGAAGGTGCCTGAATGTTGGTACTGGCCCTCACCTTCCCTTGGTAGCCCTTTCACAGCTCCAGCAAACCTAACACACCCACCTTTGCTTTAGCAAAGTTTTGATTTTTATTTATTTATTCTTTTTTTTATTTTATCCCTGATGATATCTGATACTAGAGACCTCAACTCAATCACAGGAAGTGCTCTGTGAATTGTTCCAGATTAAATAGCCATTGTGCTGTTACTTGCAATTGAAGAGGCCTGGAGTATTTTCTGTATAACCTTCTGATTCTTTGTTTCTGCTCATATGTATGTTGACCTAGTTTCTTTGGTGGGGGGTCCTGGTCCTTACACACCCCTGTGGGAAGAGAAACAATGTCTGAACTGTTTCTCAAAAAGCTTTTATGAAGTTCTTGACTCACAACAGTCCATAGTGCAGTGCTCTGGGATTGAATTTTCTTTCTCTGAGTGGTTTCAGTTCTTAGTGGTGAACTGAAATTGAATCATTATCACAAATCATTTCTGCGGTATGTCTGAAATATGACAATATGGTTTTCTTGAGTAGTTCACATAAGAATTAAATTCCAGCATAAGGTTGCTGTCTTAAAACAGGACTGGTTTATTTATTTGCTAGGTTACTACTATTATATGTGCTTCTATAGTGCAGCAAAATTTCTCAAATGAAAATTCCTCAAACTGCATTTTCTGTTTAATGGGTTCTAAATTGTACATAAACGGTGCAATTTTCAAAGGTGATGCATTTTCTCCTGTCACAATGTCTTGCAATCTGGAAGCTGTTTCCATTAAAGTGACAATTCTGTACAGATGGACCAACCAATACCCTCAGTTTCAAAAATATCCACTTGTAGTGGTATCACATACTGACTACAATTTTAAAAATATTTCTGCTTGTCTCTATGTTGACTGACAGCAATAACTGCTGCTACAGAAGACTGGCCTCTTTTATTAACACAAACATCTGATTGTGGGTTTTATATAAAAACATGTGAACAGCTTACCATTCAGTTTTATGAATTTAATCATTGTCTGTTTTTTGTTGTTCTTTTATAACCCAGTGATATATTTACATGACTGTGTCAGCATATGGTACCACAGGCAGGTATCCTCCTCTTCCACATTTGACAGTCTCAGGCTGCGCCAGGGGAGGTTCAGGCTAGATGTTAGGAAAAAGTTCTATACAGAAAGAGTGATTGCCCATTGGAATGGGCTGCCTGGGGAGGTGGTGGAGTCGCCATCACTGGAGGTTTTCAGGAGAAGACTTGATGGGGTGCTTGGTGCCGTGGGTTAGTTGTTTGGGTGGTGTTGGATTGGTTGATGGGTTGGACGCGATGATCTTGAAGGTCTCTTCCAACCTGGTTTATTCTATGTATTCTATGTATTCAAAACTGGTCAATTCAAAACTCCTGCTTGCAGCTACTGTCATTACTGCCCTTTGAACCCCCCTGCCTTTGAAGTACAAGAAATATGAGCACTTAATCTTAGATTTCAATTAAGTTGTGAAAAACAAAACAAAAAAAACCCCTCCTATTTAAGTTTATGCAGCTGAAACAGATTCTCTAGAATTGATGCTTTGGTTTGTTTTTTAATTTTATTATTTTTTTCCCCCAGAAGTAATAATGGCAAACTCAGTAATCAGTTCTGTTAGCAGACCTGTTATCAGGTCTAGTGGTGCCTGTGGCAAATGAGAACTAGGAGAGTGTTTTGTTTGTAATACTGTTAAACATGGAAAAAGATACCTGGCCATGGATCAGTGGAAATTACTCCCATGAGCATCACAGTCTCAGAAACAACAGCCTTGTCTAGAACAGGGAAAACAAACAAAAAACCCAAACCAAACAACAACAACAAAAACCAAAACCAAAGCAACCGACCAAACAAAAGCACCAAAAAACCAAGCAAACAAACAACCCCCAAAAAAAGAGGCATGTAAAATTGAGAATTTTTGTTTGTTGGAATTGTAGGTCCATAACCAGTCACAACAAGCAGCACCCACACAATGCATTACAGTGGCATCCACTGGTTTTTGCTCATGTTTACTTCTGCATGAGCTGTAAGTAAACTGGGATTTGGCAAACAACCAGGTTTTCTCAGGGGTCTCTCAGATACTCTCTTGTCTGCCTTATCCTATTCCCAAATACAAAGATAAATCAAGTTGCTGAGAAGGTGATACCATTCCCAATATTGTATTTACAGCAAGAGGTATGATGTAAAGGATACCTTGTTCTTTCTATAGGACACAACTGGCTATGGACCTCTGCTGTGAGAATCAGCTGTGCAAAAGACCTAGGAAGGCAGCAATCTAGTCTCTTTTTTTCACATCACTTGAAAGAGGGCACCTACAGGTGTAAGAACTGTAGACTGTATTTTAGAAACTGTTGCAAGTTCAGGCATTTTTTTCTCTCTGATTCAGACTATCATGAACTCTGATTTAGCGGTCTCTGTGCAGGTCAGATTCACAAAGACCAGGTGAATTTTTGAAAGCAGCTTTGTAGTGAAACCCCTGCTGATATGTGTTGTTAGGCTCATAACAGGTCTTTAAATCATATTTTAGCAAGAGAACAAGTCTGATTTTTACATGGCATTCTGTCATGCCAGTATTTTAATGAAGTCTGAACCATGAACATCAGTTCAGCAGCCAGAGGGAAAAGTGATGAAAAGCAGAACAGAATGTAAACTTCAGCAGAAGGTTATTACTGTGGGATTTTTTCTGATAATCTGGCTCATTTCACAGTACAACCTTTTTTTTTTTTTCCTCCCCAGTTTTATATTCTCTTTTCTTGCTTGCTTTGCTGCTGACACTTTGCTTTTATGTGCTTACCCATCTATTCTTGTTTGTATTTACTGCATTTCCTCAATGCTTTTGTTCTTAGGCATTTGCATCTGTGATTTAACAGCAGGTGAGTTAGGAACAGGATCATGTGGTTCAGCAGCAGTCATCATGTCTGTTTAATCAGTAGCCTCATGCATTTACTGCATGATTGCACTGTCATGTTTGACACAAATGATGGATTGCTACTCCAGATAAGCTTTCAATATTTGCTTCTTGTATATGCTACTAAATTGTATGTTCCTTACATCCACTCACTGGAAATTTCTAACCATAATGACAATTCAGCCAATGCTGTCTATGTTCTAAAACAGTGCTGATATTGATTACTTCATAGACCATTCCTTCTAGGAATGCTGGTGTATCAGTTTTAGCTTGTAATGACAATCTCATATGAATCTGTATTGTAAATGCTCACTTAAAAGAATTTGGAACTCAAAGAAGGTATTGTCTGCTGACTAATCCATTCCTATCACATTTTTCCTTATAGTCAAGATGCTCATTTGAGGATCAATGATTACTAATACAGCTTTGCCTGAATAAATATGGTGGGTTTTTTTTGTTCCTCCCGACCCATCAGATTTGTATTGAATCTGAGGTGTTTGTTTTGATTTAACAAAAGTTTGTCACTCTTTTATCTTTCAAAACATTATTTTATTTTTTCCATTTCAGGTATAATTAAATATAACAAAAAGAAATCTCCCGAACTTTGCAGGCTATGTGTTTACTACCAAATAAATCAGACCAGGGTACATTTTTATAGCCCTGAGAATGAATGGCATGTCATTCATATAATCCCCCCCTAGCATGAAAGATCCACATATAAGCTGCTTGCTGGGGAGAATCTTTCACCATCCACTGAACTATGTCCAAAGAGAGTGCATTTATACTAGTAAATTAAAAGGTAATATTGCTAAGGCAGTGGAGATAGATCACCCAGGTTGTTAAATTACTAGACTGGTCACTGGCACAGTTGTCGTAACACTTGCCCAAACAGTACCAGTCTGGGAAATCCTGCACACTGGGACCTGCTCCTAGCAGGCAGTCTGGATGCTCCTGCCCTGGAGTCAAAGGAAATTTGTTGCCTCATTGTGCGTACTCTGTAGAGAACTGACTTCAGGGCCAGGTTACCCTGCATACCCCTTTCTAGAATAGGGGAGGCTTCAGTGTGTGGGGCAGTACTCGGACCAAAACGTGAGCAGGGAGTGTGTTAACAAGCTGGCCATTAGGATGTTGATGTATTAAAGCAAGGGTAATACACAAAAAGTGCAGAAGCTCTTAATGAGTCTTCTGTGTGTGACAATAATGGAAATGCAATGTAAATTTAACACGCTAATTACGGTGCTTCACAGAGCCTTAATATGTGGCATTTTAGGAAGTAAATCCAAGAAACTCAGATACAGCCTATTAAGACCTGCATATATATGAAGCCTTATCACTTTTACATTGTTAATTTTACATTTTACTTTTAGATTATTACTGATAGTGGAGAAACACGTTGGAACATCATGTTGGGTATTTGTGTGCTGAACAGAATATGGAGAAAGGAATGCCTCCATTTTCCTTAAAAGTTGTGACTAAAAAAGCTGTTTAACTTCTTAGCTCTTTATTAGAAGCAGATTAGGATATAACAACTTTGTCTGTGGGGTGAAGGAAATGGAAATTAAAAAATGTGAAATCAAACTTCTCTCTTCCACTCGTCTCAAGAGTTTCACAGTTTCCATGTCCTGCACTTAATTTCTGCTTGTTGTATCCTAATCTTTGCGTGCCCCCTAGAACCTGCTGTCTATTGAGCATGGTATTTTCCTGAGGACACTTTAGCAACTTCTCTTTATTTTATTCCCAAGCACAGGGTGAGCAAGGCAGTATGCTAGTAGCCTGCTGAATGGCCAAAGGCTTGTAAAACCGCCATCAAAAAACAACAAAACAAAACAACAACACCCTTCCCCCCCAAAAAAAAAAAAACAACCACCCAACCCCAAAAAAACAACAACCAGTAAATGTACATTGCCTGCCACAAACAATTTATTAGGGGATCAGTTAACCCTACAGAAGACCACACACATTAGTATGTTTAAAAAAGGGCATTAACTTAAAAGGAAGAGAAACAGCAGCATCAAATAATTTTGTTGTATAGCAGAATATAGATGATGGATGTGCATAGTCAGAAATAGCTGCTCCAAAACAGTGAAACTCTCCCTTTCACTCCTTTTACATCTGCAGTGGGAATGACATGATAAATGAGAAGGAGGGAAGTCTAATTTAATGTTAAGGTTCTAGAGGCAGGCAACGAGGACAGGCCTGAGCACTTTGCCTCTTTTTGTTTATGGAAGGTGAAATGGTGGCTCTGTAAGCAAGAAGGGAAAAATTATTGACAGTGGTGTATGAATACTGTGAGCTGATTCTGGTGAGCCTTTTAGGCTGTGATGACAAAAAAGGATTGAAAGTGACTGAGGAGTAGCTGTATGTAATAGATTGCGATGTATGCAATAGGTACTGGCAGGGGCCTTTTGAAAATATATTTTTGCAATAATACTGACTTCTCTTACTGCAGTTTGTGCATTTTTTAAGAGTATGGTTTATCAAAGTCTCTGTTACAGCTGAAGAGCTTTGCATAGCTGATGGAAGCAGTAGTCAGATATTGCAATAATTTCCTTCAGGCAACCAAAATTTGTGATTCCTGGAAATGATGTTTATAAAGAGACATTATGCACTACACTTCTTTTTTCCTTGTGGTTCAAGTATTTAATATTTTTTTGCCCTGAGTGAATATATTGTTGATTTAAATATAGCAAGTATACTGATATCAGTAGTACAGGAGATGACAAGCCCCAAGGGTGGGGGAAAGTTTAGAAATTATTGAGTTCCCTTGAAATTTATTTTAGCATAACTGTACCTCTTCTGCAAAGTAATAATAAAAAAAAACACAAAAATACAACCAAACCTGCAGCTACACTAATATTAGAGCTACTTCAAGCCATAGAAATTGCTTATAGAATGGTCTCACCAGAGCAGAGTAGAGGGGGAGAATCACTTCCCTTGACACCTCACACTAGATCCTGTTGCCCAGAGCCACATCCAGCCTGCCCTTCAAAACCTCTAGGGATGGGACTTTCACCACCTCCCTGGACAACCCGTTTCAGTGTCTCATGACCCTCATGGTGAAGAACTTCTTCCTAACATCCAATGCCATCCAGAGTGACCTTGACAGGCTGGAAGGGTAGACCCATGAGGTAGACCCTCATGAGGTTCAAGAAGACCAAATGCAAGGTCCTGCATCTGGGTCAGGGCAATCCCAAGCACCAATACAGGCTAGGCAGTGACTGGCTGGAGAGCAGCCCTGAAGAAAAGGCCTTGGGGGTGCTGGTGGATGGGAAGCTCAACATGAGCCAGCAGTGTGCACTTGCAGCCCAGAAAGCCAATCACATCCTGGGCTGCATCAAGAGAAGCGTAGCCAGCAGGTTGAGGGAGGTAATTCTCCCCCTCTACTCTGCTCTGCTGAGACCCCACCTGGAGTACTGCATCCAGTTCTGGAGCTCCTATTACAAGCAGGTTCTGAATGTGCTGGAAAGTTGCCAGAGAAGGGCCACGAGGATGATTAGAGGGCTGGAGCCCTTAAGGAGTATTTTAAGAGGGCTACAAGAAAGCTGGTGAGGGACTTTTTAGGGTGTCAGGTAGTGATAGGAGCAAAAATAGAAGTGAGTAGATTCAGACTGGATGTCAACGAGCAAAAGGAAGAGTTATCACCATTCCTTGGATTCAGCGAGAATTAAAACAGGAACAGTCCCAAGCTCTTGGCGGCAGGCACACACTTGGGATGGGGTCCTCCGAGGCAGTGGTGGAAGTGGCGGTAACGGAGCAGTGCGGAGCAGAGAGAGTGGTAGGAGCGGTGCAGCAAGACCAGATGTGTGGGCGGTGCGGAGTGCAGCTGTCAGATGTGCTGCAAACGTGGACGCCCTGGAATTTGCCGTGCCCCCATCGCCCTCCTGGTGCAGGGGCTGTTCCTCCAGAGCTGTGTCACTCCTGTGGTGCTTTTAAAGAGGGAATTCCTTCCTCTGCAGAAATTATCTGTTTTAATTGTCAAGCCAGCAGCTCTCTTCCAGAGCTGTAAAAGCCATCACCCCATCTATTCAGGACCAGGTATTGTCATACCTTGTTTGAGACACTATCATTAAGGGCTGTTAGCCCTGCCCTGACATATGCATTGTTTTGAGACAACAGAGTCACTGGTCGGAACCTCCTGCCTGTGCCAGGAGAAGGCACAGAAGAAGAGAAGGGGTTGGGGCTCTCTATGCCTATATGAATGTAGTGGTTTGAGCCTTAACTAGGAGTTAAGAGCTCAGATGGGGGCAAGGCTGGGAATCTCTCCCCTGCTCCCCCTCCTCCCTCCCAACAGAGAGGAAAAAAAGGGAAGAAGCAAATCCACCAAGCAATAATTTGGAGTCAGCTTGGAAGTAGAGAGGTAAAAGTTTTCTTTAAATGGTGTATATATATATAACAGGTAAGGTTCACAAGGGCAAGGAACAAGGATGGATGGGAGGGAAAAAAAAAAAAAAGAATACAAAACCAGGCCCTCTCTGAAGAGGCGTGGAGGCAGCAAGGAGAAGGATCGGGCCCAACCACATGGCAGAGGAGCAGGAAGGCAGCAGGAGCCAAAAGGATCCCCAATGGCTGCAATGTCCTGCTTTTTATACCCTAACTGGGCAGGGAGTGGGGAGTGGAACAGACTCAGTTTCCCAGGGGAAAACACCCTGCAGGGAGGGCAAAGAACCTGCAAGCCCTCCCCCCTTTGTTTCCAGGATGAGCATTAACGCACCACAATGAGTCCACTTAGTACTTTGCTGAGCACTGCTGGGCTGTGGGTGTTTTTTCTGCATCAGGCTTAAGTCTTTTTTTGGCATGTGCCCCAGGGATGTGGATTTGGCTTTGCTGCTGGGTGAATCTGCAGATAGGAAAGTGGCAGCCATGTCCATTGATTCAGGATAGAGCAGCCCCTCAGTCATGAAACAATATTTTATGTATTGTAAAAGAGGAAGGAAAAAAGGGGAAAAAATGTCATTCTAGTTAAAACAGGTATTTGAAAATGGGAGGGTTAGAAAATACCTACTGTAATGAAAGCCATAGAGTCCAAATTGGAACCAGGGAGTAGATTTTAGGTTTTGGAGAGATTAATCAACTTCTTTGTTTGTAACAATCATGGAATTAAGCTAGACTGAATTTTAAACGGCCCGTTTTGTCCTTCAGAGAGATATTGCATCACTCACCTCTCCTATGAGGACAGACTGAGTTGGGGCTGTAGAGTCTGGAGAAGAGAAGGCTCCAAGGAGACCTTCTTGTGGCCTTCCAGTATCTTAAGGGAGCCTACAAGGATTTTTAAGGGTATCAGATAATGATAGGACTAGGGAAATTGTAACAAAAACCTGTAACCTCGTGAGGCTGTCATGGATCCACCTTTCCAGTCTGTCAAGGTCACTCTGGATGGCATGGGATGTTAGGAAGAAGTTCTTCACCATGAGGGTGGTGAGACACTGGAACGGGTTGCCCAGGGAGGTGGTGGAAGCCCCATCCCTAGAAGTTTTGAAGGCCAGGCTGCATGTATCTCTGAGCAACATGATCTAGTGCAAGGGGTCTCTGCCTATGGCAGGGGGGTTGGAACTAGATGATCCTTGAGGTCCCTAAAAATTCTATGATTGTAAGCTTTTACAAGTTGTTTTTTTAGTCTGTTTGTTTGTTTGTTTTCCTTTAACATGTCCAAACACTTTATTACTGTACTGTTGCTCTGTAATAAAATAACAAAATAGGGCTGAATATTGAAAATATTAAGATAATCTGTATGCCAGCCAAGATTGTGTTGTAGTCTCCTGAAGAGCTGACACTTTCAGCAGTGGAACTTCTCAGTGTCAGTCAACTGCTCAGCAAAGAATGCCTCTGCATGACTGACAGTTCTCATATCACTGCGGGATTGACCATGGAGCTCTTTAAACATGTTGTGACAGAAACAATCTGAGCCAGCTTCAGCAGGGTTAGCACATTAAATTACCAATGTCAAACTTCAACAGCAGGTACAGAAGAAAGTAAAAAGCTCTCATATGGGCCTCATTGAGGGAGGAAATAAAGAGACCATATCTTTGCCCCTTTTGTTCCCTCTGTGATGTGCAATTAGAAGATTGTGAATATATAAGATCAAGAGAAGGATCTTTTTATCTTGGAAGTATAAATTGCAGTAAAAAATATGCCAATGTTTCACTAAGTTAGTGAAGCATTTGAATTTTATTAATATTAAATGCTATTGATACAAAACTGTTAGGAGCTATGTGCTAATTTGGACCACTCACTGTTAACAAACATGCTGGCTCTGTGATTGGGTTTGTATAGATCCAGTCTTCTGGCAGTAACAAAAATGCTACAGGAATAAAATTGAAGATTAAACTGGTTTCAGAAGAGAATCAGGAGAACTTCATGTACATGAGAGACAGGCTCTGAGAGTACAGCTATAAAATCAGCTAAACTTCTGAATTATTTAAAATTTTATCAATACAGATATCTTACTGTGGCAATGCCAGCGACGAGCAGTGTGAGCAGTCTGGCAGTGCAGGCCTAGAGCCTGACATGGTTGTAGGCCATGCTCAGCATAAGTGCAGAGCCAGTTATCAGCATGGCTTGCAGCATGTAACTAAACCAAGGCACTGGTAGCTATAAACACAGCAAGTTATCTTGGGACAACAGGACATGCACCTGCATCAACAAGCCTTGTGTGTCATCAGTAGTTGGACCAATAATCTATAATAGTGTGATGTATGGTCACTCACAGGGAACCAATGAGTCCATGCCAACAAGGCACTCCGAGTTTATATAAGTTGTAACAATTCCCTTGCTATGCACTTCTGCCTGTCCTATCTCTTCTCCTTCCATGCTTTGCTGTGCTATACTTGCACCATAGGCCTGCGCCATAAGCCTGCAATACTGGAACAATAAAGGATCAATACCTGATCATATTGGTCAGCTGTATTGATTCCAATAACCTCCGTCGTCCGAAATCTTACCTAATTTTTTTTTCCTTGAAAAAAAGAGGAAGGAAAGGGGCAACAGACCCTGACCCCAAAGGAAAGATTTCTGATGAAGAACATGTAAGAAAAAAGTACTGACTCATGAAGGGGTTTATGTTATTTGCAATTTGCCATTTGGGACTATGGGGGCAGTGGTAGCAGTGTCAGCCAAATTGCCCTGACATGAAGGGGTAGCATTTATCCATGGAAAGCTGTGAAGCTTCTCCAAAACCACTTGGCTGAGATGAGTCTGCTTCTGAGACAGCATACAGTTAGGGCCAGATCCCATGGAAGAAGATTTAGGTTGTGGTGTTGTGAGAAATTGTAATATTTGACTTTTGCAAGGGGAATTGCTGAGGACCATGGGGTTTGATCTTTGGGATGATTGGTTGGTCATAGTCTGTGTTGTGTGGTGTTCCATTCTTGTGTATTGGGAGAGAAAGGTGAGGCGCCAAAATGTCTGAAGACTGGCCAGGTCCAAAGTGCAGGTTTTGTCCCAGCCCTGATGGAGAGGGGTGGGAGTGTGCTGGGGAAATATATGAATATGTATGTTTGACGTTTATATAGGTTCAACTTATGTTGTTATGGCGCACCTCTAGCAAACCTGCTATGCACTCAGCACTGTTTTTGCCTTTATTTTATTATAAACTAGGTTGTAAAATTTATCAGTGAGCTTGCTTCCCGCAGTATGAAATAATTTTTGGATCCTAAATTCCAGACAGAGCATGAGAAAAAGCAAACACATTGGCATGAAATGTAAGTCATGTGCTGCCAGGATACATAGCTAGAATAGCCCACAGAAAGCCCAGATTAAACATAAGACTGTGTGTAAATGCTCTTAAAGGGGTCTAAGACACTCAAATTCATCTGTGATGAAGAATCTTCTCCCTAATGAAGAAAAACTGTCTAAAATGAGATCAAGACTTGCTGCTTTTCTTTGGAATGAAAGTGATTTTCACCTATTTTTTTTTTCTGCTACCTTGAAAAAAGTGGTAGTGCAATTGACTCCTTGCTGTATATCTATTTTTTTAAACTATTTTTTTCTCAATTAGCTATTAGTGATCTCTGCTGTGGCTGAAGTTGAGCTGCTACTGCCTCTAAAAACTTGCTTAAAGCCAAGAGGAAGCTGCACAAGTATGCTTTAAAGCCATGCTACTAGCGCTTTCTTTTGTCTTTCTGTATTACTTTTGCATTCATTTCTGCCAGGTGACAGTATTGGGCAGGAAGAGCTGAAATTATCTTTATCTCAATAAAGGCTAAATGAATAAGTAAGGCAGTGAGACTGAATTCACTCCAGCACAAAAGCAGCTTGAAATTAAGGGACCTAACTTCCTGGAAGTCTTTGGATAAGTGAAATTCTGTAGTTCTATAATTTTTGTTTCTAAGATTCATAGGCAAGACTAATGAAAAAATAAAACAGAATACACATTTTGTATGGAGCTCGGTTGCACCATGTGTAAGAGTCTAAACTCCTGGTGTGACTCAACAAAGATAAAATCACTTGCTGCTTGCCCAGACAGTACCAATCCTGGATGCAAATCACCTTGCGATTGCTTCGTGATAACACTGGACTGCAGCTGGCCTATAACAATGACCCAAGGACCCAGCCATCACGCCTTCAAGACAGCTATCAGATACCCCCAGGAAGGGAGGGTGATGAGTCAGTGGACTCTCCACCTGTCTCCTGATGTGTGATAAGTGGGTAGGCAGGGAGATGGAGAGGAAGGAGGCGGAGGCCCCCCCCCACTCCATCCAGACCACTGTCCAAACTCACATGAATACACAGAAAGACTTCCTGGGGAACGATATCTGGATACTTATGATTTCCTGGCTCCTGAATTCCTGAGGGACAATGCTTGGACACATACCTAAGGACTAAAAACTGTATAAAAGACTTGACCACTACTGGCTCAGGGGGAAGAAAAACCGCAGAGGAAGAAAAACCGCAGAGGAAGAAAACCGCAATGGAGGGAAGAAAAACGGGGAGAGAAAAACGCTGAAGGAGAACCATGCCGCTGAGAAGGAAGGAAGCAGACTGAACCCTCTCTCCGTGTCTTAAGTCCCGCTTGCTGCTACTCATGGAGCTGACCCACGCTGCCCAGAGGGACCTCATCTGTTCTCCAGCCAAAGCCTCAGCACCCTTTCTCTACAGACCCAGGCTGCCCAGAGGGACCACATCGCATCTCCAGCCAAAGCCTCAGCACAAACCTAGCACCTCATGCAGCACCTTTCCTCCGCAGACTCAAACTGTCTTGGGGTGGGTGAGGGGTGTGGTAATATGATTCCTTTCCTCTTCTCTCTCTCTCTTCTCTCTCTCCCTCTCTATCTTCTCCCTCTCCCCTTCTTATTTCCATTTTCCATTTTATGTATGTAATAAATAGTCTAGCTGTTGATATTTTGGCCTCGTTTGTGCCGATTAATTTCACAGCACGGGAATATTCAAAAGAACTAGTCTCCTTCCCTCTCCGGACCGAGACACCATGACATTGGCAGAGCATTTTTATCAGCCCTCCATGGCCATTCTGGATTAAGTAAGGCAAAGTGAAGAAGATGCCATGCTGCTCAGATAGGTCAGTTTTGTACATATATATGTATGGAAATATGAGTTTAATAGCTTTAATATGACTTTAAGCTAAATCATTGTAGTAACTATTTCATTTTATCTTTTCAAAATCCAGTATTTGACAACGTATTTTTCTTTTCATGATTGTCTGCAGTACTGTCTCAGTTCTGTTCCAAAACAGCTGGGAAGGTATAGTGCTCAAGCCATGCAACACTCAAGCCAAACAACACTCTTTCTCATGACAAAGTAGTAATACCACCCGTGTCTTATGTTAGATGTGCCATCAGACAAGCAATGTTCCATGAAAAGTAGTCTTGCTTTTGTAAAAGACTTTTGTTAAAAAAAAATAAAATCTGGAGAGCCTTCAGTTTGTCTCTGTAGCTCCATTTCTGTTTTCATCAAGGTTCAATGCAAACAATAGAAATAATAAGCTGAACTTACCTTTTCCTGGTTTGAGAATGCTATAAACTACAGGTGCAGATACTGAGAAGGGGCTTGTAGCTGAAAGTTAATGCTTGTAAGAAACTGGTTTTATTTAAAGCATTGTATAAATGTATAGCAGGGTTATACTGTGAACTTCAGTGGTAAGTGAATATTTTTTGACATACCTTGCATGTTTTCTGTCAGAAATAGTGTAGCCAGCAGGACTAGAGAACTGATCGTGCCCCTGTACCTAGCACTAATGAGGCTGGACCTCAAAATCTGCATTCAGTTTTGGACCCCTCACTACATAAAGGACATTGAGGTGTTGGAAAGAGTTTAGAGTTCAGGTCTTATGAGGGAACAGGGGTTGTTTAGCCTGGAGAAAAAGAGGTGGAAGGGGATTTTTTTCTTTAGAACTCCCTGAAAGGAGGTTGTAGTGAGGTGAGTGTTGGTCCCTTCTCCCAAGTAACAGGTGAAAAGACAAGAAATGGCCTCAGGTTGAGCCAAGGGAGGTATAAATTGGATATTAGTAAATGTTTCTTCACAGAAAGGATTGTAAAGCTTTGGAACAGGCTGTCCAGACAAGTGGTGCAGTCACTATCCCTGGAGGTATTTAAAAGATGTGTAGATGTGGTGCTGAGGGACATAGTTTAGAGGTCACCTGGAAGTGCTTGGTTTATTTTTGGACTTGTTTGGTCTCTTTTTACCAAAATGATTCAAACATTTTTCATATAATCGTATTATGGTACTAGAATATTTGAGACTTCCTTGCATAAATATACTGTGATCTAAAGGAAATTGTTATATGGTAGATTTTAATATAAATAAAAGCAGGTTACAAAAATGAAATAGTTAATCACATCCAAGCAATGGTCATTTATTCTTTATTCATTCTACTGCAAGTGTTGTGGAAAAAAGGCTGCATGTATAGATACAAAAGACTGTTTTTTAAGCCTGTGAAAGACTTCAGCTATGCAAGGCCCTTATTTATTAACAATTCTTTAATTGTACCTACGACTGTTGTTGCAGCTAGCCCTCTAGTAATCCCTAAAGGATGTACTATAGCTAGACACCTTGTAGAATGTGATTGCCCTTTCGAAAAGCTTATGTAATTCCTCATACACTTCTTTTTGTTTTGAACATAGCCTGCTTCTTCTGTGTAATTACTCTGGCCTAGCTTCAGTTCTGTTAATTCTTCCTTAGTGAGATATCCTTCGTCTGTCTGTTCCTGGGTTTATTGTAATGCTGTTAAGTTAGGGAGGATAGGTTTTTTTTGTTTACTCTGTCATGGGGAATTTTATTGTGAACATCAACAATGAAAAGTATCTTGGATCAGTTTCATTTTTATGGTTGGGAGAATGAATAGTCAGAGCAAACTTCATATATGACACCTTTTTGTGGGTTAGCGCTGGCCAGCAACTCAGCCCCAGATAGCCGCTTGCTTACTCACCCCAGTGAAATGGGGGAGGGAAATGGCATTCAGACAGATATTCACCAATCCCTATGACAGCAGGGCTCCATCATACCCAACAGTTATTTGGGAAGACAAATATCATCATTCCAAACATCTTCTCTTCCTCTTCCTTCCCCCTGCTTGTATTGCTGAGCATGGCATCATATGGTATGGGATACCCTTTTGGGCAATTGAGGTCAGCTGTCCTGCTGTGCACCTACCCAAATTCTTGTGCATCTCCAGCCTACTTGCTGTAGTATGAGGAGCAGAAAAATCCTTGACTTTGTGCAACCACTGCACAGCAATAGCTAAAACACTTATTTGTTATCAATACTGTTTTGATCACATATCCAAACCATAGCCTCATACAAGGTAGGATGAAAAAAACCTAACCCGTTGATAAGTCAAAACTAGCACACATTAAAACTCCCATTCATTTCAGTGATACTATAGTTTGAGTAAAAAGTACTGCACAAAGTGGTATTTTTGTCCTAATTGTGTCTTTAATTAACTTACTTTGAAATGATTTTCAAGTGAAAGTATGTGTGAGGTTGCTTCTTAATGACTTTCTTTTTCTTTCTACAGTAGGTTCTTTTATTTTAAAGCGTACAATGCTTCATCAAGTTGTAAAATCAGCAATGTGTATGGCTTTTTTGTCATAATTATAATGTGCTGAGGAGTTAGATCAAATTCTCACTAGATACACCACTTATGCTTTATCTGTATAATGTTGGCCTTGTTAACATCCTTTTCTTTTGTTAATTTGTATCTCTACATGCCTCAGAAATTCTTTAATCATCTCTTTTAGATTACAAGAACTACACTGAAACTTTTGTGATTTGATAGTTTAATTGGATGCTCTGTTAGTATGCAAAGGGAAGTTCTCTGTAGATGATAGAGCTCTCCAGTAATGCTGTTGCAGAAATACCCTGAATTTAAACCCTTCTCCCCACTGAAGTCAGTGGAATATTTGTCCTTTTATTAAGACTTAACTCTTGAAGATTATATACAAACAGTAAACTACTTAAGAAATTGTGATGTAAAGACTTTGAAAGAACATGCAATGATTTCACCCTTTAATGCAAAATGCTAAGTGTGTAAGTGAAAGTCCATGCTGAAATGTATTTTGTACTCCAAACCATCTTTGTAAAGTATTCTGATTTTTTTCCAGTCATTGTACTCCTTCTGTCTGATCCCCATACCATTTAGTAAAGTAAAATACTTTTCTGATAATGTATGGAAAGAATTCTATAATTTATAACACAATTTAGGTAGTTAATTTGTTTACAGTCATAGGATCATAGAACGCAACCCCACTGCAGTGAACAGAAACATCTCCAACCAGACCAGGTTGCTCAGGTCCCCATCAAGTTTGACCTTGAATGTTTCCAGGGGTGGGGCCTTCAGTGTAAGTATTAATAGTACTTATAATAAAGAAAGATACAATGCAAGCTTATCCTGATATAAAATTAAATGTTGCATCACACTTTCTCTAGTGTAGGAGTATATTTTTCTTCTTTTCTATCAGTTTTCCTTGGATTTAGTGGTGCATTCTAAAAAACTATTCTGAGGAATGTTTGGGGGATTTTCTTTAATAGTAGTAGTAGTAGTAGTAGTAGTAGTAGTAGTAGTAGTAATAGCATTAAAAATACTCTCTAAATAATAAAGCCACGAGGTAGAGCACCCTGGATAAATGTTGTCCTTCCTCATACAGATAAATTATCTCCTTTGCAACCCAGAGGCCATTTTCAGATATATTGCCTTAGAGTGTTTTGGTGCTTTGAGAAATGAGAAATAGTGGGACCAATGTCTTGTGCTCATTATTCATGTGCTTAGGTAGAATGCAAAACAATTGTTATTGAACTTCATGTACCCAGACTCTTTGTGAAGATAGAAAATAGGCATAAATTACATCTATGAGCCTTCAGTCAGTATCTGTCTCTATGTCAGAATCCCCAACTGACTTTTTTCTCTGACTTTAAACACCTTAAAGCATCTTTCTTTGAGAATAACACTGAGCTTACTGTTCACTTACACTTCATGATACTTATTTTCTCAGGAATTGCATATTCTATCTGTAGTTGGTTGTTTCAAATCCTTTGTTACCAGGTGATGGTAACAGATGATGGTGGAATTACTGAATGTCTTCTTGGCCTCAATCTTTTACTGATAAGATCAGCCCTCTGGAGTCTCAGACACCGGAGGTAAGAGAGTAGAACTTGAAGAAGACTCTCCGCTGGTCAGAGCTATGGGCCCTAATGGGGTGCATCCATGAGTGCTGATGTTGTCATTGTACCACTCCCCATTGTTTTTGAAAGATCATGGAGAACAGGGGAGGTACCTGAGGACTGGAAGAGGGATGGTGTTGCTCCAGTCTTCAAAACGGGCAAGAAGGAAGACTGGGCACCTAACAGACCAGTCAGCCTCACCTCCATCCCTGGAAAGGTGATGGAACAAATCATTCTGGAGGCCATCTCTAAGCACATGAGAGAAAGGAGAGTTATCAAGAGTAGCCAGCATGGACTCACCAAGGGGAAACCTTGCTAGACTAATCTGACAGTGTTCTATGAAGGCATGACCAAGTGGATAGACAAAGGGAGAGCAATGGATATTGTCTATCTTGACTTCATCAAGGGTTTTGATACCATCTCCCATAACATACTCATAGGTAAACTCAAGAAAAATGGGTTAAATGATTGGACTATGAGGAGCACTGGCAACTGGTTCAACAACAGATTTCAAAGAGCTGAGATCAGCAGTGCAGAGGCCATTTGGAAGGCTGTGGTTATTGGTGTTCTCCAGTACTAGGTCCAGTTTTATTCAATATCTTCGTCAATGACCTGGATGAGGCGATTGAGTGAATTCTCAGCAAGTTTGCTGATGGTACAAAACTGAGGGTGGTGGGGTGTGTGTGTGTGTGGACAGATTGGAAGGCTTTGCTTCCATCCAAAGAGATCTGGACAGGCTGGACAGCTGGGTGAAATTCATGGAATTCAATAAGAATCCTGAATTAATAAGGCTGGAAAAGACCTCAAAGATCATTGAGTCCAACCTGTCACCTAAGACCTCATGACTACTAGACCATGGCACCAAGTGCCACGTCCAATCCCTTTTTGAAGACCTCCAAGGACTGTGACTCCACCACCTACCTGGGCAGCCCATTCCAATGGCTGTGAAGAACTTTCTCCTCATCTTGAGCCTAAACTTCCCCTGGTACATTTTGAGACTGTGTCCTTTTGTTCTGGTGCTGGTTGCCTGGGAGAAGAGACCAGCCCCCTCCTGGCTACAACCTCCCTTCAGGGAGCTGCAGAGAGCAATAAGGTCTCCCCTGAACCTCCTCCAGTCTAAACAACCCCAGCTTCCTCAGCCTCTCCTCATAGGGACTGTGCTCCAAACCCCTCACCAGCTTTGTTGCCCTTCTCTGGACACATTCCAGCCACAGGCTGACATCTTGGCCAGGAGTTTGCTGTGGCGAATGGTGTCAAAGGCCTTGCTGAAGTCCAGGTAGACTACATCCACAGCCATCCCCATGTCCACCAGATGGGTCACCTGATCATAGAAGGAGATCAGGTTGGAGAGGCAGGACCTGCCCTTCCTAATTCCATGTTGGCTGGGCCTGATCCCTTGGCCATCCTTCAGGTGTGCAGTGATTACCCCCAAGATGATCTGCTCCATCACTTTCCCTGGCACTGAGGTCAGGCTGACTGGCCTGTAGTTTCCAGGTTCCTCCATCCATCCCTTCTTGTGGATGGGGACCACATTGGCCAGTTTCTAGTCATCCGGGACCTCTCCAGTGAGCCAGGACTGGAGGAAAATGATGGAGAGCAGCTTGGCCAGCTCATCTGCCAGCTCTGTCAGCACCCTAGGATGGATCCCATCCGGTCCCATGGACTTGTGAGTGTCCAAATGGCTCAGCACGTCCTGAACTAATTCCTCATGGATTTCCAGGGCATCACACTGCTTCCCGACCCTATTGCCCAGCTCAGGAGGCCACTCATCCTGGACTCCTACCTTGCTGTTAAACATTGAGGCAAAGAAGGTGTTCAGGACCTCAACCTTTTCCTCGTCTTCAGTCACCATGTTCCCCTCCAGGTCCAGTAAGGAGTGGAGGTTCTTCTTGCCCTTCTTTTAAGTGTTGATATATCTGTAAAAATGCTTTTTATTGTCTTTGACAGAGGTGTCCAGCTTCAGTTCCAACTGGGCCTTTGCCTTTCTAATTTTATTCGTACATAATCTAACCACTTCCTTGAACATACCTCGAGAAGCCTTCCCCTCCTTCCAAAGGTGATACAGCCTCTTTTTTTCCCTTAAATCCTTCAGGAGCTGCCTGCCCATCCAGGCCGGTCGCCTTCCCCGCCGGCTCATCTTTCGGCACATGGGAACCGCCAGTTCCTGTGCCTTCATGAGCTCCTGTTTGAAGTAGGTCCAACCCTCCTGGACCCCTCAGTTCATGAGGGTTGGTACCCAGGGAACTTTACAAATAAGTTTCTTAAAGAGGCTGAAGTTTGCCCTCCGGAAGTCCAAGGTGAAGGTTCTGTTGGTGCTCCTCCCTATCTCCCTGCATATTGAAAACTTCACTATCTCGTGGTCACTGCACCCTAGGCAGCCTCCCACGGTCACATCTCCCACCAGCCCTTCCCTATTGGAGAACAGCAGGTCAAGCAGAGCCTGTCCCCTGGTAGGCTCACTTAACAGCCGCATCAGGAAGCAGTCCTCCATTCGCTCCAGGAATCTTCTGGACTGCCTCCTCTCTGCTGAATTAAGTTCCCAGCAGATACCTGGCAGGTTGAAGTCACCGACAAGGACAAGATCTGATGATCTTGAGACAGCCTCCAGTTGTTTGTAGAATAATTCATCATCCTCCTCATCCTGGTTGGGTGGTCTATAACAGACTCCAACCAGGATGTCAGATTTGTTAGGCTGCCCTCTGATTTTAACCCATGGACAAAAACCTTGGAGTCCTAGTGGACAGCAAGTTATCCATGGGACAGCAATATGCTGTTGTGTCCAAGAGGGCCGCTGGCATCCTGGGGTGCATTAAGAAAAGAAAAGTACATCCAGCAGGTCTAGGGACGTTCTCCCCACCACTACTCTCCCCTGGTAAGACCACACCTGGATTACTGTGTCCAGTTTTAGGCTCCCCAATTCAAGAGATACAGGGATCTGCAGGAAAGATTCCAACAGAGAGTTACAAGAATAAGTGAAATACTGGAACATCTCTCTATGAAGAAAGACACAGAGAACTGGGGCTGTTTAGTCTTGAGAAGGGAAAGCTGAGAGGGGATCTTGTCAATGTCTATAGATCTATGAGGGGTGGGTGTTAAGATGAAGGTGGCGTGTCTTTTTGGCAGTGCCCAGTGATAGGACAAGGAACAGCAGGTGCAAGCTAGAATGCAGGAGGTTCCACCTAAACACAAAAAGGCACTTCTTTATGGTGAGGTGACAGAGCACTGAAGCAGGCTGCCCAGAGATGTTGTGAAGTTTCCTTCTTTCAAGACTTTCAAAACCTGCCTGGATGCATTCTTGTGAGTCCTGTCCTACATGATCCTGCTTTGGCAGGGGAGTTGGACTCAATGATCTCCAGAGGTCCTTTCCAACACCTAACATTCTTCAATTCTGTGATTATACTTCAGGCTGTGTGTACTTCTTTCTACATTCCAGTAAAACCAGTGACCAGCCCCATTTTAAATCAGTGTAACATTTTTGACTGGAAATTCAGGAGCTGCAGCCTATGTTCCCTATGAACTGCAGTGTTCATTGTTCTGAATGGCAGTTACAGCTGTGTAACTTCTAATTTGTGTTGAAAAATGCAGACTCTTTGAAAATTCTAGTAAAAAGGGATGTCTATTTACCTGAGTATGATTTTCTAATTATAAGAATATCTGACCATCTTCTTCAAATCTTGCTTCACCTTTGATGCTTACTTCTTAAGTAAATAATTTGATGTACAGTGAATCCCCAATGAAAGAAAAAATACTGAAGCTTCTTCTCATTCTTTTCCTCATTTTTGAAGAAGATGAAACCTGTGAATGAGAAAGAGGAAAGAAAATGACACGAAAAATTGAAAGTGAGAAATGGTGCTTTATTGCTGAATTGAGCTTGGGGAAAATAATTTGTCAATCCCTTCCAATCAACTGCAGATGCAGCTGATGGAAAGATATGATTAGAAATCACATGTACCCTCACAGAGGAGAAAAACAGAACTAGCAGAACCGTAGCAAGGAACAGTAGTTGTAGAATATAAATAAAAATGAAAAGACAATATTAGACAGACATTTTGACTAAAGGAACGATTAACTATTAGACTAAGATGGCAGCATTTTATGCTTCTTAGAAGATGTCTCAGACATCTTGTTTCAGATGAGATCTGAAAATTCCTAAAAGAGCTAGAAATTCTCAGCTAAGCATTCTTAGCTAAGTATTGTAGCTAAGGAAAATTTGTTTTGTTTTGGTTTTGTGATGTCCCCTATGTCTCGTGCATAGTGTTACCCCCATTGCTACCATTGTGAATCTAGGCTCCAGATTTCAAACCAACTCAAAGGAACATCAGGGTGCTCTGAAATTTTCATTGATAAACATTTCCATACATGACTAATTACATGGACAGGCAATGGAAGCTTGTAGACACAATACTACATTGAAATAATCTGTAATATTTATGGTTGGACACAACTCATTAAAGTGCTAGTTTTCAAGTTCATTATATTGTCTTAATGATGCATATAATTTTGCACTTAGCTTCTCTCTTTCTTTCACATTGTGCTCAAGCAGATTTCATAACAGTGTTCGATCATCTCTTGCCACTGCTGTTGTGATATCATTAGTGGTGCTGAATTTTATTCCCTCTTGTTGATCAGGGTCAGCAACCCATTTAGATATTTTCAACTCAAACCTGCTTTACATACAAGGAATGTCACAGTACTTTGTCAGTGAATGGGAGTAAAAGATCATCTTTGTGTTGACCAATTTATACAATTATCAGCCAAAAGAAAAGACAAAAGTAAGGCAAATGGAAATGCAAGAGAAATCTAAGGTGTCCTGTACTCAATGTAGCACTATTCAAAGCCATGAAACTGGGAGGTGAGTTTTGAAGTTTGCAGTTAAATTGATCTATCAGATGGCTACGGTTCATTGCTGCTTCTCCATCCCTAGCACTTTAAGTGAGGAGGTTACTGACTAAACCATGGTGGCAGACAGAAAAGAAAACCAGTGCTATGAAAGCTGTAAGTCCTAGCTTTCTAGCTGAAGGGTCACATAGCTGATACAACTGGCCCCAGCATGTGTCAGTGGGTGAGACCTCTGGTCACTTAGGCACTTTGTCTTACTCAAAGCTAATTCTATTAAAATGTAGTGTATAACAAAATGCTTCAGCACTAACTTTTAAAACGGATCTTCCAGAAAACTTTTGGTTTGTGCTAATGTTAAATAATCATCCTTATGGGAACAACAGTAAGTCTTTTGAGTTTCTTTGTTATGGTTTTTTTTTTTTTTTTTTTTTTTTTTTAATTTCTATTATTATTTTTTACTAAATGAAAAGGTAGGAGATCTTGGAAGAAATGAGTTGTCTAACCTAAAAAGTAAACATGCAGAAAAATCATCACTGCCACAACCTTAACTAAGCAGGTACACCACAGACTGGATGTAATTACCAAAGTGCTGTTCTGCAATTAAAACCTGTAAATAGCATTCAGCAAGCAAGACAAGAAACTATCTACATATTCCATCCATGTAGAATTGTATCTGGCCTTATATATTGCAAAAGCTTGTATGTCTTTTGTCCCCCAACAGCAGGGGAATCATCCTGGTATGAAGGACAAGGAATGACAAAGTATCTTTTATGCAGCACTGCCTTGCTTGGAGCTGTAAAACTGATGGGTAAATGAGCTTTCCTCCTGTGATCTACAACACCAAGTTCCTGTGAATGCTTTAGCTATCAAGTGCATTTTAAACTTTATGGTGTATTTTAAAACAGTAATGTTACTTTGTATGTGCTAGAAGAAATCATGAATTTCCTGCATTATTTAATGCCATGTAAGACATAGGCAGAGTTAACAAATTTGTATTTTATAGAATTAATGGGATCTATCAAGCTTCTATTTTGGAAAAAAAATCAGCCTGAAAGATCCTTAGATACTTAAAATGAGGAAGCTAAAGGTTTTTTTTTATCACCACAGTGTATGTATATACCAGACTTGTAACAGGACCTGCACACAGTGAGTCTGTCCACTGCTTATTTGGGTTTAAAAGAAAAAGAGGTCCTGGCTGGCCTCTGTAAAAGCCATCTCATTTCTACTGAGGACAGCTACTGAGGACAGCTACTCAGGTGGCTGTTACTTTTTGTATTATTCTTTCACTGCTGTTCTTGAGATGAACAGTCCTGTTCGACAAAAGAAAAAAGATTCCATTTTTGAAACCTCACTGTTTTGAGAAAATATTTAGTAATCAGAATATTGCAAAGATTCAAAAGGCTTCTTTTTAAAATAAGATATTCCATGCTATCCAATTTTGCCAGTAAGATCATTGCACATGTGACAATCATGAAGTCTGAAATTATGGATTTTTTCCTTCATATTATGGTGTGTCATGTAAGACCAAGAAAATTATTTGTTCTTTCACCTACTTGTGTCAAATACAGCTTTTATAAATGTCTATTACATTGCTTATTTTTTACAGAAATAGCTTTGGCAAAAAGTATTTCATAAACTATGATTTTTTTAGCTCTTAGTAAAAATATTTTGAGGAGAAATTAAATTGTATTATTTTTTACAGCATTATTATTGTACCTTTATTGCTTCATCATTCAGCATGGAAAGTAAGTTCCAACAACATCTAGTTTTCCAACTGTCAGAAACTGTGAAAACCCCTAACACTCATTAATGCCACAGATCAGAGATACTGAAGTGACACTAAATAATTTGAAATATTTTGCTGGTTTCATAAAGATTTCTTGCATCATTTGGATGTATTTCATAGCCAGCTCTGGAATCACATTAAAAATGTGGGTGAATGATGAAGGCAGACTATGTTTATCTCTTGAGATGCTACTCCTCACCTTGACAAGCTCTTTGTAAACAGAAAACTGGTTTAACAGAAAAGAGCTACTGTGGTTACTGAATGAACATAAAGTTTTCACTTCTCTGTCATTTCACAGCTGGCAGATTCAGAGACTTCTTTTTGGGGAGAAAATGTAATAGGTTAGTATTTAACACACAGATATGTAAAATCACTTTCTCTCCCAGGGCTCTTGTGAAACACATTAATGTGCCAGGCTACACCTTAGAGGGACAGTGCAGCAAGAAGTGCCTTTCAAACTTCAGAAACCCATACAAGGCCAGAGGTCGCTGTTCAACAGGCTAATATCTCCAGGCAATAAAGTTGTATGAAAGCCTTTGTAAAAAAAATGGCTATTTGATCTATTTAAGTCTTTTGAATTTGTTTAGGCATGATGTTTGCTATCAGTGCAGCACAGATTTTATCCTTGCCTGTTCTTTCCTATAATGTAAGGTGTGCTTTTAACTGATTTTTAACTGTTTTTTGTTTGCTTATCCAAGCAAATGGAGATAGCTGTACATTGAAAACAGACCCCCAAACCTCCTTGGATGTATGTGAGAAGACTGTTCTATTCCATTGGAGGTGGCAGCAGAGATTCTACTCTGAAATATTTGTTTAGAAAGTAAAGGTTCTCTTAGTGGCTCTTTGGTTTGTATTTACTGTGGGGTGTATCATAGAATTATTTAAAAAGCAAAGCAGAGAGGAAGTGCTTTCTGATGGACAGTAAAGTGTTAGGACAGTCATCACAAAGCCATCCAAAGGTTTATAGTGTCTTATCTACAACAGTAGCTACCGATGTTGTTTTCCTGTCTGGGATGAGTGAGTAGTCAATAACATCCCAGCGTCTTCAACTGTACCAGGACATTAACCCCTGTCAGGACACGGGCAGGAGCAGTAACAGCCATCTATACTGTTATTAGATGGATCGCAGCATGGATTTTGTTTGGGCCAAGTAGCACTTTCCTGAATAATTCTTGGGAGTGACTCAGAAGTTGATACAGCCTGCTGACTGTTCTGAACAGGCAATCTGGATTCAGCCATTCTGTTTTTCAGGCTAAGAAGTGTAATAATAATGTGCCAGCTGGCCTCAGTTCCATTTAGTTTTAGTGTAGTCAGATTGTCTCTTTATCCTGATCTCGTGACTCACATAAAAGCTCTACAAAGTGACATCTCTAGAAGTGTATGACAGGACCAGTAAAACAAAGACTTCTGGGGTTCAGATTAGAAGAGAATTGTTGGGGTTTATTGCCTGATTTTGATTGGTTTTTTTGTGCTTGTGGTTTTGTTGTTTTGCTTTGGTTTGGTTTGGGGTTTTTTTGTGGGTTTGGTTTGGTTTTGTTGCTTGGTTTGGTTCATTTTTTTTTTTTTTTTTTTTTTTCTTTTTAAATATTTGGAGATTACCCTTTACCCCTTTTCCACACTTGTAGTACAGAAGTATGGAATTAATGAATTCTGGAACAATTTCAGTATTAAACTCTCTTCCATTGCTTCCAGTAAATAGTCTTTTAGACAAATAATAGCACAAAATCTCCTTTAGCTGCACGTCGAACAAGTATTGTAGTAAACTTTTCCTTTGATATGGTATCAGCCTCACAGATGGCTTCATTGTTCAAATAGTAACAATACTAATTTGGCTGTCATGACTGTGATAAAAATGAGGAGGATGAAAATACCTTCTGGTGTTCCATATGCTGTTTTGAGCTTAGGGTTAAAACAGACAACGACAACTGAAGTGGACAGAATGTCATGTTACATAAAAAACATTACGAAGGACTAGTTGATTTCTTCCTTGTTTTATTTTTTATCACATAGGTTAAAAAAAAAAAAAAAAAGAAAGAAATAATTTGGAGTCCCAAAAGAATGGAACAAAAGGAAATTTTTTAATAGTGTGCATCTTCATTTATAGCCACAATCTCATAAGGAGAGCTAGATGAGAATCGAGTGTCATCTCCAGATCAAAATGGTCCTGATGGTTAGTCCTCTACAGAGTAAATTTTGATTAGCCCATTAGTGAACATATGAACAACAAATTGGACTCATACAGTATTCACTGATGTGGAGAATATTGTTTGGGTGGACTCTGAAATGCCGGTTGTCAAAAAAAGAGTTTGAGAGTAAGTTTAAAAATAAGAAGGAAACTTGTGATTTGTACCTGCAGGACAGGAAATGTTTATTATTAAGGATCTGTGACATCTAACACAAATAAAATTCAAGATGGAGGACCAAAGTGCTTTAGAAATTTTAAGGGAATTTTATACTAAATATTTCAGAGAAAACATCTTGAGAAATCCATCCACTCTCACTTGTTGCTGCTTTCCAGTTCCTTACAATTTTATTTATTACTAAACAAATTTTATGCATGTCACTAATCAAGTCTTCTGGAAGCAACCACAGGTCATTATCAGAAGACTGAGCCTCTAGTTGTGGTTTTTACTTATTCTTTCAGCATTTGTTTTATTTTGTTTTTGTTGTGCAAGTAGTTATCTTGTCTGGAAATGGAAGTTCAGAGCCAGGTTTGTGCTGCTGTGTGCAGCAGGGTGCTGAGCTCTATAGGCTTGCTGCTGTTAGCCATTTTACAGCAGTAGGTGTGGGATGTAGTTACAGAAAAGGCTAAGATGCTTTATTTCCTAGAGGAAAGTGCTATACTTACTTGGCTGTGGTGCATCAAGGACTTCAACTATTCTTTCCATACTTCACTATCTTTTTTGTGAAAGTACATGTGAATTTGAAACTCTTTACACCCTGATCCACTGAATGCTGCAGATGTGCTCTAACCGTTTTGAAAGAACATCTCTGTATCTGGAACAAAGTTAATGTAATCGAAGGCTCTCACATATCTTTTCAAGTAACTGTTTGTTCTCACACACGCATGCACATGTTTACTTGGTTTCTAGGGCTTCTATAAGAAAATAGGACTGTATAAAAAGCAATCTTACTCTTCCAATGTGATCCCAGGATCTTTTACGTTCAGTGCTCTGACATTTGGGTTTAATCTTGTTTTTCTGAATTGTGTCTTTGCTTAAAGGGATATCATGCAACTTTGTCCCTCATTTTGTTAATATACAATGGAAACAAAAGGAAGCATTTCTAATAAGCACCAGAATATTTCAATTTAGGTTTGCAGTGGATTTAAGTTTGGTTTTTGGTTTGTTTGTTTTTTTTTTTTTTTCTCCAGACTCCTGATTCCTTATCCCGCCAATGCAGCAGGTTTATATCAGAGTGCTTGCACATAATGAATGTACAGGGACATCAGCTTGACATGATTCAAGTTTAAGAGCTTTTGGAGGAGCTTGTTAGGTTTCTCATGTCAAAACTCACTAATTAAAAACAGGGAAAAAAGAAACACTACTGAAAAAAAAATAAACACAAGAATGAATTTTCATGATGGTCCACAGATCCCTTTTTTGTAGAAGTACCATATTTTGTCAGCTGAAAAATAAATGTGCTAAAATATGCACTTACATCACAGAGACTCCATAAGTTCTGAAGATGCCACTGCATTTTACTGAGGGGAAACAAAAAGTTTGGGAAAATAAGCTCTTTAAGCTTGTGTTTATTTATCCCCTAAATTTCTTTGTTTCTGATTAATTAGGATGCCATAACTAACATATGTCAAGCTGCATATGTAGTTTTTTTCTCTTCTTGCCTTACTTGTTTCTCCTCTTCCCATTCGTTCAAGAGTACTTTGCCAGGTATTTGTTCTAATTACCCTGCAAAAAACTTCCTCATAGAAAGCAGGTTCAATAATGTGTTTCATTTTGGTATCTGAACTGGCTTTCTTGCTGTTTTTCATTCTTATTCTCACACTGCATCTAACCAACATCTCAGTTTAAACAATCATCTATACATTTTTTCCCCTCTGGCTGGGATGTTAACCATTCTATTTTAAACATCCTGCCAAACATGCATTATTTACATGTATATTTGAAGGATTTTTGTCCTTTCAAAGGCATATCAGTTTCTGCACTTATTCATGAATTGGTCAGGTCACGGCTCAAGAGGAAACAGAAACAAGAGGACAGCGGAAGGCTATACTGAAAATAAGCAACAAAAGTCCATATTTTTACATTGTAAATAAAGGCTTGATGACAGAATTTGCTTTTTTAAAGAACACTCTCTGCCTCACCTAGGCTGGTTTAACAGAAAATCTAAGTTGAAAGTTGAGAGACACTGAATGATGAAAACAATTTGGGAATCTTTTTTTTTTTTTTTAATTATTCTCCATGAAGTAATCTGAGTCCAAAAGCTTACAAATTCTCACCAAATTCACATAAAAATCAGTATTTTCATGAAAGTTATGTTAACTTTCATAAGCTGTAGCTGTGGATTGCAAAATAATTCCCTGTTTGTTTCATTTAGGTCCATGAAATGCCACACATTGAAATGTATGTTACCTGAGGACTTCCCAGGTAGCAAGCTATGCATTACTCTCCTATACCTAAAGCTTTTGAAGTGGTGGATTCTAGTGACCTTTCACTGCTGTTGTTTGTTATTGTCAAAACAGGAAGCAAATTATTTGATGTTCTTTTAAAAGTATGATCCTGCAAACAGCTAACCAGAAAAAAGCCTTCATCACTCAAATAATGTTATGATGCCAGTTTTAAGAATAAATGTGGACAAAGTTAAAAAAGACACACAATGATTCCTAACAATGGCAGCAAAATTAAGTATTGAATTAGGAGAGGAAGATAATCTCTTGCCATGCCTGTAGGAAACTGGAAGGATAAGGACCTCAGAGGTTTGATAACTGCAGTGGTCCATGATTTTTAACCTGGCAGGGTTTTAATCTGTGCCTAAGACAATTCTTGGCATTATCAGGGAATAGGACAAGATAAAGCCTTTTTTTTTCCATACACCATACCTGTAAGAAGCAAAAAGAAAAAGTTGGGTATGTGGCTATGAATTTGCAGTGTGGCTATGAATTTGCAGTGACACTTATCTTCAGGACCTAAGTAGAAACCCTAATTCCTTTTATTTTCAATTAGAAGCATATACAAAAGGCTTCTACGCCATGCTGAATTCCTGATAAAAATTTGCCTCATGTTTGTCTGTAAGCAAGATAAAGTTTGAAGTCTCTGGTGGCAATAGAGTGCCACTTTTCAAAACCTTAAACAGAAGAGAAAAAGCTTGGAGGAAAGCTTATGAGACCCCACAGTCCATCTTTGTTAAAAGCCACCAGATGTGGGGGAATGCTTGAAACAGCAGAAAACACATCTGGTGCTGGGGCAGTTTGTTCTCAGGACTTTTCTATAACTCCAACAGTAAATCAGGATATAGGAAAGGCAGGAAGAAGTAAAGAAACAAGTGTTTTTGAAGGAATATTGCTTTATTTAGGATAAGGATCTCCATAGATATGATAGACAGACCTCTATTAAGTCAACAGTAATGTATCTTATTACTGAAGCTTCTTTTTTTCTGAATTTAATCTGCCATTACTTTCTTACCTTTCTTTCAGTCCCACAAGGTTTTTCCTGACCTGTAAGTACTTAGCCTTGAGAACAGAATAGGAGTACATACAAGTTGTTCTGCAGTTTGTGTTTATTGAATAATCCATAACATTGGGTACTTTGTGTTAAGCTTCATCTGTTCAGAGTTAAAGAATGTTACCTCCTGAATGTATTTTGCTGAAACATAAAGACTTTATTACATTTAATAGACACAATGTTAAGTCTATCTAGAATATTTGTATCCAATATGACTAGAACTTCATAACTTAAGAGTAAGCTCTTGCCTTATTATGTTGAAATTACTATCCTTACCTAGTATGGCAAGGCTTAATAGTTCAAAATCTGATTGCGATGATCTGAATCATTGCAGAGAATGTTGGGAACAGTAGCGAGAATATCACAGTATCACAGTATAACTAAGGTTGGAAGAGACCCCAAGGATCATTGAGTCCAACCCGTCTCCACAGACCTCATGACTCGACCATGGCACCAAGTGCCACGTCCGATCTCCTCTTGAACACCTCCAGGAAGGGTGACTCCACCACCTCCCTGGGCAGCCCATTCCAATGACGAACGACTCGCTCAGTGAAGAACTTTCTCCTCACTTCGAGTCTAAACCTCCCCTGGCACAGCTTGAGACTGTGTCCCCTTGTTCTGGTGCTGGTTGCCTGGGAGAAGAGACCAACCCCTTCCTGTCTACAACTGCCTTTCAGGTAGCTGTAGACGGCAATGAGGTCACCCCTGAGCCTCCTCTTCTCCAGTGCTAAACAATCCCAGCTCCCTCAGCCTCTCCTCATAGGGCTGTGCTCAAGGCCTCTCACCAGCCTTGTTGCCCTTCTCTGGACACGTTCAAGTGTCTCGATGTCCTTCTTAAACTGAGGAGCCCAGAACTGGACACAGTACTCAAGGTGCGGCCTAACCAATGCAGAGTACAGGGGCACAATGACCTCCCTGCTCCTGCTGGCCACACTATTCCTAATACAGGCCAGGATGCCATTGGCCCTCTTGGCCACCTGGGCACACTGCTGGCTCATGTTTAGGTGGCTATCAATCAGTACCCCGAGGTCCCTCTCTGTTTGGGAGCTCTCCAGCCACTCTGACCCCAGCCTGTAGCTCTGCATGGGTTTGCCGTGGCCAAAGTGCAGCACCCGGCACTTGGACTTGTTAAATGCCATGCCATTGGACTCCACCCATCTGTCCAGTCAGTCAAGGTCCCTCTGCAGAGCCTTTCTACCCTCTAACTGACCAACATCTGCTCCTAACTTGGTGTCATCTGCAAACTTGCTGATGACTGACTCAACCCCCTCATCCAGATCATCAATGAAGATGTTAAAGAGGATGGAGCCCAGCACTGATCCCTGGGGGACGCCACTGGTGACTGGCCGCCAGCTGGATGTGGCACCATTCACCACCACTCTCTGGGCTCGGCCCTCCAGCCAGTTCCTAACCCAGCACAGAGTGTTGCTGTCCAAGCCACGAGCTGACAGCTTAGCCAGCAGTTTACTGCGGGGGATGGTGTCAAAGGCCTTGCTGAAGTCCAGGTAGACCACATCCACAGGCCTCCCCACATCCACCAGACGGGTCACCTGATCATAGAAGGAGATCAGGTTGGAGAGGCAGGACCTGCCCTTCCTAAATCCATGTTGGCTGGACCCGACCCCTTGGCCATCCTTCAGGTGTGCAGTTACTGCCTTCAGGATAAGCTGCTCCATCACTTTCCCGGGCACTAAGGTCAGGCTGACTGGCCTGTAGTTTTCCAGGTTCCTCCATCCGACCCTTCTTGTGGATGGGGACCACATTGGCCAGTTTCCAGTGATCTGGGACCTCTCCAGTGAGCCAGGACTGGAGGAAAATGATGGAGAGCGGCCTGGCCAGCTCATCTGCCAGCTCTGTCAGCACCCTAGGATGGATCCCATTGGGTCCCATGGACTTGTGAGTGTCCAAGTGGCTCAGCAGATCCCGAACTAATTCCTCATGGATTTCCAGGGCATCACACTGCTCCCCAACCCTATTGCCCAGCTCAGGAGGCCACTCATCCTGAACTCCTGCCTTGCTGTTAAACATTGAGGCAAAGAAGGTGTTCAGGACCTCAACCTTTTCCTCATCTTCAGTCACCGTGTTTTGTGAAATCTGTGCAACAGTTTTTAATCACAATTTATTTGTACAGTTGTACCTATTGTATTTGTTCTCTCTTTGACTGTCATTGGCTCTTATCTTTATAACATAAATTGCAATATGGGTCAGACAGACTTATTTCTCAAACACTTTCCAGGAAGAACAGGTATTAGGAAAAACTAATTTACAGATTGCTAGATGTATAAAAAGCTGTATACTCGAGTATATAAAACTTTTCATGATCCATTGTTTTTTTTAATATTAACAATAATATAAAACTTGGTTGTGCAATATAGTTTGTCATATATGAAGATAACAGTACCTTGGTATATTCCTGTTTGTATGCTTTTCCTTTTTAAACCAGAAATTAATTAACATTCTGTCAAAATCAGTTTTAAGTGTCTCAATGAAAAGAAATGTCAGACCTAGAGACCAGTGTGTTGCCAGGCTGACAGGATAGGATCTGTGCAGGTGGGTCTCTTAGACATCTTAGTTTCTGCATTCCTTGATCAGACTCTGTAAGACATAAGGAATTGTTTTTATTTAAAATTGATTTCTAAATGAAGGTGAGTTTCAGACTAATCATACTCTTCCCAGTCTTCTCTCTCCATGTGACTGTATGGAAACTGCCTCAGTTTCATATTTTGCTTAGAACACTTCTTGTTTTCAACCTGCTTGTAATTCCAGTCTTCATGCCTTTCAGTTTTGCCTCAAGTTTGCCTTCAGCTTGTATAAAATTTCTTATGACCAGGTGTTTATCTTCCAGTGTTTTTGTTGTGACTGCATTTTAATCTTAATTTCCAAGATTATAGCTGTAAAAATCTTCAAATATCCTCTTAAGAGGTCTCTAGTTTACCAGCCCTGTTCTGCATTGCTTCAGATTGAATTATTTATTCAAACACTGGTAATCAGATTTGTATGCTGGCCTCCAGATAACATCTTAGCAGTTTCTTGTGCTTTGTTTGATAAGTACCTTGTTTAACACACAAAGATATTGCTGTTTTTACCTTCATATACTATGAATTTCAAGCATGATGTGGATTTGATTTTTATGAGTTGAGTGTACGTCTTTCGTTTAAGGGGATCATCAAAAGCTCTGGTTAAAAATGTACTTGCTTAGTTTTATTTATTATCATGCATGTGGAGGTAACCTAGAAGTAGTCTGCTGATTACTTTTTTTAAATATTGATAGTTTGAAAGCAATGCCATGGAAGTATAGCTGAGAAAAAAGAGTTCCTTCATTGACAAAAAATTGTCATCATCTTTCTCAGAATGAGAAGGGCAAATATTGCTCAGACTTGTGATAATTGTATTGACAAACTGAAAGACAGACCGTAGAACATACTGAACTTCTTGGAGGAGGTGGAAAAACATGACTCTGATATTTTTAAGAATATGACTAATGACTTTTGACCTCTGGTAGCTGGCAAAGTTTCCATTTATAAATTTTGCACAGCCTCAGATGCTTTTTATAGCCTCAGCTTGGACTGCCATGCATCTCTCATTCTTCTCCTGTTTCAATAAGAGAGAACTAAAATCTAGAAATATTGCTCACTGATCTCATCTCTTCTAGAAAGTGTCTAGTACATCTGAGGCAAAAAAGTATGAGGAAATAGAAAGTTTTAGCTTCAGCTTCAGATTGCCTTTGGACTTGAGAGTTTTCTGGCATTGTTTGTGCAATATTGACTTTTATGGTTTTATAACCAACAGCAAGACATTTATTACATACCTTATAATAAAAGTAAACACACTAAAAATAAAATCCATCAATCTTTTGTTATTACCTGCACAAGAAAATTAAAATATCAATCTCAATGTGCAAGATGTATTAGAGTTTTAAAGTTGCTACATACTCCCAAATGATTTTCATAGCTGTGCAATCCAATACAATTTTGCACATCCTTATAGATGGACAGACACTGCAGAGTAAGTGCTTGTAGAGCAAGAAAGCTGTAGATTTCAAAAGTGGTATGATCCAGGAATTTTATCTGGAAAATATTGCAAGGATTTATGAGTGCACAAATATTGACACTAACAACTAACAGGGAACAAATTTCCTCTTATCCCTGAATTCTATAAAATTACAGATTTCTACATGCTCAGGTAATGACAGAAACATAAGAACTGTATTTCTGTAAGCCAGTAAGACTCTCCTCTGTGAGTGAACTCTCCCTTTCCTAAAGTAAATCCAAGCAACTCTATTAATTTTTGATGAAATCGTTTTTAAGAAGGGTGTAATTATCCAGTGTTAGATAACTTGCAGACTAAAGCTTTCAAGCTTGTGTGTCTGCCTGAGTGTGTATGTGCACATGCCAACAACTAAAACATTTGGTACTGCACTTCTAGTAGTAGTTTCTGATCATGACTTTTTTTTTTTTTTTTTCTTTTTTTTTTAATTCAGGGGCTGGGAAAATTTTCCTCATTTCATTTTGAGGAAATAAGGTGAATAGTCTATGCATATTTGTCTCTCTCTCTCTCCCTTCCAACAGAATAACAGACGGACTGACGTCTTGTGTGAGATTTGTATTTTGAAATATGGAAATATGGAATTAGAGAATTCTTTGTATCCGGTTTGCTCTAATGTTCTTATTTGTGTATGTACATGTAATATACAAAAAACTAAAAGAAATAGACTAACAAATGAGTGTTCACAGAAGCCTTTATTAAATATAGCAAAACTATATAGAGTGAAAACTAATGGTATCAATGGAGAGTAATTGTTTAATTACTCTTCCTTTGGGAGGAAGTTCTTTTAATTATTGGTTTGGTTTTTTTTATTATTATGTGGTTTCATGAGGGGCTTTTTAAATATCAGAACTTAGCCTTAAAATTATTTATTTTTTATATAGAACTCAGGGCTCTAGCTTTAGACCAATACTCTATATTGTATTAGATGCTATCATTTTGTCTGCTTGTGTAATCTGTATTCCAGAAGCATAGAATCAAAGTTAGGATTAAGCTTGAAGCTCAGGATCATAAAAATTCAGGAAAAAAGTTCTTATCAGTTATAACTAGCACTAGCTGCCAGTGGTTTTAAAGGGACTTGCCAGCTTAATTCATGAAGATAGAACCATAAGACTGATTTAAACAGAAGAATTTCTGATGCTTTCCACCACCCAAAGAAGGGCCAGGTTAGATGAGGTTGCACAAGGCTTTATCCTCTCACAGTTTGGATATTTCCAAGGCTATATTTCATGATCTCTCCATGTGGCATACTTCGGTCCTTGGCTGCTCTCAAGTAGAAAAAACTCAAACATTCTGAGTTCTAAATGCAGTTTCCTTTATTGCAACTTGCCTCCATTTCATTCCATCTTGTTACTTGGTGCTTTTGAAAAGTCTTCTCTACACTCTCCCATTACATGGAGACAGGAATAAGATTCCTTCTTTCAAAAGCAGTATTCTTCCAGGCTGAACAAGCCCATCTGCCTCAGCCTCTCATGACAGGACAAGTGCTCCAGACCCTGATCATTGTGGTGACTCTCCATGGAACTTGATCTGATATGTTAATGTCCTCATTGTACTGGAAAGACCCAGACTGGACACAGTACTCCAGCCACAGAATCACAGGCACCATATAGTGGGGAAGAATTATTTTTCTTGGTCTGCTGGATGCTCTTTCACTCCTCTAAAGCTTGGGATGCAGTTGTGTATCTTTGCAGCCAGAGCACATAGCTGCCAAGTCCCTTTCTTCAAAACAGCTTCCCAGGCAGACAATGACACACTGTACAATTGCATGGTGTTGCACTCTACTGTCCTGGAGGCAAAACTTTGTATATGCCTTTGTTGAATTTCATATTTATGCCACAGTGTTTCAGTGGGATCTTTACAGACTGAAGAACAGCAGTCCTACCCTTCAGGTATGGACTGTTCTCAGGTTTAGTGTAATCCTAAACTGTGGGAGGATTTATTCCATCTCCCATTGCAGTGAAAGATACTGAGGAGTATCAGTTTCATTGTGAACCTCTGAGGAAGCAAATGCCAGTTGATCTCATTGCTGGTGGTCAAAAGATAGTTAAGGGCTTGATACATCTGAGAAGAAAGAGGGAGATCTGAGATTGTTCAGACAGAAGAAAAGGAGGCTCAGGGGAATCTTACCGAGTTGTTTAAATTTCCTTCTGGGAAGGGTTAAAGATGATACGTCCGGACTTCCCATTGGTATCCACTGGTGAAACAAAGGCAATGAACAAAAAAGGAAATGCACACAATTCCATTTAGTTGTAAGAAAAAAAACTTTTTAATGTTAGTTAGTTAGTTCATTATTTCCTCTGTGAGATTGATCAAACACTGCAAAAGGTTGCCCATAGAGCCTGTGGAGTCTCTGTCTTTGGAGATACTCAAAGCTGAAGCAGATGTGTTCTGGGCACCCTCTCTAGTAAGTTTGTAGACCATTTGAATTTTGACTAAAAGAATTTTGACTAAAAGAATTTTGCAAAAGATAAGACTGCAGCTTCTGCCATGGTGCTGTCCTCTAACGAATGACCTGTATGCATCTACAGTGTTCCATACTAATGTGGAAATCCGCACTGGTAGAGCAATTAACTATTCATTGTGCATAGCCCCTGGAACTGGGAAGGACAAAGTTGTTTAATAAATTGACAGTGAAATATTGCATGCTTTTCAATTGATTCAATATTTGGAATTATTTAAAAAAGAAAGGTCAAAATATATGGTAATGGAGTTTAATGTAAGACATTGGAAACTTTAAAAAAAAATCAAATATATTGATTTTGTAGTCTTTTTCTGGGTAGAAATGCCAAGTACAGTTCTACAGAATTCTTTGGAATTATTTTTTCAAAGCAATTTATTTAATTATACCCAAGGAATAAAAAACCACCAAAAAACGAAAGTCACATTATATTATTTCCAGGATAGATTTATTAAAGAAAACACTTTAAGATGTTTAACACTAAAAGAGACATACAAGTATCTGTTAAAGTAGCTTGAAAAGTGTTTTTTTTTTGTTGGTTTTTTTTTGTTTGTTTGTTTGTTTGTTTTTTCCTCTCCTGGGTTCATTTTCAAATGAAGTTATGAGGTTTCTTCTCTGAGTTGGAGCAGACTTTAGTTTTGGTGCCATTCTATCAGGAAAATTTAGCATTTTTTCTCTCCTATTTTGTTTGTTTTCATATGGGTGTAGTTATTAGCCTCCTAAAAAAAAACAAACCCACAAACAAACAAAAACCAACCAACCAATCAAAACCTACCAGGTTTTCTCCATAGAGCTTCTGAAATTCCACCCAGTGTTGCAATCCAAAGCTGCTAATCATATTAAGAGACTCTCTGACTTCCTCCTAATTTAGGTCACTTAAAATCCATTATGTTCTTCTGAATTCACTGTCAGATTAAGTCTCTGGATAGTAATTTCATCAAAGTTTGGTAAGTTAATTTTCATAGTTTTAACATTTATTTCAAATATAGATACCTTATTTGTGTAAAAAAGTGATAGAAGTTGAGCTACCAGAGGCTTCAAAATCTTCCAAATTTATTAAAAAGTTGGTTTGCTTTTTTTAACTGGACATTTTAAACCAAAGTACCAAAAAAAATCTTACCAACATCCTGCCAGTACATTGCCAGTACTAGTCATGATGGGTTTGGCATAAATGTGGCAAAATGTTTGGGCATTACTTATTGCATATTGAAAGATTCTTCCATTCTAGTATGGTGACCACAATAATAAAACTTAAGTGGCATAAAATAGTAATTCAGAAGGTTATTAATTTTGAAGGCAGCTACCATGTATTTTTTGTTTGGTTTTGTTTTCATTATCAACTACCGCTGTTTTATTTTAGGTGACCGTTACAAAAAAACACAAAGGGGTGGATGATGAAATCTATTCTAGTCAATCAAATAAAGAAAATCTCTATAAGCAAAAGCAAAGGAGTACTACATTTAGGGTGCCATAGATATACTTTCAGGTGTCCCATGTGGCAATTAAATACGGAGTTTATCTTCAGAAAGTTTATCAAAAGGGCTGTATAAATAAAGAATCTGTTACAGGCTTTCTGAGAATGAGTTTATTTAATAACCTTTAATTGATTAACCTTATACTGTCAAAAATGGTGCTATTTCTCTAGTACATTTTGCAGTCTTGTTGTGGTGCAGCCTTTTGCCACTGTCTCATAACGAATACTGGTTATGTTTAAGTATACAGATTATGCTTTGAATACTTAAAAAACCAAAACCAAACACCACATAATATGTGCGAAGTTAGTTAAGGTGGTCAGTGAAAACATTTGGCATGTTACCTAATTAATAAATTTTGTTATGAATTTTTATGATGTGCATTTGTCACACAGTTCCACCGGCCAGGAAGATACAGGTAATCTATGAGGAAGGTCTGTCTGTTAGCTTTAATTTAGTGAATAGTGCTCCAAATTGATCTGTGCTGAAACTGAAGCTTAGACAAGTATGTACTTATATGTGCTGCAGTGGTGAAGATAGACTCTTGAAGAGAAAGTCTCAGGGGATGGATCTGCTTGGGCATTGTACATAGATTTTCTTTTAAAATACTAAGAGTAAACAGATTTCTTTCCAAACTCTGTAATTTTATTCCTTTTTTTTTTTTTTTTTTTTTTTTTAACCTGGTAAGAACTTAAATAAAGAAAAAATGAGATAAAGCATGCTATCTGAGAACACTGTAATGTTAAGTCAATATTAAAACCCCATTACATCCAGTGCTTCTGTGTAGTACAGTTTATTATCACTCTCCATACAGACTGGGCATCAAATTATTCCATGAATCCAGCATCTTGATAAATACAGATGCATTCACACTGGTGATTCTATGAAGTGACTGCCAGTTCTCCATCCTATTCACAGCAGACCTCAATAACACTACAGAAAAACATAGGGGTTTTGCTGAAAACTTGGCAGTGATGTTAAAGCATGATGGACATACAGAACCTTTGCATATGATAGCTTTGATCAATCAGAACTCTCATAATCCAAAGCTTAAACTGTTTTGTTACTGTTAGGAACCTTCAGAGGATAATTAATTTCAAGTCCAGACTAGAAACAGTAAAGTCTGAGTAGATGAAATGGTGCATCTATCTCAATATAATTCAATCAGATTTTTAGTAAAGCACATAAATAATGTAGTTGAATGTTTGATCCTGACAAGCGGAGAAATTGTGTGAGCTATTACATGTATTATTGAACATGGCTGTCATTTTCAGATACTCATCTTTTACTGGTTTTTAGGAGGTTGTGGTAAAATGCATGCCAGGTTCAAGATTCCAAGTCCCATTTTTTATAGGATTCTTGACAGATGTAAGAAGAGTCATTAAAAACATTGTATTGTAGGAGACTGTCTTTACACATAGAGAAGGTTGATTTGCTGCAATACAATTTCAAGTTAGCTAGGGACAGTTGTCATGTATATGGCAGACATAGATTTACTGTGATATGTCTTTCTTGAAAATGAAGTTTATCAGTAACCATAGTAGCTTTGAATAATGCATTTTTTTCCACATAACACACCCACTCAAAAATAAATGCTGACTTCTGGATTACATAAATATTGCTGCATACGCCCAGTGTTAGGATGACACTACTTCATATTACAGTGTTTTGCAAAAATGGAATGGGAAAAAAAATGGATTTTGGAAAAAATAAACCAACAAAACAGAAAGAGAGATTCTTGTTTCAGATGGTGGTATTCTGCTGTCTCAAAGCATGTAGCAATTTTTCATTTGTTTGACTTACCTTGCAAAATTGCCTGTATTACCATGAGTAAAACAGCCAAAAGGGGGAAATTTGCCAAGAGAGAGGCAGCATTTTTAAGTGTTATATAATAGCATCTAGTACTATATGCTGTAGCATGGCTCATTGGGAAATGTAAATTATTATTTGTATTCTAATTATTCTGATGTCTTAAAATCACTATTTTATATGCATCCATTCTTATAGGTGTGAATCAAACACTGACTCTCTTTCCAATGTGAATGAGCACATCTAAATAAATACCTTGTTTTATTGAGGCTTCTAAAACAGAAGTAAAGAAATTGAATATTGCATTGTTTGCTTCTAGCTCAGCAACCTTAAGTAGTTCCTATAATGAGCTGAGATGTTGGATATCTGTTCTGCAACACTGACAAAACATTCATCTGCCTCACCAGAGTATTATGTGGCTTTTGTTACTTTGTTAATGTTTAGAGATGATTTGGGGATTTTTTTTCTCATAAATTATGTTGTAAGTGAACGTGTTCCCTCTTGTAGATTTTTTTTACCTTTTTGGTTTTTTGTCTTTTCAAAATGTTCCTATATAATTTGGCTGTAACATAAGTATAATTATGATCATTTAAATGCCAGTGTGCTGAGTAATGAGTTAAGGTTGTGCATTCAATAATTTAACTTAAATTGTAGAGTGGGGCTTAATTGGCATTGATATATTGATAGAATGCTTTACAACACTCTGAGGATGTGCATGTATTGAGTAATTAATCCTTGCAACATGCAGGTTAGTGAGGTTAGGTTTATTCTGCACATGGGTAGAGTGAGGAAGAGAGAAGTACAGGGTGAAAGACATTTTTCCATGAACCATGTAGTTTCTGAAATGATACTTGAATTAAATGTGAGCTTTTCAGACCATTTCTTTGATGAACACATTTATCTTTTGTGCTCTGATCATGACATATTTCAGCTTCTTGCACTTATTTGCTCTGCTCTAAAGGAAATTAAACATTTTTAATTTGTACTACTTCAATAGAAGGAATGGCATGCCATTAATAACTTTCAAATGACATTGAGAACAAAAACAATTACATTTCCCACCTCCCTAACACACATTTTGGCTTTTCCTAGATGGAGGAGTGTCATCTTTAAATCGATAACTAGTTAAGACAGTCTCCAAATAAGTAATGCTTAAAACCGGTAGTAACTTTCTGCAATAAAAAAAATACAATAAGTATTCTTATCAGCTCCATTTCACTTCTTATTTCTTTTGTATTTTCTGGTTCCATTAGCACAGATTGACTTATTTTCTATAATCTGGAGTAATTGGGAAATAAGCAAAAAATCAAACTTTTAAAATATACTTTAAACTTTAATTTACTGTCAGGGAGCAGTTAATTATTGGATTCTTTTAAACTGCTATTCTATCAACCGAAGTGAAAACTGTACTTAAAGTGCCTTCTACTGGATGCATAAATATATGGATTTTTTTTTCAGTATTTATTAAAACAAAGCAAAAAAAAAACCAATGCACCAACTTCTACTTCATTTAGAGTTTAGGGAGAAACAGTGAGAGTTATAGAATATTTTGTTGAAAAACAGATCAGCAAAGAGCTGTTAAACTCAGTCTGAATTTAGCCTTGAAAATGTTTATGTCTCCTATAAACTGAAATCTTCTGTCAGAGTACATTCCACAGCCTATTTTTGCCTTATTTGTGTAAGGAATATTGTTTCTAAAAAATAATTATAAATACAAATATTTAATTTCAGTTGTTTTCAGTTGCTTCATTCTGCAAATTTTAACTGTAATTATTTTCTAATTTCTTTTGACAGTATTACCGAGTCATACTTGTGGCAACCCCGGAGAAATACCTAAGGGAGTACTTCATGGAACAAGATTCAACATTGGAGATAAAATCAAATACAGCTGTATCTCTGGTTACATCCTAGAAGGCCATGCCATGTTGACATGCATTGTGAGTCCTGGAAATGGTGCATCGTGGGATTTTCCAGTTCCTTTTTGCAGAGGTAAAAATAAAGACATGAAATATCTTTATAATATTAAGACAATATTGAAGCAGCAGTTTAAATTATTTTGAGGTATTATTTTTATTTCTAAATGTAAATGTACTGATGTCCTGTGTAAAAATCTACACCATTTAAAACTGTAATCGCAATTCAGAAGCAGTGATGCTCCAGGATTTGCATTCAGAGGTAGATGTTATCTACAGATTGGGTTTTTTTAAAGCTTTTCATTTACATGGTGGGTAGCTATAGCAATTTGAAGGCAGGACCTGGCAAATGCTTTGGGGAATTTCTGTTTTTTGAATCTCATTCCCAGGACATAGAAGCTCGAAATCTTCAAACCTACAGTCTTTGAAGGGGATCTCTGGTGATCCAATCCCTTTGAATCTAACTCCTGCTCAAAATACAGATAACTTCAAAGTTAAGCTGGATTGCTCAGTGTTTTGACCAGTAGATATTTTGATATCTGGAGATGCTAAAGCTTCTCGGGAAGTATTCTTGTTCAGATTGTCCCTTTTCACTTCTCCTTTTGTGGACCTGTGAAAAGATTCCAGCTTCATTTTTCCTAAATTAAACAGTGCAGTTAGATTTGCTCATAGCCTACTCTCGTCCAAGCTGAGAAATCCATTTCTCTCATTCTCTAGTGTCATAGAACATATTCTTCATTATCTTAGCCATTTTAGTGGCCTTCTCTGGACTTGTACTAGTCTCTAAATGTCAGTATTGCATTGCAGATGGGGCCTTCTGAGTGTCAGGTAGATAAACTGTCTTTAACTCTTTCTCTTCAGCCACTGTTTTTGTTCTTGCTCACACAGCATAATACGTGGTAAGCCTTGGGTACTGTGAAAGTATACCACATCTTGTGTTTTACCAGGACCTCAGGTCATTTTGTCAGAGCTGCTACCTAGCAAATATTTTTTCACATGAGATGATCCTCTTCCAGGTATAGGATTTTGCATTTGTGTTTTGGAATTTAATGAGATGCCTGACATTCTTCCAGATTGTCAAAGGCTGTTGTTCTCAGAGCCTATCTGAACGGCAGTCCTACATTTCAGGGTGCCATCTGCAAACACCAGGGTGCATTCATTCCCAGTTTAAGTCACTGGGTAATGCTGCCACTGGTCACTACCTTGACATTAAACAATTAGCCTCAGCTATCTGAGCCTGATGGTCCAAACAGTTTTGGACTCACATCCAGTCCACCCATCCAGTCCATATGTCCTCACTTTGACTACAAGAATATAGTGGGCAACTGTGAGTGGAAAACTTTGTTAATGTCAAGCTGTCCATTAGAATGATCTATTTTGGAATAAGCACTCAAATGAATAATCAAGTTGTTATGTCCTCTGAGTAACAGACTTGACTGCTAGTATTCTGGATAGCTTTGATGAAAGGATAATAAGGCCCAAAGAAAGTCAATGTGAAATAAAAGTTATTTTAAGGTAGCTATGCTAATTAAATGAACTGACACATTTCACCATGCCACAGATGAGAGGCAGTGGTAGAACTCAATATATGTGGGAGTTTGTTTAGTTGTAGTTCTGCCTTTTTATTTCACAAGTGGTTCTTGATTTAAATGGTAATCTCTAGTTATAAGATAATCTCTGATGCAGAGAATCACAACAAATACACACATTCTGATGGAAAAAGAAAACATTGTCTGTTTATGTCATTTATACTCTTGTTTCAGGTTTCATCAACTCTTCCCCTCTCCTTCACTCAACACAAACTTTATGTTTTTTCTGCCTGAAACAAAAATAAGGCAAGAATGCCAATTATTGATGAATCAGTGACATTTCAAATGTCATTTAAACAAATGAGGAACAGTAGTTGCGGATGTTTAACTTGAAATCTGAATTTTCTTATTAGCACAACCAGGACATTTTTAATGGAAAACAAATATAGGAAAGGGTGGCATTTTTGTCCTAGGCTACATGAATGGGTTTCTCTGTACTTCAGATAGATTCTTCTCACTTGATTCAGAACCAGGATAATGTTAGATAAAGGGTTTATAAGACATATAGTTAACCTAAAGATGTTTGTAAAAGGAAAGATAAGTTGTTGTAGGGTAAAAAATACAGGGAGAATTTAAATTGGGAAAATAAAAAAAAACAAAGGAAAGAAAAAAGAAGGGTAAACCAGGAAAACCTAGAAAAAAGGAAGAGGAAAATCCTTGGAGGTGGAGTTGGCTAGTCTGAAGACTTCTGATGGATATAGGGATGGGGATGGATAGCGAAAAAAATATTCACTGAAAGGTTTACCAAGCATTGGAATAGGCTACTGGGGGATCTGGCTAAGTCTCCCTTCTTGGAGGCTTTTAGAAGATGTGTGAATGTGGCACTGAGGGACTTTGTGTAGCGGTGGCTTTGGCAGTGCTGAGTTAATGGTTGGACTTGATGATCTTGAAGGTCTTTTCCAACAGAAATTTTTCTATGATTCTATGATTCTAAATACTTTCATCAAAGAAAGAACTCGGGTAAGGTGATTTGCATTGGCAAAAGCTGCCTGTTTCTGTTCACCTTTTTGTCCTTTGTGTGCTTGGGAATGGTTTTCATAAACACTTTCTGGAAGTCTGAGGTGAACTTGACAAATATATAGTTGCTAGGATACTTGGGTTGTTTTTTTTTTTTGAAAGTGGGACATGAGAAATGATCTTTTTTCTGGTCATTGGGAATGACCCTTGATTGTCACAACCTCACACTGTGGCACACCAAGAACCATAAGTATCATGAACTTGCACGTACCCTGTTTACTTCTAAGCTTGTTGCATTGTTTCTCCTATATGATAGCTACTACTTTTCTTCACAGAGAACCATAAATTCATGGTGCCCTCAGTGTCTACTAAGGATTTGTTCCATTTCTGCAGGTACCACGTGTACTACGTGTTCATTGCATACAAATTTCTCTAACAGGAATGAAATTTTGTTCATCACTTGTAACTCTAAGAATGTAACCTGTTAACTAAAACTCAAGCAGGGTCCTAAACCCTACATAGAACTTACATGAAACTGAAAGAATTATGCTTACCTTTTGTCAAAGAAATTAGAACCATAGCAGGAGAGTTATTTAACAGTTAATGGTTTATGTCAGCTGAGCCATTGCCTCAGTGTTTTTTTAGAATTCATATGGAATGTAGGTTTGCCGAAGGTTTTTAGATGTGCCTTAATGTTTCATTTTATCAGTCTGGAACATATGCTATGAGGTAGCTCTTTTCATTCACCATGTCTTTAAGCAAGAAATGTTCCCCTATTGTTTCTCTAAAAACCTTGGTCTTTTCTATGAAAACACTTTTTGTTAAAGTTTTTTTCCTGACTGATGGTATTCTTATTTCTGGACATCATAAACTAATGTCATGGCAACCATGAAAGATAAGATAGCAGAGTTAAAGCTATGTGGTTTATATACTTACACATCATCATAACCTTGTTCCCTGTGGTATGTTCTGCTAACTTTAATGATACTGGCAAAATACTTTTTTTGTACAATTTTGTTGCTCAATATTTTTAGAAGCATTACAAAGCTGATTGCCAACTGTTTCTGCTAGCAAAGTTCCTAATTAAAAATTCCAGGAAGCTGTGAATAGCATTGACTCTTCTGTCTGCTGTTTTGTGATTTTTGTTGTTGTTTGTGGTGGTTTTGTTTGTTTGTTTTTCTGACTGCTACTTAATTCTAGAGGTTCTCTCTTGAAATTATAGCCATGTGAAGGTTGGTGGAGTTGAACTGTACTGCAGATTCACTGATAGCTTAGAATGAGCCCTGAACAGATGTCAAAGGTGCATTCAATGGAATTTTTTAGAAAGTTTAGATAATTTCACTTTTTTTTTTTTTGTTCTCTTTCAATGTATTTTTTTTTAATGTCTTAAAATTGGACAACTTCCAATCTCAAAAAGGCAGAAAACAATCCCCACAAAAGAGAAAATAGCCCAGAAATGAAAGTTCAAAGAGAAAAAAATTGTTCAAAGTCTGAGCTGGGAGACAGGGACAATGATCTGCTACACCAGTTGAACCTACACAACTATATGGGGCCATTTGGGATACATCCAAGGGTAGTGAGGGAGCTGGTGGAACTGCTCACCAAGCCACTTCCCATCATTTCCCAGCAGTCATGACTAACCAAGGAGGTTCCAGCTGGGGAAGATTATGGAGCAGACTAAACTGTGTGGTGCAGCAGACATGCTGGAGGGAAAGGATGCCATCCAGAGGGACCTTGACAGGCTGGAGAGGTGGACCCAAGCCAACTTCATGAAGTTCAAGAAGACCAAGTGCAAGGTCCTGCATCTGGGTCGGGGCAATCCCAAGCACCAATACAGGCTAGGCAGTGACTGGCTGGAGAGCAGTCCTGAAGGAAAGGCCTTGGGGGTGGTGGTGGATGAGAAGCTCAACATGAGCCAGCAGTGTGCACTTGCAGCCCAGAAAGCCAATCACATCCTGGGCTTCATCAAGAGAAGCATAGCCAGCTGGTCGAGGGAAGTGACTCTCCCCTTCTACTCTGCTCTGCTGAGACCCCACCTGGAGTACTGCATCCAGTTCTGGAGCCCCTATTACAGGCAGGTTCTGGAGGTGTTGGAACGTGTCCAGAGAAGGGTCTCAAGGATGATCAGAGGGCTGGAGCACCTCTTCTATGGAGACAGATTGAGATATTTGGGGCTATTCAGTCTTGAGAGAGAAGGCTCTGAGGAGACCTCATCGTGGCCTTCCAGTATCTGAAGGGGGCCTACAAGAAAGCTGGGGAGGGACTTTTTATTATCTCAGTTAGTGATAGGACTAGGGGGAATGGAAAAAATGTAGAAATGGGTAGATTCAGATTGGATGTTAGGAAGAAGTTCTTCACCATGTGGGTGGTGAGACACTGGAACAGGTTGCCCTGGGAGGTGGTAGAAGCCTTATCCCTGGAGGTTTGTAAGGCCAGGCTGGATGTAGCTCTGGGCAATCTGATCTAGTGTGAGATGTCCCTGTCCATGTCATGGGGGTTAGAACCAGATGATCCTTGAGGTCCCTTCCAACCCTAACATTTCTATGATTCTATGATCATCTTGATTACCATTATGCAGCAGTTTCTGGAGAACTTGGGGATCAGGCTTAGTCAGCATGGGTTTATGAAAGGGAAGTTCTGTTCAGCTAACCTCATCTCCTTCTATGATAAGCTGACCAGCTTAGTGGCTGAGGGAGAGGTTGCAGATATAGTTGACCTGTACTTTAGTAAAACATCCTGCTGGAAAAACAGACTGCTCATGGCTTGTATGTGTGTACACTTCACTGGTTTGAAAACCGGCTGTATGGCCAGGCCCAAAGAACGTTAATGAATAGAGTTGAATCCAGTTTGCAGCCAGTGACAAGTGGTATTCCCCAGGTCTCTGGATTAGTGCCATTTCTCTTTAATATCTTTCTTAACGATTTGGATGAGGGGACAAGTGCACCTTCAATGAGTTTGCAGATAATACCAAGTTGCACAAGAGTGTTGATATGCTTGAAGGTACAAGAACTCTACAGAGGAATCTGGACAGGCTGGATTGATGGGCTAGAGTTAGTTGCATGAGATTCAACAAGGCCAACCACTGGATCCGGCACATGGGTCACAACAACCCCATGCAATGCCATGCCAGAGGAGGTTCAGGTTAGACATTAGGAAAAATGAAAAGGTTGTCAAGTACTGGAACAGACTGCCCAGGGAAGTGGCTGAGTCATCGTACCTGGAGGTATTTGTAGATGTGGTGCTTAGTGACATAGTTTAGTGGTGGTCTTTGCAGTGCTAGATTAGTGATTGAGCTCAATGATCTTAAAGGTCTTTTCCAGATGAAATGATTCTATAATCCTATGATAAAATCTGAAGAGATAGGGTAATTCATATACAAGTTACCCCTTGGTAGATTCCAATTGGTATGCAGAAGAAAATTTTGCTCCATGAAGTTTACCATGACATCTGCAAAAAGGTGGCTTACAAAAATTGACAGGGAGAATCAGTGGCCCATCTAAATTTGTTCTTATGGAGTACATTGTGAAAATTAAAAAGGTCTTTGCTGTCTCAGTACTGGCTGCAATAATGGTGTCATCCAAAACATTTGCCTTTTTTATCCTGAGGTTGAAATACTGTTCAATACAGGTCTGAAACATTTTGAAAGTTAATTTCATTCTCTGCAGTAACTCCACTAATAGCTGATTTATGATATGTGACTACTTCTAAACGAACTTTGTATAATTAGGTTCTCAATTCTCAGTAATTTTGAGAATCCCTAGTTGATTATAGTTGGATGAGTCTAGATTTTTATGAAGCTAACATTAGGAATACAAATTGGATTAGTGATATTACAATGGTAAGCTTTTTCTCACAGTGAAAATAGCTGTGAAGGAAAGAGTGTGTAATATGTTATCGTTAAAGAGACACACAATTATTGGAGGGAAAATAAAACAGTAAAAAGAGATCATATGTCAGAAAGGTCCAAAAGGCTCCAGTAATAGTTAATCAATTTCCAGACTGAGGGGATATTGGAGAAATACTTTGGTGAAGAATATAAATAAGAGGATATTCTTAAAATAAGTAAAGGAAGAAAGGAAGAAGGCTGTGATTAAATATAGAGTAAAATAAAATAAAGTTTCAGATTTTGTATTTTTAAAATACCCAGCAAAAAGAAATTTACTTTTTTTTTTTT